>NC_062976.1:22507280-23246743 GCF_023078275.1 Leguminivora glycinivorella
CCTGAGTCATGGCTGTTTTCTATGTATCTAAGTATGTATTTATCTATTTAAGTATGGCATATATCGCAACTTAGCACCCATGGTACAAGCTTTTGCTTGGTTTGGGGGCTAAGTTGGTCTGTGTAAGGTGTCCCCAATATTTATATTACATATATTATATCGACTTAATACGTGAGTAACCCGCTTAAAATATTTTTAAATATTATTGAGTCTCACGGGAGTTTTATAGTTAAAACCTTTGTGTGACACCTCAGTATTACCCCGTGTGGTGACGGGTTAAGAATTTCTGCTACCCTTTCTTCCCGTGGGTGTCGTAGAAGTCGACTTTACTGGGACTATGGGTTAGATTGTGGCGTAGGCGAGCGGCAGCAACCTGTCACTGCAATGTCACTATTTGGATTTCTTATTTTCAACCCCTTTTTGCCAAGAGTGGCACTGAAACTTAATGCGTTCATGTACTCTCTTTTCACCCTTTATGGGATACAGGCGTGATTGTATGTATGTATGTATGTATATAACATCTCAGTATTATTCAAATCTTCATACCTACGTGTTACTAACCAATAAACAAAAGAAACTATTTGACTTTATGGTTGTCAACATCAGTGTGGAAAACCATGCCTAATTAAATATAATAACATATATCCTAGGTACATACATATGTAATTATCTGTATACTCACTTACACCATTAAAATTATTGTATGATTGTAAGTATACATAGGTACACTGTATAACTATAAAAATATTAGTTAGGTACTAAAACGTAGGAACGTAAACAAGTTTAGTAAAACTTACGGCCCAGCCACGACATTGGTCTAAGCGCGACAGCAGTGAGCGGCAGCCATACGTGCGAATGAAAAATCCCATCGCTGTGTCTCTTTCCAATGTATGGCCTTGCTCCCACTGTCCGCGCTTAGACCAATGTCGTGGCTGAGCCGATGGCATTACCCTAATCCTCTTTTATTCTGGATTAGTCGAACTACAATGCAACTGAATTATGTCAAATGAATTCTTAATAACCGAGAATAAAATTAGGGTAAGCTATCTTTTGATTTGCTAAAACAATCAGAAAAATCTGCACGGCGCGGCGCGCTATTGGAGTTACCTATCCTCATAACGCGCCAGGTAGAGTTGTCGGGCAAGTTCGAAAAATACATATGTACATAATTATGCAAACAGAGTTTCAAATGTCTACTAATCAAAATATTTCTTGTATTTTTCCTAAAAGGAAACTAAGAAAAAGAACTAAGAAGTTATGAAAACAAATTTAAAAAAAGTGCTAATTATAAAATAAAATATTGTGACGGTATCATTATTGTAGAAATGGTAATAAAGAAGAAAGAATCCTAGAAAGCATTGAATAGGTACACCTGATTCAGGCAAGTTTTGTCATATTTTCCATTCCAAAAGAAATGTCTAAAATAGCCCATTATTGTACCAGTTATATGATGCATTGAGCCCGCGACAGATTCAAACAGCTGTACGGTTGTTTAAGCTACGGTACAGGGTGTTGTTGAACGGAGAGGGACAGACATACGTATCGTGTGGGTAGACTGAGCAGGACGGAAGCAAGTGTCGAGGAGGGGCGCAGGCTTTACACGCGGGCCCTCTATTGGCAGCGGTCACGCCGCCCCCAGGCCGCGCCCCCTCGCACCGATACCCACGCAGAGCTGCTCGCTATCCCGTCAGTCTATCGCTCGACTTCGACGCGACACATTCACCTGCTCTTAGTGCTATTCACCGTATTGTGCCATAAATCACCTTACAATCAATGCTCTAAAGTCTTCGACACTTGAAATAATCATGTCGACTTTGAGCCACCACCCATACGCGTTCTCCATGCAACGTCCGGGCATGCTGCCGGAGTACCCGAGCGCGCCACAGCCGCTGCCGGCCTCTTCGCCACAGTCCGAGGGGCACATCAAGAGGCCGATGAACGCGTTCATGGTCTGGTCCAGGCTGCAGCGCCGACGAATCGCTAAGGACCCAACCCGAAGATGCACAACTCGGAGATTTCGAAACGACTCGGTGCGGAGTGGAAGCTGCTGTCAGAAATGCAGAAGAGGCCGTTTATAGATGAAGCTAAGAGACTGCGAGCTCTGCATATGAAGGAACACCCAGACTACAAGTACAGGCCGCGCAGGAAGCCCAAGCCCCCGACCTCCGGAGGGGCTCCTGGCGCTGGAGCATTCCCCAACTTCCCGCTGCCATACTTCGCAGGCCCGGCTCCGGGTGTTGGACATTTGGATTCGCTATCATACCCCGCGATGTCGCCATACTTCCCACATCAGTTGGATCATCTTCAGTTCTCCAAACTGATGTCGCCGACGGCGGAAAAGTTGCCGACGGTGTCGTCGTCCGCTGCCGCCGTAGTGTCCTCGTTCTACTCGTCGCTGTACACGACGCCGACAGCACCGCCGAAGCCGTTCCCCTCGCCGCTGTTCCCGCAGTACGGCGCGCCGTCGTCGCCGGTGTCGCCCGCCACGCCGACGCACAGCCCGCACGACGACCAGCTGCGGCGACCCGTCTCCGTCATATATTGAAGACCAACTTGCCTGCCTTGAAGAACACCTTCCAGGTCGGCAGTGTAGTTATAAGTGTTACGAACTGTGAGGAGCCATATGCGCAATACTTTATTTATTGAATTAAATGAGTTACACAGAGAATTGTGAAAGTGCGTCTCATATCAAGTGCTTGTACATATTATGTCTAGGAGTATAGCTAAGGCTCTAACGAATAGAGTATCGAATTCATGTTAACTGTGATTTTTGTTCTCGATGCGTCTTTAAATGTTTAAGGAGTAAGTAGCTTGCCGGAGTTATATGAAGTGAGATTGGTACCAAAAAAGAGATTTTTTTTTATAGATGTCGCGACATTTAGCTGAATAGTTAAGACTGGTCCCAGATTTGTTTGTCACCTCGCGTCGGCTTGTTGAGTTTTACTTGTTTCCCGTATCGATCAAGACTAAGCCTTACTTTAAACTATCGCTGTGTAATTTATTTATTAGATCCTGGGGATACTAGGTGTTAGCCTGTCTATGATAAGCCGCCTGGCGAAGAAAGGTATTAGTGCATCCCAAATTTAAAATATTAGTGTTTAATTATAATTCGATGTCAGTACCAACGATGTATTATAGTATGAGGAAAAAACTTTGTTAATGCCAAAAATAAACTAAATTGTTTTTATTTTAATTATTTTCTTCCATGCCATACAACCCTTACATTAAAATTATTACACTCATAGATCAATTGACCTTCAAAATAATAATTTATTAAGTGAATTTCCCGAAAACGTTATAAATATTTACAGTCATTTGTATAAGAGATATTGTACATATATACTACATGTTTCCCATGCTTCTTGAATATTTTCCAATGATTTCGTTTGATGATCTATTCCGTTTAAGAAATTCACCTAATTTATAATTTTGTGCTTTTTCATGTTTATCATAATTTATTTACAACATAGGTACTACTCACGTGAGGAAAGTATAGCTAGGAACACCAATATATAATATATTATAATATTTCGTTTTACTAAACTATTGCGAGTTGGTATCTATCGGATGTAGGATTAAACTAAGGTGTAATTGTGGATAACATAAAAAATAAAGCGCTTCTCTGGTGTTGGGCAAGTGTATAGTAGGTGTTCCTAGCTATACTTACCTACGTGAGTAGTACCTATGTTGTAAATAAGTTATAGATAAACATGAAAGCACAAAATTATAAATTAGGTGAATTTCTATATTGATCACGCATAACTGCCTCTAGGTAGTAGGAGTATTTGTCGGAAGTAAGTATTTGTCGGCCGCCTTTGAGGCATATTTTGCTAAGGTACTACTCATCTTTACTGCCCTATATAGATAAATCCCGTCGCAAGTTTTCTGCTAGTTTATTCTATTTTCTCGGAATATAAATTTATACAAACAATTATCTATTAAACAAATGGTGAAAGAAATACTAGTAATAGTCATGTCATCTTGTATTTGCAAACGTATACCTTCAATTTTAGTATGGAGTCGATATCAGGGACCTACCTATAACTAGTTTAATATTATGTGTAATTACATTTAATACTCAATTTAATAGCTTTGTAAATATGAGATCTTGTTAAATCGCAACTATAATTAGGAAATGTGCTTTGAAAAATAAATAGAAACCGAGTTATAAGCTTCCTATAGTTCCTCTCTACATTTCGAGAAGTAAACGTCGCTAGATGTCACCACCGGTAACTCCATATTTTGTGAATATTCAGAAATGTTTTTTCTTATGATTTGTTGGCAGGTATGCATGTACTTATAAAAGCTTAAATCATATTGTGACCAGTAAATAAATTAACTTGGCCGTTAACTCTTCCTCATAGGGAAAAGATCAAATGAAAAAAAAATTGTAAATAAAACATGCATACCTACTATTGAATATCATTGTTTTTTTTTTTAATTTAAATTATTTATTCAATAAAAGTGAAATAGACCGGTCAAATCTTACACGAAAATCTGCTAAAAAAACAAAGTGTGATGTACTTAAAGCTGCATTTTTTTGGTATATTATTTAGGGTCCTTGAAGGAATGTGAAACTATCTTTTGCAAGCATAATATAATTTGCAGAAAACTGCAAAAAAATCGGACTTTTTTTAGTTTTTGTAGTGTCATTTAAAAACTAGACATTTTAGGCAATAAGTTGCTTCGCAAAAGGTTAAAGAACATTAAATTTGAAATCATTTGAGCCTACTCGCAATGCCGTATCTCAAACAGTTTTTGAGATATGACACTTCAAAAAAGTGGTATTTTTCCTCTTTATGAAAATTTTCGTTTTGCCAATATTTTGAGACAGATTTCAGCAAAACATATCACGGTATTATATATTTTGCGAAATAAAGTTGTAGAAAATTTAATTAGCTTTCATTTAAGACCAAAAGAGGAGCAAAAAGTAAGGAAAGCTCTAAATCATCACCAAAAACCCTATAAGCAGAGCAATCACCTCCTCGGCCCCTATAATTATAGTGCTTACGTATAATGCCTATTATTGTTATAGTGCTTACGTAATACTTCAACAGTCCCCAAATAATAATAACGCCTTCTTTGTTACGTCTCTTGAAATATATATCACGTAAACTATCCCGTTTGGCCATCACCCTCCACCATTTCTGATCCAGTTATACTAGATTTATGCTGATTATAATCTTATTTTTTTAGGTTATAAATTAGATTATTTGACTAACTGGCTCTCTTTTGGTCTTAAATGAAAGCTAATTAAATTTTCTACAACTTTATTTCGCAAAATATATAACTGCGTGATATTTTTTTTGCTGAAATCTATCTCAAAATATTGGCAAAACGAAAATTTTTTCATAAAGAGGGGAAAAATTACCCTTTTTTGATGTGTCATATCATCTCAAAAACTGTTTGAGATACGCCATTGCAAGTAGACTCAAATGATTCTAAATTGAATGTACTTTAACTTTGTAAAACAACTTAATGCCTAAAATCTCCAGTTTTAAATGACACTGCAAAATCTAAAAAAAGTCCGATTTTTTTGCAGTTTTTTACCAAATTAAAAAAAAAAGCACACCCTTTTTTTGCTTGCAAAACATAGTTTCACAGTCCTCAAGGACCCTAAATAATATACCAAAAATGCAGCTTTACATCACACTTTGCTTTTTTATTTCTCTTTTTGACCAATCTAAAACAGTTTTTTACATTACACTTTCCGCTAAACTGTAGAACAGTTTGTTGGCAGGAATAGGCTATTTCATTACATTACTCTTGTTTCTTAAACTTAGGTGCTAAAGTGTTAGATAATAATTCTATTTTATTTCGATTCGCAGTCCGAAATGAGTTTACCTAGGTAAGTTGCCTAGGGACGCGTGAAATTTTTGTTGGTAAAGCTGGAGGGGTTTTTGGGATCTGTTTTGTATGGTCTTCTACAGATACTGCATAATTTTAGAGACCTGTTGGGAATCGAGTTGTATCGACGCTACGCCAGTAAGTACTTAAATTAGGTACTCAGGTAACTTAATTGCATGTAGTATTCGATATCAGATTACCTGTTTGGAATTCTATTTTTGTGTAATTTTTACTAAATTAACTTTTAGCGCCGGTTGATAGAGGTTGAACAAATAAATAAATATTAGGGACACCTTACACAGATCAACTTATTAGCCCCAAACTAAGCAAAGCTTGTACTATGGAGTGCTAAGCGATATACATACTTGAATAGACAAATACACCCATACTAATATTATAAATGGGAAAGTGTGTGTGTCTGTTTGTTTGTCCGTCTTTCACGGCCAAACGAAGAGATGAATTAACTTACGATTTTTTAAGTGGAGATAGTTGAAGGGACGGAGAGTGATATAGGCTACTTTTTGTCTCTTTCTAACCCCCCACTTCCCTAACATGGGGGGTTGAAATTTGTATGAAGCAATCCGCAATTCTCGAGTTTAACGTGGCCGCGCCCAAAGCTAGTATTTATATACATAGAAAACATCCATACTTAACTCAGGAACAAATATCTGTGCTCATCACACAAATAAATGCCCTTACCGGGAATCGAACCCAGGACCGCGGCTCAGCAGGCAGGGTCACTACCGACCGAGCAAGACCCGTCGTCAAAAGCCTAATGGAGTTTTATAAGTCTGTTTCTTGGGGGTATTTGTCCCCATTAGACTTATATTGACCGGGATATAGACCGTGATTACCTTTTTGATTTTTGTCGAGCTCCCGATATTTCGACGCAGATTGCATGCATCATGATCACGGAAAACTGACGAAGGCGGGTGTCCCCATTAGTATGTATAATGGTATCTCTCGAAAGCTTAGTAGGTAGGGAAGGTTGCTATCGTTGGACCACTTAACTTCGCTGCTCTATAATTTATAGATTTTGTCTCAAATAAACTTTTTAACAAAAAAAATAAAACCGCCTTCAAAAATAAGCGCGTTACAAAACACGGAGAAACTAAAAAGCAAAAAATAATAAACCTTTGAATTCAGATTTCTTATCGGATTGCAATAATCTAAACATCCAAATTATAAACAAGGGACCATCTCGGGGTTATACCTAATCGATTGAAAAAAAATTTTGAAAATCGGTCCATGATTCTCGGAGATATCGAGTAACATACATACAAAAAAAAAATCTGTCGAATTGAGAACCTCCTCCTTTTTTGAAGTCGGTTAAAAACAAAACTACTTTGATAAGTTTTAACTCTTGACATGTATTTTCAATAAAAAAACTCGCAACACACTTGGACGTGTCACGCTTTTCCGGGAAGCGAGGCGCGACTGAGGTTACGGGGTGGCCTAAGATGAGGCCTAAGGTCACCTTGTACCTTACTGGATTCCGTCTAGCACGATTAGATTTTGAAATATTTAAGTGGTCCAATCAAAGCGCTGGTCCAATTATCGCAACCTTCCCCTAAACTAACCTAACAAAAAAATTGTCCTATTTCTAGTACCTAATCTACCTGCTATAGGTACCTACCTAACCTAATACCTAAAATTGAGAGTACTAGATCAATAGCTCCAGGGGCTGTCCCGTTGTCGGCGAACACGGATTTCAATTTAATAATTACGTCCCCTTTCACCAGGGGCGTTTTTCGATTCGATTGTTTTATCCCATTCTTCCGTAGCTTTCGCGAGAGGGCCAGGAGATAAGCAGGAATAGATTATAATATATTCATAATGTTATTGATATATTTACGAACTGTGCAAAATTTAGGTATTCATTGAGAACTTGAAAAGTAGTGTTCATTTGAAGTAATTAAGCGCAGGAAACTATGAAGGAAAATAGTTTGTCAAGTTAATTCATGATTATTAGTTACTAGGTTTTGCCTGCGGCTTCGCTCGCGTTAGAAAGAGACAAAAGTAGCCTATGTCACTTTCCATCCCTTCAACTATCTCTACATAAAAAATCACGTCAATTCGTCGCTCTGTTTTGCCGACAAAGAGGGACAAACAAACGAGACTCCCAGACTTTTCCCATTTATAATATTTATATATGAAATAAATATAGAGATATGTAATATATATTTTAATCTGACCATATATATAGGTATATTTATATTTTTTACATATAAGTATGTATATTGCGATTGCAATCTTGACCTGTGTTTTCATATATAATTTTAAACTCGTGCACCAAACTAACTGTTTCTGTTTAGCCCGATGGTTGACTGGTAGAGAATGCCTCAAGGCGTTAAGTCCGCCATTTGTACTCATTTTTTTAAATTTGTGCAATAAAGTTTAAATAAATAAATACTCAGCGTCAGTATTTCCTTTATGAACAGGCCGATGTGTCACTGTTGGGCGACGATTGTCACTGTTGTGGGACAGGCCACACTGGTAGCTCGCTGATTTCGTGGCCCCATTTAAAAGGAACTCAACGACTTTTGAATTAATTATTAGTTGGGTAGGTCATTGTTTGGAGTTACGATTTCGACCCTTTGTTGGATTTATGAAGTGGATTTATCTGTTTTAAAGTCGGGATTATTTGTCAAATTTATTCATTTAGATGGTATTCATGAGTCTGAAGGTAAGGATCGAGTAGCATAGAGAGTTACTGTCGAAGTAAAATGTGTAGTCACAGTGCATAGACTGCCATTTCTTGACACAGGCTTAAAACTTTTGACCCCAGTTGACAATTTGGCCCATATTCTTAGCTTGATATGTGTTAAAATGTCAAATATTAATATTAGCGCCATCTAGCTGAGCGTCCCCCAAAGGTGTAACGCCATCCAGCCCACCGTACCTACCTTTTTCTGTATGGTACTAAGAGGTACGTTTTTTTTCTTAGACTTTATCAATCTGTGTAAGAATGTCCTATAATATTTATTTATTTAACCCGTGGAGCGTCCTATAGACACCGTGTGTCCATAACTTTTTTTGGCGGGTAGCGCCCTATAGACACACCGTGTCTATAAGGGTAGTGTTGCTATTGGTGGGCTTCTTTGACAGATTCGGTTGTGTTGTCGCTCCCGATTGGATTAAAAATCAGTGTGAAACAGTTCTACCAACATAAAAACGCTAATATTCGGCATTTTACTTGAATCCAAGGCACCAAAAATAATACATTTCTGAGACGTGACCTTGTACTGGCCGCACAGTGACACGATGAGCGCGCGTAAACACTGTGTAAATAAATAGTTCTTGTGTAGTGCATAGTGCGTCTTGGTGAAAACCAATGTTATCTATCGTTATGTATCTGTCTAGAATTCTAGATGGAGTTATATATGTCTTTGGCTGAGAGGTAGTAAGGCCTAGTTACTGAAGGTTACGAAATTAGTTTAGTTGTAAGTAGCGGGCCCCAAACAGAAATCAGATTTTAGGGGGTAAGATTTAATGACAGGTAGTATGAATTTTCTGAGATGCACTTTTCGCTTTTGCCCTAATCTGTTAAACAAAGGCCTTTGTTTCTATTATTCGCTGCGGTTAGCTCCCGTTTAAACGACACGTGCTATAGTCTCAGTGTAGTTAAAAAGCAACTATCATGATAGCAATAAGGTTCAAATCCATAAAAAGCCCTTTTGGAGATAACACGTTTTGTCATCTTCAAAAAAGTTACCTGCACACTGCAAACTGTTTAATAAATTTGAACCTTATTGCTATCATGATAGTTGCTTTTTAACTACACTGAGACTTTTAGCACGTGCTGTGAAACGGGAGCTAACCACCGCGAATAATAGAAACAAAAGGCTTTTGTTTAACAGATTAGGGCAAACCGAAAAGTTCATCTCAGAAAATTCATACTATACCTACAAGTAGGAAGCTCTGGAGGCGGGTTTTGAATTACCGAGCTCCCATCAAAACCACCCACCCACCCACTCAAAACCCACTCGCCACTGAAAATTCTATAGAAACGGCGTAAAGGAAATGTTTTAATGTTGTGGAAATATTTCATTTCAAATAAAGGGTACATCTATAGGTATGATTACCTAATAAGGTAAAAGTACCAATGCTCGACACGATAATGGCCAGTAGATGACAACCTTCCGTCACATTTATGACTGGTTAAGTATCGAGCACTGGTCGGCCGAATGGCATTTCTACGACGCAAAACGAAAACGAAACACCGCGAAAGATAGCCTGGCTCTGTCGCGCCACTGAGCTTTTTCAAAATTTGGGACCGCACAATTAGCGCAAGTTGTTAACAAAAATTAATTCACTGTCAGTTTTGTGACGATAATTAAGCGTGAAATTTCTATAAAAATATTGTTTTAGTGTTAATAACTTAACTTTAAGCGATAATCTACATTCACAACGTGAAAAAGTAAATTTTTAGACAGATTTTATGCTTAATTGTCGTCACAAAACTGACAGCGAGTTAATTTTTGTTAACAACTTACGCTAATTGGGGTGTCCCAAATTCTGAAAATGCTCCAATACGCAAGAGCGATAGAGATAGATATCTACGAGTGTTTCGTTTCGAGAGCGTTTGTGCCATTCGGCTACGCACCCTGGTATCTTACTCCGATCCTTGCTTTCTATGATATTGATTTATTAAAACAAATTTATTATAAAAAATATATACATCAGCCTACATACACTTACCTACATTTTCTAATAACAATCCTCTCGAAACCCTCAAGCACGGCTACAGAATAACCCTAGTTACACTAATTTATTCAACTCCGTAATATCGCCATTTTTCGATACTCGCGGACCTTTTCAATTATTTGCCAATACCTGTTACCTGTATAAGTACAAGTCCTGAGTGCCTTATTCCGATTGCTTGCCAAGGGTTTGTTAAGGCTCGCGTCCACTAGGCTCACCGAGTCGAATCCCATTAATTCGCCTTCTGCGTTTATCTATTTACTATGAAACTTCCTTTGGCGACGCGTCGAATCGAATTCACCGTTCACAGTAAATGTATGGAAGGCTCGATTTGACGTTTTAAGTGGAAGCCAGCCTGTAATTGGACAACGGATTGTGCGAGGAAACCAGCTCTTCGGTAACCATGCGTACGTCAACCAGACGCTCTATGATTTCTGCAAAAAACTTGTTCGCGCTGGGACCCCATAGATCAAGAGTTTCAACACCAAAACGTACCCTTAACTCAAATCCAATTTCTATCTAATAAGTCGGATAGATATATAAAAAGTAAATTAGTCTACCGTGACGTCACGCAATTCGAAATCATATTAATTCAAATCGTTCAAATTCTTTTTGACAGTTCATAAAAGAAGCTGATTTGCCTAGAAGGAAAGTATAGTCTATTACGTACTGGGCAAGTGGGCATCCAGTGTGTGCGTTGGTGTATACGATTTTCTCTTGCCTGTGGCCTCTAGGAAAACGCACTTTTTTAATTTTTATATCCTCACCAAACAAAACTCAGTCCCTCTTGGCACGTGTAACTTTTTTGCTTCAGTAGTTCAGCTTCTGTGGTCATCCGACTTCCCAAACCGTCCAGCAATAGCAACCCTCTCGATTGCCTCCCGTCTGGCCACTGGGATCGAACCCACTCACAATGGTATACATCTAAATAAATAACACGGCCGCATTGTAATGCCAGCCATACAAAATATATTTTCCCGACAATGTAGCTCGGAATGGGAAAATGGGGCACACTCGGGGCTGCCGGCCTAGCCGAATGACAATCGTTGACGCTAGAAGCCGGTCGAAACGCAGTCTGGCTTTGTCGCGCCAATACGGAAGATCGATGGAGATAGCTAGCTACGATAGCGAAATTATCGTGAGTGTTTGTGCGTTTGCCTACGTTCTCTGGCAACACTACGGGCTTAATTCAAACGCGTTCCATTTTTGAAAATTTGAATACATTGTGTTTCGGGGAGGTTTGACTCGGGTTTTGTGCAGATTTTTTGTCGCATTATTGGAGCGGGTATCGAGTTTTTGAATGGTATTTACAATTCTTGCTCTAAACAAATAGTTAGGAAATTATTCAGACATAAGTTAGGGAACTTAGGGACAAAATACTGTCATATACGTACTTACTGTAAACCACCGTATGCGGTGAATACAGACGGTCAAGCAAATCTTATCGCTAAAAAGAGACGGCTGATAAATGTTAGTAATTTTTCGCCTGGGTAGGTATTGCGAAATAAAAAAACGCAAAGAACAAATTCAAAAGATAAAAAATAATGAATCTATAAATAGGTATAACAAAAAATTAAATTTCAAACACGTTTCAAAAGATAATAAAATACCCTATAAAAAAGTAACTATGGTTATTTCAACATAGATGGCAGCACGTTGTATTTCAGTACAAAAGAGACATCTAGCGTCCAACAATGGGCCATAATGACCGTTCTTTTGTACTCGATGTGACCACATACGTCCATCAAAGCCTATCTATTAATTACACCAATTATTGTTGACGCTTAAAAACATTTTAAATTGGCTTTCTCATTGACTAGTTGTTTATTCTTGCAAACTATTTTTTACACCTATGAAAATTACTATCGCAAAGTTGTATTTTCCTCGTAGCATCAGTTAAAAGAGAACCTTACTAGTTAAGATAACAGTTTAGATTCGAGAAACATAAGCTCAGTTTATTTTTAGCGATACACCAAGACAATAGTCCTATAATAGCAATGTCTTCATAGAAAAGTGACTAAAGGTAATTCCTATCAATACGTCATTTCTTGGCCGGATGGCGTTTGATATTGATAAATGATTGCCAACAATGACTTGTCAAGATTAATTAAAGGCCAAAAGTTGCTTAAATAGTTAGTTAGTTGGGCAATTCAGAACGGGTAGCTTTGTGCGGTTGCTTGCCGGGAGAAAAGATACGCCGGGGTTTGGGTATGGAAGACAGTATGTTGACTTATAATAAACAGTTGAGTCGGAGGCACAAGAAATATTCCTAGCATTGATATCAATATACCAACAGATGTGAAAAATGCGGTAAGTGTCCAAAAAAATTGAATTCTTGTCGAAAATTTAATGAAAATCTCATATGCACGGTGTAACATATTAGAAGAGTAAAATGTCATATAAACTTTTCTGGTATAAGAACATGAATGTTTTTTTTTATATGACATGTTTGATTTCTCCGATATCAGTCCGTGACAGTAACAGTGATTTCATAAATACTTATCAGTGATTCCATGTCATAAAACCAACAACTTCCATCTAATAGTCGGCATTACAAATAAGAATAACACATTATACTGATTTTGTATATGGTAAAAAACCCACTTATAGTATTGAAACTACCCGCAAACTATATACGATTGAGTCCCATTTTATTAAATTGTAAAATTACATAGGTAGCTTAGTAACAATGTTTACATGACACCTCTAATCTCTTTTTCATTTCTGTACTAAAATGACAATTAATCAAACATATTTTACTCTCAAAAATGTTTGAGCGTTTGTTTCTAAGTTGAAATACTGTCACAATATCTTATTTCTAATATCGGTTTTTTCTCATACAGTTGCATCCTACGGTTTTTGTCGATTGTGAGGCATCGGCCTTGTCATTACTGTTTATTAACACATATTGTATACATATACAATGATGTTACAAAATTATCTTTATGTTTAGGCAAAATTTCAAATGAAGCGTGCTTCATTGCGTTTGTATACGAATGTTATATAAAGCTTTTAAGTAGCGCTTGATTGCAAAGAGTAAAAGATGAATTCGCAATCTTTTATAATGAATATTATTCAATAAAACATGTAATTCTTGTGTTAAAATGTCAATGAACTAAGTAAAGAATCAAGTCATCATCCTCCTTGCGTATCGCGGTATTTGCCACGGCTCATGAGCCTGGGGTCCGCTTTGACAACTAATCCCAAGATTTGGCGTAGACACTAGTTTTTTACGAAAGCGGCTGCTATCTGACCTTTTAACCTGAACCTAGACCTTATTGGAATTACCTAGTCCGGTTTCCTCACGATGTTTTCCTTCACCGAAAAGTGACTGGCAAAATTAAATATCAAATGACATTTCGCACATACATTCCGAAAAACTCATTGGTGCGAGCCGGGGTTCGAACCCGCCTCCGGAACGAAAGTCGCACGTACTTACCGCTAGGCTACCAGCGCTTCCGAAGTAACGAATCAAGTACTTAATTAATTTTAGCATACAGCAAACAATTTTTATTAAATCGTCAAAGTTTAAAATAATGAATTAAATGTTTAGGTACTTCGATCGATCACATAGTAGGTCTTCTGTACTGCAAGCAGGCACGGTCCGCTTTGGTAACTAATCCCAAGATTAAGGCGTTGGTACTAATTTTTACGAAAGCGGCTGCCATCTGACCTGTGTACCGAAATGGTAGCTTACTGGGATTCCTCGCGATGTTTCCCTTCACCGAAAAGCGACTGGGAAATTATAAATGACATTTGTTATGTTTAAAAAGTGTATTATATTCCGTAGTACTGTCTAGCTTGTTAATTCAATTCTATGTATAGCTGTATAGCCCTGTGTTGTAACCTAAACCTGTAAACCTATAACTTACATGTTTTGTTTATCTGTTGGTGTAAGTTGGTTCATAATAAATGAAATGAAACAAAATGATGGAACATTTTACCGGGAATTCCAACAGCTATGAATGATACATTATACATTTTGAATAACAATACAGAGCCAATTATAGGAACTCACAAATAGAGGCTGGATGGATAGTTGTTACACAGTAATTTAAATTCTGATACACAATACACATGCACAGGTGATCGAGATAATAGGTACATTGGATATCCTAAGTGGTATTAAGGAACTCGAAGTAAGAAACAAGATAGTTGTAATGAATGAATACCTAATAATTTTCGCAGATAATTTCCGAAAAACTCATTGGTATGAGCTCGCACGCTTTTATCAAGAGGCCACCAGCACTTGTATCGTTGTTTATTATTGTAATATGGTAGATAACTTTCTTAAATACAATAATTCAACTATTATACTAAATCTCCACCCGCTAATACATTAAATCTCCAACAACCCTAACACAATCATCAGTGTTTATTGCTTTCCGCTGCCTCTCCCGGGACCAAACCCCACACCCGTCACTCGCAATATGCTAATGCTCGCTAAGCCCGCATTACGTTATTTATGGCTTAAGTTATTTGTTAATATGCGATTTTAATTTCAGATTTACACGCATTAGGTTGGTACAGTCACGGAAATTTTATTGTATGCCTTCTCTTTTTGAAATTTTCATTTATTTCAAGCTAACTTATATCACGATATATTTAAAATTTCTACAAAAGACTAGCATTTATAATGACCACGCTTCGTTCAAATGGGTCATGTTTAGTTGAAATAACTTTAGTTTTCCAAACGGCCGTCTATCTCTAAATATGATGCATTCTAGTGGTAGAGAGGCACATTATTATTAAATAAATAAATATTGGGGACACCTTACACAGATCAACTTAGCCCCAAACTAAGCAAAGTTTGTACTATGGGTGTTAAGCGACGATATACATACTTAAATAGATAAATACATACTTATATACATAGAAATCATCCATGACTCAGGAACAAATATCTGTGTTCATCACACAAATAAATGCCCTTACCAGGATACGAACCCAGGACCGTGGCTCAGCAGGCAGAGTCACTACCGACTGAGCCAGACCGGAAGTTTTACTACTAGCTATTTATCGTTGTTTTTTATTCAGAACAAAAAGTATTTTACCCATTATTGGTATTCTTATTTGTATCAAAAAATTTCGTCAAACCTTTGACAGCACAACAGTATTTTCATGTACAGGATTATTTCTTCCCCTACATGCAAAATAAAGATTTCACAAATAAGTCTCGCATTGTGCTCCTTCGAAATTATTTCGAGGAGTCTGCTACGCTTTCTGTGCGTCAAAGGAAACGTATTTGAGTAAGTACCTAATACGTGATGTGCGTGAGGACTTTCTTTCGTCGCTAATTTTAAATATTTATTGGCTGTTTTAGTACACATATATATATATATATATATAACGGTTCCCCTTGTTTTGGCATAATTTTACAATCCAGAATTATTTTTGGCATTTACATTCGTCGAAAACCTATTATGCGAAGTCTGTTATGCGAAAATCGTTTCGGACAATTAAAGGTAGGTATGCCAAATAGATACCCATATATAACAGGGTAACGTATAAAGGGTTCAGTTTTTTTTTGACATATTCTCTATACATGAAATTTTAACGAACAATAAAATTAAATATAAAATATTGACAACTACAAAAACAAGCCCGTAGTAATGGGGTTCAGTTATTTTGAGCATTTTGCGTTCTTGAGCGGTAATAACAGTGGACGCTAAATTAATACAATAATTGCGCTAATTTTGTGTAAATAAAGAGATAAGTAACGGTTTTCGAACTGCCCTGGTTTCGAAACCAAATAGAACATTTTTTTCACCACACCAACTAGTAAAGGCTTACTTTACTATTCGAAAACAGATAGCAAAATTTCAATTTATCCACAAGAGTGCAAAGTAATTTCATACAAATTTTAACTTGATGTCTTAAGCTGACTGGTAGAATTTACCTATAAATTATGATTTTGAATTATAAATATTGAGTATGATGGATTTGATTTAGTTTGATGTTTTATAGTCAGTATTTTGTTCGTGTTGGTGTGGTGAAAAATTTTGTGTTTCACTCGGCGGCAAAGTTTGTTTAACCTTCGTGCCTTGAAACCCTCGAAACGCTCAAGATTCAACTTTTTAATATTGGAATCTTTCGCTTGCCCGGGTATCAATATTGGCACGTGTGGTTAAACAACAACTTTGCCGCCTTGTAAAACAAATAACTATTTCCACCGTCTGGTTGGAATTTCTTGAACCATAAATACTCAAGTATTCCTCCTTGTTTGCGTGAAAATTTAGGTAGTGCTTGCTACTCCAGTTCCTCCAAGAGACCTCACTTAGCCAAATGTACAAACGCTTTACGATACTATCGGTCTTCTCTATTGTCTCGACAGAGCCAGACTATGTTTGGATGGGCGTCTAGCGTCAACGATTCTCATTTCTAACATTTTTGGCTAACAATGTCTTCAGGTTGCTGACTGTAGTTTCTTTTAGTTTAAAAGAATTCCTGTAGGTAGGCCAGGGGCCCGATTTTTGAATGTCGACCATTCGATTTCCTAAATTTCATTCAATAATAAGTATCTCCACTTCGCAAAACGCAAAACGTCCAGGTATAGGTAGGTTAGTAGGTTACTAAGGTTCGTTAGGTATCTTCAAATGGCCGAAGGCAAAATTGCTAATAAATTCAATTCCATTAAAAACAAGGTAATCAAGGGATTCCTAATTATTAAACACGTTTTTAATAGTGATAGAGTTATAGACAACCTAATCAATCACGTGGAGCTACAAAATGTTAGAACACTTTTTATTCCACTATAACAACAAGAATGGCGGCATGTATGACGGATCATATTATAATAAAGGTGTACATTGCACAATAACTCCACTCAAAAATCAACAATATATCGCTTGCAAAACGGATACAGGCACTTGAGTGGAAAACAGTCGAATATGAACCTTAATGTGAAGAGGGAGATCGCTAATTTAATTATTCGTATTATTGTTGTGTTATTCATATTTGCTTATCTGAAGCAGAGTCGAACAGTTTTATGAACTAATTTATTTGTGACCTCGACCGGTTAAAAGAGTTAAAAGTATCCACCAGTAATACCATTTATCTTAGTTCTGAGGTATTCGTTACATTGAATTGAAGATTCTCGAATAAAAAAAAAACTTTCAGGATAGACATTGTGACTTCTATATGTAGAAAAAAAATTAAGACGGAATAACACTCAAGATGGGTCTCCCGGTGCAGTTGCAACTATGAGACTAAAAAAAACAAGAATTCAATATACAGGGTGTAAACCTAATACGGGCGAACCTCTTAACGGTGGTGAGTATAGGACATAAAAAATAAAATTAGATAATTTTTACTTAAAATTGAAATTTTTTTTTATCCATACAAATTAATTCGACCCGCAACGTAATGCAAACACACTCGCGTTAAACGCTCGTTGACAGTTGTCATTGATTGTCATCGCAACCCGTTTACAGTTCATTGCTGCTGGGAATTTTTTCAAAAATTCATTATGGGGTGAAAATTAAGAGTAACTCAAAAACACCTCTTAATTAATGATAATAATATTGAATTATATGCCTGGTTTCATTTATCGCCCTTATTAGGTTTACGCGCTGTATAAGTAGTAGTTGTATTGATATGATATCAGTGAGATATCACTTTATCGCCAGTTATAAAGACTTTGTGGTAGGTAGTTGCAATTGCCCAGGCAGTCCCTCTATGTCTGTTGATATTGACTCTAATTACAGGTGTCGTGCTCTTATTTCGGCCAAAATTTACCACCCGCGAGCCGGGATCTCTGAGCTAAAATAGTTAGGATTTTTGTCCGATATGCATCAATACACTTTCCTACACCGATTCACCAGAAACGTTCGACTCATCAAACATTGTGAACAGCACAACTGGACGAACAATAGAACCCGTAACACTGAACGAATGAACGGGTCCACTTGAAAACCGGAAAGCTTCAGTTTTTGCGCACGAACGATCTTCAATGAGCATAATGTACATGGTATATCTTTTTAATAATATAATAATACAGTTTTAATATGGAATGATAGAGGAACAAAGACTACGTGCGTGGAATAACATTTGTTCAAGGAGGCCTGTTGGGTTGTTGAGGGGTATCATATCATAACTGAGGTCAAAGTGCACAGCTTACGATTATCGAAAGTTTAGAAGATAGTTTGTAGTTGGTAAGAAACTTTATTGTATGAAAAACATCATAATCATCACAAAAGAAGTACTTAGTTACTAGTGCACAGATAACATACTTGGTGTACCTAAATTAATTGATGTATTTTTGATGACCGGTCTGGTTCAGTCGGTAGTGACCCTGCTGCTAAGCCGCGGTCCTGGGTTCGAATCCCGGTAAGGGCATTTATTTGTGTGATGAGCACAGATATTTGTTCCTGAGTCTTGGATGTTTTCTATGTATATAAGTATGTATTTATCTATTTAAGTATGTATATCGTCGCTTAGCACCCATAGTACAAGCTTTGCTTAGTTTGGGGCTAAGTCGATCTGTGTAAGGTGTCCCCAATATTTATTTATATTTATTTATTATTATCTGTAACCAACTTTCAAAAACACAAGCCTCATGGCCAATACACATATATAAAACTCACATCTGTATTCAACTGTTTGGGTACGGCGATACATGCTTCTTATCGTATGTCTCTTTTCTCGAACTGACTGAAAAGTAAAATTATATTCAATATGTTTTCCTTGGCACTTAAATTGTTGAACTCAATCGAGTCATTAGCCTGCGTAAGTTCGTTATACCTACTACATAATTCCACGAATTAATTTGCGCCCACGTTTTCATCACGACCTCTCGGACCCTCAAAATACCC
The DNA here is from genome assembly GCF_023078275.1 of Leguminivora glycinivorella. Taxonomy (NCBI): domain Eukaryota; kingdom Metazoa; phylum Arthropoda; class Insecta; order Lepidoptera; family Tortricidae; genus Leguminivora; species Leguminivora glycinivorella. The sequence goes on from NC_062976.1 coordinate 22,526,645, forward strand.
TATCAACGCTAAATTCTCCACGTTCCAATTCAGAACAAGTTGATTGTGCCGTTGTTTCCACAAACAATATGTGACCTAAATAAGTTATTGTGTCTCAGGATCTTGTTCCGTCTTTGTCACATTGTGGCGCGAAACAAAACATATGAGCGGGGCTTTGGTGATTGTGGAGCTTGGTTATATAATTATGTTCATTGAATTGTTGGTTATCATCATCATCGTTTTGCCATCTGCTAAGCAAAGGCCTATCTTAGACTCTCTCAGTATTGTATTTCATCATGTCATCTGTCATCCAGTCTACCTGGCAAAATTTCTCGCTCGACTTCATTTAAGTTCAGTAATGACGTCATCTACGCCTTTACACCATGGTGCAAGATTCACCAATGTTGAAGGAGTTCTGAAGACCAGGGGCCCATTTCTCGAAACTGAAAGTTACAAGCGGAAGTCTCTTTCCAACTGATCATACGAGTATTAGACATTGACTACCACTTGTATCTAAATTGTAGGGCCCCAGAGGGGGCAGAGGGTGCTCATTGTCTTCAAACTTAAAGCAAAATAACCACTGTTTAGGTACCGAACACTTTCTAAAGATATGACCACTCTCGCGACAAAACCACGGGGCTGCAACTGCACCAAGGTGCAGCATCAGATCTCATCATTTCTCACTCAATCTTGAAGTTTAGTGATCTGTGCTACTAATTGATTATATCGAATTTCTTAGCGGATTCTTTCATATCAAACGATGAACCCAATTTTAATAGTCGTAAGTCCTGAAAAACTAAATGAAATCCGTTGTCAGATTACATGTGTTTGTTTGTTTGCATACCTACCTAGGATTTGCGTACCTACCTACAAGGTGTTTCAAATATACGTGCATGCTGTGTTATTTGTCTCTCAGTAATTAAGTCATAGTACATTTCAATGTGGTTATCAATAGATATCGCAGACCTCGAAGATACAGGCTCATCCTAGTTTTTGGAGTCTCTACATAAACATTGTAATGTCTAGTTTTGATAATAGATTATTTGTATCGATCTGTCTCAACAAAATGCCAAAATCACAAAGCTTTGTCTTTGACTTGAATGCAGTGTTTCGCGGCACCCCAGCAAACACGTCACTTGCAATATGCTAATACGCATCGTATTACGCAACACGCATACCGGTTATTGTTTGATGATACACAGTTTTTGTGGCACGAAAGGGTTTAATCGAAATGTAAATATGCTTTCATTGAATATTATCATTAGATTCATTAGGTAGTTCACTGTTTATATTAAGGAAATTTGAATATTTAGATAGGTAGCATTTGAATTATTACAAACTTAAAAAATTTGGCCTAAAACGATGAATCGCACATAGTTGTGCAGATACGATGCAATATTTGAATCGCAATAATAATAATGTTAATATACGTCACGCTCTAGATAATAATGCATATAATATGCCAAATATTAGAACCAAAAGCGATGCGAACTGAATATTTTAATTTCAAATAAGTAATATTTTTTCCAACAATTCGATCGGATATGTGATCGCCCCGATTTTTTTTTAATCTTATTCCTACCTTTTCTATGCACTTCGCACAATTCTCAATTTCCGATATTGAGTGATTTAAAAAAATAAACCACCCTAATGAGACAGGGTATTCACGTGTGACTTGTCGCCAAGGACTTATGGTTAAGGGCATTTTGTGCGAGGCAAGGGCTGGAGCCCTTATGTTATAATGGGAGTTCAGCTTTCATTGATTATTTCTTAAAAAAGAGCAATTTGGAATAATACAGGAAAATGGGAATGAGAAAAGTAATTGGTATTGTTATGAATCTGCTTTCAAATATTTTTAGGGTTACTTGGATGTAATATAGGCCTATTATGCTACTTTTGTTTAATTAATAATTAAGATGAACGGTTTCAAAATAGGTCAATACTTTGTTGTATTTCTAGATCCTTTAAGTGCAAACTTTTACCTACTTTTTTAATATAGTAGATCTCCAGCAAAGCAGGACATAACACTCGTGTTGAATAGACCATTAATAAAATATGCCACAATACATTAATAACGTGATCACACCATCCCACTGTTCCGAATCGCATTCTCTCCGGCAATGCTCCGCAATAAAAATCACAATCATATCATTGCTGTATTTAATTATCATGACAAAAACTTCACCAAGTTCCCTTAAACAATCATCAACAAACAACAATCACTCTTTTGCGATAGCAATAGAAGCTACTTCTCTTTATTGGACGTTCATATTCGCAAGGACTTCGTCGATGTTAACGTTAACTTTAGGGTCATTTGAATTGGGTCGGTATTAACTTGTATCAGGTATCGGGTGCTGACCTCGGAACAAAGTATGAATATATTAATTTGTAGCGAAGACCATTGTGCTATAGTTTCTATTATTCTTGTCGGCATTAATTGTTGAAGTTCGTCTGACAGCTACACATTGGGTTAATGCGTTCTGTGTGTTCAAAGGGTGCCCTCTATTTCGCCTATCATTAATTCGCATAATTTGAATTCGTATAACAGATTTGGCATAACATAATTGTTCATAACATTGAATAAGCATAATATTAAAAATGCATAATTCTTATTTCGCATAACAATGAATCTGCATAATTGAAATTTGCATACTATTATTTCGTATAACTTTAATTATCCTAAAATTAATTGCTATACTTACTAACTGTATGGAGCAAGCGATTGCATCAATCAGGGGCAGATTTTCCAACTTCGAGCGCTCGATTTTGAGTGTTTAATTTTATACTGTCTCACTTATTAAACATGAAAAACTGGGGTAAGTAAGGTACAGCGGAGCAAATGTAACTGGTCAATTTCTTCCATGTTTTACAATGTTTGCATTATTAAAAAAAAACTGTTTATTTTTAAGAAACATACATGCATTTATGAACTTAACTGTTAATCTTAAGACGATACTGTAGGGGTCAATTCTCCATACAAACGCTCTCGACTATTTCCTCTCTGGTTTTTGAAGATAGAGCAATGATTTTTTCAACACAGATTGTTATTATTTTTATCTGTGTCGGACCGTTTTGATTTTTTTTATATTTTGCTTTTTAAAGACTCTAGAGCCAATCAAAAATTTCCAAAAACGGCCTTTTTCATTGTGGCGCAAAAAAAGGTGTGATACTCAAGATTGGTAACAATTAACCAAAAAAGCTAAACGGTCCGACATAGATTATTTCATTGTTATTCAGATTCTCAAATTTTGCTCCGATTGATTAAGTTTTGAAGGAGGAAAGAGTCGAGAGCGGAACCTCGACTTTAAAGATTTTTTTGAAATATCTTTTGACTGAGTTGTTCTTAATGGACAATTTTTATTCGATAAATCTAGTTAATAACACTTGTATATTTATCTAAAATTCCCAAGTTGAAAGGGGGCTCCTTTCCATTTTAGCATTTTCGCTACCGTATCCTCTTAAATTAAAAAGATTATTTGAGTTAAGGAGTCTTTATTTTATTTATAAACATTACTTATTAAGTTTTTCGTTTTTCATAAGTGTTTTTCAGAAAATAGAGTGTCTACCAGTTATGTAGTAGGCGTGTTCAGTGGATACATGTAATAATGGAATAATGGAAATAGTGTAAAAATGGAAAATATGCATTAGTTACAATTGCCTTTTAGTCTAGATTTGCCCCGCTGTACCTTACTAAAGAAATTGAAAATGGACAGTATTTAAATAATATTATTTCATCGTTCAGATTTTCGCAGATCGCACGTGCCAATACTGATACCCGAGAAAGCGGAAGGTTTCAATATTGAACCGCGAGCGTAGCGAGTGGTTCAAAAAGTAGAATCTTGAGCGTTGCGAGGGTTTCAAGGCACATTAATCTTCGTACGGCTCGTTAAACATTGCCACCGAGTTTGAAACACAAAATTTTTCACCACCCCAACACGAACAAAATACTGACTATAAAACATCAAACTAAATCAAATCCATCGATTTCTTCAATATTTATGATTCAAAATCATCATTTATAGGTAAAATTCTATCAGCTAGCTTAAGACATCAAGTTAAAATTTTGTATGAAATTACTTTGCACTCTTGTGGGTAAAATGCAATTTTGCTATCTGTTTTCGATCAGAAAAGTAAGCCGTTACCCGTTAGTGTGGTGAAAATATAATTTTCTTGTATGCCATTTAAACATTCTACGAAACAATGTTATGCTTATTATACTTATACCAATTCATCGTTATAACAATTTATATTATGCGCATTAGCATTATACGAAATCTGTTATGCGAAATAATGATATGCGTATTAAACGTTATGCGTAATAAACGGTATGCCAATTCATATTAGGAGTATTCAGTTATACGAATTAATATAGACCCGTGTTCAAAGGTTACTTGTCCTTTGTTACACTGTTTTGGGATGAAAGCTTCATTCGGGTCGTAATCAGTGAATTAGGACTCCGTAACATCGAGTGAATGACCGTTCGGGACTCGAGTTTATTAACAAGAGGATTATTCAACTATGAGAAAGGTGGTTATATAAGAGTCAAAGGTCTATAACCGTTGGAGTTCCTTCGAGAATTTGACTTTTCCAAACTAAATTGTAAACATATTTTAGACTTTATCAAGTCTTTATCAAAGTCTAAAATATGTTTACAATTTTGTTAATAATCACTCAGGAAAAAACATCAGTTAAAGATTTTCGAAAAGAAGCCAAAGACGGAAATAATATGAAAATGCCATAAACGTGTTTCCTTTATTTGAATTGATACAATGGGATGTGGTGTAATAAAAACCAGGACAAACATATTCCAAAGCGCGTCCCTGATGACACAAGAGCAATAAATACCCGCGACGAACACGTGGATCGCGAATAAACGTCACCGCGTCTTGTCATTTATCTTTTCAACAATCATTTTTACAGGCTTTCCGTGCAACCCCAGCCTGTGATTAATGATGGATGGATTCCTGAATAATTACCAAGACTTTTAATATTCAAGTGATTTTGTACTGTTGTAGCAAAGCATAATGAATTTTATAACAATGACTACAACGCTCAGGTTGTAATGTTGAAAGGAGATGACCCTTCAGGAGTTTGCGATTCTGAAACGGTTCAAATACATGTCAAAAGTGAAAGAGAAAAAGAGCTTAAAGGTTGTGAAGTTACAGTTGCTTTTGGTTTGGGTTGGTGTTGAATAAGCAACAAAAGCAAGAACACCATTGAATGCAAATCTCCACTGGAGTTTTAAGGGTAGTGTGTGCGTTATTAATTTGTTATAATTGTCCCCTCTCATACGCATGCGGCATTTTTATTGCAAATTAGTCGCCATCATTAATTTTGTTTTTCTTTTCTCCCGTTTTGTAAAGTTAATGTGTTTCAAGTGCGGTATAATGGGTGGAATAAAAAATCTCAATTGTAATTATTACGAATGTATTGGGTTCTTTTGTGGGTGCCTGTGCGATCGCTTACAGCTTGTAATATGTACGTGTATTGTATCGTGTGAATGATTATTTGCGTTTCGATTGAAGTTATTAATGCTCGTGCTTGCCAACAGTCAATCTGTGGCTATTGAGATTTCGGAATGTGGAGTTTAATAACGGTTTTTGTTGCAATGTTGTATTATTTTGATGGTAATTAAAATATGAATTGTATAAGGTAAGTAAGCCGCTTTTGAATAGGTAGCACCAGATTACACCAGATGTAAAAACAAACACAGTTATACATGGATTATATACATTTCAATGGAGATTGTGCTCAGGAAAATTTCTTTTAAGTAGCAAAAATTCAAAAAAGTTTCAAATTCTTACAAATTCTTAATTCAAATGTTTGCCACTTTATTTTTATTACAATTACCATACAAAACACCTGTGATCTGAATTGGACACATTTGTATGTATACATATAAAGTTCTAATAGGCCTCTATATTATGTGACCGGCCGGTTTATGTCACTTGATCCTCCTGTTTCACAGATTACAATTTTTGGGAAGAACTTTTTCTCACTCCACCTTACCGTTCACTGCAGAATCAATATTCAATTTTAACAAGAAATCCCGAACCCTAACTCACCCTAGGTACAGTCCGAAACAAAATTCTTAAAAATGGGGGCCTATTGTTGTCAGCAGCAGACTGTCCGATGAACATTTTTCCCGTCGCTTGCCAAGCTTTTGACTCAAGCAAACTAGAAGACCTGTATGCAAACTTTACTCTTTGTCTTTACCATGTCCTTAATAGCCTTATGGAGCATAAGCACTTAGGCTTTAGACACCACATTTTGACCTCCTTGCTTGCTTTTGTTGCCTGCTCTTTTACCAACATCATTCACTTTTATGTTACCTAAAGAAAAAAAATAGAAAAATATATGCTTCCGGTGGGACTTAAACCCGCATCTAGAGCTACGGAAGCCGAGCCGGAACTCGCAAATCTTTCCATGCCTTTCCTTATAAAAGTGTGGAGATTCATCAGCAGACATTACTGCTTGTTAAAAATTAATTATTGACGTAACTATTTAAAATAATCGTCGAAGAATTTGAAAGTCGATTTGGGACCTTCTTTTGTTAAAACTTTAGATTCCGTCAACGTCTAATAGTAGTAATATGAACTCAAAATGTTGATGCTATTATTTCACTTTTTAGCGTTTTTTGTCTATTGCAGATTTTTAAAAATGTGCAGAAAGAAACTCAGCTACCTACTCTTTTATCTCTACTGAAAGCATGAAAGGTTAAACAAGTTCTATTTAAAATGTAGAAGCCAATAATGCAGATGTAGTAGAAATATACGAAAGAGGCACTTTATAATGCCTTTACTTTTATATATTTAATAGAAACTGTTGTCCCGAAATAATGATCTCCAACAAGTTTATTATGATTAACAACTTTATCTAATCTTTGAACATATTGATAAAATTATTCTTTATATAAAATTTTTCTTTTCCTTTTTGAGAAAACTAGATCTACTACAGTTCCCTCACAATCCTTGCTAAATCACTCCTATCATAGTTCCCGACCTTTCATCAGATAAACGAAACCTTTTTAAACCGATGATTGGCCAGTTTTCACAATGGAATTCTATATTCACAAAATTCTAGTTACATTATCTCCAACACTATATGGTCTCTTCATCAGTAGTATCGTTAAGTGACTTGGGGTCTAGTTATATGGTCGTATAGTGTGAATAATTCAAGTTCGAATGTATTCGGGATCTGTTCGAGATCTATCGTATTCAAAGTACTGAGACAATCAATCTTGTGCGTGACCCTTTTTGCATGAGCGCTGGGATTTGAGGGTGATAGAGAAAATGCAGTAGGCCATCTCAGAACTTTTTCAGCAAGTCGGTCATTTATAAATAACTTCTATCAATTAATATTTATGATAAATGAACTAGGATAAAAGAATAGCATCTCTCAGATAATGGAGTTTTTTATAAAATCGCATTTTCGTAAAAGGAATCAATGAACACAGACTACTGGACTATTGAACTAGGTTAGTTTAAAGCTTGACCTCATCATCATCATCGCTTTGCTCACAATTTTCTATCGTTGTTGAGGTTCTGTCGTTGTTATCCAAAAATCAATGTTTATCATTGTACCCAATAGAATATTAACTACTGGGTGCCTGTCTCCCCTGTAGACATTGAAGTGGCGAGTCACGGGGCCAGTCCCCTGGGCAGCCCGTTTAATGCATACTTGGCCCTCGATTACGCTCATTGTCTGAGGGCGGATGACTCAGAGCTTCTGTTAAGATGTTCGGGAAAATATGTTCGTGCAGTTTAGCACGTCTGGAGGGTGAGTGAGGTTTAAGATGTATAACTTGTTTGTATATGTTTTCCTTAGGAATTGAAAGAAGAGTAAGATTACGGAGACTTAGACCGTGATTATATTTCTGATTTTGTTTATATACATAATTATAATGCCTTCTATGCGCCCTTACATTTTATCTGACATAGTATTTGAGTAACTGATACAAATGATTATTACTTATTTTGACTATTTTTTTATTGTTTTTATAGAATGAGCATTACTTATCGGATGAGCGATTCGTTTATCTTACAACGTGCTCCATTATGATACCTACTTCAAATATTTCTTACTATAACTCACTAAGAACTTCTTAATATTATTTTCATTGTTTATTGTGATGTGAGAGATCGAAGAAAAATCAAATAAGTACCTATCTGACAAATTTTTAGTTTTTCAAAATAACCGTGACCAGTTTCATGAATATATACAACATCTTTCAACAGGCTACAAACAAGCAAACAAGGGCAAGAAGGCTGTTCATTTTCCATTCATCACGCAAAATAACAAGTAAAAATCGCTACTATTTGTCCGGCCGATACAAAACCCGAGCATTGTTGGCCAAAAATATTGTGTCCTTTGTCACGCTCGAGAATGAAATACACACGACTGAAAAACTTACGGACATTAGTCAAAAGCTGAATGCAAACAAACTACAAAAAACCTACGTGCAACCCAACTTAGCGAGATAATTATTTAAAATAGAATTTGACAAAGTTATTTATACAAATGATAATTTTGACATCCTTTCTATTACGACTGCTGAAGATTCTATTTAGAACAGCGATGCTTTAGAAGCAAACAAGACTCAAGACGTATAGAAAAGTACACAATATATTTATGAATGTCAAAAATATGATAATTATTAGCGTTATTAGCGAAGTTACGTAAAGTCGCTGCAAAGTGATAATTTATCATAGAATACACGTATACCAATTATCTATTGAACATAAATGAGCTCTTATTTTTCATTTACATTTAAACTTTGGTAATGATGTATCGTATTTCTTTTTGACGTGACTTGGAATCTTCACTGCCTATTATGATATCAAATACTAACTTTACTTCGAAAATTAACAATATGTTTGTAATTTCTGCTAAACAATTTGAAGTTTCATTGATGTTTAAATATTTTTGATTTATTTACCTAATTGATCTAATTAAAGTACTGAAACAAGTTTTTTGTTATGCTCTTGATTCCCCAAATTTATAATTTAACGCGACCGAAGCCGTGGGTAAATGCTAGTTGTATATAAAGTAAGAAGAATGGATGAAGGGGCCGTGTTTGGGGTTCTGTAAAACTAAAATTACGGCTAGTAAGTAAGATACAGCTAAAGTTACTGATCTCCCTCAAATTTATCCCATTATTGAAAAATGAAATTGTTTACAATCAGAGTGATGTTCTCATGAATATGTCAGAGGTTAAAGTCTTGGGTTACAGTTCCAGTGACGTATTTATGTGGTACCATTTGCCAAAAGCACTATTTGACATTCGTAAGTAATTTTAAACTTCTTTTTTTTGTATTTGTACTTTTCTATATATGTGTAGTTTTTAGTTGAATATCGACATTTAGAGAACTTATACAATCATTGTAGTAGCGTAATACTTTAGTTAGAACTTAGAATTAGTATTACCCATTGTAATTTCAGTTCAACTTGTATATTGACGTGTAAAAGGGCCACTATCAAACTTCTTTATGCCACAAACTGCTATCATGTGCCAAATCATTTATTCAGCAAATAGGCCACATTTGCTGAATAAATGATTTGTAATTTGTAAGATCGCCTTTTTATGTAACTGAGCCAGTGAATTCGCAGTAAAATTAGTGTAATATTCAAAATATTCACGGGGCGCCAAAGAAGCACTAACATCCTTGTGGGCGCCGGTCGCACTGTGGCCAACAATTATCATTGTCGACCATATTGTCGCCATTGCTAACCACTGTACAAACATGCGCAAATACTTAGCCTTTTGTTAATCATAGGTAGGTACGTTTTAGATTCTAATGTAGATTGGTACAAGTTACAGAAATATCTTCTGAATTTGATGTTGAAGCCATTGTTATGGTCTAAAATAAACGCAGAATCACACTGGTTGTGTGCAGTCGCCGATAATCATTCGTGTGATGTAGTAATATTGGATATTTGACTAATTTTTTGTCTGAGGCGTAGGATTAGAGCCGGCGTAGCTTTGACGTTCATATGCGCATTGTAATATACCTACTTGAACAATAAATATTTCATTTTCATTTTTTTTTTTCATTTTCAATGCCTATCTTACAAAAATACCTCTTGGTAGACATTTAATAGCAGCAGATTGTTGTCGTTGTACTGTCATCTTTTCAACTCTATCGGATAAAAGCTCCTATCATTGATTTGATAGGAGCTTTTATCGGATCCTTGCTCCTCGCAAATGACTTGGCAGATCAACGGTCAACTTTAGTGGAAGACGCTGATTACAACACCTTAACGCAAAAGCGCCGTGACTGTGTCTCTCTAGGTATCCATTTCTGTGTAAATTATAGCTGAAGAAAGATTAGTACATACGTGTCATATCTTGCACGCAAGAAACCTATTTAGGCACTGTCGGACCTCTCTTCTTGTCTGGTTGCTATCGCTGATTTCTTCTCCATTCGACCACGCTCGGTCGTGTCGCGAGTATTGCCACACCTTTATTCTCCGATTGGCGTCCATGTGTCGACAATAGGGTTGTTAGCCACAAAGCCACAATGACAATTAGCAGCTCTGACTATTGTCGCCACTGTTATGTAATAACTTGTTTTTCTATTCAGAGGCTTTTTGAGGTATAGAGCCTTTCATGGTCACGATGGTAACATATATTACTTATTTGCATACCTACAGTTATGCCTACTGCATTATAAAAGATTATGAATAGTGATAACATAATTATCCTGTACAACTAGTTATTTTTGTGGATAAAAAGATTCATCGACCGAAGCCTGTTTGCAAAAGTTTGTTCCACATGGATATTTAATAAACTCTTATAATGTTGCACGTTGTCTGACACGCATGAACTCTGCATGCCAGCGCGTACATTTTAGCTGTAACCCTAATTTATTTTTCACCTCAAAGCTTTGAGCTTTTGAGGAATTTAAATAGTCGCGCGCAAATTTAACAGCGCTCTGGCAGAACGCAATGCATGCAAGACGGTCTGCTGTCCTAACCCTGTGGCCAATTGCATATATCTCCGTTCCTAAATCGTAAGAGTACGAATACATTCAGTATAAGTATTAACAAAACACATCGCAGTCCGCTCCGTTTTCATCGATCAGAGATTGACGCGCGCACAAAGAAACACTCTACGGGGCGTTATCGCGATGGGGATTGTGCTCTTAGAGAGCAAGGATCTAGACAGGACACAGTCTAAATGTATTAAGTAGTCTGATAGTCTCATTAGACTTATATTGCCCGGGATATAGACCGTGATTGCCTTTTTGGTTTTTGTCAAGCTCCAGATATGTCCACGCAGTTACATGCATCATGAACACGGGAAACTGAAGAAGGACAGCGCGCGATCTACCACCCTCTTTCGCGCGTGTCGGCTGCGTTCACTTTCAGCGATACCACTGGTCGCATTCACAGTCGATGGTATCCCGGTCTATATACGTTTAATGAAAATAACCGTGAATCATATAAAACTCTTAAGTAGTCTCATGTCAGTTCATATACCAAAAACCGCCTTCAAAAATAAGCGCGTTACAAAACACGGAGAAACTAAAAAGCAAAAAAAAAATAAACCTTCGAATTCAGATTTCTTATCGGATTGCAATAATCTAAACATCCAAATTATACACACATCACACACAAATCAATTATTTTTGTAGTCGGTACCAGACCTGTTCGTCGCCTTGCTATTTCCTGTTTGCCCCACCCAACCATACGCAGGCTGGCCTCGACTCCAAAAATAATTGATTTGTTTATAATTTGGATGTTTAGATTATTGCAATCCGATAAGAAATCTGAATTCAAAGGTTTATTATTTTTTGTTTTTTAGTGTCTCCGTGTTTTGTAACGCGCTTATTTTTGAAGGCGGTTTTAGTTTTTGTTAAAAAGTTTATTTATTTGTTGATTTTTAGTGGTTTCTATTGATATTATATGTATCAGTCCGAATATAATTATGTACAGTAGTGATAGAATTATCCGTTAACTCCCAACCATTGAGGAGTTGACCTTCCATCATCAGCTCAGCCACATAAAATTATTACCATCAGGCGTAAATACTGGTGTACCTTTGAAAAATACCACTAAAAACATTACATGTGCCTATAACATTTGAAGAGTTCCCGCGATTTCTCCAAGATCCCATCATCAGACCCCGACTTGGTGCCAATGGGACCATCTCGGGGTTATACCTGATCGATTGAAAAAAATAATTTGAATATCGGTCCACGATTCTCGGAAATATCGAGTAACATACATACAAAAAAAAAACATTCAGTCGAATTGAGAACCTCCTCCTTTTTTGAAGTCGGTTAAAAATAGCTACTTTCCTCTATTGCAAACGTCTTAAACACCAGAAGAGTCTGAACCTATGGAACCCTTCACTTCCATTACAGGATAAGCTCTCACCTTGAAATTTCTTTGTGGATGTTATGTAGGCTTCTTTCGCCGAAAATCTACAGAAATTTCACTGAATATTACAAACTTCGAAAATATTTTTATAATACCTATTTCGTGGCGATTTGATTTTTTTTTCGGTTCGTTTGACACTTCATAGCTTTCTGTCTTATCATTAGCACTACAAACACTAAAATATATATCATCAGTCAATAAAATTATAGGTTAAACATATTAAACATAAAACGAATTAATAAAAACAAAATGCAGTATTATGTACAACTTAAAACTAATTAACTTAAAATATATTTACAAATAAAAAATGCTCCCCAGGTCTTCGTCCGCGGTAATGGTGCCCAGTAGGCTGGCAGCGTTGCCTTTTTGAATGGCCAAGCTTAATCGCTGGCCAAAGTAGCTGCCAGCCCTCTGGTCACCAGACGCGTCAACCAGGCAATCGTCAATAAAATTGTAATCAGTAGTTTCAGTGCAAACTTCCTTGTTTTTAAAATTCAAATCCTTTTTCCATTATATTCAAGAAACTATACAAACGCTCAAATCTATATCGCTTATCAGTCTCTATTCTATGACTTAATATGAAACAGTCCCATACCCTCCAGAATCCATAGCAACTTGGAACCTTGTTGCTCGAAAGATCGCCATTGAGAACCGAATCGATGTAATGTGACAAGCAAATGATCGTCATTATTGTTTGTCGAAGTCACCGTAGATGGATTCGAAGGTAGATTCGGGAGGGTAGCCTTTCCTATTACAAAGAAGCTTAATTGTGATTTATTCCCGAAACTTCTAAAGCACCGTAAAGTTCTATTCAAATTTAACAAAATTGCAAGTTTTCACTGCCGAATTTTTAGTTATGGCTAGGCAGCTTAACTTTCATAATATGGGCCATTTTTAGGGTTCGGTAGTCAGGAACCCTTATAGTTTCGCCATGTCTGTCTGTCCGTCCGTCCGTCCGTCCGCGGATAATCTCTGTGACCTCAGAAAGCTAAAATTTGGTACCAATATGTACATCAATCACGCCGACAAAGTGGTAAAATAAAAAGTGGAAAAAAATGTTTTGTTAGGGTACCACCTCTACATGTAAAGTGGGGACTGTTTTTTTTTTTCATTCCAACCCCAACGTGTGATATATTATTGGATAGGTATTTAAAAATGAATAACAGTTTACTAAAATCGTTTTTTGATAATATTAATATTTTCGGAAATAATCGCTCCTAAAGGAAAAAAATGTGTCCCCCCTCCCCTCTAACTTTTGAACCATATGTTTAAAAAATATGGAAAAAAATCACAAAAGTAGAACTTTATAAATACTTTCCAGGAAAATTATTTTGAACTTGATAGGTTCAGTAGTTTTTGAGAAAAATACGGAAAACTACGGAACACTACACTGAGCGTGGCCCGACACGCTCTTGGCCGGTTTTTGTTTTCAAAGTTGTCTACCCCACTTTTTTACTAACCTGGGTATTTTTACGCGATTTATACTCAGAATCGCGAGTTCTTCCGATCCTGATAGGAGAAAAAATGTCCCAACATTTCAATACATTTTTTCAAACCTTCCATTCCGTAACCGCCATACAAAATGTATGACAAAATGGTAATGGTATTAGGACCGAAAGAGCTCGCGATTTTGAGTATAAACCACATAAAAAAATCCAAATCCAAAAAAAAAGTGTGGTGGACAACATTGAAAAAAAAAAAGACCCATATCTATCCTCACCAGCATCGCCGGCTCGTCCTAATGACGTCGCTTAATCAGATAAGCGTTTGTCTTGAAGCGCACAATGCAATAATTTTATTATTTCCCAGAACCTACAGTCTTGACTGATTGTTATTATTTATTACTTTATTGGTCCCGATAACTGGCTCCTTTGAGGTCCAGCTCTAAATAGAGGCACGTATGAGTTTAGTATCTCTACAAATGAAGTTAAAATAAATTGTTGCTATAAGCTTCTTACATTTCATGGTTACATTATTGTGAAGTATATTTTCAAAAAAACCGGCCAAGAGCGTGTCGGGCCACGCTCAGTGTAGGGTTACGTAGTTTTCCGTATTTTTCTCAAAAACTACTGAACCTATCAAGTTCAAAACAATTTTCCTAGAAAGTGTTTATATAGTTCTACTTTTGTGATTTTTTTCATATTTTTTAAACATATGGTTCAAAAGTTAGAGGGGGGGGACGCACTTTTTTTTCCTTTAAGGGCGATTATTTCCGAAAATATTAATATTATCAAAAAACGATCTTAGTAAACCCTTATTCATTTTTAAATACCTATCCAACAATATATCACACGTTGGGGTTGTGAATGAAAAAAAAAATCAGCCCCCACTTTACATGTAGGGGGGGGTACCCTAATAAAACATTTTTTTCCATTTTTTATTTTTGCACTTTGTTGGCGTGATTGATATACATACTTGTACCAAATTTCAGCTTTCTAGTGCTTACGGTTACTGAGATTATCCGCGGACGGACGGACGGACGGACGGACAGACAGACATGGCGAAACTATAAGGGTTCCTAGTTGACTACGGAACCCTAAAAAGGTATAGAGGTGTATTAAATATCTTATACCTTATTAGGTCTGCAACATGAATAATTTTATCAGAATGAGTTTATTTAGATACAAATTTAATGTTCCTTTTTGTTCGATTCTTTTCCTTCTTAGTTTCAATTTCGTTTTTGTAAACCGGAAATAAATGTTTGAAGGTACTCTTTCCCATCACGGAACAATGGTGTTCAGGACCTTTGGGAGGCGTGCGCTGGGTCGAAGCCAACGCGTAGAGGCCCTTTTGACAGTTTAATGAAATATAAGGGGTACACCGAGCGGATGTTGCCCTTGCCCGTATCATGGGACACACGCAGAGGCAGCACCCGCCAGGGTGTAAGGACTATATTTTGAGAGTTAATGGAATCTAAAACCGGGCTATTGGATGAAAGTGATGGACTAAATACTGGGCTATGGGATAAAAAAGCCTGCCTAATAAAACGGTATCCAATTTTATTTTCGGCAGACGGTGACTCGTCCCCACAAGATGGGCCCCCATAAAAAGCGACATCCAAGATGGCTCAAGGGCAACGAAGGTACCTACTCTTTATTATTATTCTTCTTTACTCAGTCATAGGGACCATTCGACGTAAGCTAAAATTTTCATCCATCTTGGATCTTGATTATTTCTCAACCAAATATTTACTCTAATTAATTTAACGACCCGCCCTTACCTCAACACACAGAACTATAACAGACTAAGGGCTAACAAGCCGTTAATATTATATGTAAACAACAGTTAAATATTTTTATGACAGATCGGTCGTAAAACTTGATTGAAGAACGGTTAATGACGTTACAATAATGGCGGGCGATGGTGGACACGTTTGCCCTTTTATGAGTGCTTGGTAATATGAAACAGGTACTTTGATTAATTTCTTAGGCACAGAGATGTATGTAGATTGTAGACCAATATAAAGGTAGGATCGATGCTTCTGATGTCCATATCACCGCACCCTTACTGGAGCGCGACCAAACACAGCCATCGCAGCAGGCCTTTCACATCCAGTTTATTTCTATTTATACATATTTATATCTAGACTCTCTAGACATTCATGTTTGGCTTACAGCGGACCAAACGCCAAAACATGGACAAAAGTCAAAATACAAAGAGACAATTACAATTAAAGAATGAAATAAAAATAATAATCAAAATACCGTTACCCAAGTTACCCGGTTACCCAAGCAGGCGGGTTCTAAGGTGTCGAACACCATCGAACACAACCGTTCGTTCGTTCAGATGTCCAAAAGCTAAACTGTCTTGCTTCCGTCAACTCAGGGAGTGAGATAATTGTCTTATATCACGTTTTACAATACGCCTAGGAATTTCATGATTTAGCAGATTTTCCTATCGGTCACAGACATACCTAAATAAGAACTACATATTAGACATCCGTAAACTTTCTTAAGTATCTACTCATTTTACATTTCTTTAGTACGTTGAGTATGGGAACAAATCAAATTATTTTTAACAAATATTTTGATTTTCGAAATAAGATGTCATAATTAAAGAAGAAATGCCGGACACCACCATTGGCGAAGGCCGGATTTAGTACTATCCAATTGACTAATACTTCCATACTCCATTGACGTGATTTTTTAGGTGGAGATAGTTGAATGGATGGAGAGTGACATAGGCTACTTATTGTCTCTTTCTAACGCGAGCGAAGCTGCGGGCAAAAACTAGTTAGAAAATAAATCAATATACATACTTTTAGCCGCTGCACTCACCCCTCACACCATAGTCGGTAACTCGGTACTCACAGTACCTAATACGCAGTTAAAGATTTGATTTACTATAATTAGATAGCAGAATAGTCCTAACACAAAATAACACAACAAACATTAACAACAACATTCTTCAGCACAACTGGCTCATTGTTAACCTGTTCTTAAACCTCGGCTAAACCATTGTTAAACGTAGATTAATGAGGCCGGATCAACGCTTATTGAAAGGCTGTGACAAAACTGATGCGACTCTTTATTCGTTAATAGCGGGCTTTCGGGATTCGTCATGGACATAAAACACTGACACGTGGTTAGATTTATTGGTGGTTAAATGTGCAAAAAAATTATGTTTTAATTCAATGTACTTGTGGAGATCTTCATTTTTTTGTGAGAAAGTCTGATCTACGTTACTTTAAATAAAAACGTCACTTTTGACACTGAAATGTTCGTTACAAATCGTAACTAGAGCTAATTTTGAACGTCTATTAAAGTTCGAATAAGGCCGACAGTTTCACATAAAAAAGAGGAACAATTGTCTTAAATTGACATGTTTCTGAAGTGGGAATGCAGGATATCTGAGAAGTTAACGTTACGAATTAAAATAATGTTATTATGATCGTAAAAGTTGAATCGAAAAAATATTTAAAAATATAACGAGATAATGTATTGTGCATATAGTTTCGTAGACCAACAATGGAAAAACAAAATAGTCTCAAGTATTTCAAAATATTTGAAGTAACTAATCTATTGTCCGGCAGGATAGGACGGGTCAGCCCTTGCCTGTCAATCAAGAAAATAAGAATAAAGCTTGACAGCCGTCAAAAGTTGTCCCAAATCGCATCGGGTCCGGTGACCCGGACTAACGACTCAGACCAAAATCTTCTGCCCACCAACTTATTAAATACAGACGGTCAACTTTGAAACTACAAGCACCTATAAGAAAAAGACAGGAACACATAGATTGTAGTGACGCCGTCAACTGTTTAGATAAGCTTGTATTACCATAGGCAATTTGTTTTGTTCGACCATCACACTCGTCCAGGAACGTCCCTTAAATAACAATGACGTCTAAAATAAACTATCATATAATATCAATAATACATTCAACTAGCACGGACACATGTATTTTAAATAGTTATTATGCGAAACCAGTTCATAGTGAAGGGTTCAGGTGGGGTGATTGAAATTCCCATGGTTCCTGTCTTTATCGATTGTGGGGTGGCGGTTGATGCTTAGTTATGACGTAAGCGTGACGTGTTTTAGAAATATTTGAATATAAATAGTTTTGTATGGAGAAACCAGAGCGAAAGGAGTCAATCGGCGTTTTGTCAGAACGATGCGGGATGTCCGGATCTTCAAGTGACATGTAGTAGATGTTATAGAGAATATTTTATTCAAATAATTATCCTTGTTTCTGAAAGGACGGTTTGATAGTCCTCTTATTTGCGTTTGTCCAACAATTTGTCTTGTTAGTAGTAAATTGATACAAAAGCCGGATAGATGAGAATGAAAATGGTCAGTCGAAGTTTTATTCAAAATATTGCATTGCACAGTTAGTCCAATAAGTAAATGCAAAAATATAAAGGTGGAATCTTGGGCGTTGAGAGGATTTCATTTCATGGCACGAATGTTAAACAAACTGCCACCGAATGAAACACAAAAAATTTCAACACACCAAACACAAACAAAATATTGACTAGGTATAAAACATCAAACTAAATCAAAACCGTCAATTTATTTAATATTTATGATTCAAAATCATCATTTATAGGTAAATTCTACCAGCCAGCTTAAGACATCAAGTCAAAATTTGTATGAAATTATTTTACATTCTTGTGGATATAATGCAGTTTTGCTTTCTGTTTTCGAATAGCAAAGTGAGCCATTACCAGCCAGTTGTTGTGCTGAAAATATTTTTTTAGCAAAATAGCAGCGAGAATGAGGTATCCTACAACTAAAACTGATCCAAATTAAGATGATCGTATTCATGTCGTTTAAAATAAAAAGTTGATAGGTTCTAATCTGCAAAGGAATGTGAGTTTAGCTAAGTTCTCATGCCACGGTACTAATTTGAGATTGACAGCTCTCTGTAGTTTTACCGACACAGACAGTCCGATAGACTTATCGAGAATTTTATAATACATTTGGTAACTTACCCTTGGACTTGTTTTGAAATAAATCTTAGCAAATATATTTGATATATTTTGTCAATTTCTAAAGTTTATAGACGTTTATAAACAACTTTTTTCATTAGAGAAATAATGCACGAAAAACCAAATTAGGATATAACGATTTCTTACGCCCTAGTAGTTCATTGAACCGGGATAAGTGGCGTACACGAAGGGAGGCCTATGCTCAGCAGTGGGTGATTAATGGCTGAAATGATGAAGAAGATGATGATGATGATGATGATGATGATGATGATGATGATGATGATGATGATGATGATGATAGTTCATTAAGTAAATAAATAGGTACCTAAGTAAGAAACATTGGTTACAGGAAAGAACAGCAATGAGAAGTACAAATATAAACTTTTATACCTAAGGGAGATGTCTTATTAACCAGTGTCCCAGGCAAAGCGATCGAAACAGTAGTCAACTTTTTGTAGGCATAGGTTTGGTTTGTTTCCCCAAAAGTTTGACGCTCCACTAGTCCCACTACTTTAATCCTACTCCAAATGCCCTTGAGAACGCGTGAAACACTATTATCTCTCCTAAAGCTCAGTTACCATTACTTCACACTGTGTCCAAATATATGTGGCACAATATTTATCTTATCGTTTAGTTGCAGCCAATGGCGGTGTCAAATACACGGCTATGGTAAACGTCGTGATTTCCTTTTTGGGACGCCCTTTTCCTCCCACTAGATACAGAGAAATAGCACTGCCCTTTATTGGGGTACAGTTGAGTTTCATTCATGTACTGCCAGCGTTATATGTGACACATGGAATAAAAGGCAAGCAAATCAATAAAACTTAATACTAGCTTAAGCTTAGTCGAATAACCAAAATGTTCACCGAATGGTGGCTGCTTTCGGATGTAAGAAGCGCCTGGGCATCCGTTGGCTCGTTGGGTGGACGACATTCGAAAAACTGCGGGGCACTTCTGGATGCAATTAGCCTAGGACCGGGATAAATGGCGTACACGAAGGGAGGCCTATGCTCAGCAGTGGGCGATTAATGGGTGAAATGATGATGTGATTATGTGATGAAACTGATGAATCGAATATCCTAACCACAAAATTAAAATTTTGAAAAAACCCTACATAGTGAACCGATTTTCATAAAACATGGCTAAGAAGTAAGAACACTCCCGACTAACTCAGCTTTCAAACAAAAAAAAAACTAAATCTAAATCGGTTCATCCGTTCGGGAGCTACGAGGCCACAGACAGACACACACACACACACACACACACACACACACACACACACACACACACACACACACACACACACACACACACACACACACACACACACACACACACACACACACACACACACACACACACACACACACACACACACCCCGGGGCTGAGGAGAAACTGCTACCGGGCGCGTCTCCACCAGCGGATAGGAGAATGCTCGCTGCTCTTCGGAGTAGAGGGTAGGGGCGAAATAAAATAGCTCCCGCGGACAAAACTCCCCAAGTTAAGGTGTTTACCGTGCCGAGAACTGCATGGCGCCGGGGTACGGCGTCGCTAACGGTTCCCCTGGGGCACCAGGTCCCACCCCAGGTGTATTTAGTGGCCTTACTCTAGCAACCGGGGCTCTGCTGGAGTGGACATCCTTTCCCTAGGTACTCGTGGGAACAGAATGGTAGATACAAAAACAAAAACACAACAAAACGATGCAGAAAAGGAGGTGAACAGTGGACAGCCTGTCCAACAAGCAGCATTAGACTCGACTGCTGAAACGAAGAGGTCGCAAGCGCTGAAACACTTGGAAACGCTCATCAATGAACTTCAAGAGTTTGTCCAGCCAAAAATAAACGTACACAAGGCTATTAAGACCAAAGTGGCCAGTATTGGCAGTGTTTTCAGAAAGCTTAAGGCACTGGAAGAAGCGCGCCCTATTAATGTGGCGGTAAACGTTGTGGCAACACCCACAACAATACATAGACGAACACTCACGGAGACCACAACCACAGTGGACACTGAAATAGAAGCTGACTGTGAATCAGTAAGTGGAGATAACCGGGAAATCCGCAGAGCAAAGCGTAGACAACGAACTTCACCAGAAACAGGGACCAATGAAAAAAAGAAAATGAAGGAGACACGGCCAAATCCACCCGCTAACGAAGTAATAAAGCCCGCCGAAAAGAAAGAAGCAGACTGGCAGACAATAAAATCTAAGAAAGCCAAGAAACTGCACCACAAGAAGCAACCGAGATCAGTGACTAGGCCAAATGCACTTATCATTCGCCCAAAGGAAAAACAAAAATACTCTGAAATACTTAGTCGAGTTAAGAAAGATGTTCCTGATGAACAAGTCCGGGCCTCAGTCGATAAAATCCGCAGGACCGCCACCGGCGACTTACTAATAATTCTTACAAAAGAAAATGCAGACAAAGGTCATAGCCTGCAAAAGACCATTAGTAGTATCCTGGGAGATGATGCGCAAGTGATTGGCAAGGGGCCGCAGGAAGATATCGAAATCCGCGACCTTGACGAGATGACGACTAAAGAGGAAATCATCGCAGCCCTGCAGAACGCATCTGAAGACGAAGGAGAAATCATGCTGACTGCCATAAAGTCACTGCGTAAAGCCTACGGTGGTACTCAGACCGCATTAGTTACATTGGCTGCACCTATTGCGGAGAAAATACTGAAAAGGCAAAGCAAAATCAGGATTGGCTGGGTTAACTGCCGGATAAGAAGACTGGAAAGATTAACGAAGTGTTTCAGGTGTTGGCACTACGGCCATCTTGCCACCAAATGCAAAAGCGAAGTGGATCGATCCAATTGCTGCATGAAGTGCGGAAAAACTGGCCACAAAGCTGTTGCCTGCAAGAATGACGCTCGATGCTCTCTCTGCGTCGAAAAAGGCGACCCAAAAAATTTGGATCACATCGCCGGAAGTAGCAGATGCCCTGTCCTAAAGGCAGCACTCCAGAAGGTAAAGAAAAAACCAGTATGAAAATATTGCAGATAAACCTCAATCACTGTGAAGCGGCACACGATTTGCTCCTGCAAACCGTGTGTGACCTAAAGCCAGATCTTGCATTGATCTCAGAGCCATATAGACACCTTGCTAGTAAACCTTGGGAAACGGACAGCACTACTAAGGCTGCCATTTGGTCATGTGGCAAGCACCCGTTCCAGGACGCTGTCAATGGTACTGAAGCTGGTTTTGTGGCTGCGAAACTGGGCGGAATAAACTTCTATAGCTGCTATGCCCCACCCAGCCTCTCACTGGACCAATTTGTGGCATTCTTAGATCGACTCACCAAAGACGCGGAACAGCACTCGCGATTGGCAATAGCAGGAGACTTCAACTCTTGGGCAACTGACTGGGGCAGTAGAGAAACGAATGCGCGAGGAATAGCGCTACTGGAAGCTATGTCAACATTGGATATGGTCTTACTGAATACGGGCGATAAACCTACATTTATTAAGGGAGAAGCCACTTCCATCGTAGATCTCACTTTTGTTAGCAGCAATCTAGTCAGAAATAGCTCATGGGAGGTAATGGATATTTACACTGCTAGTGATCACTGTGCGATCGTATGGGAAGTATCAACTGGTGGGAGACCAAAAAAGAGTACAAAAAAAACAAATACAGTTGGATGGAAAGCGAATGCCTTTGATCGTGAGACGTTTAAGATAGCACTGGACACCAACCCTATCAGTGTTGGTAAAGCTGAAAAGAAAGCGGAAGATGTAATGAGGAAAGTCACACGAGCCTGTGATGCCTGTATGCCCCGAAAGCGTGGACTCAATCAGCTACCACCGGTTCACTGGTGGAATGACCAGATTGCTGCTCTTCGTGTAGAGTGCTTCAGCAAGAGAAGGGCATCACAGCGAGGTCGAAACAAACCAAACTCTGAGGATCTTGTGACGGAGTATAAGAATGCACGCCGAAGGCTGAACAAAGCCATTAAGGTCAGTAAGAGACAATGCTGGAGAGAACTGATCGATGAAGTAGAGGATGACCCGTGGGGCAGGCCGTACAAAGTGGTTATGACACACCTGAAAACTCAGCCAACGCCATCGCCCACGTGTCCCAAGCTCCTTGGAAAGATCGTAACAGCCCTGTTTCCTCAGCAAAGGGAACTCCAATACAAGCCAGAAGAGTGCAATAGTGAAGAAATTCCACCTATCACAGGACAACATTTAATGGAAGCATGTTCCAGAATGGGAAACACAAAAGCTCCGGGACTAGATGGAATCCCAAACATTGCCTTAAAAGAAGCCATCAAATTAGACCCGTCACCATTCTTGGAGGTCTACGACGAGTGTCTCAAGGAAGGAGTTTTCCCTATGAAGTGGAAACAACAGAGACTAGTGCTTTTGCCTAAGGGGAAAAAACCTCCTGACGAACCATCATCTTACCGTCCGCTTTGCATGCTTGATACCGCAGGAAAAATACTGGAACGGATTATTCACTGTAGGATTGAAAGGGTTGTCGAACCGCTGCTCTCACATAACCAATATGGCTTTCGAAAAAACCGCTCTACTTTGGATGCTATTAACTACGTCGTCAACACTGCTAAGGATGCCATTGCAGGAAGTAGATGGAAAGGAGGGACTAAGAAGTACTGCTTGGTGGCAACCCTTGATATCAAGAACGCCTTTAATTCCGCTAAATGGGATTGTATCTTGAGAGCCCTCAGCGACATGAACGTACCGAGATACCTGCTAAAAATAGTGGCAAGCTACTTCTCTGGTAGGATCCTGAAATATGACACCGAGGCCGGTCCAAAAGAGTACAGGATCACCGGAGGGGTACCTCAAGGTTCCGTTCTAGGTCCGCTACTGTGGAATGTTATGTATGACGGACTACTCAGGCTGGAAATGCCGAAGGACGTCAAGCTGGTGGCGTACGCCGACGATGTTGCCGTGGTAATCGTAGCGAAACACCTAGAAGAGATTAACTTGGCATTTGATATTACCTTCGAGAGGATCAGCCAATGGATGGACACGGTTGGCTTGAAATTAGCTGAACACAAGACTGAGGCAGTGCTCATTACTAGTAGGAAACAGTTGGAAACGATCACACTGCAAGTCGGGGCACATGAAATAACATCTAAGCCCTATATTCGCTACCTAGGTGTAATGATTGACGCTCGGCTTAGCTTCAAACAACAGGCGCTACACTTGAACGATAAAGCGGCGATAGTCAGAACAGCCTTGGCACGGCTAATGCCCAACATAGGAGGACCAAAGCAGAAGAAGAGGAAACTACTATCATCTGTAGTGACCTCTGTACTCACCTATGGCATCCCGATATGGGCTGATGCATTAAAAACACAGGAAGCACGGAGGAAGGTGATGCCAGTATATCGATTGAGTGCCTTGAGAGTGGCATGCGCTTTCCGCACGGTGTCCCAAGACGCAGTGTGCGTTATAGCCGGTATGCTGCCTATAAGCTTACTTGCTGAAGAGAGAAAGGCCCTCTACCGGAGAAAACGTTCTACCGAATTAAGCCAAGCTGAACTCACGGATGAAGAAAGGAAAATCAGCCTACAACGATGGCAAAAAGAGTGGAATTCCTCGGAAAATGGCCAATGGACTTACCGTCTTATTCCACGAATAGACACCTGGGTGAACCGTGAGCATGGAGAAGTTAATTACTACCTGACGCAGATGATATCAGGTCATGGGTGCTTCCGGGAGTATCTGTATCGTTTTAAGCACGACACGTCTCCGGAGTGCCCATCCTGCGCCGGCGTAAACGAAGATGCGGAACATGTATTTTTTGTGTGCCCTCGTTTTGAGTCCTCCCGCAGTACTTGGGAAGATGCGTTAAATCAGAAGCTTCGTCCAGAGACCTTGGTGAGCAACACACACACACACACACACACACACACACACACACACACACACACACACACACACACACACACACACACACACACACACACACACACACACACACACACACACACACACACACACACACACACACACACACACACAGACAGACAGACAGACAATGAAAATCGGTCCACTATGTCGCGGTCGGGGGTTATTACAAAATTTAATTTTAATCATATAAACCCTTTGACAACGAAAGCTTATCCGACTGTACCATATCACCTCTCACCTCGACGTTTCAAAACGCGCCAGGATGTCAACTGGCCGCTTCCTGTTCGAATGGACAAACAGTGACCCATTAACATGGATTATCCGGAGGGCTCCAACTTTTGTACCGATGACGTCACACCACAGATATGTATGATACATTCTAAAACCTACCTACTTACACGTAGTCTCGTCCAAAAACACATTTGCTTATCAATAGTTTACCTCTAACCTATATATAACCTATATAATCTATAACCTAACCACAACATTAAAATTTTGAAAAAACCCCCGACTGCGACACAGTAGACCGATTTTCATGAAACATGGCTAAGAACACTCCCGACTAACTCAGCTTTCAGACAAAAAAAAACTAAATCTAAATCGGTTCATCCGTTCGGGAACTACGATGCCACAGACAGACCCACACACAGACAGACAGACATACAGACAGACAGACAGACACGTCCAACTTATAACACCCCGTCGTTTTTGCGTCGGGGGTTAAAAATACTCAATGCAAACCTAACTGACTCGATTCGAACTTTAAGGTACGTAAAAAACAAGCTCTAAATACGATATGGATTGGAATTTATGAAAACGCCACTTTGCACACGCTTTTGCGGCTGAAAACGCCACTTTTGCAAGCGGTCGCTACTATCATTTTTAACCCCCGGTGCAAAAACGACGGGGTGTTATAAGTTGGACGTGTCTGTCTGTCTGTCTGTATGTCTGTTTGTCTGTCTGTCTGTGTGTGTGTCTGTCTGTGGCATCGTAGCTCCCGAACGGATGAACCGATTTGGATTTAGTTTTTTGTTGTCTAAAAGCTGAGTAAATCGGGAGTGTTCTTAGCCATGTTTCATGAAAATCGGTCTAGGTACTATGTCGCGGTGGGAGTTTTTTTCAAAATTTTAATTTTATTGTTAGGTTATTTGAAGAATCCCATGCATATTTTGATTTGCATGAAAAATCCGTATAATGAGCTCCACTTTATATAATCTCGTCAAAATGTTGGGAGCACAATAGACATAACGATAATCCTAGTCAGTTTGTAAAAACAACAGGATCTCCGCTCGGTAGGTATGGAGAGGCAAACAGGCCGGTGAGAAGTGAAGCACACACGCGCAGTTTGCTCAAGTAATGGAGCCAGGATCGCTGATGACGGGACAGGGTTTGCGGAGTCGTTGTACGCCGTAAAGATATTTTCACTTTGTGAAGGTTCCTTGTCTTTTTATAGCAGTGAATTTTAGGTTTACTGGAGTTTTAGTGATTTTATTTAACAAAATATAAATTGTGGAGTGTACGTCATAATACGAGACACTACACTGCAACTAGCGTAGGTACAGTAATCTGTCTAAATAAATGGGCGTCCAATCCAACAGTACGAGTATGTCAATATAGTTTGAATTTTCTGCCAAAATCATAAAAGTGGCAAATTTCAGAGGATGGATTATTTTTTGACTTGACAGATTTTTCCTTAGGTGCCAATAGGTAGGTTCCAATAAATCTTGTTTGCAGAAATATCTCTGGAGTTAATTTCACAGTTTCGCTTACTATTTAATGTCATAAATCGTCCTGTACATCATCTGTAGCATAATTTTCAACAGCTACGTGCAATTTTATGTAACAGCTAAATAATCAAGACGCAACTCCACACCACCCTTGTCCCCGTCTCGGCGTACTACAGAAGTCCTCTTTTATTTTGGTAAACTGCCCACTGTCCTTCCCAGAACAGAGCTGCCCACTAAGTGGGCTTATCATCATTATTTGACCAAATTAACACATCCTACAGGAGCTATTCTTGAGTGTGTTTTCTTGCTTTTGTTTACGGTCCTGCATCTACTTGTGTATTTTCTTGCGGGTTCAGAATGTTAGGGATTTTAGCACTTTTTTCTGGTGTCAACTTAACTTGAAATATTTTTTT
This sequence comes from Leguminivora glycinivorella, assembly GCF_023078275.1. Taxonomy (NCBI): domain Eukaryota; kingdom Metazoa; phylum Arthropoda; class Insecta; order Lepidoptera; family Tortricidae; genus Leguminivora; species Leguminivora glycinivorella. Next base: position 22,553,456 of record NC_062976.1, read on the forward strand.
GACATATTTAATGTCAATGCTCAGCAGACTATCAATGGAACTTTAAAACTTAGTATAATAATATTATGGCAGTAATGTTGGTGCATTCAGAATCTAAAAGTAATAGGTAACCTTCATGATACGACCCTTCAGTCAGTCTGTCACAACGAACTTAATGTTACTAGTTCGACTTCTAGATATGTAGTGCGAAAACATTTGCCTTCGTATTATTACGGAAACGTACAAACGTGTCATGCTGTTTCAGTCAGTCTCAGTAGTACAAGATGTACTGACATTGACTGAACTGGCATGACAAATACGAACGTTTCCGGAAAAATACGAAGGAAAATCTTTTCGCACTACATCTGTACGCATAGAAAATGCTAGATTTATTCTGCCAATTATAAGTGAGGCAGGTCGATTGGATAATAAGATTACAAAGTTTGATTTTACGTCAACAGTTCAAAGTGTCAGAGACCACATTCTACGAATAAATATGAAGACTCCATAGCAAATAAGTCAATACCCTTACATCTCTTTCGAGTGACAGCTTAAACCTCAAAGTTAGCGTTCCTGAGACAATAGCAGATAAATAATGAAAGTGATCGCCGGCTGAGCAAATATCCGTGCGGTTTGGATTGATGAATTGGCTGTTACAGACAGCACGAAAAGTCGCTTAGCGAGCGAGTCCAAAATTACCTTGACATCCTCTTATTCTTTTATTAAAAAACCTGTCCAGAAAATATGACTATTGTCAAGAGGACGCTGTTATTCTGATGTATGCCGCAGTTAAGCATAGTATGAAGAAAATAGTTTTAATAAAATTCCGCAATATGGCGTGTCTGGTCAAACTTTAGGCTAAGTCATGGAAACAGATTAGCCGAGGCAAAAGACGAGCTTGCCCAGAATGTGCCTGTTTCTCATTGATTTAAAGATTGCCGGGTTATATGAACTCGGAAATATAGACGCTGGCAAGGAATTCTACTCCTTGGAAATGCGCATAAGAATTTAAAGAAGAAGCAAAGTGCTTTATGCGAATTGGTGTAATACCTATCAAGGATACAACCGGCAGTTTAAAAGTAAAGTCGTGTCAACATCATTTTAACGGTCTGCCTGTCTGTTTAGCCACTACAAAGAAATACTATTCAACAAATTTAAGGCATAAGACCGACACAGGTAATTTTCTGCACTGACAAGAGTCCAGCTCTTAAATAAATAATGAAGTTGTTAGCCAGTTCTGCTGCTGATGGTACGTGCGAATACGAATGAATTGCGTTTGGGTTTTGAAACGCACACAACACAACAGTGGATAGTGTGGATACAGTTTCTATAGAGTGTTTGATGTTTATTTCTAAGTTTATTACGCGGAGTTAAGCAATTAGAGTTCCTTTAGCTGGACAGTTTACTTAAGGGAATTCGCAGAACATTTTTGAATTTGCTGAACACTGGTGTTGAATTCGTTGTTACATTGTGGGGAATGGGATTGTGTTTGGGTTTTGAAATGCATATAACAGGGATTAAAGTTTGTGTAAATTATGTGTTTGGTGTTTATTTTTAAGTTTATCACGCGAAGGTTTCTTTCCTTTGGTAAGTTGAGCTTTTGGGACGGAAGATCGTAAGAAACAGACCTTTTTGATGATTTAATAAATCATTAAAATTGTACCAAAACATTCTGCACAAAGTGTCTGTCTGAATACTGAATATGTTTTTTGTCAGAGTTGTCTAGTTTAAAACTCTTTCTCTCCAGGGACACGGCAGCTTCACAAAGTCCTCCTAAAAAGCGTAACAAGAATGCCATAAACCCAACAAACACGATCAAACATCTTTATCTACCACTTACCACCTCCGAAACAAGGCCCGGTTTGACGAACAATGCTCCAGACCGGGTGCTAAACACACATACAAACATCATTGGCTTACAATTTTTGAAAATGTCGTATCTTTGGCTGTGATTTAAGTCAGAACATCCTATCTGCATTTCTAAGATGTAATCGTTCGACTGCACAGCATAGATAGTTATTGCAAATAAGGATATGGTGTAAATATGTATAAACTCAGACTAACATGAGAAAAATCTGGAACTAACCTGTGAATGAAACCGGGGTAAGTGCCTTTAATTTTTTTAATAAAATAGTCTGTGCAGTAGTAAGAGCCTTTGAACAACAGTTAGACTCTAGCGATAGTTCATACATTTTTCTTCTGGCAAAGCGAGTGAGATATGAGTTATCGTAGCCATCAGTAATATAGTGTAACATTGGTAGCTTTTGTTCTTAGAACTAGCATGGACATGAAAGTTTGAGATTTTGACAGTTTACCGTCGTTTTTACGTCTTGCTGTGTTTTGTTTTATAGATTGTGTACAGTCGAGTTCAGAGATATATCTAGATGCAGTCCAACTTTTTGAAATATATTTGGAGTCAGACTAAGCTAGCAGTGCTTGTCATAGGCCAGTTCGTGATGTGTTAAGTAGGTCTTCATAAACATGAAATTGAATATTCATAGCTTACCACACACAAATCAGCCCTTAATAGCATTGAGGTATTTACAGCTCACATTTACGGCTGTTCAGCCATTTACGGACATTTATAACCATTTACGCCATTCACAAAGGCAGCTTATGCCCGTGTTTATAAGAGTTCTCTGGACAATAGCGGGGGATTTATGCTGGCATTGACTGTTTCTCGGTACGAGGGCTGGTGGTGTGGGAGTAACTTGAGGTTAAGGTTTATCTAAATTTACTTACCTTATCAAAATTTTAAAACTTACCAGGGTGAAAGGGAAACATTACTACTTACTACTACTATTACTACTTACTGTGCTGGCTCAGCCGACGCGAAGTAGATCTTGTCCTCCGACACTAGATTCTGCCATCTGCCATCTAGCCCCGTAGCTTTGCCATTCAGCTAACGCGAAACGCCACCGAAATGCCGCAGAAATGTAGTGTCTGAAGAAGTGTAGTGTCAGCTCTGTCGCGCCAATACGCAAGAGCGATAGAGATAGATAGCTACGAAAAACTAAAATTAAACATTCGGCTACGTACACTGATCCCACTCAGCCACTCAAAGGTCACGCAGTTTGCAGGTCAGACTGGGAGAAACATTGGAGCTGAACAAACACTTGTTAGGAATCGTTACGTTACTATTTCTATTGCTTTTGATATGAGATGAAATATGTATGATATGATTCCCGTGTGGTGACGGGTTAAGAATTTCACCACCCCCTTTCTTCCCGTGGGTGTCGTAGAAGTCGACTCTGGGATATGGGTTAAATTATGGCGTAGGCGAGAGGCAACCTGTCACTGCAATGTCACAATTTGGATTTCTTTCAACCCCTTTTGCCAAGAGTGGCACTGAAGCTTAGTAGTTCATGTGCTCTGCCTACCCCATTATGGGATACAGGCGTGATTATATGTATGTATGTATGTATGTATGTATGATTCTGAGATCGTCGGAATCGACGTAGGTAGGACTTGAAAACTCATCACTTATGCTTATTCCGTTAAAACTTACCATAGATACGATTGATTAGCAACGTTTTGTCAACACACGTGTGGCCTAAAATGGCAAAACATTATGACTGTTTTAAGTAAAAACGATATATTCCTTATGAGGTCAAGAAGTTTTGTGAGAGCAGGCACGGAAAGAAGTCAGTAATAACGGTGACATGTAGGTACTTAAATATGAGCTTTTTAGTCGGTGAAAATTCTAAGATAACATGGACAAATATCTTGAAAATTATATATCCACCTGTGCATGTATTGAATTTAACCTATTTAGTAATAACACCACACGTTATTCATGACTGAAACAACATTCTAAACTTATCGCCCTAAACTAAACTAACCACCTGTCCATTCAACCGGCCCTTCGTTTTATTTGCCCCGTTTAAAAAACAAAAGTGCAAGTACTGGGCGGCAGATGTCATTCGCGGATTAGCAGATTGATTTAGTGCCCATTGATCTTTGACAGTCTTCAATTCACTTTCTTAGTAACTAGTTTAACTTGGCCTAGGTAACCTTAGGTAGTATTAAAGATGGAAGGTCTGGCTAAGAGTGGTGTGGGGATAATCGTGAATTGTCTAAGGGCCTAGTGACACTCGTTTGTTTAGACTTGTCTTGTGCGTAATACTGCGGATGTGCGGATATGTCATATGTCATTCTCTAATGCTACTGTGATTGTTTTATTGTTATTTGCATGGTCTATTGTACAATTAAAATAAATAAAATAGTATGCTTTAGGTGAACAACGCTATTTTAAACTAAAGTATTTTCATAAATATGTGGTGAATGGCTAAAAATTTCATCAACAACAACAACCTATATTGGTGCTTTCTTTCCGTGGGTGTCGTCGTAGAAGTCGATTGTGGGATTCGGGTTCAATTTTTGTGGTGTGGGCGATGGGCTAGCTAACCTGTCACTGCAAAGTCACAATTTCGGTTTTTAAACCCTTTAATTGCTAATAGTATCAGTTTCATGTGATCTGCCTACCTCTTTTGGGAATGCAGGCATGAATTTATGTATGTTATAATTAGAACAAATTTTGAATTTATGTATGTTATGATTAGAATTTAAAACTTAAGATTCTCTGTCAGTAACAACTATACCTATGTTTCCACCTTATAGGCAAGGCAAATATCCACCGCAGATGATTCCAGGCCCGGCCGCAAAACGCTTTATTACCGGTTCCTATGCTAAGCATACGAATAAAATAAAAAGCGTTTCGCTTTGAAATTGTCTTTGGAAACTCGGGACTGTGGCTTTTGTGACCACGGAACAGGTTTTCCATTTGCTGCGTTATTTTTTCGTGTTTTTAACCGACTTCAAAAAAGGAGGAGGTTCTCAATTCGACTGAATGTTTTTTTTTTTTTTTTTTGTATGTATGTTACTCGATATCTCCGAGAATTGTGGACCGATTTTCAAAATTTTTTTTTTGATCGTACGGGTATAACCCCGAGATGGTCCCATTGGCACCAAGTCGGGGTCTGATGATGGGATCCTGGAGAAATCGAGGGAACTCTTCAAATGTTATAGGCACATGTAATGTTTTTAGTGTATTTTTCAAAGGTACACCAGTATTTACGCCTGATGGTAATAATTTTATGTGGCTGAGCTGATGATGGAAGGTCAACTCCTCAATGGTTAGGAGTTAAAGGATAATTCTTTCACTAGTGTGCATATATTCGGACTGATGCATATAATATCAATAGGAACCACTAAAAATCAACAAATAAACAAACTTTTTAACAAAAAATAAAACCGCCTTCAAAAATAAGCGCGTTACAAAACACGGAGAAACTAAAAAGCAAAAAATAATAAACCTTTGAATTCAGATTTCTTATCGTATTGCAATAATCTAAACATCCAAATTATAAACAAATCAATTATTTTTGGAGTCGGTACCAGCCTGCGTATGGTTGGGTGGGGCAAATAGGCAATAGCAAGGCGACGAACAGGTCTGGTACCGACTACAAAAATAATTGATTTGTTTATAATGTGGATGTTTAGATTATTGCAATACGATAAGAAATCTGAATTCAAAGGTTTATTATTTTTTGCTTTTTAGTTTCTCCGTGTTTTGTAACGCGCTTATTTTTGAAGGCGGTTTTATTTTTTGTTAAAAAGTTTTTGTAAATTATATTACGGAATGCGATATATAAAAATCCAGTTTCAAGGTCACGGTAGGTAACGTTTTAATAATAACAACAACTATAATCACCAAAAATACTATAATTATTTTTCTACTACTTCTATTTTTCTAAGCATCTTCTCTTAACTATTCGCTAGGTGCACTCTAATTGTCTTATTTTATGTTTTTTTTTTACTACTAATAGATAAAGATCCGCTAGCATTAATGTGAGGTAATCCATAAGATTACACGTGTTTGTCATGGCCATGGCACCAATCAACCGACTTCGTCCCTTGCCAATGTCATTCAAAATTTGAAGTTTGGTCTCTATTTTGTAAAATGGAATGAATCAAATACATTTCAGAAGAAGACGACTAAACGGGCGATATATTTTGCTGTATTTTGTAACTATCTTTCGTTTCAAAAAATCTTACAAGCACCTCGAAGTCAATAAACCAAAGAAACAATGGCTGCGTCAGCCATTAAATAAGACGTAAACATAAAAAGTTATTGTTCCCAATACAAATTAAGGAGAAATACTCAAGTTATTTTGCAAGACCTAATAAACTATTGTCCGTTCTTAAAAAGAACCGATTAGCTTTTCGGTTAATTGCTTTTTGAGATTTAAGTCAAAGTGAGCCGGGTCTGGACAGGCGCCCTCGTAAGTATATTGAAATATTGTCTCGTAAAAGTCGAGACGACCTCGTCCAGGCTAACCGCGGAGATTGACGTTCATGACGTATGTCTTCATTTGTCTGCCTTCGATATAATTTCACCAAGCTTACTTTTATCTACCACCTCAGCATGACTACCATCTCTCCTTCAAAATACAGCTTACCTTCGCATGAAATTTGCTTTTATAAAAGTAAGTTTCGTTGGTGAAGGAGGTAGTTTTGAGAGAATCTTTTCCACCGCAAGGTTATGAGATGTGTCTGGCTGGAAAACAAAGATGTTTGGATGGGATGCGGTTTGATTTACTGAATCTTTGATAATTTGATGGGTTTAACAATGAGAGTTGTTCTTGAGGCTTTGGGATATGGTTTTGTTAATACGTGTTTGTCGTGAAGATGGGCATTGGTTATTGTTTTTCGTTTTATTTTGTAAAATATTTGTCCGTTTTTCGTAATGAATCTTAACATTTTTAACTTCAACGTAAAAATAATGTTTGTCAGTAACAAAATGTAAGACAGGTTATACCTATGAACAATCCTAGAAGAGAACAATCGCTTCAACATTTCTTTTGCGAATCGCCAAAGAGTAGAATGCCCTGCCTGACGCCGTGTCTTGCGTGGGCGACGGTCGCGCGACCGTCGCCGTCGCGTCTCATACTTCCATATCGATAAGGTTTGATTTCGTATGCGTTGCATCGCCGTCGCGCGACCATCGCGCGACCGTCGCCCACGCAAGCCACGGCGTGTGCCTGTGTTTCCGCATGAGTACAATCCAGGTCTCTTTAAAGCAAGAGTAAGTAGGTATCTCATAGGTAAGCGTGCTCCACCGTAGACCGCATCATCACTTACCATCAGATGTGATCGTAGTCAAACATGTACCTATTGAAACTTTAAAAAAAAACAGGAGAAACAATATTACCAAGACGACTTCAATATATTACCTAAGTAGTTTCTTTATCCAACGACAAAAGCCCATAGCTTTTCGAGTATTTTTTCTTATCAGTTTAAATTAAGTTTCACAATCTGATTTCTTCTAATTTACCAGCGTAGGTACTTTTTGTGAATAATCCAAACAAAGCTCTTTATTATATCTAAGATAACTTTCGATAGGTAATACCTACTTAAGTATAGTCATCTAAAGCTTTATACAATATTTACACAAAGTATATCTCTGAATACTGACGTGCAGTATTACGCCACGCATAATTAATACTTGCTAAAATGGCGTCGCCACAACCTTACAGTTCTTGTCATTTACCATTTAACCAACGACCGTAATTTACCGCCATGATTAATAGCATATTTATTAAAAGTTACATCGTTCTTGCAGTCATTATTAACATCAGCATTCGAATTATCAATTCTTAGCTTTAAGTCTTGAGGTTTACTTTCGAGGTTGCTGATGTTGTTTTGAGCTCGTTTGTATGTATTAAATATAGATGCGGACAACGCGCCAAAACTATGTATCCACAACCTTAACCAATAGCAATAGTGTTGTGTACACATATATTTGACTGTGGTCGCATCTATATTGAACGCCTTGAGTACAAAAACGATAAAAGTTGAAAGTTAGTATTTTTCGCGCGATTTACTCTGACAGGGCACGGAATTGCATTTTTGTCCGTTGTCGCTACGACTGTGGTTTAGTGGGTATTGCCTACTAATCACTTCGTCTGTTGAGGGTGTTACGTTAGACCTTCTACAGATACACCTACAAATGTAGGCCTTGTTTTCCTCTTTGGATATTATTGATATTTTGACACAATTGTATTTTGTATGTAAGTAATTTAACTCTTTATTTTACAAAACATAAATATGGCACACGATAGGCAGTAAAGGCGAACTTATCTCATTAAGGAATTTTCAGCTACTAGTAGTAGCAGTTAATTGTAATCGCAACTATAAATTTGATTGATTTCATGATTCAGCAATCCAACATTTATATAAAATCTGTTATTCTAATACTTTTTATAAGTATCAATTATCGAAATATCTTTAGGTAAAATTAAAACGTAGGGCATAGCTATGATTGATATAAGTACAGTCAACCAATTGGAACCCTAGGCCACTGTAGAACTAAGTCATAGTAACGTTATAAATCAGATTGTAAGTAATCTCTACTGCTTGTTATTATGACATGGTTGTAGAGTGGCCTAGGGTTCCAATTGGTTGACTGTACCTACATCAAATAATGTTTGTATAATGTCTTTAGCGACAAGATTCAGGAAGGAAAATGGGGTCAAAATTTGTATATAGAATTGCTTCTCCCCTTTCCTAGTAAAGTTGCAGAGTTATATCATGTTTTCTATGTGTTTGCAAAGTGACCTATTCAAACGTTAGAAGTTTATGTTTGTTAATTATATAAGAAACAGTATGAATGGACAATTGGAGACATTGATGTTGATGGAAGATCATGTTAAGAGATTTGTAACCAGGTGACCATTTTTGCAACTTATGTTCGATGGGGTAAGGTTTGCAAGGTTTTATGTTGTGTGTTAACAGTGTATTTGTTAATGTTTTTTGTATGTTTTGTGATGTAATAACTGAGAACAAAGACCAAGCGTTCACCTTTTCTTACTTCATACTGAAACTTTTAGCACCGGTCTATTGAAAATCTGTTACTAAGCGCGGGTTTCTTTTACATTCAATCTGCTTGTGTCAAATGTACCAGTATAGCTTTTTTTGACTTAATCAAAATTGCACTATCTAACAAAACGTGTCTAATCGTTGAATTATTAATTTTATGATCCTTTTCGTTTATGAAAACTTCATTTTTTTTAAATTTCAAAATTATTCATAATTACGTTTCATATTTGTTGTTTTTAAAATTTGCATTAAAAAATCTGCAAGTTGCACATTTATTTATTTAAACTTTAAGCAAAAAAAGTACAAATCATCATCCTCCTTGCGTTATCCCGGCATTTGCCACGGCTCATGGAAGCCTGGGGACCGCTTTGACAACTAATCCCAAGATTTGGCGTAGGCACTAGTTTTACGAAAGCGACTGCCATCTGACCTTTCAACCCGGAGGGTAACTAGCCCTTGTTGGAATTAGTCCGGTTTCCTCACGATGTTTTCCTTCACCGAAAAGCGACTGGCAAATATCAAATGACATTTCAAAAGCAAAAAAAGTACAAATGGCGGATTTAATGTATTCTCTCAACCAGTCAACCATGAAATATGAAAATGAAATGAAATGAAAATGAAATATTTATTTTTCAAGTAGGCATATTACAATGCGCATATGAACGTCAAATAAAGCTACGCCGGCTCTAACCCTACGCCTCAGCCTCGAGAAGATTTCAGTCCCCCCTCAGTTGGGAGGGGGGTATCCACTATGGGACCGGCAAGAAACTCGGCGGGCAACTTCTTTTCAAAACATTACATCTTATAATTAACATGCATTAAATAACAAGATACAATTTACCATGAAAAAGTATTCATCAAAGCATATGAACAGACTAGGTACTCTATGGAAATTAATTTCAATAAATTATATTATTGCTTAATAATGCGTCGTTCTTCTTCAGAGAAAACATATCAAATTGTCACAGAAGAAAAAGATAATATGAATCTCAATATCATTAAATATGTAATTTACCTACACAACATAAAATATAAAATATTTGATGTGCTTTCTTATCTGAACTGTGTCCTCTATACATAATACAATTATTTTAATTGCTATTCGTTTTTTGTAGTTTCTGGTTCGGGCCATGCATATTTGTCTGTCAAATAGTCCTCGACTCTGTAATAAGCCTTTAACGTTACATCAATGATTTTTTTATGTAGTTCTTAAGAGCTGGGAGGGGTAATCTCAAAGCAGTGTCAGGTAACTTATTATAAAAATGAATGCATTGCCCAACAAATGACTTCTGTACTTTACGGACACGAAACTTCTTTATGGCAAGCTTATTTTTGTTTCTAGTGTTATAATTATGGATATCAGAATTCTTAGTGAAACAGTCTAAATTCTTAACAACATAAATTATACTATCATAAATGTATTGGGAAGCTACAGTTAAGATATTAATTTCTTTGAAGAGTTGTCTTACTGATTCACGTGTTCCTAAGTTGTAAATAGAACGAATGGCTCTCTTTTGTAATACAAAGATAGTCTGTATGTCAGCTGCTTTGCCCAACGACCATCGGGCCAAACATAAATACTTATTTATGTAAATACCTACATTTCAGGAGGTACCAATGTTATACAACCATTTATGTTTACCAGTTTTGGACAGTATAGCTCCACACGCCAGCAAGACATTGTCACAGCACATTCCCGGCGCTCAGGTTCACTGCGCCCTTCGGCAATGGCTCGGAAACACTCACTAGCCAGGCCAATTCAAAGCTATACTGTGACATCGATATTTTTTTCTATAGCCTATAATGTGTCCCACTGCTGGGCAAAGGCCTATCCTGTTTTGCGCCACTCGTCACGGCTCTGTGCATGCTCCCGCCAGCCGCACAAAATGAGTTCAGGCCCCGTAGCCGAATGGCATTTCTCCGACGCGAAACGAAAACGAAAAACGCCGCGAAAGGCAGTCTGGCTCTGTCGCGCCAATACGCAAGAGCGATAGAGATAGATATTTACTAGCGTTTCGCTTCGTGAGGGTTTCGTGAGCGTTTGTGCTATTTGGCGTCGCACCCTGGTCTTTCCGCCATCTCAATTTTGGTGTCGTCGCGTTTTCTCACACATATTAATTTGGAAGGGATGATTCTTAAATGTTGGCACTTTTTAATTTTTTTTTTAGTCAGACTGTATATACATAATATACTTATGTCGGTTTATCAGTTTTAGACAGTAGCTCCACACGCCAGCAAGACATTGTCACAGACAGCACATTCCCGGCGCAGCAGGTTCACTGCGCCCTCCGGCAATGGCTCGGAGACACGCAAGCGTATATACGCACTTGCCAGGACCATTCAAAGTTGTATTGTGAGTATTGTGACATCAATATTATATTATATCTAAGAAATAGTTAGTTTTACAAGAGGGCAAAGTTGTTGTTTAACTGCACGTACCAATATTGAAGCCCGAGCAAGCGATTATTTTTCACCACACCAACACGAACAAAATACTGACTATAAAACATCAAACTAAATCAAATCTATCAATTTGTTCAACATTTATAATTCGAAATCATCATTTATAGGGAATTTCTACCAGCCAGCTAAAGATATAAAGTTAAAATTTATATGAAATTACTTTGCACTCTTGTGGATAAAAAAATGCAATTTTGATATCTGTTTTCGAATAGCAAAGTAAGCCTTTATCAGTTGGTGTGGTGAAAATTAAATTAAAAGCTTGTAGATACTTTATCCCTCTTATCCGTACAAGTACTTGAATTGGTGCAAGTGAGATGTATGATAAAAACAATAAATGCTTATCAAAAGTCACATTTCTTCGACAGTTATCGTCTCTTTTGTCAGATCGGTGTGGCATCAAAAGCATAGCATTTTTTAGCAATTCAGATTCATAATCCTCTTATCTTCGAATAAGTATGTAATCCAAGTAATAAATAAATATGTAGTTGCTGAAAATTCCATTAATTGGGTTTCTTCGTATGGTCTTCTTTTTTTTATCTATATTATGAATGGGCTTACTCTTAACCACAGACTAGCCTAGGCGAAGGCAAAGACGTGGCCTATGATGGAGTGAGCTCGTCCAGAAAATGCCTGTTCACCCTTGATTTTTTTTTAGTTTTCAATTAAAAATTTGCCAAAGTTCGTAAAAAATATAAAATAATCAAAATTTACCCGTTTTCCACGCATGACCCTAAAAAATATTAACACTTCGCTTCGATTGTGTGGAAACTCAATGAGGCCGAACCGACCCCATGAAACGAAATCAAACAAATAGATATTTGCCATGAGCACGGCTTATCAAGGGTGGCATCTCCATTTTAACTGACCTCACCTTCTCTATCAAATTATTCAAATTTGGAACTAGTCGAAGTAATTTTAAAAGACCCGCGGGTCTATGTATTCTGGTTACGCGCATTTTACCTCTGTTGTTTAGAAAATGACGTATTGTAGAACTGATTTTAAGGCGCTTAAGACCTTTTTGTGTAGATTGTAATCGTTTTGCAATTGTTTTATACTAATAATACAATAAATACAATAGTTTTGGGCTAGTAAACGCTTGCGCATGGTTTTGGGTGATCTGTAGGGTGGGTGCTTTGTGTGGGACAAATGAGATCGTAATAATAAAAGTACAAACGTGAGTACAGATTATGTTTTGATTCTTGCTTTGTAACATTTTTGTGCTATGAAAGAGTAAAAGGGTAATAGGTACGGTCAACATAATGCAGGTCTAAAATCATGGATATCTTATATATCTTGTCTCTATATTAATATTTTACTGCAAACATTGTATATTTGTAAATTATTTACACATGTACGTACTACAAATGTCAAAAAACTAAAAATCCCAAATAAATAAAAAAACCCACAAAATAATCACCTAAAAATTCACAACTAAAATTGGAGTAGGTAAATGTGGAGTATAAGTCAACTTTAAACTTTTATTTGCACTAATATTGGAACGATAATACCCAAACATTTTTCAGTTTTATATTAAACTAGCTTTTGCTCGCGGCTCCGCTCGCGTTAAATTCGAAAATTGCGGAATCCTCCATACAAATTTCCAACCCCCATTTTAGGGAAGTAGGGGGTTAGGAACAGACAAAAAATAACCTATGTTACTTTCCATCCCTTCAACTATATTCACTCAAAAAAATCACGTCAATTCGTCGCTTCGTTTTACCGTGAAAAACGGACAAACAAACACTCACACTTTCCTATTTATAATATAAGTATGGACTCTCTAGCCTACATCAATCTTAATAATAATGAATGAAACCGACGAATCAATACAAAAAAGTCTAATTAAATATTAAATGAATGACGGGATACTCGTACCATCGAATTAAAAATGAAAACAATTTAAAATTCGATTGAGCGTGAAGTACAGTCAGCAACGAATGTGTTCCGAGTAATTGCGCCGTCGACCCGCGTTACGTCTCCTCTTAATTCCACATTCATGATGCGCAGGCGACGCTAATCCTCTTCCCATGTGAGTAGCGTCAGCAAGAAAATAAAAAAAATGTAGGCGAAAAAAATAAGTCACTTAGTGTAAACGGGATAAGGGAAATACGAGTATGCGGTTAAGAAAAACATTCGTGATCCCTACGAATGTTTTTTCTTAACTCATAATCGATTTGAATGATATTAAAAAATAAAACTATGAATTGAGCTTAACTGTCTCTTTCCAGCTTAGTTCGTAAAATTATGTGTCTCTTATTTTCCCACATGACCTTAAAAGTGTTCGTTATAAATGTAAATTTGTCGAAGGGACACGGACTAGAAAGAGTTAAAAAAACGTAAATAAAAATTATAATTTACAATAAAATTCTTCCTACCAATGAAGGGTTACCATGTCGATCATTTTTTTTTCGTATTTTTTTCGTAGAATTCCGTCACACACGGATAACGTGAATTGAATTTCGATTCAAGAAAATAACCGTCGCGACGTAAAAACTGTTTTTTTACCACGTTTCCGACATTGATTAACCTAAAAAAAATTCTCTTTACTTTCACCCTTCTTAAGCAAAATCTTTTCCTAACTTCCTTTTTCAATCTCCAAAAATTTGAATTACAAATCAGTTGCTGACGCTACAGTTGCAATTCCCTTATCTTATTCACAACACTATTCAGCCATTGTACTGAACAGAGGTACATCACTATTGTTCGAGCTAACTTTGAGTGACAGGAAAACACAGAGCTTTTGTTATGTTGGCAGTGAATCGATGTGAAATTTAATCCTGTATGTTTGATATGTAGCGTTTATGAGTTACCTGGGGGCAGGACCCTAATTTCTGAATGTGTCCATATGATTTGTTTGGATCTTCCTTCATTTGTGACATTCCGCAATGAGAATAGCTAACTTTAACTGAATAGAGGGAGTGTCACATGGAAATACCGTGCATAGTAAACTTGGTCCTACTACTCATTTATCTAGTGGATATACGCTAACCATAGACGGAAGAGGAAGGAATCCATGCTGAAAACAAACCTTTACAAAAAAAAATTACATAATTTTAAATTAAAGGAAAAATGGGAAAATTCACACCTACGGCAGGACTCGAACCTGCGACCTTGGCCTTGCCGCTTGGCCAGAGGTCGCAGGTTCGAGTCCTGCCGGAGGTGTGAATTTTTCATTTTTTCCTTTAATTTAAAATTATGTAATATCGCTCGCAGACGTTTCTGCATGATAAAAAACAAATTTAAAAAAAAAATTGTTATCTCAAAAATACTTACTCTTCAAAGTTTCTGGAACCTTAATAATGATGACGTCACTGGTAAAACAAAACAAGTAAAAGAAAATGAGGTCTTTTCTCTGTTTCGATTCTTATTATTTTTAACAGCTTGCTTTAAATATAGGTGGCATGCCTGCCAACAGACTAAACTGCCGGCGGGGCCGTAAAACTCATCCAGGCTCCATGATGTTGGCAAAAGTAGGTCAGAAATGGTGAATTACCTTAGTTCAATCTTGTTTTCTTACACCGTGGCTTGTGTGGTCGACAGGCACACGACGGGCGATGCGACAAACCTTCGTCTCTAAAAAAAAAAAGACTTTTATAAAGTGTCTTAAGACGATACAGGAGGGGTCAATTCTCCATACAAACGCTCTTGACTATATCCTCCCTGGTTTTTGAAGATAGAGCACTGATTTCTCAACACAGGTTATTATTATTTTTATCTCTGACAGACCGTTTCGATTTTTTTGATATTCTTAATTTTAAAGACGCTAGAGCCAATCGAAAATTCCCCAAGATTGGTAACAAGTAGCCAAAAAAACTAAGCGGTCCGAGACGGATTATTTCATTGTTATTCAGATTCTTAAATTTCGTTCCGATTGATTAAGTTTTGAAGGAGGAAACAGTCGAGGACGGAACCTCGATTTTAAATATTTTTTGCAATATCTTCTAACTGAGTTCTTTTTAATGGACATTTTTTTTTCGATAAATCTAGTCAATAATACTAGAATATTTAACTGAAATTCCCAAATTGAAAAGGGGGCTCCTTTCCGTTTTAGGATTTTCGCTCCTGTAGCGTCTTAAGCTGGCGACGTCGATGACTATGGATGAAAGGCTATGCGATGCGACGGCGGCCGTTGCGCGATCGTCATCCACGTAAGCCACGGAAAGTCAAACTATTTCTCCCCCGTCACCTTGTCGCTCAACAGATTGAGTCGTCCACACGTTCATTAATTTTCAGCGTGCGACTCCTCAGCCACAATAGCCACCGTTTCCAAAGGCCAGGCGTTTGTCAAGACAATAGGACGAACCTCGGACAGCCATATTGTCATTCAGATTCTATCGACACGCCGGCTGAATGCTAATTGTCATGAAAGCTGATTATCTAGACTTTTGTTTCGACAAAGTTCTAAAACACTCAAACTATATAACAACTTAAGCCCTTTACAAACCTAGGGCGGTCTTTGAAAGAAATTGTCGCCTTGAGCTGAACCGATTGTGATGATGTCAATGTTTGAGCGTGGATAATCAAATAATGTAACACTTTCTTGTGCATACGGAGATAATGGTAACGAACATGGAAAATATACCAATGCCATAGAGTTGCTCGTTTCCTTCAATGTTACATATTCCAATTCATAATAGGTAAAGGCCTGGGGGGCTACCATGAAGTGCTAAGTTTAGGTTGAGAGAGAGAGGGACGGAGCTATGGAACTGCTATAGCTGCGTCCCTTTCTCTCAACCTAAACTGAACGGCTTTAGCACTTCATGGTAACCCCCCTGAACATCTAAAGCAGGCCACCATTCTGGCATACCTAAGGTTTGAAAGGTCTTTCATCGCAATCACCCAAAAGTTTAAGGCAACATCTTTCAGTATTAACATAGTAATTTAAGTATTTCTGTAAGTAACAAACTATGGATTGTATAGTTCGAAATGTTTTTTTTTAATAGCCAGGTTTGTTGTAGATTACTTCATCCTTCCTCCTGGGGTCTCTCCTTTGACGGATGCTACTTCTGCTCCTCAGTGTGTCGTTCAATTATCCAGGTCAATATTCCCTTACATCTCGCACGTTGGTTTTCACTCACGCTTAAAAATTTAGGAAATAACTGTTTCACAATGAGTAAAGACATTCAAATAGTAAAGCTATGTTATAAGAAAGGGATATGAGGGGGTTCGCAGTCTTCTGGCAGACATCTGGCAAATTACCATCTCCAAAAAAGTGTAAGGTAGGCTGGGTTTAACCCGATCTAAGTCCAATATGATGAAATTGATTTACTACACAGTACGAATAATTGATAGAACATGCCATTCTGTCCACCACTAAACGTCTTTTTCTGTCATTATTTGGAACAGGCAATTAGTAACTGCACAGTAGACCAACAGGCACTCGGACAAAGCACGTATTTACAAGTGTCATTATTCAGGCCCGGCGAGACAAAGCGTGTCAACTGTCAAACTACTGCTACGGTAGTTGTCCAAATCAGGCAGCATTGTGGGTAGATCACGCGTCTTTGCGTGCGTCGCCGCCGGTTTGTGGGGGCTGAGTGAGGAGAGATGGCGGAAAACGCATTTTCATTGGGTAAACGAGGTTAGCTTGTGTAGAAACATGTGTACGCTAAATAAGAGGGATTTCAAGTCACCCTTTGCAATCGGTTTACCTGATATTTTCTTGATTCTATCATTCTCGACGTTTGAAGAGAAACTATTTATGATCCACGATGTGTATACGTTATTCCTATACATTATACACGTCGTTTTTTTCGTTGTTGAAGGTTTTCATTTGCTGCCTTTGCTGGAAACAGAAGTTTATGAAAAAACCAGGCCCCGTAGCCGAATGACATTTCTGCGACGCCAGACCCCGCAGAAATGCAGTCTGGCTCTGTCGCGCCAATACGCAAGTGCGATAGAGTTTGATTTCATTTCTGCGGCGTTTGGCATCGCAGAAATATCATTTGGCTACGGGGCCAGATCTTGCTTTCCCTTCCCTAAATGCACACAACATGCTTGATATCATCCTCGGAGTTGACGAAACGACTAAAAAGTGAAAGTCCTGTGGGGGACATCCCACAGGTCTAACACTATATAGCAGAGTACTATAGCACAAGGAAGCCAAGAAAGTGTACACCAGGAATTTATTCAATGTTTACATGAGAACTGTTATTGACCGACTGACTTACAAAACGTAAACAAACATATCAAAGAATCGGTTGCTATACCAAATACAAAATATGACAGTATTCCTTTAACAGCCACATAGCTGGGCACCGTTAATCAAATAGTTAACTTCGTTAATCGCTAATCCGTTACTAAAAAAGTTAACTTCGTTAATCGTTAAAGCGATACATTTCGACAAATTTAACGTAAGTTAAAGTTAATCGTTAATCCGTTACACGTGAAAAAAAATTAACTTTTCTTTAAATATTTAGTTGCATCAGTATCCACTATAACGTATTATATTTCTGTAAAAGGCCGAATGACAGCTAGCCTATTGAACTCTAGGCTGCACGTGGAAGGCAGTGATCGCCTGAGCTACTGCCAAGAGCTGTGTCAGGAGAGATGCTGGCGGTGACGGGACTGTTGTGGCACTTTGGGCGGTAGAGGCTAGGGAAGCGAATGTGGTCGTAATTAGGGCTCGAATTTGCTGCCCTATCACTACAACAGTCGCCATGGTAATGCTTAGGATTCACCGAATCAAAGTTAGTAAAAGCAAATCCACGTGAAGAATACTTTTTTAGGCAATATTTCGGACTTTTAGCAATCGAGATCGGTAAAACCTAAGATTTACCGGCAAATCATAGGATTTGCCGTACTTCGGGCTTTTAAAGTAGCGTTCAGAACGTGTTTTTCGCAGCGCAGATTGCGCCTGTGCCCTACTAGATTAACGATTAACGGACTCGGAGAAATTTAACGGAAGTTAACGAGTCCGTTAACATTTTTTCAAGTTAACTTAAAAGTTAATCCGTTAATCGAAATGTTAACTTCGTTAATTAACGATTAACGGATTAACGAGTTGATGCCCAGCTATGAACAGCCAGTACTGTGGCCTCTTAGGCACAACTCGATTCTATCGAATATCTCATTATCATTATATTCAATAAGTCCTCTATCACATTGGAGAAACAATCCTGACCCTGATGAATTGATGATGTCAGGCCATCGACGAAAGTACTCAGATAAAAATATCTAGTTTGGATGATTCCTACAGAATCCTTTTGAGAGTACTTATCGTTCTGATTTTTTTTATAACAGCTAAGACTATGAACATTTAAGAACCTTTGTACCATCCGCAATCCTGAACAGACCTCATATTACCAAACATCCGTCTTCACCTGAAGCATTTCAAAACACATCTTTTCTCACACAAATAAAGTCGGTTCTGACCGCACGTACGCCCAACCAAAGATAATGCGCATAGGACAATAGAAACTTTTAGTTAGTTATAGTTAGTAGCAGGTTAATTATACCTGTCTTCCTTTAATGAGCGTGCCGTGAAAGTGACGCCAGATTACTCACAAAGGGCCAAACGTAACTAAGACGCAAGTGCAGATACGCCCTTATACGTTAAACATTCCTGTATAATGATTAACGCGGCTTTAAATGGGTAACACGTAGTGTCGATTACCGAAGTTTTTTTTATATGGCAACTGAAATGAGTGTAATTACGCATGCGTAATGTGCACGGGAGCTATAGTCAAATTTGACCTGAAATTGTATGCTTTGTTGGTCGATGGTCCTGCATTTTACATGCATACATCAACTAGGTACTATACAGTCATGTCGTAACAGTTACAGTTACCGCATATTTTTTCGATATGAATTTCGAAATGACAACGTGCAAAGTTAATTTTAATGTAAATAAACGCGAAAAAAATATTTTCATAGTCTTTGCTTTATATGACTCCTCACATTAAGTAGGTTGCTGATGCCCTTTATATTAGAACATCCTCAAAAAATATTATCATATATTATAGGTAGGTAAAAAAAAAAATGAAAAATATTTATTACCACTAGGTTATACATTTATACATGATTAGCTTTAGTACCCGCACTAGGCAAGCCTGTATCGCGGGGACCAAAAAACATAAGTTGTAACAAGTTGAGTAGTAACCGGTTGACAATTTTACTTAATGTTAGGTTAGTTACGACAAGTAAGTATTCTAAACTATACAGTGTATATCTAAAACTAAAGTGAAATAGGTAATTAAATTCTAATATGTTTGCAACTCAAGAATTAGTAATTTCTAATTTGTACAATTTTCTCAGCCTCGTCATAAGTTAAACTAGCTAGGCCATTTTTTAACAAGACATTTAGCGTTAAAAACGGATTCATCTTTTATATCGGTATGTTTAGTGACGACATTGTAGACATGTCTTGATATGTAGGGTTCAAAGTGTTTAGCAAAGACAGTGTGCACCAGTGGAACCTGTATTCTATATACTCTTCTTTTAAGCATATCTTTGTGCTCATTAGTCCCAAGAAGTTGATTGTGCTTATCAATAGTAACTTTAAGCAGTTTACAATTTACGAACTGTTGCACTTCACAATTTCTGTATAGCAAAAAAGTAGAATATCTAAAAGGTTTTTTAAGCATTGTCTTGAGGACTGCACGCTGGAATAGTGGTAATACTTACTCAAGTAAAGTCATAGTCTATCATCACCTATTAAAACACATTTCATGATCTCAAAGCGACGTTTAAGTACTGCAAGTTTAGATCCGAGCTGCATAAGAGAGACACCACGAACAATTGAGCAAATAAGTCCGAGGGCGCATCAGAGTACCATCGAATCGGATTGAAATTCGGCCCTAAACCGATTAGCAGTGCTCGCAGGCATAAGGTCGCATGTGACGATACGTCGTTGTCACTTACGCCTTTTTGACACAGAGATTAATAACTGTCGTTTAGAAGGGGGTGGA
The DNA here is from genome assembly GCF_023078275.1 of Leguminivora glycinivorella. Lineage (NCBI taxonomy): Eukaryota > Metazoa > Arthropoda > Insecta > Lepidoptera > Tortricidae > Leguminivora > Leguminivora glycinivorella. The sequence goes on from NC_062976.1 coordinate 22,573,687, forward strand.
ATAACGATGTCGATTGTTTATTATACGTTACCGCGTTTACATTATTATGGCGGTAAGAGATTTCACATTTAAAATTGGAAATTCAGTACCTATACATTTAAAAGTGTCACATTTTCCTACCACTTCAAAAACATTTTTGCTGAATTTTAACTTCTGATTAGCAGAAACATCTGCAATCGATGCCGTTAGGCTTAGAATAAATTTTTGCTGACCACGTTATTTGCTATATAAATGCGATATAAACATAATATCTTGCTTATCTATAATAGTATTTGTAATATCGGTAGGTAAGGTATGGTATAATAAGTACTTACACATGAATATACTTTAATACGACGTTACATTATTAAGCCACCATTAAATTCTGTCTAGACTAGACTATACAGCACATCAGTAAAGGACTATAACACAACATGCAGTGTGCATAAAAATAACTTCTCTTCATTGGTAACAAGTACAACTGAAAAAATAAAAGAAAATGGCTCAAATTCGATCGATTGGTAATGTCGACCAACATTAAAACAAATCAATGTTAGGGTTACAAAGTGTTGCATTATTTATGGTAACTAAACTATGGCAACACAAACAATATGCTCCGATTTTCGTTACATTCAGACGTGGCGTGTCAGGAGGGTGCGCAAATAACTTTGTTTGGTACATCATATGAGTTTTAGTATAATAAGGCCGTATGTGACGGTAGAAATAGCGTACGTACAATGTGTGTTATGCGTACCTAGTATGGGGATGAATTTAATTTTGCTAAAGATTTTTTTACGCAATGATTTACGTAGTTCTTTATGTCATAAAAATCTAGGTGGCGAAATTAAGCGCAAGGATTAAAATTAAACTCAGTTACCTATGTGTTGTTTGGAGTAGGTAAGTCTATGTTAATCAATTCCTATAGTAAACTCCAGCACATTGCCAAATTAAAAGCTCAAATAAAGTTCAACAATACTTATAAAGTTTTCAATTACTACCAGCAATTACACCAAACACTTTATCCCCTTGAGATAATCCACCCTCCGCTGCAACTTTCATTTTATCCCCACTCGGTTCCCATACTAGCTGAGCCGTGTTAAAGTAGCCGATAGAAATCCGTACTAATATTATATGGGAAAGTGTGTGTCTGTTTGCTTGTCCGTCTTTCACGGCAAAACGGAGCGACTAATTGACGTGATTTTTAAGTGGAGATAGTTGAAGGGATGAAGGGAAATAGGCTACTTTTTGTCTCTTTCTAACGCGAGCGAAGCTGCGGGCAAAAGCTATTGAAGAATAAACTATCTTCACATTAAGAAAATAGAAATTGTAAATAAAGACATATCTGACTTAAAATAACTTTCATGATTTTTACATACACATAATTTACAGTTTTTGATTTTTACAGAGACCACGGGGACAATACCGTCCTTGAGACGTCAGTTAGTGTTAAAAAACAGTTATCCGCAGTTAAGTCCCGTTTGCAATTTTAAATAAGGACATATATCTCGACTGATCGTGTCTTGCCGAAGTATAATCCGCAAAGCCATTTCCGTCAGCCAAACGAGCGGCAATTTTTAAAAAATTGAAAGATTTCGCGAGATATTACTACCATATTAAAAACTTCTTTCGCACCTTTTTAGGGTTCCGTAGTCAACTAGGAACCCTTATAGTTTCGCCATGTCTGTCTGTCTGTCCGTCCGTCCGTCCGTCCGTCCGTCCGTCCGTCCGTCCGTCCGAACCCTTATAGTCCGTTCGCCATGTCTGTCGTCCGTCCGTCCGTCCGTCCGTCCGTCCGTCCGCGGATAATCTCAGTAACCGTTAGCACTAGAAAGCTGAAATTTGGTACCAATATGTACATCAATCACGCCAACAAAGTGCAAAAATAAAAAATGGAAAAAAATGTTTTATTAGGGTACCCCCCCCTACATGTAAAGTGGGGGCTGGTTTTTTTTTTTCATTTCAACCCCAACGTGTGATATATTGTTGGATAGGTATTTAAAAATGAATAAGGGTTTACTAAGATCGTTTTTTGATAATATTAATATTTTCGGAAATAATTGCTCCTAAAGGAAAAAAAGTGCGTCCCCCCCCTCTAACTTTTGAACCAAATGTTTAAAAAATATGAAAAAAATCACTAAAGTAGAACTTTATAAATACTTTCTAGGAAAATTGTTTTGAACTTGATAGGTTCAGTAGTTTTTGAGAAAAATACGGAAAACTACGGAACCCTACACTGAGCGTGGCCCGACACGCTCTTGGCCGGTTTTTAAACTTTATTTGAGAAAGTTAATTTGGCCGGTTATATATTCAAATTCACTACCAGTGACTTTGAGTACGCTTTTTGTATGAATAAAAGCTGTAACTTCAGGCAGCAATGGTACATATTTATATTATTGTACAATTTTGACACATTTACTGCCAAAACGTTCATTAACGTTGTAAAATATGACAAAAAATTACATAAAATTACGTTTTAAAATTACACTTTATAGTTGTATGATACGTTTTGTAACAAGGTGTTATGACCTTTTCTCGAGCTGTTGGCAAAAATGATTTGTGCTGGTTTTAATCTGCTATTGTTCTTAAGGGGTTTGCACTCTTTATGTAAGAACATTGTTCTGGGTAACAGAGAGTACGGCTTAAAGAACTTGGTTATATGTGCTGGTTGGCATTTACGCGTAGCACTGCGTTAGTTTTGAAGTGTCGTTAATAAAATAATAATATTCACTCTACGCCATATTGTATGAAAATTCACTTAAGTAGGAGATGAATTAAAATATCTTATAATTAAAATAATCTACATCTAATTTTTGTGCTGTGTTCTTACGGCCAAAATAGATCTTTTTTATATTTTTCATGTTGACACTTATACTTCTTTATTTGCCTTAATATACCTACTTATATTAGTAACTTCAATTCTTTATCGTAATTCAATGTCGTCCCTAAGCCATTCAAAAGCAGTACCTATATAAATACTCAGTTACATCACGAATGTATTTTATTATGTATGTTGTATAACTTTTTAACTATAAAACTCCCGTGAGACTCATACATATTTAAAAATATTTTAGCGGGTTACTCACACGATATATGCTCAATTTTCGAGAGCCTTTTATGTACCCCGTTTTACATGTAAGTATGCGACAGTATGCGTCGCGCTCTCGACATGTAAAGGCGGGGTGTCGCTACTCTTGAGAAAGGCTCTCGAAATTGAGCCGAAACATGTCGAACGCTATATCGACTTAATACGTGAGTAACCCGCTTAAAATATTTTTAAATATGTTGTATAACATCTATTCAATTCGCAAATATCAACGTTGTCGCCAATAATAGAACTAACAACTAACATCGCATTGTCCAACCATAAAAGATTTTTAATCTTAAAACTACATTTAATTGTCCGAGACCCTGTCCACCGAAACTGTGAGCCGTCAAAATTTGTACAATCAACGATTGTGACAGCCAAAAGGGTTGCCACAGGATAAAAAAATACGCATCAAAATGTCCCCGTGACACGCAATAAAATGGATTAACGCAATTGAAGTGATCAAGTTAAATCAAAAGCAAAATGTCGGATGTACTATAAAGTGACAAACACATCAGACTTTATTATACTGAGATACGTCATTGTGCGGTACAAAGCTGCTGCGCGCCGGTCATTCCACCATTCACTCCCGAATTTATTATATTAAATATAAATTAACATATTATTATGAAGGCGACACTGCCGTTTTGTACCATTGTGTTTATTTAAAGATTTATGTATGTAAACACGGGCGCGTGAGACAGACGCATCTTGGATCTTAACGAAGTATTGTTGAGGTTGACTTATTGTTTGTAATTTTTTCTAAGTTGGTGGTTGATGAGAACTCATTTGCACTTGATCTAGTTTGATGGAACCGTTGCGTCATGCGGCTTTGTTGCCGTGGTAACGGTCGAGGTGACACCATGGATTAAATAGAATTTTTAAATTAGGAACATTGTTAATCAAGCTTGTCTATGAAGAAAATTAATAGGCAAATCTCAGGTTACGCTTTTAAATTTTCTTTGTGTTTTTTTTTCTTTTTCTAGTCATGTTCGGCTCCCATAACTAACGACAATAATATTGTAACCACTTCAAGCGATGAGTTTGCAACTCAACCGATTTTCACCGAGTTTGTTAGACTATGCTCCTGATTGTTTTTGCGTTTCATGCATTTTACAACCATAGAAGTAATTTTCTATATACATATTTTTATTTAGTATTATTTCCTTAATATTCTGGAAATAGATAAATGTTAATTATCAGACCTAGAACAGCTTATGGCAAGAAAAAAAAAGGTAATAGAAAAGGCGCAATCAAATTTGGATATTTTTCGTTTGTCACAATTAATAGGTATATTCGTTTAGAAATAAATTAGAAACTCTCTAATTTTGACATTGCTTTAAAACATATTGTTCTGATTTCAATCTCAATAATTTTGATTTAATATATTACATATGTCCATTTCAAAACCTACTTACCAAGTAAGTTTGTAATATAAACAATTTATACACCATCAAATAATCTTTATTCTGTTTCCTTACTTCAGACCGGATTAGACCAAAAAACTTTCAATTTTTATACCTACCTTAAACCGACAAACTACTTCCAAGACAGTTACACTATTAATCCTTCTCACGCGCACACCCTCCCAAATCACTATACAATTGCCCAAAAAAATGTAAATACGTATCTAGTAGTTCTGAATCGTCATAATCAGGAGATTTATATGCAAAGCCTTTTGCGGTGCACATTATTAGTTCATAAAGGGTGCGTACACGCACTAATGCTAGTTTGAGTGCATCACAATAATGTTACAACTTCATCTAATAAGGTCGTATCTGCTATAGAAGTTAATGGTCACATGCGTCCTTATTTTACCAAGTTTTTTCTTATAATGATAAAGTGGGTAATTAAAATAATAATAATGGGAAGTATTGTCAATGCAAATTTGTGGGTCACTCCTATTGCATCAGATTTATGGTGGTGTTCATAATAGGTGCTATATTTATGGCCTGGACGATAAGTCCGTTGGCATATGATTATAAGACATCTGCCCGAGTCTTCTAGAATTCTTAACGGACATATTAGAGAATGGACCAATAACATTGGAGTTTTAGATATTTCAACTTCCTGCCCCGCACAGCTAAACTGTGGAATGAATTGTCGCCTGCGGTATTTCCGGACCGATACGACCTTCAAATCTTCAAGAAAAGAGCGTACACCCATCTTAAAGGCCGGCAACGCACCTCCAACACCTCTGGTGTTTCGGGTGTCCATGGGCGGTGATCGCTTACCATCAGGCGACCTGTCTGCTCGTTTGCCTCCTATCCCATAAAAAAAAAAAAAAAACATTTTAGCGTTGACTTAAATATTTAAAATACATGAACCATTTTGTCCTACTAAAACTACTTAGGTAGATACTGGTATGTAGTCAATAAACATCGAGAATGAATCAATCAACAACGCTAACTTAAAACAAGATTTTTATTCACCGCGAAACCGCGTAAAATTTTCGTAAAAGGCAAAAACAGTAAATTAACGTTACAAAAATAAAGTAGCTACTCACATGGCTCCAAAAAAATGTGACCAAGTCTTAAATTCGAATTTCGAACTCGCTTTGAATTAAGAATGGAAAGGGAGATTTGAAAATGTAAAGTCGAGTATATTTCGAACAAAATTTATTGGCATCGCTCGCTCAGCAAAAACGAGCTTATGCCGTAGATGAACCAGTATAAAAAGACCTGGAAATGCACGATTACTGTATGAAATAGACCTTGCATTTATAACTGGACATTTTTTTATTAGAATTTGGAAAGTGATCGGAATATCAGCCCAGCATGAATAGGAATCCTTTTTAAGGTAAGTTCAGAAACTTATTTTTTTTGCCAAAAGTTTGTGACGCTGTTGGCGTAGCAAGAATCGGATCGGCAGCGCGCTTAGGATAACTTCTGCTGTATTTTAGATTTGTTTTCGAACAACCGGAGTTCCTTTAAGTTTCTTTTGTGGTCCACTGAATAAGCAAAGTTCAGTTTCAGCTTATTTTTATCCATGAAATAAAACTATGCATTGTTCCGATACCGATTCGGAGTCGAATAATTTTACGCAGACATTTTTCCGAAAATGCAAATTACTTTGTTTGACTTTAGAAGACGCCTCAAATACAACTAAAAAAATCCTTCCCACATTCCCCTAAGATGTCTCAGATCAAATATGCGTTAGAAAAAAAAAGACATAAAACTTTGATTGACAAAAGACTACAGAAACAAGACTGAACAATACCCAGTTCAGAGGTCGCCGAGATTTCGGCAGTGTTCGGGCGACCTCGGCTTTGTCTGCCGAAGGGATGTGTCATCTTTTGACGGAAACAAAACGGGCCATTGCGACCCATTGTCCGCGAGCTCTATTTTTCTGACACGCATAGAATGCCTGTTAAATGTTACAGTTTTGAACTGGTTTTGTTTTTTTTTTTCGTTGTCAGTTTTTGAAAAACTGCTTCTAAGCAAGCATGTACATTTGTCACTAACATCAAACAGCTACAAAATTGAAATAATGGGTACAACTAGATATTTAGCCTTGGGACACCTTGGTGAACCAAATGACCTTGAATATAAACAAAAGCGAGTTATTTTGCATTGACTAAGTATTAACTAAACGTACTCTAAAGTTATGAAGCCGATAAAGTCGTTTGTCCCTTTCCGATGAGGTGTGATAGAAAGGGACAAAGGAACTTTATCGGCTTGATAACTTTAGTGAACGTTTATGAATAAGGGGGTAAGTATCTAACAGAAGTGTTATACGAGTAAAACTTATAAAGTTTACATTGAACTATAGAAGTCTAACAACTACATACCACGAAACAGCCTATATCCTCCTGGCTCCTGACCCAACGCATTCAGAAAGCGCACGAGTCACCGTATCATTCCAATCATCTATTCATTACAGTGCGAATTACAATCCCGTACATTTTCCATCCTCCTTCACTCAATACTCCGTAGGATTGTTTAGAAATCCAGACCAGTTTACCTTGAACTGCTGCATATATCGGCTTGCCCTGGGACTGTATGGCTTCTGCAAGTTTTAGAGGGGGGAGGGGGTCAACGTACATTGGGCAGCTGGCACGTATTTGTCTTTAGGCTTAAACCGACGTGGTCTCTATCTGAGACAGGAAATTAGGTTTCGATGTTTGGTTGCCGCGTATCTGGTGGATGGTGGTATGCCACACGGTTTAGTGATCTTTGAATAAGGTTTAGTAAGCTGTAACCAAAGTTTACTGGAGTATTCGAGTTGCGTACTTAAAATGAAATTTGTAAGTTAAAGTCTTCATAGCAAGCAGATGTTAAATAAAATATTACGGACTGTTAATTGTCAAGTAGGAGCACATTTTGTCATCGTACTCTTCTAAATTACTCATTGTTTCCTAGTATGATCGTGTCATCTGAAAATGAAATGAAAAGAAAATGAAATGAAATGAAAATGAAAATCGTTTATTGAGGCACAAACATTACAACAAGGGTTAAAACAATGGTTCCCAAACTAGGCCGAGCCTGTATCTTAGGAGCCATAGAGAGGTCACGAGTATCTAATTAAAGGTGTATCAAATAATTGTATTAAACTCAATTAATAGGAATGTAAAAGATGGATTGATTTGGAGCACAACGAACACGTCATGCCACGTGCATGGCACGCCATGGCACAAAAGTGTTAAATAAAATTACAAATATAAACTTGGTGCATTACAGCATGCAGCCATCACCAGTCCATTCGTCTTTCGTCATATGTTTTCGTAGACTGCATCCTCCCGATTAGAACCATCGGTTTCGTCTGTCCGGTGTTTGCTTAGACAGTCTTGTATGTGTCCAGTCTTGTTCATTTGCGGAGGTAGCTTTGGTCCAAACATTGTGCTACATCTTAGTATATATGTATTAGAAAGGAATCTACTATTTTTCCTGGAATCCTCAAATATTCTATCGAGCATCGACATAATTAAAAACCGATCACAACGGTAGCGGGCGGCGTTCTCTGACCACCCAATTAAAAACCTAATCATTTCACCAACTTACTAAAACTCAATAAACAATCTTAAACGAACCCTACACTAAGTGGTGAAGCTAGGAAAGGGATGCTTTTGTAAAATGGTGTGCGTTAAAAATTAACACATTAGTTGCAAAAAAGTAATTTCGGTCCGGTTCTGTAACGCCTAGGTGACTTGCAGTTGTGGTATATGTTACTCACTAATGAATAGGTGGTAGTCGTGGTGAATAATTTCACGGGGATCATATGATTAACACTAGCGCCGCCTTTTGGGTTTTATTTTTAGAGAGTAGGTAAGAATAAGTATCATACTCTTTGTGGAATTCAGTGTAAAGTAAAGTTCGTCAAGAATGAAAGACTTGGGTTTCGTGTCACATTGGATTGCAAATAAATACTTAGGACTTTGGACACTTCTCACATGCCAACCATGATTAAATATGTAGGTATTTTTATTTTATTTAAAAATAAGTAATTTCGCGTTATTTTTAGCATATCGTCACTACTTTGAAAAAATCTCGTATCTCATGCTTTTCCTCAAAGTTAAAACGCAGTAAGTCTACATACATTCTATACATACTTGCTACAATTTTCTTTTCATTGACAGACGAAGATACAAGTTTTTTTCAAAGTAGTGACGATATGCTCAATGAATCTGAACTATTCAGCTTGTCAACCTAAGAAACACTTTTCCGTCGGCCGGAAAATTCTTTGCAATGAGATGAGACCAACAGACGATATGAATCCACTGAAGCATTAATTACCCTAAAAAAATCTGTTCTTCAAGATTGCCACTTAAAAAACATGTCACCACTGACGGGTTCTAAGTAGTTACCTACAATCTAATTCAAGGAGTACAATGGTTAGGAATAACAAAACACCTAAGTTATTAGTTCAATCATACATTCCCTTGTTGTTTTTAGTAATCAGCTTTATTTGAATTATATAAGATCGTAATTATAGTAATTATCTTAACGTCAACTAAGAAAAAATTGCTCTTAGTTGGTCTTTATTTTTAGGGTTCCGTAGTCAACTAGGAACCCTTATAGTTTCGCCATGTCTGTCTGTCCGTCCGTCCGTCCGTCCGTCCGCGGATAATATCAGTAACCGTAAGCACTAGAAAGCTGAAATTTGGTACCAATATGTATATCAATCACGCCAACAAAGTGCAAAAATAAAAAATGGAAAATAATGTTTTATTAGGGTACCCCCCCTACATGTAAAGTGGGGGCTGATTTTTTTTTTCATTCTAACCCCAACGTGTGATATATTGTTGGATAGGTATTTAAAAATGAATAAGGGTTTACTAAGATCGTTTTTTGATAATATTAATATTTTCGGAAATAATGGCTCCTAAAGGAAAAAAAAGTGCGTCCCCCCCCTCTAACTTTTGAACCATATGTTTAAAAAATATGAAAAAAATCACAAAAGTAGAACTTTATAAAGACTTTCTAGGAAAATTGTTTTGACCTTGAAAGGTTCAGTAGTTTTTGAGAAAAATACGGAAAACTACGGAACCCTACACTGAGCGTGGCCCGACACGCTTTTGGCCGGTTTTTAGAGTGTACTGTGACATCAATATTCCGCGTCGCTTTTTTTTTGCATTCTCGCAAATAAATATTTCTATGCCAAATTCTACTCTATTTTGATTTCTATTCGTTTTTTCTATTTAAATTAATAAGCAATTGTTTAAATATGTATGTATATCACTTAAAAGCGTGTCACAATGATTGTCGAGTCACTTGTCACCCCCAACGGATGCTCGTCTGCCATTGTCCGCGCTCCTTAAAATACATTGTATTCCGCCTACGTATGAACTGGCACTACCAAATTATACTTACTGCTCACGTTAGGTCCATGACAATATTAGATAAGTAGGTAAGTTTTTCAACATAACATATGTAGTTTTACAGACAGAGACTAAGGTCCTAGCCACAGCAGCCCGCTACCTCGATTCACCCCCACAACTATTAATATTAATTGATTTTAGTAAAAAGTGTATTGTAGATTTAATTATTTGTAATCCATAACTTACATGTCTGGTCAGGGTTATCTGTAAATGTAAGTTAGTTAAATAAGTAAACATGAACCATTAATTAAGTAACCTTCAGAGATACGTAAACCGCGTGTTCCACTATCAATCAATTATTTTAGTAAATCCGTTCAATATCATATGAGAAGTTTCTAATGGGTCGGCAACGCGCATGTGACACCCCTTGAGTTGCAGGCGTCCATAGGTTACGGTGACCGCTTTCCATCAGGCGGACCGTAATGACCGTATACCTGTTTGCCACCGACGTGGTATAAAAAAACTCAAAAAGTCTCAAACAAGAATTGAAGTAGGCATTTGATCAGCATACCGATACTTGATCATCACAATAACATCATGTTTACACTTTCGAAACCGGGCTCTACGCGGCGCTACGACATTTTCGCTACATACGGGGAAACCCATGTAATCGGCTACGCTTCTACGAGCGGTGTGCCCGACAGTCGGGTTCTTGGTAGCGAAAGTGTTAACCTAAAAGAACGTTTTATAACCTAAACTAACGACAAAATTAAAATTTAGAAAAAAACCCCCGACCGCGACATAGTAGACCGATTTTCATGAAACATGGCTAAAAACACTCCCGACTAACTCAGCTTTCAAAAAAAAAAAATCTAAATCGGTTCATCCGTTCGGGAGCTACAATGCCACAGACAGACACACACACACAGACAGACAGACAGACAAACAGACAGACACGTCAAACTTATAACACCCCGTCGTTTTTGCGTCGGGGGTTAAAAATGAATTTGCTCATTGTCCATTTAGTTATTATCTCGATGGCAGCAAATACAAGTTTGTATGAAGTAAAGCTACCTACGTCGGCGATACCTGTTCGATAACCATTGTGCTACAGTTGTTTCTTAAGTAACGAGTAGAATAATTAGGCTACCGTGACGAAATGGAACTAGTCCTAGTCCATTACAATATGTTACGTTGATTGAAACTAATGCACCGACGTCTTCAGGGCACCAGCGGTGGTGCTGGTCATGCGGCGTCTGTGGCTGAAGACCTCAAACGCCGCAAATATGCCACCCTTGGCAGCAGTTACATTTTTGCGGCAACACTGGGGCCATTGGGCCAAGCGCGCGTCAGTTATGCAAAGAGGCTCGCCAATATTTTGATCAACGCATAAGGATTGACATCCAACGTGGCAATGCGGCCAGCCTTCTGGGCAAACTGCCCAGTGGCAGCGACTTGGGTGAGGTTTTTTATTTATAAGTTAATTTCATTTCATTTTTAATTTATTCTTATTTCTAAGTTTATTTATAGTTGTAATATTGTTTGTTTTTCAATAAAGATATAACACAATTTTCAAACTTTTTTCATTTCTCTTCTGACGATATTCCGTTGAAAAGCATCCTGTAGTCCTGGATATACTAACTGGAATTGGAAAAAGAAAGCGGAGGAGTTTGCACAGCAGACCATACCCCTGGAGCCTGGCCAGAGCCTAGAATTTGTTGATCAATTTCCAATGGAGTCCAAAGCTGGATCTATCCTTGCCGCTGGACCCTCACATCTTTGCCTGAAAACATTGACGTTGTTTCGACTTAGGTTTCATTTCAACAAACTTAAGTCTGCTCTTCATAATTCAGGAATTCAACAATTTAAAAATGGAATTTCTAGTGTTGGACAATGTTAGGTTAGGTATTAACTGTTTTTAACCCCCGACGCAAAAACGACGGGGTGTTATAAGTTTGAGGTGTCTGTCTGTCTGTCTGTCTGTCTGTTTGTCTGTTTGTCTGTTTGTCTGTCTGTCTGTCTGTCTGTCTCTCTGCCTGTCTGTCTGTCTGACTGTCTGTCTGTCTGTGTGTGTCTGTCTGTGGCATCGTAGCTCCCGAACGGATGAACCGATTTAGATTTAGTTTTTTTTTGTTTGAAAGCTGAGTTAGTCGGGACTCGGGAGTGTTCTTAGCCATGTTTCATGAAGATCGGTCCACAATATCGCGGTCGAAGTTTTTTTTTTCAAAATTTTAATTTTGTGGTTAGGTTACTATCTACGTAATATAGAAAGATTGTTCTTAAAGACCGCAAATATAAGTTGGTAGAAAGCTGCCTACATATGACAATACCTGTTCGATATCCATTGTGTACTCGATTGTTTCTTAAGTGATGCATGAATTATTCTGCTACTGTTGCAAAACGACAACAATTGAGAAAGATATATTACAATAAAATAAATAAACAAATATTATAGGATATTCTTACACAAATTATTTGTAAGTATGTAATATATTGCGATTGCAATCTTGACCTGTGTTTTCTTATTTAATTTTACAATCGTGCACTAAACTAACGGTTTCTGTTTAGCCTGATGGTTGACTGGTAGGGAATGCCTCAAGGCGTTAAGTCCGCCATTTGTACACTTTATTTGTAAATTTGTTCAAAAAAGTTTAAATATATAAATTGACTGAGTCCCACGGTAAGGTCAAGAAGGCTTGTGTTGCAGGTACTCAGACAACTGTACTGTACGAAGGACGCAGAGGCGCTGAACACAAAAGAGAGGGAGGGACGGGAGGCTCCTTGAGCTTGCTCAAATGCACGTACCGGCACGATAAACGATAAAGCCACCGGTCAGAGGCGTATGCTGGGTGTGCTAACAACCTCCGTCCTGGTGAACCTGTACCGGTTCAGAACGTGCCTTCGGGCCTACTCGTGTATTCCGCTCATCATCTGCCGCTCCGGTATATCCAGCTGACCCTCCTGCCCGAGACACCGGTGAGCCAATAATACGGGTGGGGAGTGTGGGGCGTGTGCAGTCAGGATGGGGATTGACGGGAGTAGAAGAACCAGACCGAATACTAGCATCGCAACATATAAAAATATACTAATACTTGCATACCTACATAGAAAACATCTACTACTCAGGAACAAATATCTGTGCTCACAAATAAATGCCCTTACTGGGATTTGAACCCGGGACCGCGGCGTAGCAGGCATATTATGTAGATAGTTTGGACTCGTGGCATGGAAAAATGAGTGAAAGAAGGCTGACAAAGATAGTGTTTGCGGGACATGCGCGGATCCAGGGGGGGTCGTGGGGGTCGTGGCCCCCCTTGGAGCCTAGGTTGGCCATACAAATAGACCACGTGACCCCCCCCTGCGGCCTGGGCCTTTAACCACGTGACCCCCCCCCCCCCCCCCCCCCCCCCCCGGGCACGAAGCTGGATCCGCGCTTGTTGCGGGAGAAGTAGACGCCGGTTTGAAAAGCGGTCAACCTCGGCGGACTTTCCCTGATCAACTAGGAGAAATAAGGGCCAGGTCAGGAGCACTTTAAACTGGCGAGCGAGTATGAAAAATTTTATGAAGGTGAAATAAGCGAAAGAGGATTGTTCAAATCGTAGCATGCGGAAATCCCGTAGGCTCTGCCTGATAAGATTTTTCTAGAAGACGTCGATAAAAAATAAATATTGGGGACACCTTACACAGATTTTCTAGAAGACGTCGACGATATATAAATAGAAATCACACAAATAAAACAAGGGTCACGTAACGTCGACTATAAAAATAACAACACGTAACGCGAAAAATAAAAATCGTGGTAGACCTGATCAAATTACTATTCTACTGAGCTTCGCATATAAGTACTTTTATCTATAATCTAACCAAAGGAACCAAGAGCATCCACATCACACCAAGCAGTCTGGTTCCAAAAGCGACTGTCATTCAGTGAAGTCATGATCATATTCGAGTTGCTACAGATACCGCATAAAAAGTCGTTTGACGCGCCCGCTATTGTTTTCTATGCTGTACTATATTCCTAATGCTAAAGACTTCGTAAACACAACCAGAGTAATTTTGGGCTCTAGATATTTCTGCGCAAAATATTTTCTAAACACAATTTTGGAATACTTTGTTCTGGAAAATAAAATCATAATTAATCGTGAGCGGAGAAACGCATCAAACTATTCTTATAAACTATCATAGGACTCTAATAGTTGACAAAAAACACCAGCCGAAACTTAAATAAGTAACGAATAGAAATGGTAACGTTTTTTATCTTCGTTTGGTGTTTTTCATTGACCGATTGAGCTGACAGACGATGGATATACCTCTAGTGGTAAAGGCAGAAAATATTTGGCAAAAATAATTTGATTTGTTCTTAAAGTTGTGAACCTTATTTACCTTTTTACAGACGTTACACTGGTTGTTTCGAGTCGAGCGTTAGTCCACAGCTAGAACAACAACCACCAGCGCCGGCGCATTAATTACACCTAATTGAATTTCGAATTGGAACGATGACATTCGAAATTTCGCCGGGATCCGTTCACCGGTAGTGATGTGCCACAAAGACGCCGAACGCAACAATCTGGACCTCCCGCCGACTCGAATAATGCATTCGAGAATCGACCCACAATATCGAATAGTGAAATGTGTGTAATGAGAATTATCTGGTGCTCCTGTCCTATCGGCAGGCCTGAGTCTTGAGACTTTTGTTCCACAATGAATAGCGTTATTGCACGCCCCTTTTGATTATTTCATTGTGGAGGTGAAAATTGCCTTCATCACTGTCTTGATTAACGCGATATTATCACGCAAATTATTCAGCATAATTGAAATAATCAAAATAGTTTGATCTGAAATCTCCCACAGTAGGTATCCCTTACCTCCATGATAATTCAGATTAAAATATTCGCTCAGCGTTAGGAAGATAATTAGCGGAAAACTTTATACAGTGTGCATTCATCTTCATAACAATTATCTCCTCGATACAAGGAAATACGTCCCTTATAATGTTACATTTATAGTAGTTTATCCATTGATTTTGGGGGAGTACCGGTGCGTACGGTGGGCACGTGGGGCGCCCCGCGGGGCGGCTGATTGCGAACGCTTCACGCCACCGTGGACATCACTAGTTCCGAATTTGAAATTAAGTCGCGATTATTGTGCGTTGACAATAGATGGTGCTCATTTTGTAGGTGCGTCGCTTGATTTTGTTTTTGTGAAATGCACATTGATCGAGGTACCATATGAACTTAATTATTTTTTAGAATTTCTATATAGCTACTATATAATACAGTATTGAATGCGTCTGTGCAAGTGTGCAATACAAATTAAGTTCTTGAGTCCTAGCGCCAATCGCCGTCGCATCAATAAAGTGTGCTAACACACAGAACAAAGCTTCCGTGTGACCAGACAATATTTTCGGAAGAAGTACAGAACATGCGCATATTACCTACTAGCTTTTGCCCGCAGCTTCGCTCGCCTTAGAAAGAGACAAAAAGTAGCCTATGTCACTTTCCACCCCTTCAACTATCTCCACTTAAAAAATCACGTCAATTCGTCGCTCCGTTTTGCCGTGAAAGACGGACAAACAAACAGACACACACACTTTCCCATTTATAATATTAGTATGGATTGGTATGGATTTATAAGCACTTGGACAATGGACAGTGACGGGATCTTTCTTCCGTGGGTGCGTGGGTGTCCTAGAAGTCGACTCTGGTATTTTATTCCTTTTCACCAATTATAACCTAACCAAAAAATTAAAATTTTGATAAAATCCCCGACCGCGACATACTTAGTAGACCGATTTTCATGAAACATGGCTAAGAACACTCCCGACTGACTCAGCTTTCAGACAAAAAAAACTAAATCTAAATTGATTCATCCCTTCGGGAGCTACGATGCCACAGACAGACATACACAGACAGACAGACAGACAAACACACAAACAGACAGCCAGACAGACAGACAGACACGTCAAACTTATAACACCCCGTCGTTTTTGCGTCGGGGGTGAAACCATTACCTAATACCTAATTATCTTACCCCAATAAGACATTGGGGTAAGTAGGTACGTATATTCAATGTAAGTGTGCCTTCCTATTTTTAACCGACTTCAAAAAAGGAGGAGGTTCTCAATTCGACTGAATGTTTTTTTTTTTTATGTATGTTATTCGATATCTCCGAGAATCATGGACCGATTTTCAAAATTTTTTTTTCATTCGATCAGGTATAACCCCGAGATGGTCCCATTGGCACCAAGTCGGGGTCTGATGATGGGATCTTGGAGAAATCGAGGGAACTCCTCAAATGTTATAGGCACATGTAATGTTTTTAGTGTATTTTTCAAAGGTACACTAGTATTTACGCCTGATGGTGATAACTTTATGTGGCTGAGCTGATGATGGAAGGTCAACTCCTCAATGGTTAGGAGTTAAAGGATAATTTTTTCACTACTGTACATATGTTCGGACTGATACATAAAATATCAGTAGGAACCACTAAAAATCAACAAATAAATAAACTTTCTAACAAAAAATAAAACCGCCTTCTAAAATAAGCGCGTTACAAAAAACGAAGAAACTAAAAAGCAAAAAATAATAAACCTTTGAATTCAGATTCCTTATCGGATTGCAATAATCTAAACATCCAATTTATAAACAAATCAATTATTTTTGGAGTCGGTGCCAGCCTGCGTATGGTTGGGTGGTGCAAACAGGAATAGCAAGGCGATGAACAGGTCTGGTATCGACTACAAAAGTAATTGATTTGTTTATAATTTGGATGTTTAGATTATTTCAAAGGTTTATTATTTTTTGCTTTTTAGTTTCTTTCCGGAAACGTTCGTATTTGTCATGCTGGTTCAGTCAGTCTCAGTACATCTTGTACTGAGACTGACTGAAATAGCATGACACGTTCGTACGTTTCCGTAAAAACACGAAAAGCTTTTCGCACTACATCTCTACCGCAGTCACAGACCAACCCCTATAGACATCCATTACACGACGACTCGCGGTCACCAGCCTTACTTGTATTTGCCATGATATAAGCGCGGGCGCTCGCCGTGCCCGATCAGTATTTCAGTAACGACCAAGTAACCGACCCGAAAGCAGCTCGTGTTTTTCGCAATAAAAAAATTGAAAAAGGGTATTTTAATGCCTTAAAGATGTCCACCAGTAGGCCTAGCACATGTATTTTGATCACACGTCTTCTTCTAACTGTATTAATGACATAAGACGGGTAGTCTATCTCGCGGCACCTCGCGGCAATAGTACTGTAGTGTGAAATGGTGTGGAAAGGTAACAAGAAGATCAAATTTAAAAACAGACGGTATTACATTCCACAAATAAGTCATATTTATAATTTATTCAGAGCCGGCATAGGTCAACTTAGACTGGCTATTTACGCGACTCCCTTTTCATCTGGCGCGACCACGGCGCGACTGCCTGCCGTCCTTGAAACGACCAATCGCAGCTCCTCGCGCCCCAAAACACATTGCCCTCGCCGCGAGATAGATCACACGTCTCTTCTCGCGCCCCAAGCACTGGTGATTTGTAGCGCGCACAAAATTTACAGTATTGGCACTCTATAGGAGGTTCTCTGTGACCGCAGTATTACTTATAAAAGTATGCCTTGAAATATACTCATAAGTTTTTGTTCATCACCGCCCTACTAATATGATGATGATGAGTATAAAATATAATTGATGCCTTTGTTTACAAGCTGTTAAGGTGCGAAACGATTAATTCTCCCCACGAATTAGGAGCGTAAAATTAACCCATCTAATGTGGTGTGCGATGACGTGGCAATATTGCTATGGATTCCGGACTATGTGGTTGCTATGGAAAAAATATAGTAATTATCTTTTAGCATCGTCAAATTTTGGGACGATGCGTTGAAAATGTAATTATATTTTTGTTTTCATACAGGTATCTATGTACCTCAGCAATTCCCGTCAACTTTGTACAAAAATTAAGGGAAAAGTTAAGTTTGTTTTTATTAATTCCTATTTTGTTACCAAGATTTTGTTGATTAATTGAGATTTTATTAAGTTTTATTTCGTCATTAAGGTTCTCTAGTATCTATATTTTCTTAATTATAACAATTATCCTGTATATATCTTACGAAAGTCGAATTATAAATTTGCTGACGTGGCATTGTACAAAGTTGACGGGAATTGCTGACCTACAGATTGACGACCGGTCTGGCTCAGTCGGTAGTGACCCTGCCTGCTGAGCCGCGGTCCTGGGTTCGAATCCCGGTAAGGGCATTTATTTGTGTGATGAGCACAGATATTTGTTCCTGAGTCATGGATGTTTTCTATGTATATAAGTATGTATTTATCTATTTAAGTATGTATATCGTCGCCTAGCACCCATATAGTACAAGCTTTGCTTAGTTTGGGGCTAAGTTGATCTGTGTAAGGTGTCCCCCAATATTTATTTATTTATTTATTTTATTTATTGTACAGCGCCTGCAGTGATATGTTACTTTTCAAAGAACTTCCTGTACGAACAAGGTTCAAAATATCTTTTTACCCGACTACGGCAACGCAAAAGGAGGGTTATGATTTTTTACCCGACTACGGCAACGCAAAAGGAGAGTTATAATTTTGACGGGTATGTATGTATGTAATGTATGTTCATCTGTTCCCTCATAACTTCTAAAGACTCATTAGAAGTACTCATTAGAATTTGACAAACGATATGTCATTCGAATTGCCTTAATCGTCCGCTGGTTATAGGCTATATAACGTCACCGCAAACGAAACATGGCGCCCTCTAGAGGTCATAAAGTAACGAAGCAAAAAAATAAAATGAAGTTAGGATGACATGTTGTATATCATTTGAAACTGCTTAATTAGCACATTTCAAATATGTACATATTGTTAGCTTGTATTCCCAGCTTTACTTGATTACACAGGATAATTCATTAATTTCTCGGAAAAAATCACTATTTGCAAATCCGCATGCGCTCTGCCATAGTTCCACGCATTTACCCGACTGCGTTTACACAAGATGGCTTTTGGTCAAATGATCTAATTTGGCTGCTTTATATAATTATTTTATTAACACTTTCGCTACCAAGAACCCGACTGTCGGGCACACCGCTCGTAGAAGCGTAGCCGATTACATGGGTTTCCCCGTATGTAGCGAAAATGTCGTAGCGCCGCGTAGAGCCCGGTTTCGAAAGTGTTAAAGACTTGCAATATTTTTTCGACCTAAAGTTCAATTTCGTACAGCAAATTGTCATAATAAGAACTAGATATAGTTTGACGCTGTTTTGAAATTCTGACGTGTAGGTATCATAGATTGTAGGAAACCGTAGATGAAGGGTATGTTACGTCATCATGTCATAATGAACTTTCCACTCCGATAATGAGAAAATGCGCTACCACGATACTGATTGCCAGCTATGCCTGTCTCTTTCAGTATACGGTATGCTTCATGAGAGTGTATATCCATACCGTATTAGACGCGGTCCTAAACCTACTTAAAGACGCACGCGGTACTAAGCCGGGCGCATTTGGCACCCTCTAACTTAAAGTGTCGGGCGAAGCCCGACGCACGCGGTACTAAACCGGGCGCCTTCGACGTTTCTAACTTAAAGTGTCAGGCGAAGCCCGACGCACGCGGTCCTAAGCCGGGCGCCTTTGGCACCCTCTAACTTAAAGTGTCGGGCGAAGCCCGACGCACGCGGTACTAAACCGGGCGCCTTCGACGTTTCTAACTTAAAGTGTCAGGCGAAGCCCGACGCACGCGGTCCTAAGCCGGGCGCTTTTGGCGCCCTCTAACTTAGGGCGATGCCAGACGCGTACGATATACGAAATATTGAGAGTTTTTGGCAATGTGTGTGACTGTGGCACTGATTGTCACAAATACACGTCATCGTATGGAAAATTCCAATATTAATGCTAGCGGCGGCCGTTGTGTTGAAAAGCCCTCACGATAAGGGCAGTGCGGTTACTAGACGTAGTGAATACATATTGGTGACAAAATTAAAGCAACAAGCAAATTAAGCTTAATATGATCAACTCTGGCCTATGGTCCCTAGACCGTGTCCAGAATATAAAGAAAAAAAATTAAATTAATTGTCACCATCTTTTCAAACTCAAAATACCCTAATTGGTGTAAAACTTTGATACCACACCCACAAGGACACTGAATACTTATTAATTACATTCACACGGCAACGCTAGAAGGGCTACGCAGTGAGCCCTAATTTTCTTTTAAGCCACAAAGTCTCACACCACTCTCCTTTATGCCACGCGAGAGTCACACCTGCCTCAAAAGTGCCTTATTACTGAGCTTATCAAGCTTTGCAAAAGGCCCGGCTTTTTAGAAAAAAAAACATCAAAGGTGGCCGGAATGTTTTCACCGCGTTTTCGCCTTTTTTCAATGGCAATTAGTTAGCAGTTCTGCCGTTTCGCGCCTTGTGCAATTATGGCGGGAGTAGTTTGAGGATGACAAGAGGTTGGAGCGGGCATGTTTCTGCTCTGAAAACTACATGCCGGGTAATTTGATTAATATATATATGGGTAGCAGCAAAGAAACTGCTACGCGAAACTGTTGCCTGTTGCCTTCCGTGATTTTTCTCACTTAATGGTCTCACCGGAAGACCAGCGCTGGAAGTCGCCAGCAATATGCTGAGGTGAGGCCGTTTCGTGGCACTTTATTCTCCTATGTCATTCATAAATATTGTTTATTGTCTGTGTGTGTGTTTACGAATAAAACTTTTCTATTCTATTCTATTCTATTCTATTCTATTCTATTCTATTCTATTCTATTCTATTCTATTCTATTCTATTCTATTCTATTCTATTCTATTCTATTCTATTCTATTCTATTCTATTCTATTCTATTCTATTCTATTCTATTCTATTCTATTCTATTCTATTCTATTCTATTCTATTCTATTCTATTCTATTCTATTCTATTCTATTCTATTCTATTCTATTCTATTCTATTCTATTCTATTCTATTCTATTCTATTCTATTCTATTCTATTCTATTCTATTCTATTCTATTCTATTCTATTCTATTCTATTCTATTCTATTCTATTCTATTCTATTCTATTCTATTCTATTCTATTCTACGCTAAATTGATTATGTGAAGGTGCACCCAGTGCGGTGGTGGTTAAGAGTTTCACCACCCCCATTCCTCCCTAGCAATCTGTCAATTGCGCGAAAACAATACACATAATGATACATTTCTAGCCTCAAGACTCGCTGTTTCCGAAAGAGCAGCATATCGTGTGGCCATGATACCAATCGAATCGTTAAATGCGCTCCGTAGCAAACGAAACGCCAATGTCTCTGTTACACAATATATTGGCGATGGCGTTTCAGACTTAATTGTCAAATTTGAGTACAATAAATAGTATTATCCTTCTTGCATTATCCTGGCATTTGCCACGGCTCATGGGAGCCTGAGGTCCGCTTTGACAACTAATCCCAAGATTTTGGCGTAGGCACTAGTTTTTACGAAAGCGACTGCCATCTGACCTTCCAACCCGAAGGGTAAACTAGACCTTATTAGAATTAGTCTGGTTTCCTCATGATGTTTTCTTTCACCGAAAAGCGACCGGCAAATACAAATGACATTTGCACATAAATTCCGAAAAACTCATTGGTGCAAACCGGGGTTCGAACCCGCGACCTCTGGAACGAAAGTCGCACGTACTTACCGCTAGGCTACCAGCGCTTGTGTGACTCTTTTCCGTCGAATTACTAAGTAGTAGCTGACAGTCTTTCTTTCATCTTCAGTTCTTCAGCATTGAAACGTTTGTTTGTACGGTGATGTGTCCAAGATGCCCTCACCATTCGTTTATTGGATACAGCAGCCACAAAGTTAAAGACCACAAGGCTAATTACCAGCTCCAAAACGAAAAAACCGTATTCCTACTTCCACGGTCAAAAAGAGGGTGTCTTAAACTATAAATTTATTGATATTAAAGTTAAACCGAGGCCGCGGTAATTAACGCTTTCACTCGTTTAACTTTAACCAGGCTCAACTTTAACCCCCAGACTTTCGGTTAGTACTAATTAGTATTTACTTTTGATCGCCCAACTGTATATTAACTTAACAAAGACTAATTTTACAATCAATTATGAAAACTACGTAAATGTTACTATAAAGTATTTAATCAAAAAACGAGGTCTCATTAAGACATTAAAGAAACTTTTATTTTGACACTCTTTTGAAGTTCAAAAAATCTCATTAAATTAAAACATCTTAATTGGTATCGTCTAGACATTATACGGCTGACAAAGATCTAACCTTATCCATACTATACTAATATGACAAATGGGAAACATACATACTGTGTCTGTTTGTTTGTCCGTCTTTCACGGCAAAACAGAGCGACGAATAGACGTGATTTTTTAAGCGGAGCTAGTTGAAGGGATGGAGAATGACATAGGCTACTTTATGTCTCTTTCTGACCCCCCACTTCCCTAAAATGGGGGGGTAGAAGTATGTATGAGCCATTCCGCAATTTTCGAATTTAACGCGAGCGAAGCCGAGGGCAAAAACTAGTAAAAAAATATTTGGAACTCAAAGAACCTCTACTCTCCAAATTTTAAACTATAATCTATTTGAGGTAAAGTTCACTTTTCATTTGTCGTGGAAATGCAGCTTTGAGAAGTGACATTGCACGGGCGCTCCAGACAAAGAGGCGAAGTGGCAAATAAACCTCTTTACAAAGTTAGAGTGTAAGGAAGTTGGCGTCGATTCTGTCACCTACGGCTTTTGAAGGGAATGGAATAAATTAAATTATGATTTAACTTTGGCGTTTATGGTTGTACTTTTTATTGAATAAAATGCGTATTTTTTGAAATGCGAAGCCGTAAAATGTTCTTACCTATCTACATCTAAAACCTTAGGCAAAGGCGATTATAGTAATATGATTAAGACTTGTCTTGTTACCGAATTCCAACTGCTCCAGATGTGTCAAGTTTTCAAAAAGTTCTCATCAGAATTTCTCCAAAATTATAAAAACAAGATAAATTCATTTTGGAAGTGGAAGGCCAGGATTTTATAAAATTACCTAACAAATCGTAGTCTCCGACGGCACATATTCATATCAGCGTGCGTAGCCGAATGGACAAACGCTCACCAAACGAAACGCTCGTAGATATCTATCTCTATCGCTCTTTCATATTGGCGCGACAGAGGCAGACTACCTTTCGCGGCGTTTCGTTTTCGTTTCGCGTCGTAGAAATGCCATTACCATACGGGTCCTGACCAGAATTTTCATCCTACACTGATGTGTTATTTGACAGTTACAAGCTGTAGGTGCCTACCTCAAAATAAAACAACCCAATTCAAATTGTAGATACCCAAATTCGCAATATAAACTAACCAAATCAATCCACCAATCAACGGCAAACAAGCGGCCATTATAAAAATTAAAAAGAAAAATCCATTGTCTACCGTCAGCTGTGTACATACGCGCACACAACGCATTCACCGCGGATAAGCCGCGCCGATCAAAATAACTATAAAGTACAATAAGCTGCTTATACGTGTACCTTTAATGTGCGCGAGTGTACTGTTTGGCTTCGTTTATATTAATGGCTTTTATTGTAGTTTTAAACGTTTGATTGTGAATAATGGATAAGTGGTAAATAAATAAGTTGTGCATGTGATTTATCATTTGGCAAGTCAATTATATACTGTTACTTAGCTAAAAAATTAAAGCCATCGAATGTTTTCAGTTTGCCGCTTTCATATCACACAGTGTTTTATAGATTTATAGGCTCAATTCTGTAGAACTCAATAAAATTTGATATCAACCATCCCAATATTTTCCTTTGGTTCTGAACTTAGTTTTATTCCCAATATACCTTTCGCTTTTTGTAATTTTTAAATAGTCGACCAATTCAATATTCAAAAAATTTTTCCCGTTCATAAGCCGTTTTAATAAAGAGGTTCGATCACTTTTGTATTGGCAAACAACCAACTTTTTTTAATTGCCTCCACAAAAACAAAATGTAGCGCCAGATCGTACCGAGTTCCAATTTCAAAAATATTCCAACCAGCCAATTCAATCACAACTTGAGAATCAAGTTTAAAAAGCTAAGAGTTCGATTTTTAAATTTCCCGCCAACAACTGGAGTTGGAGGGTGGAAAAAAAAGCAAATAAAAAACAATCAATTAGAAATGTCAACGGCAGTGGCGAGGGAAAATGATAAAAGTCCAACTAGTACAAAGATGTTCGTTAAAGGAACTGGGGATCGGCTTATAGATTATTGATTCCGCGGTTGTTTACGAATTCTACCCTGAAATATACAACAAAAGGGCGTAAGTAGTCTTAAAACCTATACATTTTAAGCTTTTTAAACATTAGGGATTTTGATCTGGGGGATGGATAACGAGTTTTGATCGACGGCGAAATGCATATGCTTAAGACTTTTGAACTGAGGCGTTTAAATCCAAATATAATTTGAAGTATTTGAGAATAAAATTTATTTAGCTTTTATTGAAAGTTCCCTATCAATTTTGAAGGAAAGTTATACTTACCTTACCTACTTATAAACTTAAACGTATACTTGTAGCTTACGTCAAGGTGTACCTACCTAATAAATTTGTCAAAAATACACTTTTATGGGATGAAATTCCTTTAATTAACATAGATCACTACTTTCTGCCACTTACTTGAACATGCAAAATTAAAGTGCGTCACTGCCTATCAGTTTGTCAATTTTACTTTTAACCGATATTGCGATACGGTGAAGTGAAGTGATAGTTATAGCCCTTTATAACTTAACCATTGCTTGTTACATCCTATTGTTGGCTTAAAAAATATAATATCTTCGAGAACAATGTGCTGTTCCTAAATATTTCTAAACATCCAGGTCAAATGAAACCTCACAAAAAACCTATTCACCAAACAACCAAAACACGTCTCACACAAAAAGCCCTATAAATAAAATCAATTGGACAAATCCTTAATACTCAAGATATCTCCCAATCTGCATTCACACCCCAATCTGTCTAATTGTACAAAAACATCCCCAAAACCGATACAACAAACAGACATACACAAAAGGCAGATTAACAAGGATAATTCCCATCTTCTTCCAAACACATAACTAAACCTAAACCAATATATATTAGACCTCCAACTGTTTGTATTCTCTTTGCATCCTCAAAACATGAATACACTGGTTTTATGAATGACAATAGTCTCAGTCAGGATAGGAATGACAGATCTGATCGTATTTAAGATAAGTTATTTTCGCTAAGTGTGCGATCGGCTTTAGATCGGAGATAGCGGGCAGCTGTGTGCGGCGGCCCTAATATGACGTCATTGTTGTCTCTGGTCCGGAAGACGGTTTTTTATTGGTCAGAGACGATGGTAAAGGAATTAAGGGTCCAAACAATGCGATTGTGTAACAAAAGTAATACTTAATATGTATAAATAAAATTACGTAGCTAAATTGCATTAAGAAGACAAAAAAAAAATCACAAGATTTGTTTCTCATAAAACCAGATTCCTTTATTCTTGTCCCAAGTGGTCCACCAAAATATAAAAATTTTCAAAGATGATAAAAAAAAACTTATTAGTTGGACACTTCAACTAACAGTCACAGGGTAACCATGATAAAATAATTATAGGCAGAAGTAAAATAGGAAAAAGACAACCTAAGTACTTAGTACAAATAATAGGAGTAGAATAATAGGAGTAGAATAAAAGACAACCTAAGTACTTAGTACAAATAATAGGAGTAGAACAACATTAGGGAATGGATGAGTAAAAAAAAGGCAATCAGTCTCTCTCAATCAGCAAATGATAGTAGACAATTTGGCCGTTGATAGCCGTAATCCGATACCGCGAGAAGAAAAATTGATTCCTCCTTGATAACAAATCGTATTGATGATTCTCCTCCATCTGTGTCCTTGGCGTTAAATAGATTGGTGTCGATAGTTGAGTGTATCTGGTCGGTTATTTTCCACCTACCATTTCAGTAGCTTTCAATAAAATATAAAAGAATTAATATCTCACATTTATTTTCCCAGTATTTGACAACCTAGGCCACAAGAATATAAGATTGCATAAGTTTCTAATAAAATCCCACCATAAATAATTAAACAATGCATTTACAACGCTAACTGTACCCATACTGTCCCCACATTGTACTAATAACGCTTTTATGAAACTAACAAAACGTCAACTTACCGATTCTGCTTAAAGACAATTCTTTGTTTTTTTTTTTTTTATTGTTCATAACGGCTTACTGATTCGAGCGCCTTTTATTTTTTTTAAACTTTATGGTCAAGGGCGTGAAATTTTGGAACTGGTCATTATTTTCTTTGTTGTTTTTGGTGTTTCTGATTATTTTAACCGTTGTTTTGCCGCCGGTGTGGTTTTTGCGCAGTATGACGTGGTTCTACCAGCAAGCAACTTACAACTTTAAAACGAAAACTTTAAGTCTAATTTTAGTTTAGAATATCCTGCTATCTTGGTGGTGTGGTGACAATATTACGGTACTGAGAAAAGACGTTTTCTATTGAGACAATGGGGTTTAAGCATTTAGAGAAATGTCTACAAACATGAGGTATCGATGCAAATAAGAGTTAGAGGCGACATTTGTAACATTACCTACCTCGTTATCGTTGTCAGTTTTAAGTAGATACAATGTTCCCATTAAGATCGTAATAATTTTATCCATATTTATTTTTAACCCCCGACGCAAAAACGACGGGGTGTTATAAGTTTGACGTGTCTGTCTGTCTGTCTGTCTGTCTGTTTGTCTGTCTGTGTGTGTGTCTGTCTG
Organism: Leguminivora glycinivorella; assembly: GCF_023078275.1. Lineage (NCBI taxonomy): Eukaryota > Metazoa > Arthropoda > Insecta > Lepidoptera > Tortricidae > Leguminivora > Leguminivora glycinivorella. Next base: position 22,600,275 of record NC_062976.1, read on the forward strand.
TGGCATCGTAGCTCCCGAACGGATGAACCGATTTCGATTTAGTTTTTTTTTATTTGAAAGCTTTTTTGGTCGGGAGTGTTCTTAGCCATGTTTCATGAAAATCGGTCCACTAGGTCGCGGTCGAGGGTTTTTTAAAATTTTAATTTTATTAACATTTTTTTACATTTTTATTACATTTACATTTATTTGTACCAATATACTTCTGCCATTTGAATTATAGGTACAGAAATTACAGGAACTTTATAATTATTATTTCATTGACTAATTTTGTTAATTATAATCTTGACATTATTATATCTATGTATATCAAAGTTATGGGAATCACGGGAACCTACGTGAAATTTTTACTTCTAGTTTAAACAATAAAGTTTAAGTTTCAAACTAGAATCGTTTTTGCAAAAGCACGTCAAGTACTTTAAAATTAAAAAAGTAAAAAAAATCCAAGACACCTATCTAGACAAATATTTCATCATTGCAAATGTAAAAGCCAGTTTATTACCAATCTTAAAGCTTCAGACAAGCGTGACCACGCCACAAAGCATTGTTCGGAGCTAAAACAACGCCATAATGAACAACTAGAAACTACGGAATGTCTTTTCACCCATAATGGCCTCTTTTGTTGTTTAGATGTCATAAAAATTAACTTTAGAACGCGAGAGCTTTGATACTAAAAGATATGGCGTCAAAAGTGACAACCCTGACATGACCTAACATTCTTCTCGAACCAATACACATTTAAACTCTTCGATGTTGACTTAAAGTTGAAGTTAAAATGATGATGGACAGGGTTTTATGACGCTAGGGTTGTCAGAGGGCTCTTTTGTCTAAACAATTACAGCGTGTATTGTAATAGCATTCATTTCTGTTTCTTGACTATTGATAGCCGTTTTTGTTAGCTGGGTGTCCGGACCACATCATAAATCAGATGGTAAAAGTTGACCAAAATGAAAGCACATACTGTATGTTCTTATGCTGAACGATTTCAAACTGTAATTCTAAGGGGATAAAAGATAATTATCATTTTGTAACCGGTAAAAGTTGTTTTTGTTATGTCAATGCGCTCGCGCTTCCAAATGACGTACTTTAGTATTGACGTGTCTATTCAAAAACTTCGCTCATTTGATGTTTTTATAAACGATAAATTTTCAATTGTCAGTACACATTGTAAATTGGCGTATCCCAACATCGGACTAAGATATCTATGCAAATATGCAGATGGGATCAAGCGTTGCCCGTTGGAATTGTATGTTTTTAAAATAAGCATACATAGGTAGATAATACTAATATTCGCTTGACTAGATATATACCTAAGCTATTGGCCTGATTCGACCTTTAATAAACATCAGAACATTGCTCTCTAGATAAAAACCCTGTTTTTATTGAATTCCGTGAACTTTAAGATTAATTACATCAAATGCAATTAATTTCTCTACGAAACTAGCCTCTTAGTCATGTGGTTATCGAGTTATTAAAAAAAGAAAGATAATTGCTGAACGCGTGTGTCACAGCCTTTACCAATTGCTACTATTATTCGTTTTGACATGTGCCGTTACGTCAGTCACTTGACACTAACTTGAATATTATTCTTAAGGGTTTCTCACACTAATAAATTCATTTATTACGTATGAAAATGATGTTTTTTTTTTGTGAATTTAACTAAAAGTGATATACAGGGTGGTTCCCGATAATGAACCTAACGACGTGTCGAATTTAATGGAAAAAAAAAAAAAACTGGGTGTAGATTGAATATAATCAGTTTCAAAAACGTCACCTTTGACAATGAAAAATGTATTTTAAAAAATGTATAAAATCATCCAAGAGCTGATTTTGGATGTTTATTAACGTTCGAATCGGGCAGTATGTATTTTATATGTAAAAATGTATGTATTTCAAAAAATGTATAAAATCATCCAAGAGCTGATTTTGGATTTTTATTAACGTTCGAATCGGGCAGTATGTATTTTATATGTAAAGTATTCATATTCATTTTCATATTCATTTTATTGGTAGTGTTCAATTACAAGTCAATATATTATAAATTAGGAATTAATTTAAATACATAATCTTAAGACTAGGCATATTCAATGAAATAACACTGTTATTATTTAATTGTCCTACAAACTAACAGAGAATAGCTCCCTATGATCGTAGAACGCCTGTTCGAGAAGCCATTTTTTGAGCTTTGTCTTAAAAATAGGTGCACTTGATGCTCCTGTAATATCATCTGGAAGATGGTTTAGTACTTTACGGCCCATGACGTTCGTAAGTTTTTTAGATTTTGCCAGTTTGTAGTTTCCCAGAGCAGGCGCTACGGGTTGCATACCTGCGCGGGGCCACATTCGCGATCTCGGGTGTTGCAGTGACCTGAGTGAAGTATCAAAATATACACCGTGTTACTTGGTATTTTACACTCAAGTTTTTTATACTTTCCTAACTTAAGCACCAATAACTACGTTTTTTGAGGGATCACTTTCAACATTTAAATTGAGTATTCATATAAATTGCTTAAACAGTTATCGAAATAGTAGTATTTTGCCGTGAAATCAGTTTTTAAGACGTCAAAATGTGTGTGATATGATTGTATGGGCGTAAATGATGATTAATGAAGTGATACTCATATTTATGTAATATGCCTTAGTATATTATTGTTGTGGTTGGTATACCGGTTTCACCATTAAACTTTGGTTTGGCGAAAGTATAGTAGTAAGCATCTTTGTATTGTTGTTAGAAATAAAAAAAAACTTAGTATTTTATTGTAAGTGCTAAGAATATTAAGATAATGTATGACACGATGCATGGCATAGGTATCAGTTAAAATAATGTTATTAGTTAAATTAAGTTTGCATGTAACTCTTTTTACTGTTTTTTGTTTTTAATTTTTTTGATGTTAAATTGTCAATGCCATGTATGTTGTGGGTATGAATAAAGAATGTATCTATGTATCTATCTATCTATCTATCTATTTAGTTATAACCAGAGAGCTTTTCTTGTATTTTACACATAACTTTTTTAACCATTAGGTACTTTTTTTATGACTGTAAATTAACTCTAAATTAAACTTTAATTTATTATTCTTAATTTTTAAGTATTGATAATATTTTTTATTTCAATTACTGCCATTTTTGACATGTGTAACAATTAAATGGCTTTAAGTTACTGCATATCATATAACTTCATTTTATACCTATTATGATAATATTATATCATATTTTTGCAAGTTGTGCGCTGCTATTAATTATTGTATAACAATTAAAAACTTTCTTTCTCACAGTACAAAATTATTTACCAAACAATATGATACAAAACAATGGAGGTAACTTTTCATTCAAGTGAAGCTAAAAAAATGTCCAGAAAATTTTACGTATTACGACATGCACCTTTTCTAAGTTATGAAATCTCGGTAATCTTTTGAAAAAATAAATACCTAAAGGTAGAAAACTCGGCGTTGGCAACGCCACAATGATGTAATTCTTGGGAATATTTTTTGCACAAAAAAATATTTTCAAGTATTACATATTTTGTTACATTTAAAAACAAAGGAAATGTGGAGTTTTGGAGTTATGCAAGTTTGATTTAGCCGGTTTGGACTTCGCTTTGTGTAAAGTTTCAATTATTCAGAGAGGTCCTTTTGTTAACTCTTTTGTTTTGCTTTATATGATGGCAATAAGTAACGCCTTATACTTAAAATACTTTCTATCAAATACAATTGCTTTGTTGAAAACAAATGCTGATCAGCACTTTTACATTGTTTGAGTGAAACATTAGAACGTTTCACTCAAACTTTACATACGTTCTATGACATAATGATCTTTAAACATTAAATAAATGCCATATACAAAGAAAAAATGAATGAATGAACAAGCGCTGGTGGCCTAGCGGTAAGAGCGTGCGACTTTCGATCCGGTGGTCGCGGGTTCAAACCCCGGCTCGTACCAATGAGTTTTTCGGAACTTATGTGCGAAATAGAGATGGGCCGAATATTCGGTAAATATTCGGTATTCGGCATATTCGGCAAGTTTTTCAATGTTTGTATTCGGCCGAATAGTTCGGTTACATTGCCGAATATTTACCGAATAAACAAAGTAAATAAATAGCGTAAGTTGTTTCGTAATTCATTGGATAATGACATCCTATTTCAGCATTCTAAGGAACCACCAAAGGGAGTTTGCATTCCATTCCAAACCCCTACAGTTCTACAGTATAGACCGCTTAAGGACATCGACGTGGCTAGTTTTAACGCCGAGCTATCTGCTTTTGACTGGAGCAACTTGGTCTCAATACCAAATGTGAATGACATGGCTCTTGTTTTTAATTCTTGCATTATTGAGCTGTTCGATTCTTACGCTGGGGTAAAAATAATTACGGTTCGGCATAAACCTACACCATGGTTTACGAGCAATTTGCGATGCATAAAAAAATTGAGGGATAACGCTCATGTTCAGTACTGCAAATCAAAAAGTGAGGCCCATAGAGAAAAATGCAAGTCTTTAAAAAATCTTTTTAATACAAGTCTTTACTTTGAAAAACGAGCTTTCTATGAACAGCATGTAAACAAACACTTAAAAAATCCAAAAAGTCTGTGGTCGAATCTCAAAATTGTATGTGCTTCCCAGTAGGAAGGATACCGTGGACCTCCCTGACCATTTAAGTGATCCGAAACAAATTAACGATCACTTTCTTGACGTTCCGGGTTCAAGCAATCAAAACATTTCACTTCTCACATATTACGAATTCCATAGGTATAATGTCTCTGCAGTTTTTAGGTTGAGCACGGTCAATGACTCAGTGATATCCAAAATTATTATGGGTCTCAAATCGAATGCCATGGGTATTGATCATATTTCGTTGGACATGATAATCCTTACCTTGCCTGAAACCTTGCCGGTCATTACTGCAATGGTGAATAGAGCCATTATGACATCAACATTCCCTGATATCTGGAAAACTGCCGTCGTTCGGCCAATACCCAAAAATAATACTCCCTCCAGTGTTCGCGACCTACGACCAATCAGTCTGTTGCCATTGTTGTCTAAAGTCCTGGAGAAGGTAGTATATGATCAGGTGCTTCAGTATTGCGAATTCTTTTGCCTTTTGCCAGAAATGCAATCGGGCTTTAGGAATCAGCATAGCACAAGCACAGCTCTTTTAGATGTCGTAAATAGTATCCTTGCATCTCAGGACGAAGGTAATGGGACAATTTTGACGCTACTTGATTTTTCACGTGCCTTTGACTCTTTTAATATCACACTCTTGTTGTCAAAGCTATCTTACTACGGTTTCGATAATCCGGCCATAAAATTTTTCAATAGTTATTTATCTAACCGCAGGCAACTTGTTGAGATAATGAAGTCTAATGGTTTGGTCACATTTTCCGACCCCCAGCCCGACAAGAGGAGTGCCCCAAGGGTCTATTCTTGGCCCTTTGTTATTTATATTATACTCAGCCGATATTATACACAGTATTAAAAATTGCCAATATCATTTATACGCTGACGATTTGCAGTTAATGGTCCCTTTTCATAAACATGCAGTCAAAGAAGCAATCCAACATATAAATGAAGATCTCTCAAACATAGCTAAGTGGTCTAAGGAAAACTCGCTCATCCTGAACCCAGCCAAGTCCAAATTCCTCGTGCTGGGGAGTAAAAAACAAACTTCAGGGTTTACAGAGTGTGACGTTAATCTCCATATTGCTGGTATCCCAATTGAGCGAGTATATGAAGCTCGGAATCTAGGTATATTAATGGACTGTCACCTACGTTTCGAGAAACATGTCATTAACACGGTTCGTAACTGTTTTTATAGGTTGAAATTGCTTTACGGGTTACGTCATTTTGTTTCAGTGGACATGAGGGTTAAACTCTGCGAAGCCCTCGTTTTGTCAAAATTTAACTACTGTGATACCGTTATCGGTCCGTGTTTGTATAAGAAAACCCAAAAGTTAATCCAAAAGGTACAAAACGCTTGTGCCCGTTATTGTTTTAACATTCCCCCACGGACATCGGTTTCACCTTACCTGTCCAGTGCAAGGCTGCTTAAGATGGAACAAAGGCAACACCTCCACTTAGCTTCTCTTCTGTTTGGTGTAATTAAACACGGCAAGCCGTCTTATCTGTCAGAGAAGTTAATTTGGCGACAACAAAAGCGAATCGAACGTAGTACAGCTAACCTGAAGCCGCTCATGGCGCCGAAATATAAATGTGCTGCTTTCCGCGGTAGTTTCCGGTTCCAGGCTACCAAATGTTGGAATGACTTACCCCCTCCAATTAGAAATTGCGGTTCTAAATTTGGTTTCAAACAGAAACTGCGTCAAATACTTTTAGGCACTCAATTATAACCTGGACTCGCTGCACAGTAGTTGTCTCATTTTTTAATTTTTTAATTTAGATTTTAAATGGTTGCCCTTATATTTTACATTCATATTGCAATAATAGTATCATTGCCCACTTATAATACTTTATTTATTCTCTTGTTTGCATATATCTCTTAATTAAATATTTATGTTTCTTTTTACACGTTTACTATTTGTTTATTTCTTAGTTTAGATTAGTTTAGTTTACTTTATTTAATTAAAATAGTCACTCCCTCAGGCCTTGGCAGAATAACAGCGTTGCGATTCGCCTCGCCGGCGTCTTGCAACAACATGCTGAGTCAAAGCCTTTTCCCTACTGCACACATTGCTGGACACACAAGTGTAATTTTCTGTTTTGTGTGTATATAATTTTTCTTCGAATGTTTTTGTGTATTTGTTTTTACTATCTGTTTCTTTCTTTTTTAATTTCACCATTTTGTCCTGTGTATGTGTGCTGTACTGAATAAATGTCTTTTTCTTTCTTCTTCTTTCTTCTTTCAATTCAAATATAACGTAGCTTAAGAAATAAAAACCTAAATTTTCTTATGCACTAAATTGTAGGAAAATTAAGATCCTTGGTACCCATTACCAATAATTGAAAAGTTTTTAACTCTAAGCCAGGATTTAAAATATGGCGCAACCGAATATTCGGCCGAATGTTCGGTTCGGTAATAGCTGAACCGAATGTTCGGCCGAATATTTGTATTCGGCCCATCTCTAGTGCGAAATGTCATTTGATATTTGCCAGTCGCTTTTCGGTGAAGGAAAACATCGTGACGAAACCGGACTAATTCCAATAAGGCCTAGTTACCCTTCGGGTTGGAAGGTCGGATGGCAGTCGCTTTCGTAAAACTAGTGCCTACGCCAAATCTTGGAATTAGTTGTCAGAGCGGACCCCAGGCTCCCATGAGCCGTGGCAAATGCCGGGATAACGCAAGGAGGATGATGACAAAGAAAAAACGACCAATGCCTACAAGTCCTTTTTGCTGTGTACTTAACACAGCAAAAGGGAATGTACAAGTTTCTAATGGGGTGGCAACGCGCATGTGACACTGTTTGAGTTGCAGGCGTCCATGGGTTACGGTGACCGCTTTACATCAGGCGGGCCGTATACTTGTTTGCCACCGACGTAGTATAAAAAAATAAAATAAAAAAAAAAGTGTTAAAAAAAAAACAAATTAAAATATTCTTCTATGAGAAAAATAGTTTAATTCGATCTTTGCTTAAAGCGTTTAGTATGTGGGCATAAATTATAATGATCATAGGAACTACCTATTTTATATACCCTAATATTTACAATTTTAATTCATTCCTCCCAAGGGTCTGCTTTCGGCAATTGGCCCCAGGATTTTGCGTAGACAACAGTTTTATACATATGAAATAAATATTTACATTTTAAATTGCATATAATCCTAACAAAAATGTTTTTCTATTTCGTTTTTAACCCGCATTATTTGTTAGCTATTTTAAGTCACATGGCAAAGAGAAATAAATACAAATTCCAGATCAATTTTTATTACCACCAAGCCGTATTTATTACAAATATGTATCTCAATAAATTAGTACTAAACGAACCCTTTTCTCAATAAATCGCAGCCCATAAATGCCACCATCATAACAATGCCAAATTAAATATAATCCTGCGCATAAAAGTACAAAAACTGGAACGATGCATGAATACTCTCTTTACACGCACTATACTAGTATAGACAATTGTATGACATAAATCATAGACTTGACAAGAAAATACAGATAACAAAAATACACATGCCGTTTTATACACAAGCGCAAGCAAGCGTTAACCCTATTTAAAAAGTATCAAAGATCAGAAAAAAAAGATGTGTAGAATAATAGTCTATGGTATGAACACGCATTGGCCGCCCTTTCGTTTAAAAACAACTCCGATCGAGTTTCGCGCGTAAATTATGTGACAACCCTAAACAATGAGTAGAAAAAGCTTCATTCGCTAATGGATTTTGTTCTCAAAAATTAATTTGGGGTACTCAACAATGTGTAGTGTGTACGCACCCAATCAGAGTAGGGTTGGGTTTACGAAAATTTTATGCGTTTAATGTTGATCCAACGAATAAGGATTTGATTAAACGACGTGTTTTGATTTGTGTTTACGCAGTTTATTGTGAAGTGCGAGCAAGTTTTATGGGATAGTCTATATTGGAGATTATAAAAAGTGCATTGTTTTTTTTTTGTAATTATAAATGGGCTTACTCTTGGCCACAGACTAGCCAAAGGCAAAGACGTGGCCTACGATGCAGTGAACTCGCCCAGAAGATGCCTGTTCACTCTTGATTTGAAGGTTGCCGGGTTATATGAGCTCGGAAATATATTTTAAACAAATAAATAAATATTATAGGACATTCTTACACAGATTGACTGAGGCCCACGGTAAGCTCAAGAAGGCTTGTATTGTGGGTACTCAGACAACGATATATATAATACATATATAAATACTTATATACATAGAAAACATCCATGACTCAGGAACAAATATCTGTGCTCATCACACAAATAATTGCCCTTACCGGGATTCGAACCCGGGACCGCGGCGTAGCAGGCAGGGTCACTACCGACTGCGCCAGACCGGTGGTATTTTATAACCAAATAGCCTCTAAAATATTTTACAGAAAAGACCCAGCTTTTTTCAAACATTTTTAACACATATCTACGGATTTTTGAAGCTTTGTAAGCTCTATTAGGTGTATACCGGAATATTGTAGATTTGAGTTCGTCTCATCAACTTGTAAGCAGAATGTCTCCTTTTCTTGAGCCACATTTTGATGCACTTATCAATATGATAATATTTGCTCAATTTTCCTACTTAGTCACAAAATGATTGCTCTATCCAAAATGGAAATCCTGCAATGCAGCTTCTTTTGACTGACACAATCGGACTGAAAATACGCCGAAATTCGAGTGCTAAAATAAATCTCTAAACAGTAATAGACATTTTCTATATGTATAACACCTAGCAAGACAGGAATTCTAGTAAAACACAATATTCAAAAGATCCCGTAGCAACCCTGAATGCTTTTTCTATTAGCCAAGGGCGGCAAAACTTAGATCTCCGGGTTACGGGTGAAGTGGCATTGTCTCGCCCTAGCCAACTTTTTAATTTATTAACGCAAAGGGTTGCCAGTCGTAAAAATTACTTTTATTGTTTGTAACGACGTCTCGGCCTACGTGATAACAATTTCAGCGTTATAAATTCACTTTTATAAAAAGAAGCATTGCCCTTCTGTCCAGGTTAAAGTGAGCTCTTGTTTCTAAGAGGGTTTTCAAGGGTGAGGGGTATAGAAAAGTTGGTTAGAACCTGCGTGTGGTTTCTGAGGATTTTGAGTCAAGTGCCTTTGTTACTATAAAGTTTATGTCCCGTTAAAGGTTGAGACAACGGCATTACAATAGCTAATGCACGAAACCCGTTTACCGCTTGATTTAGTGCACTGGGAATACTTTCTAGTGAAATTTATATTGTTGCTAACAATTGGTGAGGCAATAAATAAAATAACAATGTAATTATATCCATGAAATTTGTGGACATTATGCGACCGACGCTAAACTTTGAGTTTGAATCTACAATTTCCGACAAAATATGGTAATTTTGTGTGGAAAAAATCAAGGATTCCTTTCAAAGAATAACAATTTATAAGTTCTCCTTTAAGGGAACTTTGGGAGTGAATTTGCGTATTGAATCGCGGTGGGCTCGAGGGGCATTACGCCGACACTTCTGAGGGTCGAAGATATTCACAAAAACACATACATTTCTTACCAGAACCATGACAAATCTGACCTCTCAGCGCATATACTTTTTACCAATCTAAGGATTAAAATAAAGTGGAAAGAGTGTAGTGCAAAAGCGATGCTTAGTGAAGATTCTGACGGCTGTTGTTGATTCTATCAAAAATCCACTTCCGAGGTTTGCTTTGTGTCGTTCTAAGATTAAAGCTTTTACATACGAAAACGAACTTGTAAACTACGGTGATATTTTATGGTGGACGATGTATTGAGGGTAAGAAAACGTTCTATCCAGTTTATCGTGATGAAAGTTTTTTTGTGTTTGAATTTTATTTTCACTGGTACTTATGTTACCTATTTTAGTGTATGACTGTAGTCACCTACTTTATTCTGACTAAAATTGATACTATGATGGTAATTATCAACATGTGAGTGTGCCACTTTATCGAATGCTATAAAGCCGCTTTGTCAGTTTATTCATATAAAGATACAAGTAAATCTCGCCTTAATAGTAACCGACAAAGTGGGACGTTTTACTAAACACACTCACATATATATTTACATATTATGTTAACTTTTAAGTTAACCACTTAGATACGAGATCTCATCGTGGGGTATAAAATCTACTTTATGTTCATCATATTTGTTACGTAACTACTTTTATAAACTGTTTAAACTATAACAACCGACATATACCTATTAATATGAAAAATAATATCCTAACACGCAAAACATACGCACTAACAGCAGTTAAGTACGACACGTAAAATACAGGACCTGAAATAAAATATGATAAAGAAATAGCACAGTTTTATCAAACAGGACCATCTCTCCCACGAGGCGACCCATATTTCCTCTTGACACAAACCTTTGAGTATAATAAGAAAACCTTGACATCCTTCCGATGTAAAGGCGTTAACCGTTAACATTTGAATACAGAGTTGTAACTTTTTTCTATCGAATCGGCAGCCGTCTTAGAAAACCATGACACCTAAATTTTGAAAAAAAAATCCTGACGTGAACTGATTTCCATCAAACATGCCTAAGAACAGACTCGACTAATTCAGATTTCAAACAAATGAACCAAGTTTAAATCGGTTTTTGCGTCGGGGGTTAAAAAAAATCGCGGGTCTACTGCGCAAACCAAAATACGAGTTCAGCGGGCTGATTTTTGAGTGTCACGCGTTCGAATTCAGAAAATTGTCACTGAAAATAATAAGCAAGTCACCGTTTTTAACCGGTATTTTAGTGACAAAATCCCGTATGCGAGATTCAAAAATCGCCCTCCAGGTTTGGTTGCCAGGAATTTTAAATAAATTGATATTTTATTTCGGGTACTTGTTAAACCGTATTATGCTGGATTATTTAAGATAGTGGGTATTTAGAGAATAAACCCAAAACCAATGTATTTACGTATTCATATATATAAAATCAAGTTGGGACGTACACAAATTTTAAAGCAACGGATTTGCGTAGATATACTTATTCCTCTCACATACCTATTAATAAGTAGTCATAGCGGAGCTAAGGCTCTCATGATCCATGGCAAACAATTCCGGGATTATGCTAGGAAGTAGACTTGTTTTTATCTACAGATCAACTGCTTGGTCATAAGCTCCCTATAATGCCACGCTTTTCAGCCACGTCTGCGAAATCCATCCGTCTCCTCTTCTTCTACCCTTATACCACGTTATGAGGAGTCGGTACAATTTGTCTTCCTGTTCCTTTCTTCTCTATCTTTCGTCATCCGTCCGTCTACACTGAGAGAAAAAACAAACAGTTTTCATGTTCGTTCAACAAGTTTTTTGGTTAAAATAGCGCCTACGTGCTCTTTGGTTCAAACAACAAGCTACTTGTCATTTGAATCGGCAATATATGTATTTGAATCAACAAGTCGATTTTATAAAAACAACCTGACACATATTGTTTTAAACATACGTTTGGCTGATTCAAACGGATAAACCGCAACAAGTCGAACTTGTTAAATTCACAATGCAAATTTCTCTCAGTGTAGTATTTGCAAATTCTAATAAAATGTAATCTATAGCATCTATACTCATACTCACACTCATAATTTATTGATAATGTATAATTACAAGTCATCTTACGTATCTACTATACAAATAATTATTATTACAATTGGCTTATATACCTAAACCTATAGAGGTGCCTATTCCCTATTGTCCTAACACTAATATAATTCTAATCTAGCGCCAGCGAGCTTAGTCAGAGCTGCCATGAATATGCAAGGACGCGCACAACTTTACACATGCAATATGCATTACTGCAATGAAGCGACAACCCTAACGTATATAATTATGAAATACAGACTAAAATTTGATTTAGGAAGCGTAAAGGCACGGAATCTACCTAACGAAATGACGCTTGTTACAAGGATTTTCGAGATCAAGCCGAAGTCGTGTGTTTTCTTTGTGAAATAAAGATTAAATAAATAAATAAGTGCGTTTAAGGAAACTGCACGCCAATGGCAAGTTGAAGGCGTTGCAATCGTTGAAATCCGTGCCTCGGTTCGTCCATCCGTCGGTCAGTCCGTCCGTCCGTCTGACGATTGGCAACGTGCGTGAGTGGCGCTGATGATGGTCACAAATACATGTCATCGGGCATATTGGGCATGACCAACGTTAGCGGCGACCGTTACCTAAATAATTTGATACCATACTATTAAATATGGAAAAGCCCACAAAATGAGCAGCACCAGTCCTGCACGTAGCGAATAGAACTCTGTATTTACCGTAATTATATTACACGCACATAATGAGCCCAATTGTTACCAATCTTGAGTATTGCACCTTTTTTGCGCCACAATGAAAAAGGCCGTTTTTGGAAATTTTTGATTGGCTCTAGAGTCTTTAAAAAGCAGAATATCAAAAAAATCAAAACAGTCCGACACAGATAAAAATAATAACAATCTGTGTTGAAAAAATCATTGCTCTATCTTCAAAAACCAGGGAGGAAATAGTCGAGAGCGTTTGTATGGAGAATTGACCCCTACCGTATCGTCTTAACGATTCGTGGTTAGGAAGCGGTGTAGCAAAACAGAGATTTTTTTTATTTGTAAGTCAAAATAAAAGCTACCTATGTTAACTATTATTTGCCCATCACAGGTTATTTCAAACCTTTCTGCCAATAATAGTTTGTCTCTGAATTGTTTTATTGTCTCGATTGTCCCGTATTGTGAAATAACGCATTTTGTATTACTGAAGAAACATTTAGCGGTACACAAAAGTACAATTACAAATAATTACTTGAATACCATGGAGAGATGGCGACACTTTTTGGTCATAAATCTCTAAACACACAAACCTAAAAAAAAACAATCTTTTGTAATTCCCAAAAACAAACTATTGTTTCTTTCAAACCGCATCTTTGTATCGCACAATGCATTTTGGGCCCAAAAATTGCACCCGCATATCCAGAATCGGTAGTTACCCTTTAATTTATTGTATATGTTTATAACAATGTACAATCAAGGTTCTAAACAATTACTGACTGCCCCCTGTGGATTTCAGTCGCTGTAGTCAAGGTGTGCTGTTTGCAAACTTATTTGAATTCACCAAAGTCAAATTCAAGCTAAAACTACCTTTATTTTAAAAAGGAATACGGTACAGCTACTGCTTTACCAAATGCATTTAATTTTGCTAGCAACCAAGTTACAGTTGCAGATATTTCTTACGTTTTTGATACCAAAATGAATGTTGTTCTTTGCAGTATAGGGTTTACATGGTATTTGAACGTATTTTAATGTATAATTTGTTTATTTTTTACTCTAAAAGGATGATTACAGTACATTGTGGTATAATTTCACGGATTCGGTGTCTGCGGGTACTACCGGGAACTTTAAGAAAGCATGCGCATGCGCAAGTATGGAAGTACCTTTGTTGGAGTAATTCGCGTGGAATTGTTGACAAATGGTAAGATATGTTAAAACTGTCACAGTTAGCGCTATTGTGAGATGTAGGAATGTTCTGGACTTGGTTATAAATTATATACTTCATTTTCAGTCATTTATGCCTTTACCACAGTATAATAAAGAGTACTATCAGTATAATAAAGAGTATGGCCACTCCCGCTCCCCGCTGAAAGTGCCGCCTACCGCCTCTCGGTTACTTCATAGTTACCGCCTGTCAAAAACGCGAACAGTCGACCTGTCATATTTCACTCATACAAGCATAATACGCGTTCGCCTACACGAGCTTAGACTGTGTGCTAGGAACGCGCCTCTTTCATATATTTGATCGCCAGTATCCGTGGTGTGCCTTTACACACCTTTTTGCAGTAGGTTTTAGCAGGGGCGGCTCACTCCGCGATTCTATCGCCGCTCTACAAGTACATGCTGGCGGCCGCGAGTTCGCGGCCTTTCAGGAGGGCGATTTTTGAATCTCGCCGTGTGATTTTGTTACTAAAATACCGGTTGAAAACGGTGACTAGCTTATTATTTTCAATGACAATTTTCTGAACGTTTTCGCTTATTGCCATCGATATTTACAATATTCATTCTTCTTATTGTGCCTTGAAGAGATCATAATTTAAATTAGAAAATATAAATAATTGTGTACCTCTGCAACAACCATATTAAATCTATCCCATTTATAACATTCGGCTGGGGGCACTGGATATTCCATGAATTTCATGAAAATTTTACTGTATGTTTTAAATATCCAGAAAAAAAAGTTACCATTCACCAATGAGATTTTCCCCCAACCTAATAAATAGAACTAATGCAGAAAAGCAAATACATCTTACCGCAATATCCGGCTTGATTAGTACTAAACTCAAGCCGTTTAAACAGGATACTCTCTGCACCGCTGCGCAGAATGAACGACAGCTAGCCAGTCTGGCGCGCAGGAATTTTGTTATACCACGTCGGTGGTAAACAGGGGACGGCCCGCCTGATGGAAAGCGGTCACCGTAATCTATGGACGCATGCAACTCAAGGGGTGTCACATGCGCGTTGCCGACCTATTAGAAACTTTGTACACTCCTTTTTTGAAGAACCCCATACTGTAGTTCATCGGGAATACCTCGGCATGCTCATTCCACTCCACAGCCGGAGCAACTTAATTTTAATACCTTCTAGTTTTAATGGGGTGACTAAAATCTAACTGGCCCGGGGCACCAAATCCTTAAAATAAGCCTCTGTATCTATATATCGATGACAAAAAACAGAAATGTAGTGACCGACACCTTACCAAAAATGTGTTTTGCATATGCGACGCTAAAACCGATAGGTATTAATCATTTTTATAATGTTGTGAGTATGAGGCTAGATGGGATTATCAAATTTATATAGTCAATCTAAATTAAAAAAAAAATTGGTTAGTAAAAATAGAAGTTATGATTTTTTTTTTATTCAAAGAACTAAAAAGTTTTTTGGCTCTGGTGTACTTTGCATTTTGTCGGTAACTACGTTTTCGCTTATTGCCATCGATATTTACAATATTCTTCTTCTTATCCTGGAAGAGATCATAATTTAAATTAGAAAATATTTTGCCACCTCCAACAACCATATTAAATCTATCCCATTTATAACATTAGCACGGATAGTATGAATTTCTGAAAATTTTACTGTATGTTTTTAAATATCCAGCAAAATACCATTCACCTGTGCCAACCTAATAAATAGTAATAAATACTTATACCGGCTTGATTAGAAGCCGTTTAAACAGGATACCTTTCCCGCTGCGCAGGCGACGGCCAGTCTGGCGCGCAGGAATGTTGTCCGGGAGGGGGTGCTTGAGGGGGTTCAGTGCCCGTGCCCATTTTGGGATATGGATGGGATGACGCATGGGGGTGAAAAAATGTTAAGTATATGTTTAGGATGATTTGGTGGTGGCAAAAAGTGTTGATTGGTATTTTTTTATAGATTGAGTGGACGTGGATTGGGTAGCGTCTATTTTGTATTCTCAAAAAATATCTTTTTATCTTTCCAAAAAAAAACAAAGTAGGTAACATATTTTTTAAAATTGTAAACGAAGCAAACCACGGGGACAATGCCGTACTTGAAAGGTCGGAGGTTAGTATTATAGACATAGTTAATACACGATTAAGACCCGATTGCAATTTTAAATATACCCATGTTAAAACTGAGCGTTCTGACAATTTGCATTGTATAGGTATAATAAAAATTGTTAGAAAATGAAAAAGAGTAAGAAGAAATTAACATATAAATAGGTAAATCATGGATGGCTTCATCATCCTCAAGAAGCGTGAGAATAGGAAATATACATAAATATGTCTCTATCATTATGCTAATGCATCTTACATTGATTTTAGAGCTATATGGTTGAACTTTAAACTATCTCCTATTACATACACGATCAGCGTTACTTATCTGCTTGGATTGCTTACTATGGTTACTTATTTCTTTCCAATACAGAAAGTATATATAATTCCACAAGTAGTAAATAAACAAATATCATTTCTCAGCTAAGAATCAGACTTCCAAAGCAAAAAATAGTCCGTGATCATCTACGCATGCGTACAGAGTCAAATAATAACATTATTATTATTACTGACACCACCATTTTTAACTTACCATTGAAAAAATCAAAGACGCTCAAAATCAAACCTTAATTTCTAAACTCAAAGAATCACTGAAGGTTTCAATGATATTTTTGTGATATTGTTAGGTGTATCAGAGTACATTTTTAAGCGTCTTTGTTGGTTGATCGGCGTCCAGAATATCACAAAGCGCACTATAACTATTCAGCTATTCTGTGATACCTTACCGGTAATGGCTAAGCCTCCAATATGGCTTGACTCACCAAAAGAAGTATTAGAACTATTAGAAGCGTATCGACGTTGGTGAGACTTTCTGAGAGCAATAGTTCCAATAATCCATACTAATATTATAAATGAGAAAGTGTGTTTGTCTGTTTGTTTGTCCGTCTTTCACGGCAAAACGGAGCGAAAAATTGACGTGATTTTTTTAAGAGGAGATAGTTGAAGGGATGGAAAGTGACATAGGCTACTTTTTGTCTCTTTCTAACGCGAGCGAGGCCACGGGCAAAAGCCAGTATTTTACAATTTTATGGCTATGGATGATAACGGTAGCAAAGATTAGTATGAAAATAAGATTTTTCAAAAATTTTCAGTTCATTTTTACACGTGGCACGGGTAAATATTAAACATCACAAATTTTCATTCTTAAACCCTAGGATTTTCCAGATTATCATTCCAGGGACGTTTGTGGTTTCTACTTACCCGTGGTGGGATTGCCAAAATTTTGATTTCGAAATTCAACCCGAAGATTCTTCTGAAAAGCGTTTTTGGAGACCTCAATCTTATATGGCCCGATGATGATGCCGAAATTCTTACAGAACAATATAACTACCTTCCATTCATGACAAAGGTAAAGCGTATTGATGGCCTTTGTCTCTTGCTCACGAATTTAAGAAACACACAATCATATCGGTGTTATAATCGCCGCAAAATATTTACAAAAATGATACAAAGAGTTGGAAGTGACAGGACTGAGGCGCGGTCAGCTTTTGATCTTATTAAGTTGAAGTTTCTATGGTTTATCTGACTGGTCATAAACCAATGAAACTCTATTTTAGGTTTAAAGTGAACTGAGTACCTAATATAAAAGACATTTCGTAGATGAGCAGAGACTGCAAATATTTATATTCAAATTCATATATCAATAGCCCCTCAAAGGGAAAAGTTTGCCTTTGTACTGTTCCTTACTGTAATTACTGTGATTTTTGTTATTTTTTTTTCAAGCTTGAAATATCTTTATTTACATGAACATAATTATATAAGAAACTAAGACTAAACTTAAAAGCTAGCTAATATCTAAAATAGGCCCTTGAGGCATTGTACCAAGGATACTGGCGGCATTTCCTCGCTGTTATTAATTGTACAATAAAGAGTTTACTACTACTACTAATCTTAAAAGTCTGATGTGTAAAGTCTTACTTGCCTAGTCTGAATCTGAACATTAAAGAAAATAACTTCATGGAAATATCACTAAAAGTAGTCACATAAAAAATGGAATTAGACATTGGCGTTGAAGTTCCACATGCTTACCACTACTTGGCAAATGCCGGGATAACGCAAGGAGGATAATTCTTGCACTATTTTTATTCTTCTCCGCATTAAAACCAATTCATATTTACAAAACGACATCTTTAAATCAGCCGCGCACTTTGTCAAATGCCCTCTTCAAAAGTTTTTACAAATGTTTTTACTTTTATTCTAAAACTAAAGGCACTGCACCTTAACGAATCGGTGATATCTCTGATAAGACCACATTTAAGATTCACTTATTGTTCGCCGGCCCGCTTTTTAGATGGACCGATATTACTGATGTTGACAAAAGAGAGATCTTTGTCATATTTTAGGGATCCGTTGTCTAGAACTGCATTAAAATGTCAGTGGCAGAGGGTAAAGAAAATTGGATTTTCGATGACTCATGTGACAGTTGATAGGCATCGTAAAGCTGTCCAAATATACCTCCAGTCCAGTACTACAACTATTCCATCGCGTAAATAAGTACCCATCACTATCAATCTTTGGAAATTCTTTGAGGGGGTTTTAGGATGGTTAGGTAAAGCAGGCACAGGACAATTTGGACAGGTAAAGCAAAGTCTGACCTTCACAGCAAAAAGTCAGCTTATTTTCTTATTTTATAATGCTTTATTTAATTACTGGGGTTAACAAGAAGTTAATGTTGAAAATTCCTGTCTCCTACCTAATATATGTTTAATCGTCGTTGTGTAATATCGTCAAAATTTGAATAAATAATATCCAGATCACTGAAACTGCAAATATCATAGACTTTAAATTAAATACAATAGGTACAGTTACTGAACCCTCCGCGAAGCTAAATGCCATTGTCCGCGATCGAACCCGCTTTTGTCTTAGCGACTATCACCGAGACGTAGGCATTTTGTGAGTGTGACTAATAACACAGATTTATAAGTCTGTTTGTTGTTGTTTGACTACTACGCTGCTTGTTCAAGTATAATTGACCGAATGAGTTATTCAAGCTATTGACAATCTTACCTACCTTACCGAAGAAGTTAAAAATATGAAGGTAAGTAGTTAAAAATATGGATTTTCATCTAGAACGAAAGGAGCAACAAATTCAGATTCGGATATTTTATTTATAGACATTCAATAAAGTTTACATGAACACATATCTTATATAATATTGTCTTCGGTTACCGCAATAGTTACTCATGAAATAAAACTATGAAAACGGATTAAATCGCGTATAATGAATTTAAAATTCATCCCGACGTTTCGAACTCTTTACAGAGTTCGTGGTCAACAGGTGAGGTGACTGAGGAAAAATTACAATGTGCAAAAGCTACCCACATACAAGAAATATTAACGAACCATGACGACAAATAATATAGATTTTTAAGGCAGGTTCACACACTATTAATAAAGCTAGTTAAAATTTACCATTACTATGTTAAAAATAATTAACCAATTAATCTACACAAAATTGACAAAAAGAAACTGCAAATGTCCAACACCATACAACACAAATGCCTCACAGCCTTCGTCGTGCTTGTTCCATTATCAGATGTACCACTGGATCCCAAGGCGAAACTGACATAAATTTTGTCAAACACTGAAATTGGGTCCCAGGGCTTTATTAAAATCCTCACATCTGTCACTACTAAATAGTTAAATACAGCTGGTTAAACTTCAACGGTTATTAGGAAAAAATAAGGTAGATATGTATTTTGATTAAATATATACTATAGAGTGCAGACACTTTTAATCATGTTTTTATGACGGAAAAAGTACAAAAAAAACACAACTTTTAAAAAACGTGGATCTGAAAGTCGCATTGCGGTAAATATAAGATCACATTGCAAACACGAACAGAATTCAAATTAAATCACACCCAATTAAAATTCTACCATCCCGGATTACGAATCCACAATCATTCGTAACTGTCCGTTCCGAGGATTATGGCGAAGACAAAAAGAGGACATGTGGACCATTAAACAGACAACCCTTTTCATGGGTCTCGTCATAATCTGGATGTGCTTCTATTTGCTTGGAGAATCCAACGCTTGGTGAACCAATGTTACTGTGAACATGATCATATCATCAATATAAACTATTAAAACAAATTAGCTACACCAGCGACTTGCGAGTATACCAGCAGGAGTAACGGAGTATACTACTACTAGACAGTCGCTGTAGCCGAATTTGGAGTTACTATGGTACTAACTCTCTAATGACAAAGAACCGCGTGAAATGGACGAAAAAGCTAAAAGACACGACTTTTGATCTCATTTCGAAATGTAACTTCTTTTCTTTACGTTTGTTGTATACGATTGGCACTCAAATCACTCGACTCTGTAACATGTTGGAACTCTGTCCCTGGACAAAACCGGCGGCCTTGAGTCCTAATAACCGCTCGCATAAAACATCGAACCACTTGACGTGCGGAACAATTTATGAGATGTGTCCATAACGATTTTTATGACAACCGTTTTGTGCATCTTGATGCTCATTTTGATATTTGGGTAGGTTAAAATATTTACTCGTAACTTAAGCATAACTTTTGAAAGCAGCTGGTGACGCTAAACAATCGTTTCAAATCTAGTGTGGTGTAAATAGACATCTGCAGAGTGCACCGCATTAGTGCTAAGTACTATCAAGTGAAATTGTTGGATCTTTTACAAATATAAGTGCTGTTTCTTCCTGTTAATCACTCTCAGTTCTGTAATTATGAACAGGTTGCGGTCAACTCAAATTTTAGCCTGTCAAAGTAATTGAGATCGGAAGCGATCTTAACAGTAAACCATTCTATAGGTACCTGAGCTGATAGCCAGGAGAGTTGCAATTCATCCCACAACGAAAAGACACGCTGTCTGCAGGACTCCGTCGGGAGTTGCAGGGCTCACTTAAAATATTTCGTCAAACTGGTTATCCTTATCGCCTTAAAAAACAAGAACTCATCCTTAATTTCATTTTATAGAAGTGTCATAATTTTCAGAAGACAACCTCAATAAAAGGTGTCGCGTTGGCACGCAAGGTATTTCCGATGAGTATATATTTTTATGATAATAATTAATAGTCTAAATTTATGAGCTGTTTTGCGGTTAAAGGAAATTAGGTTTCGGTGACCTTTAAGGAAGTGACCTAAAGTTAGCGTGAACAATATGGCATAGTTTGCATTCTTCATTAATGTCCTGCTGTTACGTAGATTGGTTGGTTTCTTTCACACCTGGGGGCTCATCTACCGTGTTACCCGTGTCCTAAAATATCATCACCAGTTCTCCATAAGCTGTTTTTTTTTTCTTTGGGACGATTTCTGTTTCGATGCGGGTTTGTTTTGCTACTGCATTACTTTTGTCGTTTAAAAAAGTCCACTGAGAGAAAAATATCCAGTTTTCATGTTAGTTCAACAAGTTTTTTTACTTAAAATAGCGCCTACGTGCTCTTTGGTTCAAACAACATGTTAGATTTTGTTAAGTGTAACCAGTACATTCTACAAGTTACTCGTCATTTGAATCAACAATATATTTATTTAAATCAACTGGACTACTGTACGGGACTGTACTTACTGGGTAAATGAGGTAACTCTTTCTTCATTAACCGTAGTAAATGTTGTAAAATATGATTTACAAACACACACTCCATATATTTAGACAAACTTCACTCATACATATATCATCTGTCACCAAAGCAGGTGAAGGAAACCATAAAGTACATATATTTATTTATGGTCCTTTTTGTGTGCTAATTGGACCACATAAGGCCCATAAATACATAAATACAAATAGAGCCTCGTGTGATTCCTCCTTAATTAAAAGGTTTTTATAGTGTTGTAAAAGTGTCTAAGCGGCTATTGTAGAGTTAAGAAGAGCAGAATCGAATACTTTTTTAATCGTTCTCCTTCCCAGAATTTACGGAATTTAATTTTCTGGCCCTGTACGGACAAGTTTGCTATTTGTTTTGAAAAATAAGTCGATAAAATTATTGCAAACTACTGACATAAATATATAAGGTAGCTTAGCTGGCTATCTAGTACAGTCTAATAAATACGTATTTTTGTTGAAGTAGGTACATCCATACTAATATTATAAATGGGAAAGTGTGTGTGTGTCTATTTGTTTGTCCCTCCTTCACGGGAAAACGGAGCGACGAATTGTCGTGATTTTTTAAGTGGAGATAGTTGAAGAGATGGAGAGTGACATAGGCTACTTTTTGTCTCTTTCTAACGCGAGAGAAGCTGCGGGCA
The DNA here is from genome assembly GCF_023078275.1 of Leguminivora glycinivorella. Lineage (NCBI taxonomy): Eukaryota > Metazoa > Arthropoda > Insecta > Lepidoptera > Tortricidae > Leguminivora > Leguminivora glycinivorella. Next base: position 22,622,615 of record NC_062976.1, read on the forward strand.
AAAGCTAGTAGTTAATAAACAGATATATAATGACGTGAAATTACAAAACTTTTTAAAAATAAGTAAAAGCCTCATCCCGATGACTATCAGCTTTGGTATCACGGACCAACATTTTCAAAAACGACAATTCAAAAATTTTTAAGACGAAACTTTTACGATCTAGGTAGACCACAGTTATTTTACCATTATTTCGTCATTTATAAGTATATTCTTTAAAAAAAATAGATAATCATGTCTGTGACATCTTAATGTGAAACTCCAGTAGCCATCATTAGTACAGCGGACTTACAACACTTTAATTGCGTCTTATATATCACTGTCCGTCCGTCCACTTGAACGGTTTATTGTAGCACAGTAGCTGCCATAAACTTGTGAAACTTCCATACAAAACGACGTAACTGACAAGGCATAAAATTCTACTGCTGTAACCCGAAACGGCGTATCTCTATAGTCATTTTTGTGAGTTACGACGTTTTCGCTTAACACGGTAAAAAGACATACAACAATTTTATGGAGTAAACGTTAGATGTTGTAAATGTTTTGTATAGCGTTGATGTAATTTCGATAGAATTTGAAATTATTGTGGAAATACGTAGGATTGGAGTTAGATTGCGTTATGATTGGGGTTAGAATGGTCACTGTACTTTCTATGGGAATGTATAATGAGTTATTATGATCGGATCTAATGGATTGGATACAGAAATATAAATAAGATTATATCCCGGCGACCTTCAAATCAAGGGTGAACAGGCATCTTCTGGGCGAGCTCACTCCATCGTAGGCCTTTGGCTAGTCTTTGGTCACGAGGAAGCCCATTCATAATAAATATTAATAATAAAAAAAATATATATCTACAAGTGATAAAAAATATTCATTATACATTTCTTCAACAATTTTACATATAATATGCAATGCAAAACTGTAAAACAAAGTGCAAAAAATGCATGAGCAAAAGTGCATGGAGAAATTATGAATAAATTCACTGATAAATTGACCACGCACTTTTGCAGTTCATAGTACATACTGCCGGAGCATAATTACGACACGTATGATATGAAATAAAATACTTTATCAAGTTTCAAGTGAAAAAACGATATAGTAAAATATTTAATTAGATGAGTGACTGTGGATATTAAGGACTTTAAATGTCGTTTCTTTATTTCACAGGTCAGTACCTATCGTTATTTTATAGTAGTTTACCATGTTATACAAATAATACTTGTTGCGTTAAAAATAAACCTTTATTTCACAGAGCAACGCATGAAGTTTCTTTACACAGTCGTAATAATTCAATTAAAAATAAATAATCTTATAAAACGACATTTTAGTTAAAGGTATATATATATATATATTTATGAAAAGGAATGTGCGCGTTTCCAGATATCAGATGAAAAGAAGATTGAAGTTCTTAGGCTCTTTATGGATAAAAGTTGTGCAGATTGGTACAGTTCCATGGTTATAAAACTAACTATGAATGCAGAGTGGTCTGAGTGGAGAAAAAATTTTGCGAATCTTTTGTCAATAAAGGTTGGAGTCCAGTTACACATGCATTACTGTATAAATATAAAGATGGGTCACTATTAGATTACGCCATAAAAAAAGAAAAGCTTTTACTTGATATGAGACAGTCTATAGATTCCGGCACATTGGTAGACCTCATTGCAGTTGGTTTGCCGGAGTACATATTAAACAAGATTGATAGAGAAGCATTGAAGGATACAGTTGAGTTGTTCAATGAAGTAAGCAAGTATGAAAGTATGGTCAGCAAAAAAAGTTTTGTATTTAAGAGAAAGTATGAACCTTCAAAAACAAATTTCAAGAACGAGGATATAAAGCCATGTAAGATTTGTGAAGGCTTAAATAAAGGCACTCGTTATCACCCTGAGACATCATGTTGGTTCCGTACGAAAGAATATGACAATGTGAAGAAGAACTTTATCAAACACGTTAATAATGCATTGATAGAGGCAAAATTGAATGAATCTATTCCAAAAAACGAATAATTACACCACTGATTAAGGTCAAATTACTAGTGAATGATAAATATCCGATTAATGCGGTTTATGACCCAGGTTCAGTCGTTTCAATTATAAATGCTAAGCTTTTAAGCCTTAAAGGAAAAGGAAACGAACTGAATGAAGAAAACTTAGTAACAGTTGGTGGTGTTAAAAAAACAGATGGCTTGACCAATCTAAAAATAAAGATTTTTAATAAAGAAGAATATGTTGATATATGCATAGTTGATGAAGAATATTTTAAACATGATTTTATAATCGGTTTGGACCTAATAAAAATATTTAGATTAACGCAAGACGAGAATTTAGAAATTCATCAAGTACTAGGTACAAACACAAACAATAATAATAAAATAGAAGTTACTAATAAAGAAAAAGTCCTAAACAAGTTGGAAAATCTTGATCACGATCAAAATAACACTACAAAAGAATATTATGTTAACTTTAATGAACATATAAAGGAAGAGGATTTTAAGATAAAGATCGATCATTTGAATAAGGAGCAACAGGCTCAAATAAATGCATTGATTAGTAAATATGAATCCGTTTTTGCACGGCATAAATACGATATTGGGACTGTAAATGGCTATGAGGCTAGAATAGACTTGTTAGTGGACAAGTACTGCAGCAAAAGACCATACAGATGTACTATGGAAGATAAAAAAGAGATAGAAGAGCAAATTGGGAAGTTGCTTGACAACAAGTTAATAGAAGAATCATATAGCCCATTTGCTGCACCCGTCACACTGGCGTTTAAGAGAGAAGAAAATAAAAAATCAAGATTATGTATCGACTTTCGAGACTTAAACAAAATAGTAATACCGCAAGCTCAGCCTTTTCCATTGATTGACGACCTAATGATAAAAACTAGAAATTGTAAAATATTTACGACGCTTGACATCAACTCAGCGTTTTGGTCTATTCCTTTACGTATAGAGGACAGAAAGAAAACAGCATTTGTTACTCAGGAGGGGCACTTTCAGTGGACATGCCTTCCTTTTGGATTAAAGACCTCGCCAGCAATATTTCAAAGAATTTTAAGCAATATATTGAGAAAATACAAACTGACGGATTTTGCAGTAAATTACATCGATGACATCCTTATATTTTCCAATACGTTTACCGAGCACATTGAACATTTAACAAAGTTGCTGGAAGCAATCAAAACCGAGGTGTGGGGATCGGAGTCAGGTTCGATTAATGGTGAACACGTGTTGATAGTTCAAACGATTTATTAATACTAACTCGCTTACACATGCATGCAATACTTATGCCCACTACATCACCGGGCTAATAAAAGAAAAAAAAATAGTACTTATTACAATTTTTTTTTTTTTGTTATATTTCTATTTAATAACAAGAAAAGCCTGGAAAAAGTCAAAATGACTCAAATTGATATATATATTCCTATACCTGTATCTATTACACAAATAATAAATCATTGAATTTTACTCAATAAACAATTTTATACGGTTTTTATGAATTGTTTCAATTTTTCCTTTATTTATTATTTTTATATTTGGTCCACAATCTTGAACAACTTTAAATGGTCCTTTATATAATTTATCCAATTTCTTTGCAGTTTCGTTTTTCATTAATACTAAATCACCCTTATTGTAAACAAAAGAATGAGCATTCTGGTCATACAATTTCTTATTAGCTAATTTACTCCGGAGCAAATGCTCTCTGGCATCCTTATGTGCTAATTGTAGCCTATATCGTAATTCTAACATGTAGTTATTAGGATTATACAATGGATCCAAGGTGTTACTTAAATTACTAGGTACTTGGCATACTTTTCCAAAAACGAGCTCAAATGGTGAATATTTAGTTGAGCTATGAATTGTGGTGTTGTAGGCAAAACACCAAAAGGGTAGCCAACTACTCCATGTATCAGAACGTTCGTCACAATAGATTCGTAAAAATGCCGCTAAATGTTTATGCATATTTTCTATTGATCCTAGGGATTGATGATGGTAAGCTGTCGAATGAATTTTATTAATTTTTAAAAGTTTACATACCTCACTGAATATTGTTGACGTGAACTCGGTCCCTTTATCTGTAGCAATGACCTTGGGGATACCATACCGTAATATGTAATTGTTGACTAAAGCTCGCGCCACGCTGACTGAGTCCTTATTGCGTAGCGGGTACGCTTCTATATACTTACTTAGCTCGCATTGTACGGTTAAGATGTAGGTGAATCCGTCTGAGTCTGTTTGTAATGGTCCTACGATATCAAGAAATATTTTTTCCATTGCCGCAGTGGCTGTTGTCGTTATTTGCATTGGTTCCTTATTTTCTCGCGAATATTTCGTAAATTGACATTTACTACATTTTCGTACAAAATTTTTAACATCGTGTTCTAGTTTTGGCCAAAAATATTTACTTTTGATATTATTTATCATGCGTCGTATGCCGGCATGCCCACTCGTTGGCAATAAGTGATAGTCGTTCAATATGATAGTTTTTTCTTTTTCGTCAATTATCCTTTTAACATTTCTGAGAATGCTAATGCGTGGTCCGGACCACTGATTATTATTCATTATTTCTTCACTGAGATTCTTTAAAAATAACGCGTTATCTACTGTCTTAATGACAAATATCTCATTTATATTTAATTCATTACAAAAAACACTCAGTTTATTCGCAAAATCGACTCGCGTATAGTGCGACATGTAACTAAGGTTTATGTATATAATTGACTTTGCCTCAACATACGAAAAACATTCCTGTTCCGTAGTTACTTCACCTCTTTGTCGTAACTTGTCTAATTCTATATTTTTTATAAATTGTAACTCAACAGAATTACTCGGTTTTCTTAATATTTCCGAAATTTGAGGTTGATCAGGCCCCGAATCATTGGATATATTAAGATCCGCGGTATTTCCCGAATCTGCGTTTTGTTGTAAAGCTTTTTTGCTTTGCGCTCTAGTTGACTTTTACCATGATTATATTCCGAAGAGTGCAATAATACTAAACCCATTGCACAATCTATTGCGAAAAAACCAGAAATTTGTATGGACAGCTGAATGTCAAAATGCATTTGAAAAAATAAAACATCTCTTATGTTCTCAACCAGTATTGGAAATATTCGATAAAAATTTACCGATAAACATTTATACGGATGCTTCGTTAGAAGGCGTTGGGGCTATTTTGAAACAAATACAACCTGATGGTAAAGAAAAACCCGTCGCTTATTTTTCAAAGAAACTTAATGAAGCTCAGAAGAAGAAAAAGGCAATATATTTAGAATGCTTAGCCATCAAAGAGGCAGTAAGGTATTGGCAATACTGGTTAATAGGCAAACCATTTACAGTTTATTCAGACCACAAACCATTGGAAAACATGAATTTAAAATCAAGAACTGACGAAGAATTAGGTGATTTGACATATTACTTATCTCAGTCGACTAAAATTTACAAAATGTACATTTGCATCTGATTCAGTGAAATATTTGGGGCACATAATACAAAACAATTCAGTTAAACCATTGAAAGATAACTTGACCTCGATCAAAGATTTTCCTGTTCCGAAAACGCAGAAGAATATAAGACAGTTTTTAGGAAAAATTAATTTTTACCATGATTATATTCCGAAGAGTGCAATAATACTAAACCCATTGCACAATCTATTGCGAAAAAACCAGAAATTTGTATGGACAGCTGAATGTCAAAATGCATTTGAAAAAATAAAACATCTCTTATGTTCTCAACCAGTATTGGAAATATTCGATAAAAATTTACCGATAAACATTTATACGGATGCTTCGTTAGAAGGCGTTGGGGCTATTTTGAAACAAATACAACCTGATGGTAAAGAAAAACCCGTCGCTTATTTTTCAAAGAAACTTAATGAAGCTCAGAAGAAGAAAAAGGCAATATATTTAGAATGCTTAGCCATCAAAGAGGCAGTAAGGTATTGGCAATACTGGTTAATAGGCAAACCATTTACAGTTTATTCAGACCACAAACCATTGGAAAACATGAATTTAAAATCAAGAACTGACGAAGAATTAGGTGATTTGACATATTACTTATCTCAGTATGACTTTAAAATAAAATATAATCCAGGAAAGGAAAATTTAGAGGCCGACTGCTTAAGCAGAAATCCTGTATTAGAACCATACGAGAATACAGACGAACAGCTAAAAGTAGTTAATTTGATTAATTTAGAAGATATTGTAAAAGATCAAGAAAAAAACCAAGAAATACAGAATAAAAGAGAAAAATTAATTGAAAGGCACAATGTGTACTTAAAAAAAGATAGAAAAAGAGAAAAAATAATTTTGTCCGAAGAATTCAGTATAAAACTTATAAAAACCATACATTGCGATTTTGGTCATATTGGAATAGGGCAAATGCAGAAAACCATTAGTCCATTTTATACAGCCAAAAACATGACACAGAATATAAAATCGGTGTGCACTAATTGTGAAATTTGCATTAAGAATAAGTCGAGAGGACAAAGGAAATATGGATTTATGTCACAATTAGGCCCGGCTACTAAACCATTCGAAATCATGTCTATAGACACCATTGGAGGTTTTGGTGGTTCAAGATCAACGAAGAAATATCTTCACCTATTAGTGGATCATTTCTCTAGATACGCATTTATTTCTACCTCGAAGACACAAAATGCAAATGACTTTATAAAACTGGTCAAAAATATATCAGATACTGAAGATATTGGTATGATACTTACAGACCAGTACCCAGGTATCAACTCAAGTGAGTTTAAAGCTTTTTTGAAGAGCAAAAGTATACCATTGGTATTTACAGCGGTAGACTCGGCTTTTTCCAATGGATTAAATGAAAGGTTAAATCAAACTTTGGTAAATAAAATAAGGTGCAAGATGAATGAAAACGGCAGCAAAAGAGCATGGACAACAGTAGCGCACGAATGTGTGAAAAATTATAATGAAACCAACCATTCAGTTACCCGTTTTTCTCCAAGTTATCTTTTAAATGGTACAGATGTTGCAATATTGCCTAATGAATTAAGAGAGAAAAAATCGCATAGTGAATGGATCAGGGACAGAGCAGAAGCTTTGGAAAATACAAGAAAATCACACTGCTATAATAAGAAGTTGTTTGACAGAAACAGAGAATTCTTTGAATTTAATGTTGGTGACATGGTATATGTTGAAAATGGAAACAAATTAAATAGAAAGAAATTAGGAGAACTTAAAATTGGACCATTTGCAATTATTGAAAAAATTTCAAATTCAATATTTAGAATAGATACAGGACACAGGAAAACAGAGTCCAACCTCTTTCATATTACAAAACTTATTCCGTGCCACTGTCACGGCACTATTCAAGAAGGCGAGGAGTAAGTATATATATATATATTATCTTCCTTATTCTGTTTCAATGTGAATGCTCAACACAGATTAAAGCTAAATTCCTTATTGTTTCTCACAGGAGCTTAAAGATTAAACCTGTGATATGGATGCCATATGCTCGAAATAAAAAGGGCGTAACGATCATTACGCAATTTAGAACACTTACGTCATTTTGTCGCAACGTAAAAGTAACACAATGACTCTGATACCATCATTCAATTAACGCAGTGAGATGACTTCCGTTCTGTCACACGGGAGTGACGCAAATGTCAAAAATGATGTTATTAATCCCGTTGTAGTTTAAGAAATTAAGGTCTCGACTTTTGCTAAAGTTGCGCTTGAAAAGTCTTTTGATTTTCAACATTAGTAATTAAATAAAAGTTAAATTGTGCTAGTGGTGGTCAATTGTCTGTTGTGTTACAATAACACTCCAGACATATCCTTTTATAAGTAATATTAAACTCAATCATTTATTATAACATAATAAAACATTAGGGACATAAAATTATCTTACAATAAAACTAAACTATTAAATTGACATATCAACACAGCCGAAACCGCTGATCCTAGAGATTTCAAATTTGGCACATAGGTTCCTTATATGGCGTAGAGGAGCACTAAGAAAGGATTTTTCAAAATTCTCCTCTTAAAAGGATGAAATGGGGGTTCAAAGTTTGTATGGGGACACAAGATTAGTTTGACTATTTTATTCGAAACTTCACAGGAGGATTCCTAAAGACACATGTTTCAGGTTTTTTTGAAAATTTGACCCCTAAAGGGGTGGAAAGGGGGTAAAGTCAAAAACACAACATGGGTATCGTTTTTATGGTTTATCGGGTCGCTGATAACGATAAATACAACGATTTTAAAATCTAATGAGGTGGAAAAGAAATTTTCTCCCCTGTTGTTGAGCAACGGGGTTAAAATATCCAAAATAGCCATAAGTATAGGTTTACTTTACTTCTGGTTCAAGAGATTTCAAATTGACACGGAAGTTCCTTAGAGGAGCATTAAGAAAGGATTTTTCAAAGTTCACCTCCTAGCATGATAATTTGACAGGGGCAAGGACAGGGACAGGGACAGGGACAGGGTCTGGGACAGGGACAGAGACAGGAACGGGATAGGGTTAGGGTTAGGGATAGGGATAGGGATAGGGATAGAGATAGGGAAGGGATAGGGATAGGGATAGGGATAGGGATAGGGAAGGGATAGGGAAAGGGATGGGGATGGGGATGGGGATAGGGATAGGGATAGGGATAGGGATAGGGATAGGGATAGGGATAGGGATAGGGATAGGGATAGGGATAGGGATAGGGATAGGGATAGGATAGGGATAGGGATAGGGATAGGGATAGGGATAGGGATAGGGATAGGGATAGGGATAGGGATAGGGATAGGGATAGGGGATAGGGATAGGGATAGGGATAGGATAGGATAGGGATAGGGATAGGGATAGGATAGGGATAGGGATAGGGATAGGGATAGGGATAGGATAGGGATAGGGATAGGATAGGGATAGGGATAGGGATAGGGATAGGGATAGGGATAGGGATAGGGATAGGGATAGGGATAGGATAGGGATAGGGATAGGGATAGGGATAGGGATAGGGATAGGGATAGGGATAGGGATAGGGATAGGGATAGGGATAGGATAGGGATAGGGATAGGGATAGGGATAGGGATAGGGATAGGATAGGGATAGGGATAGGGATAGGGATAGGATAGGGATAGGGATAGGGATAGGATAGGGATAGGGATAGGGATAGGGATAGGGATAGGGATAGGGATAGGGATAGGGATAGGGATAGGGATAGGGATAGGGATAGGGATAGGGATAGGGATAGGGGACGGGGACGGGGATAGGGATAGGGGAGGGACGGGGACAGGGACGGGACGGGGACGGGGACGGGGTCGGGGATAAGGATAGAGATAGGGCCGGGGATAAGAATAGGGATTGGGGTCGGAATAATCGGTCGGCAATCGATATCTAGGCAGTGTAAAATACAGGTGGCTCAGTGGGAAGGGATTAGTAAGTAGGCATCGGCGAGTATCCTGCATCCGTAATAACCATTACATTCAATGTGCTGTAAGAAGATCGTTGTTTGCTTGCCTTTCATATGTTTACGTTTGCAATAAGTATAAGCAAAATGGAAAAAATTGTAAGCGATAATGCAAGGAAGTACTTTTTACCCTACCGACCATAGCGTCGAGATACTGGCTATGTGGGTTGTATGAAGTTTCCCCAGTATAAATATTTATGTAGGTAAAATACATACATATTCGTACCTACTACCTACGCTGTGGTCGCTGTGTAACAATTCTACAATCATTGCAAGAATTTCTTTTAAAACAATAGTAATATGTGTAAGGTACAGTCAGCCAAAAAGCAGTGTAAGGTTCTTGGCTGACCGTACAGCAAATAGATCAGTTACAATGGCCCCCAGTCGAGAATTGCCCCGCTTTACCTTAATCGAAATAATCGCGGACAGATGTACCTACAAAGAAACCTACGGATCCAAATGAAAATCTTATTTTTTGTAAACGTTTCAATAAGAATACTTTTATTACGCGGGCGAAGCCGCGGGTAAAAGCTAGTTAAATCTAAAATTAAACTTAAAATAAAATAAAATAAAATATTAAATTAAACTAAATAAATCTAAAATTAAACTAAAGTAAATCTGAAAACGGCCCCTGTGGCATAGTCCTTTTTAACCGTCGCCTCATATCTCAAGAAGGACGGTTATCAAGTCGTCTGTATGTTTTTTTTTTTTTTTTTTTATATGTTTGTTCCTCGATATCTCCGTCGTTCCTGGACCGATTTTAAAAATTTTTTTTTTGATTGAATGTATATACATACAGATTGGTCCCATTTTTCTCAGAACCCAGTTCTGATGATGGGATCCTGGAGAAATCGAGGGAACTCCTCAAATCTGAAAGGCATACATATGGTGATTTTTGTGTTAATAAAGGAACAGCATGCATTTAGGTACGGAACAGTGACATTTGGTGCAGTGGAACTGCTGATGATGGCCAGAACGGAACTCTTCAAATCTGAACGGCACGCTTATAGTGACTTGGGTATTTTTATACGAACAGCATGCACTTTCGTACAGAACAGTGACATTTGGTGCAGTGGAATTTCTGATGATGGTCAGAACCGAACTCCTCAAATCTGAACGGCACGCTTATAGTGACTTTGGTATTTTTATAAGAACAGCATGCACTTTCGTCCAGAACAGTGACATTTGGTGCAGTGGAACTGCTGATGATGGCCAGAACCAAACTCCTCAAATCTGAACGGCACGCTTATAGTGACTTTGCCATTTTTATAAGAACAGCATGCACTTTCGTCCAGAACAGTGACATTTGGTGCAGTGGAATTTCTGATGATGGTCAGAACCGAACTCCTCAAATCTGAACGGCACGCTTATAGTGACTTTGGTATTTTTATAAGAACATCATGCACTTTCGTTCAGAACAGTGACATTTGGTGCAGTGGAACTGCTGATGATGGCCAGAACCAAACTCCTCAAATTATATTAGTTTCGGATGCATGATTTTTAAACATCAAATTATATTAATATATACACCGGAATAGATCAATGCGTTTATTTGTCAGTTTTACATGAATTAGAAAATAATTATTACGTCCTGCTTGTTATGAAACTTTTTATTATAATTAGGCTTATGACTAAGAATCGTAAACAAGTTTTTTATTTTGATTAGCCCCATAATTAACTTATTGCTACTGTGCCAATTTTGGACTGGAATCTCGACTATAAATCATAAAGAAATAAACTCTATTATAACTTATAATGGTATACCCCAGAATATTCATTTCTGGTTTTATTTATATTTTAATGATCCAAAACATCTCTGAGAACTATCTATATGGAGTCAATTAATTTTGCAATAAATTATTTCGAGCCACTATTATAAATAGGTGTAAAATACTTCAAAATCAGCTTGATCTTTTAAATACAAATAAATAAATACGTGATAATAAACCAAAAAGATGTAACTCCCATTATAAATAATATTCGTGACATTTTAGATAAGTAACTAAAACAATAAATAATTTTGGCAGTTCAATTCAAACACGGAATATCGCAGCAGCCGAACCGTCAACCTGTATAATCAAAATACAGTCGCGGCCAAAATTAAATTAACGAAAAGCGTAAAAAAGCCACTGGATTATTACCTAAAAACATGAGTAACTCAGTTAAAATACAACCTTATTGCAAAACACGTAAGTCACAGATTTTGATTGATACAATGTAACAAAGTTGCTCAAGGTGTCAACGGGAATCGTATTTTTGTTTTAATTGCATTAGAGAATTATGTCCCGCTGTGTTGTAAAGGCTAAATTAAAGACGTAAAGGTTATAGTCTTACAATAAACTGACTTTAATTAAAGCATTAAGCCTGTATGCAAATTATAAAAAATAAAACTAGATACCAAAACAATCAAAGTCAGTCTACATTGACCTATGAATATACCATGATATATGTGTCGACTCTAAGCAAAAATCTGCACTTTGTATCAAATTTGCATGTATGACAAGCAACAAAGTAGGACCTTTAACTACACTTGGACATGATATTATACTATTTTTTTAATTTATCGTCCCTCGTGTCGAACTTCCACTTTTCCGCACGTGTAGCGTAATAATGTACTTACTATATTTGAATATTGCTATATTAGGGACATAAAATTATCTTACAATAAAACTAAACTATTAAATTTAAAATTAAACTTAAAATAAAATAAAAAACTAAATAAATCTAAAATTAAACTAAAGTAAATCTAAAAACGGCCCCTGTGGCATAGTACCGAAGACGCTGGCAGAATTTCCTCGCTGGATTGTCAAGCTAATACGCTGAGCGAGGAAGCTGCCAGCTCTTCGGTCGCCGGTGGCGTTTTATTGTTATGTTATACTAATTACGTTATACTAATTCAGATAGCATTTTCAAGTCGTCCAAACGATGTAGTCGGTGTTACGGCCCAGCCACGACATTGGTCAAGTCCCGCCGGAAACGCGCGTTAGCAGCTGCTTAATAAAAATTAATTTAGTATGGGTTAGCACGTTACTGGTGAATTCTCAATATAACTTGAGCCATACGTCGGTAGATGCGCTAGACGTCACCCCAAGATACAAAAGGAAAGGCATGGAAAAAAGTCCCATCGCTGTGTCTCGCTTCAATGTATGGCCGCCGATCGCCGCTGTCGCGCTTTAATATAAAAATGTTTGTCGTAGCAGACGCTGCTTAATAAAAATTAATTTTTGATGTAGTCGGTTTTAGGGCTTTGAGTCTGAGATTTTTCGCCTTCTAATACTTGTGCTTTTTGACCCCCGACGCAATGACGACGGGGTGTTATAAGTTTGACGTGTTTGTCTGTCTGTTTTCTGTCTGTATGTGTGTCTGTCTGTGGCATCGTAGCTCCCGAACGGATGAACCGATTTAGATTTAGTTTTTTTTTAAAGCTGTGTTAGTCGGGAGTGTTCGGTCCACTATGTCGGGGGTTTTTTTTTTAATTTTATTTTTGTGGTTAGGATAATAAATTACACTTTTCTTTACATTTTTCAGTAAGCTGCTACCAACACACATTACCAACAGCGTTCAAATGCCATTTAGTATGATTCCAGGCTATTTTAAAATATGAAAAAATAGGTATTCCATTTGGTCATACGCCGGCCCGGGCAAAGCGCAGCAGGGACCCGCCGGACCGGCATAAATTCAACATTTGTCACGGCATTAACACTCCGAAGGGGTTTTATCATGTCGCCCTCGTATCCGGTAATCGGCCGTATGAATATTACGTGCCTTTTAAATCTTTTGTTGTTGCCGTGAAAAATACCTCCTTTATGCTTTTAGAGTTTGAGGTTTACTCCTATATTTATTTTTAGTGTTTGTTCGGTGTTATGTTAAAGTTGACCACTTTGTGGGTTAATGCAGTTTTGAAAATGAAATGAAAATGAAAATGATATACTTATTTTTCAAGTAGGACAATGCGCATTACTTAAAATTTTCTGACTCAGCCTCGAGAAGATTTCAGTCCCCCTCATCAATGGGACCACAAAAAACTGCCACTTCTTTGCACTATTCTCAAAGACACGCTGGAACTGGGTTAGTAGGTAGTGCATTTTGTTTCATACAACAGCACCTATACACATTTAGTAAAGGCACAGACAAGGCAGAGAGAGAAATAAAAATTTGAAACTTCAATGAAGGTGAATTTCACACACTCAATATTACCAGTAGAAAAGGGACTTTTTAATAAAAAAAACTGAGAAAATTCCATAAAAATGAAAAATGTTAACACTCGACAAAAGCAATAAAACGATTTATGAACAAATTTGATTTAATATCACACCCAATGATTTATCGGAATCACGTAAACGACCATCTGCACAAAACTAATGAAATTTCCGCACTAGAGCACAAACGGCACAAAGGGGACATGCGCGTTAAAAATCGCAAAAACTGTCGATTCGAGTAAAGAGCGATTGTGCGATTATTGTGCGATTGTTGTGCAAACTTGCGATTCGATGCAGTTAATGGGGCGGCAGTAAACGCGGCGTTTACCCGTGCTTGTGTGGACCACGCTTAATGATTTAGAACTAACATGAACAAAAACATCAAACAATATACCTTATCTTTTATATTCTACAGTTGGAAATCCTTTAACTGAAGTTACATCTTTTAGAGAAGCGTTTTGTATAAATAGTGAAATATTTTAAAAATAATTTCCCATTGTTCGTCTTTTTTTTTTTAATTTCGGCAGCATTGATCTGGCCGTTTGCGCAACGCACTCATGCGCACTGAGTAGGGTACTTTTGTTATTAAATATATCAGGATATGATATTGATATTTCCGTTTTGCTACTTGAAGCGGCGGCGTCTTTTGTAGAAAAGAGCCTACTTCCTTTTACTCTGATAATACTAATACTTTATATTGTAGTTATAATAATGTTTTGCTATAGTTTGGTGGGTAATCTTTTATGTACAATAGTTATTTTTGTAAACGTAACAAAAGTAATCCCTGCTATTATTCTGATGAAATATCAGAATAATAGCAGGTAATTAATTATAAAATATTACCTATATACACATAAATAAACATAATTTTTTAGTTGGCCATTTCAATCTCAATAGTCAGTTGCCTTTTCGGTGGAAACCAGTAGTGTAGGAATATAATTAATTTCTCAAATTCGTTACAAAACAGAAAACAACAGCTCTGAAATCAAAGACAATCTAAAACTATGCGTCAGAACACCTTGTAGAAATTCCAATCATATCTTAAAGAACCGATATCCGACATTAGAAATAAGCCTAATCGAATTGACAAAGCAATCGCCTCCACGAACAATTTTAATTACCACCACGGCTTCAACAAAAACAAAACCTCAAATGATGCCGTCTATTAAGAAATTTCAAAACACCCTTTTATTGAGATACGATCGGACCAGATATATCTATATCTATAGGTATTAATCACGGAATGCGCGGCGCGGCCTCATAGAAAAAACATATGTATCTAACAAATAAAAACAAAATGGCATTAAGTAGACAACAAAAAAAGTTCATTGAGTAAGCCTCCATTTGGACAGCTTATATCCGTCCAAAACGACCCAATAAATGAAACAGATCAAACAAAAATGGAACTTGATCACAGAGATGTAAAGGTAGAATTTAGATGGAAATATAAGAGGCTGTTTTTTTATTTAAATTTGATCGCATCGACCGAAGAGCGGCAACACTAACGTACACCTGTTAAAGAACGCTGCTTTAAATCCTTTACATATTTTTGTAACGCATTCTTCTGACGTTCTTTGTGTTTATTTTAAAAAATCATTTCTGAAGGAGGGGGAAGATAAATAACGTTCGGAAATTTGATTAAAATGACGCAGCGTTTCCTGAAGAATGGCTTCCGAACGTACTCGAGTTTTGACAATGACTCGATCATTTATTTCTTTAATTATTTCTGTATTGAATTGGATGAGGCCTTCGTTGTATCTAATTGTGTGAGGCTCGGTTTCTTATCCATTGTCCGACTGGGTAATGAACTTCTGTTCAATATAAGTTAAGTCTTGGGAAAAAACATTTCGTAGAGCAATGACATTCTTTCTGAACGCTTGAAACGGATCTTCTATTTTATTCACGATTGTAGTTGTAATGAACTCTTTCAACCATTACTTGTTTGTCTTAAAGTTTAAGTGAAAATCATCACTGCTCTATCAGCTGGCTTTACTTATCTTAAGCGATATGAGATAATATTTCTGACAGTAAGTTACCTACCCTAAAGACATTAAACATTTTTTTAAGAATATTTCTAAGAGATCTCTCTTTAAAACGTTTTCAACGAACAGCTCTTTCTCTCTTAAATGATTAGAACAGAAATGTTCAACATATCTTCGTCCTTAAAGTCAGAAAAGTCAAATAAACCACTCGAAAAATTCCAAAATGTCCTCCGAGTGGGGTGATCAACTACATAAAAGCCAGAAAGTCGGCGTCGGAGCGTCTGCGCCGGCGCGCCCGGTCTGTTCTCATTCCGATCTATACCCGATTTAAATTCAAAATGACTTATTAATGGTGCTTATATATTTTTGGTTGCGAGACTGCTATTAAAATACTAACTAAGCAATGAGGATGTAAAGCTGCAGAACTTGGGCTGGAGCCCTGAAACGACATTTGCGGGGTAAACAATTCAATGATTTCCATGATGTACAGGTGGAGTTTAACAACTTTTTCGAGGCACAGCCATCAGAGTTCTGGACGAAAAGCATCCAAACTTTGCCGGATCGTTGGCAAGAAGTCATAGATGCTAATGGTGATTACATCATCGACTAAGCTTTTTGTATTGTAATAATAATAAAAAATGTAAAACGTAAACCAAGTGTCTCATTACTTTTGTGCCAACCCAATATTTTAGCTGAAATGCTATGAGTAGAAGTAATACCTACCAGTCGCCTCAAGCAGTATGTTTTTTTAGGTGAATGTAATTTTTAACAGTTCAGTCAAAATGTGGTGTTCCTAACCAACTATGGTATTTTGGAAAATTAATGTTTCCCTAAACAGCATTTGATGTTTCAGTAAGTATTTACTGGGTAGCTTTTTTGAAACATTAAGAACCTAAATAATTATGTCTTCAACCTACAATTCGGAACACAAAAGAAACAGATTTCTTTTGCACAGATTTTCAGGCCAGTCATTTTTGCTACCTTTATTTCGGTACACAGACTTATGGTCGACCAAATGACGAGCTGCAGCTCGAAAAACAACACATCACGAACTCCAAACAAGTGGTCAAATTAAACGCACGCCACTCGATAACTGTTGTAATTACGCGTGAATCCGAACAACCGACTCGAGGTCGACAATTTATCCCGACACTAACCGTCAAATTTAAATAACGAATGTTTCATCACTGTCTTCACAAATACAAAAAATGCTAACCCTATCAACCGTAACAAAGCACAATAAGATTCTGATTCGATTGAAGCGAGTGCCACAGATTTTTGTGAGACATGCGTACATGTCAAGATTCTCTTTTTAAAAAACATAAGACCATTAAATCGTAATGAGTGGCCGAAAGTGGTTCCTTTGTATGACCACGTGCCACTATACGGCACAATGGACTAACTACCGTTCGATGTAATACAATGGTTAAAAATAATTGTACAATTAATGGAGTAAATTGTTGCCTAAGTGTGTACGGTGTTTCAAGTAAATGTTTTGAAGTGTGGACAGTTAACGAGGTAAGAACGTCTTTAAGATATGGTAATAAAGACTAAAGTAGGTTGGATTATTTTAAGAAATAAAGTTTGTATGAAGGCAGAGTATACAGTGGCATAATGACACTTGAAACAGTCGAAGTCAAGGAAGTAATTGGAAGTTAAGATGAAGTAGATTGTGTTTATAAGGCATTCGTGTTAATAATAGTAACCTCTTTGAAAAAAAACTTCGTTTTATAACAGTCTAAAGTTATTGAGTTTAAAGGAGAATCAAGAGCTATAATGTAAATAAGTACAGCTTACAAAACGTTTTCGATTTGGCGTTTTTTACTTTTATATAATTGAGAAGTAATAAAAGTAAACGTAGTAGATTGAGTCGCAAGTCGCAACCAAATGTATAACGATCAATAGTCGTTAATACTTTATAGTGCCACAAAAAATAAACGTAAGTTCGCTCCACTGAATTCGTCTGTGACTGTCTACTTTTGTCTCATACAAAAAGAAACCTACAATGTGACCCGAATACGTAACAAAACTAACGATATCGACTTACTACACAAACCAAGAGGGTAAGTATGAAAAATAAATTAAAATCCCATTTACTCCCCATTGCAGTCTGACCACAAAAAGGATAAGACAAGAGCAGCTAATTCTATAAAAGCAAAGGGTGTTATACAAAAGATAGACAATACAAACAGCCACCAAATAGAAACTATATGAAAAAACTGCAAAGCAATGAATTTTGAACTTTAATTTCAGAAAAATAAAGATGCACTACAAGTTTTAGACGATATGAAAATATTTTAGATCCGTACGTATCAAGATATGGAATCAGTTAATTTTTCCACTCTGATGCCTCAAGTGAATGGCGAGGCTCAGTTCGGCCCTAGGGGTGACTGATTTCGTAAATCAGATCGTTCTCACGGTTACTAATACTAACAATACTCTACGGACAAATATTTTGAAACGCTTCTTGTCAAAACCAAACTCTAAATTGATTTAAATGGACGAACCTGAGAATAAACAGGAATGAGGAACAGAAGCTACCTGATTTTAAGTTCAACTATGTATTTAACTAAATAAACACTTTCTTTTCAACAGTGAAGCACGGAATCAATTTTAGAGTTGGTCGTTCAGAGACAGCTAAAAGCAATATTCATGTCCAAAGCCAAATAGTCTCACAAAACTGAATGGTATGTATGTATTATCCCCAACACAGGTAATTGGGACGGCCATCATGTTCAAACAGGGGCGTCCACAATCGCGTCTGTTTGTCCAGACGCAGTTACTACATGCAGGAGCCGCAAAGATTCTAAACAAACAGCAAAGACACTCACAAAGAGCCGGTGAAGTGGCTAGACGGACCAGCTCCGACAATGGTGGGTTGCCTGCGGAGCAACCAAATATTATCACGCACCGCTTGACTCCGCGCGGGCCCCGAACAAAACCTCACGAATAATGAATGAAATGCCCAGTTGGCTAAAAGACTTTTGAAACTGGAGCGGTTTAAATGACACCAGATAAACATACAATGCTGAAATAGGTATTGTGGAAGAGTTTAGATCAAAGACACAAATAAGCATCTGTTTGTGAAGCGACAATTACACGAACAAAGGTATTTCTTAGTGAATACGCCGCGAAATGAAACTATAGTTGAAATGAAAGTGGTGTAATTTCAATTATTGTAGACCTGTGAATTGAAGAAGTTTTTTGCCGGGAACTAAACAGCATCTGTTCGTGAAGAAACAATTAATTTAATGCGGGTATTTGTTGGGTACCGGGTCGCGCCACAAAGGGGACTATTACCATGTCCAGGCCGCGGGCGACGTTCGTTAGCGCCGATTCTGAGACAATTCCAGTTTCGCGAATTCCTCGCACAATACGCACCAACAATCCAGCGCCATCACAATAGACTTATTGTCATAAAAATAGCCAATACGAAAATGACGGGTTACGAACAGCTTTGTAAGAGCCGAACTTTCAGCCATTATGAACAATTCTTTGTCCGGAATATCCTCGGGGAGTCGCGAGACAACGTCCACAATGCCACCGTGAAACGTATTTATAAACGTTATGATATGAATGGATAATATGCTCCGTCTTATGTCCATTGTGAGCGACAATGCCGACAAATCGAGGCCTTGGACTTGTACAATTAGGATTAGATACTGGATTGGCGAGGTACTAACTAACTCATATTTTTCAGAGAGCGAGCACACAAAAGCGTTGAAAATTTCAACGCGAGTTAAAAACAAAACAAATATAGGTAAGTAAAATACCGCAGCGGGCGCCATTGTCAGCGGGACAGAATGAGGAATAGGAGATAAAGAAAAAGGTAAAAAAGATTGTGTCGTTTTTCTGTTTGAACAATGCGCCGTGTCACCGCCGCCATGTTGGATTCTGAGGCGCGTGAGTCTGACAATTGGCAAGGTTCGATTTTATAATGTATGCTTTGCGACGCTTTCTCGGTAAACCACTTGAATTATGGGCTTGTTTGGAAAGTTATTGTGGTAAGTTTTAGTTCAATGCGTCTGCGTTCATTTTTCACCTTTTCGTCCTAGTGTCACATTAGTTAAACCTGACATGAATTGCTGTTTGTGATTGTTTTTGCTGCATATTCTCGAGCGTTTACTGCCGTAGGTCAAGGTTGTACGAATAAAAAGTCACGTTTAAGGCGATTGTCATAGTCCTAAAATAGGCTTGTCTTCATAGAAAACCATTCAAGCCGCATTGGGGTAATCGTGTAAACCAACAAACCAAAGATTGTGCCGCGCCTGCTCACGGTCTTGCACGTTAACCCATGAATTCCACCAAATCGTCGTTTCGCGAGTGACCATTGTCAGCAATTCACGATTTTTTGGTCAATTTGTAGAATTGACGGGTCCGTGCGTTCGATTGGTCTCAAGGCCGTTGACCCATGTTTTTAGGGATCTGTGCTAAAGGCGCGAATAATTAGACACTATGTAAAGTTGTTCGTCATGAATTATAATAGCAAGTCACTAGACAAGTACGCAGTTGCAAAACAAATTGGATTATCTATTAATGACGCGATTTCAAATAACTAAATTAAAAATAAAAAGGCAATGAATACGTAAATATCAACTAGGAATTAATGTTTTTCATTGTATCCAGAGACCGTACCTACTCATTTTTTTTTAATAAGACACTAATTTAACTATTTCATCCACTTTTAATTTATAGCTTTTACTACAGATTCTAAAGAACCATCCTGTTGCAAGTCCGTCTCCCACTTGGCCAGTTTTTACATACATACAATCACGCCTGTATCCCATAAAGGGGTAGGCAGAGCACATGAAACTACTAAAGCTTCAGGGCCACTCTCGGCAAATAAGGGGTTGAAAGAAAACGAAACTGTGGCATTGCAGTGACAGGTTGCCAGCCTCTCGCCTGCACCACAATTTAACCCATATCCCATAGTCGCCTTCTACGACACCCACGGGAAGAAAGGGGGTGGCCAGTTTTTGTCGTAATTTTTGTTCTATCCACGACGTTTTCCTGCTTCAGATCTGTTTCTTGGTATCATCGTGACTGACTGGCGTGAATAGCAAATGTTCTAAGATAAAATATTAATTATTTGAGGAGCCGGTAGCAATACTGGTAGCAGATAAAAAGTCAATTACATGCTCGTTTGATGGATCTAGATTTCCAACAAAAGATAAGACTTTTTGCTATACAAAAAGCCTAGAGTCCGATTGTACTCTGTATTTTTCTAATTAGGTACAATCTTTTTGGTAGACATTAGTTTATAATTGTGAAAAAATTTCTTGTGTAATATGTGACAATTGGTGACTTACAGCGTTTATTTTCAAAGAGTCTTTTTACCATTTCAACGAAATATTACCAAACATATTAAGCTGTATTAATAATATATATAATTAAAATACTTAAACATAATATATCAGACAGGAGAAGAAAGCCAATGCCATTTAGTTCGCCGAAAGTGTACTAGTATGTATATTTATATTTATATGATCATAGGTCTGTATGCCTCCCTTTTCCTCCAACGTGAAGAAAATGGACGGCATGTTGCCTATGATCGTAGAATATTGACCTTATAGTTGATGTTATTAGACATCCGACGATACAAATGTTGGGCATAGATGAGTCAGGCACAAGATCGATAGGAGTTAAAGAAGAAAGAAGAGGCCTACATCCAAGTTTGCACCGCCAAAAAAGTACTTCGCTTTTTTTGTAAGATACAGAATATTTACAATAATATGTTATTATTGATGTATGCAGTAGTGTCTACTGAGAGTGCATAACATATTAGGGTTACTTAGACATCAGTAAGCACTCTCGATTTAACTTAAACCACTCATTTTTATGCTAAATAAACCCAACTCGCACTTACTAACTTACAACACATTAATCACACTTAAACTTCAATAAATTAATTCATAATTCCTACTATAATGCATCATAATATTTTCCATACACGCTGCCAGCGGGACGTCTTGCTCCCTTTTACACCCTAGGGCTGTAAGATGGGCGACTCCCTTTAAAAATCGGGTACTAAGGTAAGATGGGTTGACCCATCACGCTGCGATGATTTGAGACATGCTTACGAGTTGTGTGAGGCAAGTCATGAGAAAAATAGGCGGGTTAGTGTTAAATGAGTTTGCTGTGACTTTGTAATTGTAGGTTTTGTGAGAATTTGGATTAGGGAGGAGTAGATTTCCTCGTGAGTAACGATTAAATCTCAATATGGGCACACAACACAAGGTACTTGTAAGTGTGGGTAAGTATAGGTAAAGCGGTTAACTTCGGACGTGGAGTACTTTTGAAAAGGGATATAATCTTCTAAACCAGAAGGCCTAGATTCTCAACTTACATGAATGAACAACAACACTAAGCTGTCTAGTAGTTAGACATAAACAGTTAGACAAACGCCGATGGCTTTATACTATGGAAATATTTCTATTTTAAGCAGTAACTTTTATGACGCAATCGGCACGTATATTTATAGCATCGCTATCTTCACTAACGACCCCAGTTTTATTGAAAAACCTTTAAATTTGAACAAACCCCGCATCCGGCTGATCCTCCGAACAAAGAACGAAACTCAATGGGATGTTAGATTCAGGTGTCATATCCAAACCCATTCAGAGAATCCGTCATCGAATCAAAACTCTTTGTCAACGACAATCAAGAAAAAAACCTACACAAAAGATTGTGCACGCAATCTAAGAATCCAATATCAGGCACAAAGGAATTTGTTATTTTAGGCCGACTACTGGCTCAGATGCCATTCAGAGGTGTGAAAACGATTAATTTGAAGTATCGTTGAAGTTATTTTTTGGTGAGAATGAAGCCAAAAAACAGTAATATAAGTAGGTTTTTTAGTCGCAAGGAATGCAATTAAACGGATTATAATCGTGGTGTAGAAGAAAACAAAGAAATAATAGCGGCTGAAGCGACGCAATATACCACCCTGGAGTACTCGTCCAAATATTTATATTTAGTTCGCCTTTAACAGAATAACCGCCGCCTCAAGTGTCGACGGCATCCGAAGATCCGTCTAATCCAGCGATTGCAGCGACCATTAGCTGTTCTCACAATGAATCAGTTTGTGTGCCAATAACGCCTGTATTGTATCCCATAAAGGGGTAGGCAGAGCACATGAACTACTCAAGTTTCGTGGCACTGAAACTTGAGTAGTTCATGTGCTCTGCCTACCTGCTCTTGGCAAAAAGGGGTTGAAAAAAAACGAAATTGTGGCATTGCAGTGACAGGTTGCCAGCCTCTCGCCTACGCCACAATTTAACCCATATCCCACAGTCGACAGTTTGTGTGTATTAATAGTAATCAAGAATTTTCTAGAACCCACTGGGAGTTGGCGCCCATATATCGCATGAGAACTAAAGTCCGGAGTTGAGTCGAAGGCGGAACAGTCATGCTGGGCGCTCCGCCTTCTGCCGGGAACCAAGGGAATTCACACGTTACTTACTTGTCTTATTAAATGCTACGTAGCATTAGTCACACCTGTAGTTAGGACATTCGGACGTATTTTGTATTAATTATGTAATTTTTCATAGATCCAGAAATTACCCATGTGGCACAAAACTGCTCAAAACCAGGGCAATCGAAAATATCCCGTCATTAACTAACTTGAAACGGACGGTTTTTAACCCCGACGCAAAAACGACGGGGTCGGTCTGTTTATCTGTCTGTTTGTCTGTCTGTCTGTGTGTGTGTCTGTCTGTGGCATCGAACGGATGAACCGATTTTGATTTAGTTTTTTATGTCTGAAAGCTGAGTTAGTCGGGAGTGTTCTTAGCCATGTTTCATGAAAATCGGTCCACTATGTCACGGTCGGGGGTTTTTTCAAAATTTTAATTTTTATTGACCTTCTGGTATTTCTGATGTCCATGGGCGGAGGTGATTGCTTATCATGCGATGATCCATCTGCTCGTTTATCTCTAGTTCTCTAGAGAGTCTCGTTTTCTAGAGGCTTATTTATTATTTAACCATTTTCAGAAAAGACGTAAAGTATAATTTTAATTTAACTTTATAATCACAAACCATACCCGACAAACCAACAATCGCGCAATGCTTTACGCATTTCAGGACATTATTTAGCACAATGCATTGTGTGGACAATTTGGCGCATTGGGCACAGTTATAAAATAACTAACGCACAATAAGTAACTGCGCTGTTTTGAGTGTTCGCGCCATCTATAATGCTTAGCGCGGATTCGATGCGCGGACATGGACGTAGGTCAATCTTGTTCAAGAAGAGTCTTGTAGATATTTAATCAGTTAGATATTCAAGGGAATATCTCAACGCCTGGTTGTCAGTATCCGCTGACCAGAGGGCTGGCAACTACTTTGGCCTGCGAATAAGTTTGTCGCCATGTCTGTCTGTCCGTCCGTCCGTCCGTCCGTCCGTCCGTCCGCGGATAATCTCAGTAACCGTTAGCACTAGAAAGCTGAAATTTGGTACCAATATATCATCAATCACGCCAACAAAGTGCAAAAATAAAAAATGGAAAAAAATGTTTTATTAGGGTACCCCCCCTACATATAAAGTGGGGGCTGATTTTTTTTTTCATTCCAACCCCAACGTGTGATATATTGTTGGATAGGTATTTAAAAATGAATAAGGGTTTACTAAGATCGTTTTTTGATAATATTAATATTTTCGGAAATAATCGCTCCTAAAGGAAAAAAAAGTGCGTCCCCCCCTCTAACTTTTGAACCATATGTTTAAAAATTATGATAAAAAATCACAAAAGTAGAACTTTATAAAGACTTTCTAGGAAAATTGTTTTGAACTTGATAGGTTCAGTAGTTTTTGAGAAAAATACGGAAAACTACGGAACCCTACACTGAGCGTGGCCCACACGCTCTTGGCCGGTTTTTTATTTGTAAATATATATTAATTTGTGTAGATTTAAGTTGTACATATATTAAATTGTTTAGTTTAAGTTGTATATATAAGTCATTGCTCATGTAACTAAATAGGTATTTTATTTTTGTTTGTAAAATAATGTTAGATATTTAGTTATTCTTTCAATATCTTATCGACGACAAACCTATTGACAATTCCAATTCCACGTCGACAGGTTTGGATAGACCCTTCGCGACAACATTTCCGCCTTCACCTCTTAGATGGCTGGCAGCCCTGTGCAAATTTCCAGTAACTTCCTGCCTGAAATGACCCAAAATGTATCTTGCCCGCTTATATGCTTCGGTGTCTAAAATCCGTTTCTATTCAGTCGACGGCGTCGATAATGCGATTGACATCCAAGCGGTGTTTCTGCCTATGTCTATGATGGCAATAAGTCTTCCTGATCCTTGAAAGTTGAAACTTTTAGTATTACTTTGCCCTTCCTACGAGTAGTAAATAGTTATTTGTTATACAAGGGTGCAAAGTTGTATTTTAACTTTAAAAGGATTCTATAGCCGTGGTTCGAGTATAGAATCCTGAACTTGCGAGTTTTTTAACACACGAGAAGTAAAATACATTTTCCCCTTACTAGCTCGGAAACACGTGTTTTGTCCTTTAATACCAGCGGGTAAAAACGCATTTTATCCACTAGTGGGTAAAGTAATTTGACCTTGAATAAAGTCAAAATAACTGCTTTAAAATTGATAAAAGCAGGTGAATCTAGTAATAAAGATGATTTACCACCTGTGGAACTACTGGAAGCAGTGATAAACGCATTTTTTGCGTTGTAGTTTCCTCGCTATAGTGAGGGGAAAAGTTTTGTGTTACACTGGGGTGCAAATGTATTTTACTTCTCGTGTGTTAAAAAACTCGCAAGTTCAGGATTCTATTCTCGAACCACTCGCTTCGCTCGTGGTTCAACTATAGAATCCTTTCACTTGCTCGTTTCTCAATTCCACACTCGGCGTTAAAATACAACTTTGCCCCCTTGTATAACAAATAACTATTTTGCACCCGAGTGTAACACAAAACTTTTCCCCTCACTATAGCGAAGAAACTACAACGCAAAAAATGCGTATATCACTACTTCTTAGTAGTTCCACAGGTGGTAAATCATCTTTATTACTAGATTCACCTACTTTTATCAACTTTAAAGCAGTTAATTTGACTTTATTCAAGGTCAAATTACTTTACCCACTAGTGGATAAAATGCGTTTTTACCCGCTGGTATTAAAGGACAAAACACGTGTTTCCGAGCTAGTGAGGGGAAAACATACAAAACCTATAAGGATCCAAAGCTCCGAAGCATATCCAGCTCCGCTCTTACCGCGCACAAATCAAGTTTACATTCTCGTAGTGAAATTGTTATTGATTACGCATTGTGTGCGCGCCGTAACTCAGGATCGCTGTTTGGACGCTCTGACGCGCGTTAAGACGCGTTGTAAACGCGATTCGCTTTTTTGTGGCGATAATTTGATGTTTATTTGCAGGTTTACGGATGTTTTGAGTAAAGTTCATCGCGGCTTTTATATTGAAATATAAGTAAATAAAAGCAAGGCGTTTTAACAGAGCTTTTGCAAGGTATTTTTAGATCCAACAAACATGCTTAATAAAAAAGGCTGATTTTATACGAAGTTTTGATAAACGGTATACTACTTTAAGAAAAATTGTTTATACTACGTCGGTGGCAAACAAGCATACGGTCCGCCGGATGGAAAGCTGTCACCGTAACCTATGGACGCCTGCAACTCAAGGAGTGTGACATGCGCGTTGCCAACCCATTAGAAACTTGTACACTCTCTTTTGGTGTGTTAAGTACACAGCAAAAAGGAGTACAAGTTCTAAGGAGGGTTCGGGTTGCCGACGACATCCTTATCCTGATTCGAAATCTGAATATATATTTCGTAACGTTTTCATAAAGCGAAGATTAAAAATAAGAACCAAATCGTAAATTTCATGACATTTTCATTGACCTACTCGTAGACATCTTACAGTTAAGTATGATTTGACTTCAGGTATTCCACAATGCCTGAAGACTCGCCTCTTTCACCAATGTGTCCTGCCCACCATGACCTACGGTGCCGAAACATGGACGCTCACTAAAAAGGCTGTGCATAAGATCCGAGTTGCACAGAGAGCCATGGAGCGCGCCATGCTCGGTATCAAGATTCAAGATCGGGTGAGGAATGCCGAGATCCATCGTCGCACCAAGGTGCTAGACGTGGGTTTCGTCATTACCAAACTAAAATGGAGTTGGGCGGGACATGTTGCTAGGCAGAGTGATGGCAGATGGACTAAAATGTTAACAGAATGGTGGCCGCTAACAGATGTAAGAAGCGCTTGGCATCCGTTAGCTCGTTGGGTGGACGACATCCAGAAAATTGCGGGTCACAACTGGATGAGACTAGCTCAGGACCGAGACAAATGGCGTACTAGAAGAGAGGCATAGGCACTGCTGAGCATAGGCTCAGAAGTGGGCGATAAATGATGATGATGATGATGATTTGGTTCATTCCAATCATCATCATTCATGTCATGCCATTATCCTCTCCTTTTCAGAAAGACAGGTGGCGAAATTACAATGTCAAGTACTTTACTAGTTTTTTGTGAATTTCAAGTACAAATCTTTTACTCATTTGCGTACATCAAGATATTAAAATGACTTCCCCACCATAAAACAGGCGTGAGGCAAGGGTCCAGAATACAAATTCAAATCGTAAAATATTACCGAAACACCGCAGCTTCCCATAATGTAATCTTGACCGTTCTAATTTTCTCATGACCACACATTTCTCTATAAAATTATACATTCCATACAATGTAAACATTACTTATTGTGTCACTAGAGGGTGCGTGCGAGTGTAGCTCCTTACTCTATTTTGTCTATGGCTACACAAGACGGGAGTGTTTTACAAAAAGGCTAATTATTCTTTATGATAATTTTATGTATAAAATGCCTTTTTATTATCTTGGGGTGTATAATTTTATGTTAGCTCTACGTATGTGAATTTGAATGTTTTAATGACATTTTGAATGTTTTAATGTGTCAGTCTGACGGCATTAGCGGTGGATTAGAGAGAAAGTGACAGCTCTTACGAGAATTAAATTTGAAATAAAACGTTAAAAGATTAGACAAGGTAATTGTGTATGTAAGATATGGTATAACACCTTTATTTTTAACTATAATAAAATATGGTATTACATAAATAATCGGCCTTTTTAAAATATAATGCAAAACTAGGTAACCGTTATTATTTATAGTATGGGAGTAAAAATCACTACATAGTATAAAACAAAGTCACTTTTTCTGTCCCTATGTCCCTATGTCCCTTTGTATGCTTAAATCTTTGAAACTACGCAACGGATTTTGATGCGGTTTTTTTTAATAGATAGAGTGATTCAAGAGGAAGGTTTATATGTATAATAACATCCATAAAATAGTGGAGAAGTACTGTTATTTTTGAGGCTTCTTATGTGATGTCGTAAATAATTACATGCGGGTAGATTATATTTATTTGTCTACCCCGAACATTTATATAAATTAATATCGGGTAGTTTTGTGTTGTCTACATCTCCGGTGACATTTTGCTGGGACGTCAGTCTTCCGCGACCACGGCCAGTGCAACCTGGCCGAAACGTTGGGAAAAAAGGTAAAAATAATGTTAATTAATCGCATTCGACCTGTATGTGACTTTAAATATGTGTACAAAGCGCGAGAACTTAGTGTTATCTTGATAAGGGATAGGGATAGCGATATCACTACATAGTATAAAACAAAGTCGCTTTCTCTGTCCCTATGTCCCTTTGTATGCTTAAATCTTTGAAACTACGCAACGGATTTTGATGCGGTTTTTTTTTTAATAGATAGAGTGATTCAAGAGGAAGGTTTATATGTATAATAACATCCATTAAATAGTGGAGAAGTACTGTTATTTTTGAGGTTTCTAATGTGATGTCGTAAATAATTACATGCGGGTAGATTATATTTATTTGTCTACCCCGAACATTTATATAAATTAATATCGGGTAGTTTTGTGTTGTTTACATCTCCGGTGACATTTTGCTGGGACGTCAGTCTTCCGCGACCACGGCCAGTGCAACCTTGCCGAAACGTTGGGAAAAAAGGTAAAAATAATGTTAATTAATCGCTTTCGACCTGTATGTGACTTTAAATATGTGTACAAAGCGCGAGAACTTAGTGTTATCTTGATAAGGGATAGGGATAGCGATAGGGATAGCGATAGGGATAGCGATAGCCATAGCGTTAGCGATAGCGATAGGGATAGAGATAGGGATACGGATACGGATACGGAAACGGATACGGATACGGATACGGATACGGATAATATGGGTATCGTTAGAGGGATACGGATAATCGGTCGGCGGTCTCTTACAATCAAAGTGCTCTAAGACGATCGTTGTTTGCTTGCTTGAAGATTACGTTTGCGATAAGTATAAGCAAAATGTAAAAAATTGTAAGGGATAATAGAAAAAAGTACTTTTTACCCACCGATCATATAGTGTCGAAATACGGGCTATGTGGGATGTTTATAAAGGTTTCCCCAGCGTATATAGAATTACCTACGCTGTGGTCGATGTGTAATATTTCTACAATCATTGCAAGCAAAAGTATTATGTGCAATCGAAATAATCGCAGATAAATATACCAGAGAAACCTAAGGATCCAAATGAAAATCTTAATGAATACTTTTATTACGCGGGCGAAGCCGCGGGTAAAAGCTAGTAATAACATAATTATGAGTTGCAGAAGTTATCAACGCTATTTCAATTATTAATTATTTAAACTTTATTGCACAGTAAAAATATACAGTTACAAAAGGCGGACTTAATGCTACATGGCATTCTCTACCAGTCAACCTTTAGGCCAAACAGAGAAGACCAAAAAAGATTTGATTTAGGAACAAATTATTCCGATAATACTTACTACATTTAGTATAGGTCAGGAAGCCATTTATTTTCTTGGAGAGTCCGTGTGAATTCCTGCATCCCTTAATGAGTAATGCTACATGTGTGGGGCGGTGCGCTCAGCAGGAGTGGACACCGCCCTCTACTGCAAAGTAATGCAGAGTTAAAACTGGATTCCTTCATACAGTAGAATCAAATTGTTCCTGCATTAGGCGGGAAGCACAACAGGAGCGATCTGCCTGCAAGTGCGTGTTGAAGTTGTTATCTATACATATTTTCAAACGAGTACAAAACTTTGCTATTTCTTGCGTTGCTTCTTCTTTTCTTAAGCGCACTGCCAAGGAGTGGAATTCCTTGCCGGCGGCTATATTTCCGAGCTCATATAACCCGGCAACCTTCAAATCTAGGGTGAACAGGCCTCTTCTGGGCGAGCTCACTCCATCGTACGCTACGTCTTTGCCTTTGGCTAGTCTGTGGCCAAGAGAATAGAATAGAATTAAACATTTATTCGTGAACACAGGCAAGACAAAATACACATAATAACAACAAGACAAAAAGTAATGAAGTGCCACGAAGCGTGTCAGTGTGTCAGAGTAAGCCCATTTATAATAAAATATTTAACCTCTAATAATCTAACTACATCTCAAGTCGGTAGGTCATACTTTTAGCATCTACTTCAGACGATCTATTGGTGCAATGGCCCAGAAACATAGCTTTTGGTGGTTTTTAAACATACTGATGTGACATAGATACTTTGCTACAGATCAGGCCCCGTAGCCGAATGGCATTTCTACGACGCGAAACGAAAACGAAACGTCGCGAAAGGTAGTCTGGGTCTGTCGCGCCAATACGCAAGAGCGATAGAGATAGATATCTACGAGCGTTTCGTTTTGTGAGCGTTTCGTGAGCATTAGTGCATTCGGCTACACACGCTGACAAGGGAAGGTCGCGACTGGTTGCCACGGTCAATGCCAAAATGTTTAAGGATTTCTTCTTCTCAGTCGTTCCCTCATGGCTGAGGATCGTGACCAACAGTGATTTCTCTCCACTTGACGCGGTCTAGGGCCATATGGACTGCCATCTGCATGGAACCACAAGCTTTCTTCACGGTCTCAGCCCACCTTAGCGGTATTCCACCCCTGGAGCGTCGGCCTTCGACTTTGCCGAGGATAATGTTCCTTTCGAGAGTGTGCTGTTTAGAACGCATGATATGCCCGAAGAACCTGAGTATTCTCTCCTGACAAATAGTTGAGAGCCGCTTGGTGATATTCAGTTCTTAAGGATTTAGAGCATATTATATGTGAAAAAGCGCTGGTGGCCTAGCGATAAGAGCGTGCGACTTTCAATCCGGAGGTCGCGGGTTCGAACCCCGGCTCGTACCAATGAATTTTCGGAACTTATGTGCGAAATGTCATTTGATATTGTACGTGCATATTATACGTGAATTCCCATAACTAAGCTAACCTAACTGTGCGTGTGAATTCCTTCATACAGTAGATCCGCTACAACTGTGGGCGTTACGCACAGCAGGACCGATACGCCTTCTACTTCTACTCGGGGTGCTAAAGGTGTGTTAGCTACGATTGCTTATCAAGCAAGTATTAATTCACTGAGAATAATTACATTGTAATTTTGGAGCGCTAAACATTTGTATTTCGCTCCCAAAGTTTTAAAATAATAATATCGAAAGAAATCAAACCTTTTGTTTTTGTAGATAGG
The DNA here is from genome assembly GCF_023078275.1 of Leguminivora glycinivorella. Taxonomy (NCBI): domain Eukaryota; kingdom Metazoa; phylum Arthropoda; class Insecta; order Lepidoptera; family Tortricidae; genus Leguminivora; species Leguminivora glycinivorella. The sequence continues at coordinate 22,653,768 of NC_062976.1, forward strand.
ATTTATAATCAGGCATCATCATCCTCCTTGCGTTATCCCGGCATTTGCCACGGCTCATGGGAGCCTGGGGTCCGCTTTGACAACTAATCCCAAGATTTGGCGTAGGCACTAGTTCTTACGAAAGCGACTGCCATCTGACCTTCCAACCCGAAGGGTAACTAGGCCTTATTGGAATTAGTGCGGTTTCCTCACGATGTTTTCCTTCACCGAAAAGCGACTGGCAAATATCAAATGACATTTCGTATATAAGTTCAGAAAAACTCATTGGTACGAGCCGGGTTCGAACCCGCGACCTATTTATAAGTAATCAGTATTTTTAAAAATCAAGGCTATGTTTTTGTATTGTGCGACAAGTTTCTCTCTTTGGTTTTTTGACACCTACCTACTGACATGAAGTTAATTTATAAATTTTCGCTACATAAAGCGTGTCATAAAGCTAAGAACTGGAAGAAATCGCTCGTTAGCGATAATACCTCCTGTTTTACCTTAGTTTGTGCTTTTATTTCCCTAATGCTGTATAAGACATGTATTTTATCGAGATGTGCAATAAATAGTATTTGTATTGTACAGTCAACCAATTAGAACTATGTCATAGTGACTTTATAAATCAGATTGTAAGAAATCTCTTACTGCTGTCATGGTGACTTTATAAATCAGATTGTATGAAATCTTTTACTGCTTGTCATTTTGACATGGTTGTAGAGTGGCCTAGGGTTCCAATTGGTTGACTGTACCTATTGTATCAAAGAGCAAAGTTTGTTTATTGAAAATGACTTTAATGGCTGACTGTTAGTACCTAGTCGCAAATGTCCAGACATTTAGTGTCAGACTTAGCTAGAGCTGTCCCGTAAATCATTCGGATTCACTCACCGCCATCATGAACTCGCCTAAGGCTCTTATGTTGTACACGCGCCTTTACAAATTGAAACTAATGCAGTAGAAAGCTATAATCTTGTGGTAAAGGGTAGAATACACTGAAAATTATACTCAGGAGAATCATATTTGTCACGGGTTCGAATCCCTGACCTTACCTTAACACAGTATAATAAAGAGTACTATCGTACAGTATGGCCACTCCCGCTCCCCGCAGAAAGTGCCGCCCACCCCCTACCGGTTACCTCACAGTTACCGCCAGTCAAAAACGCGAACAGTCGACCTATCATATTTCACTCATACAAGCATAGTACGCGTTCACCTACATGAGCTTAGACTGTGTGATAAAATGAAATGACATTAGGACCAATTTAGTGTTATAGATACTGAAAATAAATGCCCGTACCAGGACCCGAACCCGAGACCTTACAATTACAACATAGTCACTTCGAATACAAAACAATTTTGTGTTCAGCATTATATATTCTGTGGTTCAGCTTTGCTTTCGCCTGATGAAGAAATATATGCTCAATTCGACTCCATTCGATTTAAAGATCGAATAATAGTGTAAAGTTATTATTCAAGCCTCACCTATCTTTACCACACAGTGGTAAACAAGCATACAGCCCGCCTAATGGTAAGAAGTCAGCATAGCTTATAGACGCTTGCAATTGCCAGAGGTGTCACACTATCGTTGTTGAACCTTTATAAATATGTATACTCCATTTTCGAAGAATTGTATATTTGTAAGATATATTCGACAATGAAAGTAAACCAACAGCACAATTGCATGTTTTAACAGACCCATGACAATAATGCTCTTCAATAACGTGAAATATCCACCAAACATAAAGAAACAGTCATATAATAAAACTCCTCGTTTCGTTTTATTTACACGCTATAGGCCCAAAAGGAGAAATAATTACATTTTATAACAAAAGTGTCCTCAATCGATAAAGATTAAGCTTACGTGAAATATTTTTGTGTTTTACGTATACAGCGTGTGTTTTTAATAGAACCGCAAATTAAAACGAGGCTAACGTATTTTACAGCGCAATAACATTTAGATTGCAATGAATTTTTAATATCTTTAACATGCATAATTATATAAGAAACTAAGACTAAATTAAAAGGACTAAAATTTATATACCTAGGATACTGGTGACATTTCCTCGCTGTAAAATATGTTGTGCGAGGAAGTCGCCACCGCCAGCTCTTCGGTCACCAGTTACCTCAAAGAGTGGATTTCTGTGAACAACTTGTTCGCGCTCAATTTCTACAAAATACATAACATTTATATAGCAAAAAATAGAAGTGCAAATTTCAATTCGCATAATAAAGAGATTTTTTTAATAATGACAAAATAGTGTTAAGTAATGTTGTTACAACCTGCACAATTATATTTTAATAACGAAAAAAGAAAGCTGTGAAATTATTGTAAAACTAAACTCATTAGGGCTTGATTATCTTAAAAATAACACAAGAACATCACAGAAAGGAGAATTGAAATAAATAGGAATAGGATAAAAGAAAAACGCGACATTTTGTAACAAGGTGCCAAAGCAAAGTTATTGTTCGACAACGTTATAAATACAAATACAAATAATTTATTTATCAAAAAGAGAGACATTACACGTTAACATCAGACTCCAAACTAGGCTGAGCCTGTGCCTTACGTCTGCGAGAGCGGGTGGACATTTGGACAACTTTACTATATATAGAAATACATAATCTTTAGTAACAATAGCGATCTTAGCGATTAGCAATCTTTAGTATAGTAATCAGTTGTTTTCGATAATTGTCATTGTCATTTTTCTTTCTCCTTGCACCATTTTTACATGTCTCTGTTTGGCCCGATGGTTGACTGGTATAAATAAATAAATAGCGGTAGAGCTAATGGTAAATCATCCTCCTTGCGCTATCCCGGCATTTGCCACGGCTCATGGGAGCCTGGGGTCCGCTTTGACATAGTAACTAATCCCAAGATTTGGCGTAGGCGCTAGTGTTACGAAAGCGACTGCCCGAAGGGTAACTAGACCTTATTGAAATTAGTCCGGTTTCCTCACGATGTTTTCCTTCACCGAAAAGCGACTGACAAATATCAAATGACATTTCGATACGTTCTGAAAAAGTCATTGATGCGAGCCGGGGTTCGAACCCGCGACCTCCGGAAGGAAAGTCACACGCACTTACCGCTTAATGGTAAATAATTATATAACTTAAATTATCGATAAAACTAATCTAAACTTTGATGCCTACATGAAAAACGCTTTACTAATTCTAATTTTTAAACATATGAACATGATATTTAACTACCCTTAGAAAATGTGACATTAAAAGCACACCTTGTATGAACGCAGCCGTATGCTATATGGCCGTGCAGGTAAGTCAGTAAATCAGGATTAGGGCAACGAGGTCCATTTGTGCGTTATTTATAAACTAAATCCACACGACGAGGTCACATCGGACGGAACGCCGTACAATTATGCTTTCAATGGGGTCTAATAATAAGTTCTGTGTCAAAATAAGTAGATGGGAATGGTAGGTGATTTACCTAGTTATTAACACGATGATTTAAAATGAATTATGAATACATATATATATTGTAATAAGTAAGTCCTGCGTACTTGTAGGTACAGGTATGAATTATATTTGAGTTTTGAACTCTTATAAAATACAAGAAAATTCCAAATTCAAAATCAGATGGCCTGGGTTTTATGAGGATAGACTTTGCAATCTTTGCATACATCTAAACCATTTAGATACTTTAGATTCACAAAACTCATCACCAATCAAGTCTCTCCTAATCGATTAATCCTCATAGAATCTGAATACAGAATCCGTACTTTAAATAATAAATGCTTTTTTTAAGGAAATAGGTAAATAATTTGAGCACAATTTAAGTTTATTTTCATATATTTTGAACATATTCATTTACATACTAAAACAATATTTGTTAAACGGGATCATTAAAAATTATAATTTATACACCTAGTTGCACGTTTTCCATCGTTATTAAAAACAAATAGGTAATACCAACTAGAATACGCCGTGTGAAGTCTTAAAAGTCGCGTGAGTCTTCAAATCCCAATTTGAGTGAAACGGCGCACAATATGTCAAAATGACGCTCTCGTGATCCTTTTGGGTTAGGTCTTCTGAACTTTGGGTTACTCGATAAATCAATGGGTCACTAAAACAGCGAAGTAATGAAGTATTGAAACAGGTACGCCGTTTTAAGTCTGTAACTTTTCTCATTATAATGATAATTCTTCATCCATTGTTATTTGTATAATGCTGTATAGTATTGTTCGATCTATAAAGTGATATTATTGCACATTTCCGTAAAAGTATTATACTTCGAGGGTGCCATGTGCAGTGCTTCGGGGCATTAGGATTCAAGTTTTAGGAGATTCGCGTCTTTGTGATTTTTTTATAGCGTGAACCATTAAACATGAATAAATAAATAAATATTATAGGACATTCTTACACAGATTGACTGAGTAAGCCCACGGTAAGCTCAAGAAGGCTTGTGTTGTGGGTTGTGGGTACTCAGACAACGATATATATAATATACAAACTTCCTGCCCCGCACAGCTAAACTGTGGAATGAATTGTCGCCTGCGGTATTTCCGGACCGATACGACCTTCAAATCTTCAAGAAAAGAGCGTACACCCATCTTACGCACCTCCAACACCTCTGGTGTTTCGGGTGTCCATGGGCGGCGGTGATCGCTTACCATCAGGCGACCTGTCTGCTCGTTTGCCTCCTATCCCATTAAAAAAAAAAAAAAAAAAACACAGAAAACATTCATGACTCAGGAACAAATATCTGTGCTCATCTCACAAATAAATGTCCTTACCGGGATTCGAACCCGGGACCGCAGCTTAGCAGGCAGGGTCACTAAACGCTAGGCCAGATCGGTCGTCAGCGTGAATAATATGCATTGTTGTGATGTCACTGTAAAGTGTCATATTTTTACAGACACTTTCCATGAATGATGTCATAGTTCACTATAACATTTTATTCAATACAAATGAGCAGATTTAGCTTAGTCCGACCCACGTTTAACATCACTGTTACAGTATTAGTTAGGTACTTATTCTCTGCAATCACATGAAAAACAAGTGTTAAACATATTTTGTAAACTTTTACTTATTTTGTTGCCACATAAAAATCAATCATTTAGCATTGTTCTTATCATTGACATTGACTTAGAACATAAAGTTACTTGCAACCTGGGCATATATTTACCACCATGATTTTAGACTTTATTTGTCAAATGTTACTTTTATAAGGCCAGAACTTAAAGTTATTTGATTAAATTAAAACTAAACCCAAAACCCATCCAATAAAAACAAAATAGATCGTGATCAGCAGCGCAGGCTTCGTCAATTGGACATAAAAACAAATCAGCTACAGGCTTTGTCGACTATATACAAACGAAATAATCCGCAACAGGCTTTGTCAAACTTAAACACTAAATAACCTAGGGTATGGTGCCACCCCGGACCGCAGCTGGCCCAAAAGATCCCATAACACTGGCCGCGTTGCCCCGTTGAACAGCCAGGGAAATTTGTTGGACCAGGTACGATCCGGAACGAGGATCCCCCTGCCTCTAAGCCGCCGACCCAATTCCCAAATTTGTCAAATTCATTTTGTAATTTTTTGACATTCTTCTGTCTTATTAAGGGTTAATTGTTATGGGTTAAAAGCCCGGAGTATCCATACTAATATTATAAATGAGAACGTGTGTGTGTCTGTTTGTTTGTCCATCTTTCAAGGCAGAACGGAGCGACGAATTGACGTGATTTTTTAAGTGGAGATAGTTGAAGGGATGGAGATAATTATGTCACTACATAGGTTACTTTTTGTCTCTTTCTAACGAGAGCAAAGCCGTGGGCAGAAGGTAGTAATCAATATAACAGCCCTGTAGCTCACTCACCGCTTCTCCCTTGGACCTCAAATCCAAACTGGACAACAATTCATATAGCAATTTACAAACATAATAAACAATACGCAAATTATTTCGCCATACGTCCTCATTGTGCCAGCGCCGCGGGCGATGCGTACCCTTTATCTGCTAATAATGCTTTCGACAGTTGTTCTTTAAAGAATCTGCAATATGCGCCATTTTAGTTTTCTTTGTGATTTGACCTAAAGGTCTATCCCTCAGGCATTGTCTTAAAGTCACTAGTTAAAAGGCCACCAGAAATAACAAAACAAGACTAAAATGTCAGTTTCATGATTTGTGACATCATTTTAATAATCTATTAAGTTTAAATATTGTTAAAAATGCAGTGATTTTGCTTCAACTGAATGGTAATTGACTTACCTTGCGCCTTAGTTCTATTTCCATCATTAACAAAGGTTTATTGAAATAAGATTCAGACGAGATGACTGTAACTGTAACACCTGACATAGATATTAAGGGTGTTTAGTAGTTCGTAGTTCATTTATTTTGCTATTATCCACTAGTCAAATAATGAAGTATACTCATTCACATACAAGTATACACTGAAGAATTGATTCTTCAAAAAAAATATAGTTATTTAATAAATATGTATATTATTCTATATCTATCCATATAAGTCAACAACACATACCATCATTCAGCTTCCACCGTTATCCCAATAATTTCTGAATGAACAAAATTGACTTATATCCACTCAAGAAGAAACTCCATTCAATATGTCCCTTTATCTACCACGCAATTCCGAAAACGTGGTCGGTTTTTGTCCACCCATTGTTGCCTGGCAATGCCCAGTGGGCCCACGTTTTGCGCATCTCTGCCCCCTTTTTGACTTCGGCTCGCTCGAATCGGCCCTTTGTGCAGTGACAAGTATTTCAGAAAAATATACCACCCTGTTACTGGTACTAATTTGTGCAGGGATGTAGTTGGGTGGAAAGCTGGACATGACTTATTTGACGGCATAAGTAGAGTACACTAGCATTACTTAATAGAAGCGACTGAAAGACAAGTTTCAAAAGCACATGTTTTTATTTACCATATTAGAATTATGTTTGCTATAAATATGTATATTATTAATTCAGTATCCGTTCAAAGTACCTCTCACAATATAATTGTTTTTTGAACAGACACTTTCCGTTATATAAAATCGATTTTAAAGGTTGAAGATGACCGAAAAGGTTTTAGTTACATAGTTACCTACTACGTCCACAGACACAGTAAAGACCCACAGAAACAGCTTTCTCGATGATTCAAATAATATCGTTATAGAAACATCGAGAAACGCAATAGCTATAAGGTGTGCTAGAAAACCTACAAAAATAAGTCATAAGTAGGTGCAATAAAACGTTTAAAATGCTTATTTATTTTTAAAGGCATTAAATAACCGGTTGCAAATCGCAGCATTTTCATAAGTTTCCTTCAATTTGGAAATGATATTTTTTTTAAATTTTAATTAAAAATAATAAAAAGATCGGTAGAAATTCTGTAAGACATAAATAATTAGGTGACTAGAATACTAAAGATAATTTCCAACTCCGGCCCTGCGCATCAAGGTGCAACCCGTTGCAAAAACAGTCAGAAATTGTCCAAAATTTTCTAAACGTGATCAGTCCATTGTCCCCACACACCAGCCACAATGCGCACAATGGGACCATCTTTAGCTACTCTTTTATTCCAACAATAGTACTTTGCAACTAACAATACTGACAAATCTTTCATCTAACATCCGACCTACCATCGAACACTACTCGGATTTTAGTTCCTATCTTCCTCACCATGGCGTTTAATTTCAATAGTTCGTAATTGTGGAGTTAGATCGTAGTGAACATTGAAGGTAGTAATGGCATCTCACATGTTTGCCATAGTGTCATTGTTACCTATACCTATTGTGCGATTGTTGCATTGTCGGGTAGGTCAATGCGAAACATTTTAATATTGTGAAATTATAAACGTCTGCGCTGGAGGTGAGGAGTAGGTGAGATTAAAAAAAAATAAAGAATAATGTTTCTTTTTAACCGAAATTACCCAATATAAGTCGGCCATTTTAATAAAATTGTACAGAACAACATCCCACACCTGAATTGACATCAAAGAGGTCATCAAATTTAATATGTTTATATCTGGTTTATTTTGAAGCGCTGGTGGCCTAGCGGTAAGAGCGTGCGACTTTCGATCCTAACGCAAGGAGGATGATGATCTGGTTTATTTTGATCGTAGCCTTTCTATTACAGATAAGTAGAATAATATTAAAAGTTTATTTTGTATCACATAAAAGATTTAGATATTTATAAACATAAATATTCAATTAATATAAATCTTTGTGTAACTTTGATTTTTGTGAACTTAGTTGGCAGAGAACCTTGTATTTGCGATTTATTCGTATAGCTTATATCTACTGATATTTCCAACCCAATGAATATTAAATTAGTGTGAGAAAGACACTGTATATCACACCAAACTTAAAGTATGCCATATTTATTATACACTCAGATCAGATCAGAATTCTAACAAAGCGGCTCCACACCTCTCGCTGCTCCGCCCACGCACGATTTATTGGAATTCGAAACTGTCTCCACATGCCTTTCATCTATTCCCAATCCCTCACAAACAATGTCGAAAACTATACCTCGCCGCGTCGCATCCGGCCAACACGCTATTGGTTTCATAAAATTCTTTGTGCGAATTGTATCATTCAACACTTTGTTACAATTTTAATTGTTTACCAGCGTTGCGTTTATTGGAACTAAACTTTTCATTCATATTCATTTAAAACTTTTTCAACCAATTCTGAACTTTACACATGAACTATAAAATCTTTAATATCTTTACTTACTTTGTCATGATTCGTCTTTAGATTGAAGGATTGCACATCCGGTCAATTTCCCAGATTTGTACAATTGAATTGTCAGCCGGAAGTCAAGTGTACTTGAAAGGTGTGCTCTGAATACTAGTGGTCCTGTGGTTAAACCTTTCAGATTAACGAACACAATCTGACCAATAGCTTTTATACGTAAATTGCTTGACAAATTGGAGTACTTTGACAAGTTAATTGTTAAGAAGGTTGAATACATTGAATACATGAGAAACATCTGCCTTCTTATTATGTCTATATTTATTTACTTTTACATGTTTAATCCTGTTCAGTTGAACTATTTCATGGTGAATCTCTGGATTCTTTAGATAGCATACAGTACTTAAATCTATAAGCTTTTTCAGTTGAACTGTTGCGTGATCATCGACAATCTGATGTCTTTCAAATTGCACAAATCCCAGACATGAAAAACCTGATTACACAATGTGCAATGAAATTAACAATTAGTTGCTGATTACATCAATAGCGATGCCGCTTTGCTTATTGACAGATCGGATCAAGGCAGCAAGGGGCCAACCGCGGAAGCGGCGACTTTAGCAGATCAAGCGATAGCATTCAAAGGACATCCTCGGAGCCCATTCAGTAGTACCTAGTTCAGTTTCATTCATAAATATTTACAACAGTAGCATTAGTATGTAAGCTCAGGACTTCATTTATTTCCAATTCATTCATCCTAAGGAATACGCTGGACAATTGGGCTTTGATCGTCCAGTAATCCCATCTTTGTCCACATTTCTTATTTCATTCATAAATGCAGTTTTTGAAAACTTCAGATGTTATCAGCTAGCCGCTTTGCGAATGGGACATTGTTCCTAGTTTGTGAGAATTACAAACAAACCGCAAAATACAAATGGCAAACAGATAAAAACACTTTTGCTAGCCGCTTTGTTGCAAACAGGTTACTAAAAGCTATATTAGAAATGAGCAAATCAGTCCTTAAATAAATTTACATTCCACATTGTATGATTATGCACATTTATCTACGAACCTATGTAAAAGTCGCTATTAATATTAAAAGAGGACGAGTTGGGTTGAAATTATTGAAATTACAACTTTTATAGATAAAAATCCACCATAGTTTCACACGTGTGTAAATTTGCAACAATACACACTTCAATTGGTCAACGTCAACAAGCTATTATAAGTAATTTAAGTACCAGTACCTAACGGTGAATATAATATCTTTATTATAATTTACAATTCATTATCAAAACATCTGTTACCCACTTCTGACTATAAAACGGATGCGTAATCTCCACATAATGTTACAATAACTCCATTAATAAAGAATTACCGTACAATTTTAAATAACCCATTTAGTTCACAATTGCTTTTGAGGTAGTCCGGAAAGACCAACAATCGACTTAAGTTGGTAGTCTAAAACTCTAATTTATCACAGAGCATCTTACACCAGACGGCGAGGCACCGGCTTATCCACATTGTTATTATCTATTTCATTAACATCCTCTGCTTCTATCGCTTCATTCTCTGTGGCTTCTGAAGTGTAAACTTTGTATTGTGAAACTTCTTAAGTAGGATTAGGAATGAGCTTTGAGGGACCGCCTTCGTATGACTTTTGTTACATTTTGCGGTTGTGAATGAATTTCGGCGAAGTTGCTCGTTCGGTTCGAGTGCTCGGTTTTCTTAACTATTCAAAGGCTTTGAGTAACTTTTGGATACCTTTTAATTTTGATCTAACCAGCATAGCACAAATTGAAATTAATTTCATTATCATCATCATTTCAGCCATAGGACGTCCACTGCTGAACATACGCCTCCCATTTGGACCTCCAGATATACCGGTTGGAAGCGACCTGCATCCAACGTCTTCCAGCAACCTATACAAGGAATTCATTTAAACATAAATACTTAAAAAAGTAGGCATATTAATTCTTTTATCTACCTAGGTAAGGTACCTATTACCTATACCAAAAACCACAGCTAATACAAGTCTCTTTGGTTTTTGAACAATAATCTTGTTTATAATTTTTCAAAGATACAGCTGTATCGATAAGCACAAAACTTTCACAATAGCCCAATCATTATTTGATTAAAAAACAGCACTTTCAACATCCCAAGGATGGGGACACTATGTACATACATACATACATACAATCACGCCTGTATCCCATAAAGGGGTAGGCAGAACACATGAAACTACTAAAGCTTCAGTGCCACTCTTGGCAAATAAGGGGCTGAAAGAAAACGAAACTGTGACACTATGTATCCCACAATATTTGGATTAAATCATACAACTCCGCGTAAAATCCGAATCTTTTGAATACACACAATACCTATTTGACATATCCTGATCCAATAAAGGCAACAAGCTTGAAAAATAATCAACAGACAAAAGCCCTGAGTGTCGCTATAGCAACTGACTCATGCGCATAATTTTCGGATATTCTTATCTCTTGTTCAGACAGTGGTGCGTCAAATTTTTGATCAGACAAGTATTATTTGACCTTGAATTCTTTACAAGTATCCTCAATCGATGGACGGACTTTATACTGGCCGTTCGAAGCTTTCGACTCTTGCGTGTTCTATGAAGGATTGGAATAATCGTGGATGCGATGAATTTAATTGATTAAGCCCCCCACAATAGCCGCACACATGAGATGACGACAAAGCCGGGAATCGAACCTGGGATTAGCCGGTGGCCATTATCCGTAAGAGTGCACCTTTACACGCCCACAGTTTTATTTTGATCGCTCTGCGAATGAGCGTTACTATGGTGTTAAGCTGTTGTAAAATTAATTATGTCATATTTAAGCACCAAATGCCCAAACTGGCTATTTGATAACTTTGTTTCAGAAAGAATAACTACTAAGAATATTTTTTTTATTTTTATTATTATGATTTATTGGGAATTTAAACACCGTAAAAATACATTTCATGGTGATTTAAAGTAGACTAACACTAATATTTTGTTTTGTTATTTGTATGGCAATGGCATGAACATGTTAAGCAAGTAAACCATCTGTATTTGATTTCACTAAGTACGAGTATGTTCAGCTCGATAATCATAGGTATCATAATGTTATAAGTTTAATCGTATTTAACAGTCTACCTAAGTCACATTTTAAATAAATGTTGAAGTTGTTGCATTGATTGAAGTCTTTATTAAGATTTAGAAGGAAAATAAATTTTACTTATAAGATTTAGAATCACAAGTTTAGTAACCTATAGGTACTTAATAAACGAGATGTTCCGTCAACATATTTATATAACTTTTGTTTTTGTAGAAAATTTTGTACAGGTACATAGAATCACAGGCAAAATGCATAAGAAAGTGATTTCCAATAAGACACAACTTTTATTGAAGCAAGATATGTATTTAAGTTGGAACCAAATTGTAAATGTCATATAGTTAACTAAGCTCTCTCAAATTAGGGAATTACGTGGAATAATCTAATAAGAAAAGTACTAAAACTTAGTAGTTATAGTGTAATAAATATTACAGAAGAATCCGAAACTACAAAGACAGATTAGATAGACGTCGCTTATTATGGGATACAAGAATAGGTACCTACAGTTAGTAGTTACCTTAGTTACCTAAATATACACGCAACAGAAAATGGGCTACTTTATTAATATTCCCTCTCTATTTATTTAATGAAATGCTCGTTCCTGAGCGGCTTCAATAACGATTGTTAGTATACATACTGCCTTCGTCAACAATGCCTATCTATAGCATTCAATGTTAAACTCAAAGCGCTCCAATAGCATTCACCATTGTGCCGCACAAAGTTTAATTTAACATCAAGAAATGAACATCAATGAGTATAAAACGGCTCATTCCGACCGAGCCATTATCGGCCTCGAGCATCGACCAAAGACGAAGAGTTTCATTTGATATTTCCATTAAATTTCAATTCCGAACTCATCTGACGCAACAAAAGGTATCTCGACAATGAGACCCGCTACTATGTCAGGGAGGTACCTAATGAGTGCTCCTACGCGAATTTCACGCCGACTTTGCTTCTAAGTCCTCCGATTCCCAGAAACTCGATTGTGGCGTTCATTGATGTTTTTTTTTTTCGAAGTATCCCCGCCCGTCCATTGTCCGGCGGAGGCGGTGGATATAAATTTCCGTATACCTTTTTCTTTCAACAATGAAGTGTCATTGTTCATGTTTGTATTTTAATATCGCGGCAACACACGACAAAATCGGAATAGATAAATAATGCTTAGTTTTTTTTGGTCGTTTGTTATTTCGGTTCCAGAGCGTCTGGCGCGGCCATGTTTGGAGATATTAATGGCGGGACGCTACGTTCCGTTCCATTCATGTCTTATGCATGTTCGTCATAATATGTTGCGTTTACAAAGAATGCTTTGTGGTTGTCGATGGCTTCATTCTTGGCTGGCTGGTGTCGAGTACCTGAATCGATTTTTGGGAAATGGATTAAACTGTACTAGGAACCAATATAATGATATTGTGCCTTTATATAAATCTTTTGGTCAACTTGGTTTCTCATTAAAGACTACTGAAGTGCGATTTCCTGTATGTTTGATGCAAGCAGACCGTTAAGTGCACAAGTATAATATAAGAAGTACTTTACACTACATTTTCCTAAAGAGTCCTTTCAAGGGTTTAAGTTTTGAGTAGTACAGCGTCTTGTTCTTGATTGACGACAGTGGAAAGCTACGTATATCTTCAATAGGGGTAACGACTATATAAAAAATGGCATTCTGTTTAGTTCGTCAGTTTGATCGTCCAAAAATACTGAACACAATTTTTTCGCTTTTTCTGATCAATGAAAAAATACAAAGATATAGAACATCAAAGTTCCGGAGTGGGGACTTGTGACGTCACTTCTAAGTAAAAATTGTACCTACGACGACGTCACGCGAAACTTCAACGCACTGTACCGTCGTAATTTTTCGTTTACAAGAAAAAATAAAAAAATACGTGTCTAAAGTTCTTTGATAATCTAACTGACGGACTAATTAGTTTATTTTACTCGTCTCGCCTATTGTCTTCTAGATTCCTGCTCTCGAAGCTTTTTGAGATATCAGATTTACTGACATATTCAACTTTATATATTACAATAACTCTTTGTAACTTGTAACCCTCCATCATCGAACCAAGCGGATTTAGAACTTTACTTTAAACTTTGTGTCCATAAGCTGCCACGTCATATGACCGTTTCTCAGACAATAAGTCAACAAAGGGTACTTTCCCTTGGCCAGAAGGGCTTATCCGCCGCAGTTTTCCTATGGGAACATATCGTTTTGTGTAAAGGATATTGGCGTATTTGTCAATGTCCAGGAGCCCTTTCAGGACGCGTTGGACCGTGACTTGCGGCTAGGATTATGTTTAACATACTAGTTTTGACGTAAGGTAAGACAACTAGGGAGCTGATGGGGCATTGTGAGAATATGTAGGAAGTAGAACGGGTAAAAATCTCGTCAAACTAACGTAACATTTCATGTGCTAGTATAATATCCAATTATAAGATCATGGTGAGATAGGTCCATTTTATTTTTGAGTTCTAGAGAACAAATCTTTTCATACGTTCAATATCATTATGTTTTTAAAACTATAGAGGTATTGAAACTTGAACTAAACTCAGGCCGAAGTTTAGAACTCTTAGAAATTGAGGGAGCCACCTTCGTAATCTTAATACCTACTGCTAAGTTTCTTGGATCTCTAAGCCTGGGTCTATTGGGCATAAGCAGAAATGCTGCAGAGATTCTTGATAATTGTAAACTTATTTATTACTTAAAGTTATTTTGTCACCAAATGCAAATTTGTAATTCGAAACTTTAACTATATTTCAACAACTTACATCAATAAACAACAATTACACCTTCGTCAAGTGACCCATAACTAACCCTTGGCGGAACCGCGTGCAGAACGGGTTTCCCCATTTCAAGTCTAACCCGTTCGTGAAGGCGGGTAACTGGCTAATCTGCTGGTCCTTGAACAATGGGTGAGAATCAATGTTTGTACTTAGGATTATAGCTAATAGGGGCTGAAGCAAAAATGCTGGTTTTATTTTGAATTTTTACACGTGTTAATCAAATATGACAAGGAAATCACACGTTAAAATATGACATATTTTCATTTATTTTTAATTTTAACCATGAATTTTTTAGATGGATTCTGCTGTTGAAAATATTGTGTATTATGACTTTCCGTTTAAAAGTCATCATTGATTTGATTGAACCGTGTAAAAATACAAAAATTAATAGATAGTCACTAAACAATTGCGTTAGCTTCCCTGTGCGGCGTTAGGTAAGACTCATAATCCATAATTATTATCGAATTATCCAACAGTGCTCATAGAGCGAGGGCTTGAAAAGAGAACAATGTTACAAGTGTACAACACCTAAATTAAGAATAAACACGGATCGATTTTACATAACCTAAATACTTTATTATAAAAATGAATTACATAAAGATAACCATTGAATTAATACCAACACAATTAACCTTAATTCAGTTTTTTATTCAATTCTGATCAGTACAAATACGTTCAAAAAGAAAATTCATACTTTCAACCGAACCTTACACCAACATCAAAAGCGAAAGCAAAGCGTCACCCATAATAGCTAATAGAGCCTCTTCAGACCAATCAAAGCAAGGCAAGTGCCACCTTTGATCCTTTATACCAGCTTTATACTAAACAGTTCAAACAAAAAAAGACTTATGTACTATAGAATGGAAGGACAGCTATGTCTTTTTCAAAGCGAGCACGTTTGAAAGGCCTTTATAGATTGGGCCGTGTGGAGAGTCCTTAACTTTGCGGACCGGTGTCCAGTTTGAACTGAAAGGCAATTAAGATTCAAAGTTTTCGCGAGCGTATATTATACCTGCTCCTCTTTTTTATATATTTTGGACTTTAACAGAGTTCATCAAAGTTGGTTTTAGAGAAAAACCGTAAGCGAGATGAGAGTTTTTGTACCTCTCACGCGCGACTTAATTTTTGGTAAGTCGCTCGTGAGATTTTTCCGAGCCTTCAAATAGAAACTTGTTTAAAAGCGCAGTGACGACCTGCACGGGTAGCATGGTCGCGTGATAGACGATAAAATATCAGGCCGTCCCTATCGCATTATTAGTAAGTGCAATAGGGACGGCCAGATGTTTTATCATTCATCGCGCGACCATACTTGCCTGCCTGCATGTTGATGATTTGTATTGAAACATTAGAGGTATTATTCCTACATGTATGGGGTTCTTCAAAAAAGGAGTGCAAAAGTTTCTAATGGGTCGGCAACGCGCATGTGACACCTCTTGAGTTGCAGGCGTCCATAGGTTGCGGTGACCGCTTTCCATCAGGCGGGCCGTATGTTTGCCTTCGACATGGTATAAAAAAAAACATGTGGCATAAATCTAGTCTGTTTTGCAGCAGTTTACTACAAAAAAAAACCTAAAGCTACATTAAAAACTACCCAGTACAAGCTCATTTATATATTCTTCGATCAAGATAGCAAAGACCGGCTAAGCTGACTATGCACCAACCAGAAGTGAACGAAGTAATAATATTTTATAGAAATTAGATTGTCATATTTTGTCCTTGCGACATGAAATATTAATTTAGTCTAGTTTGGGCCATGTAATATTAGTTAAATTTATAAGAACACAATTTTGTCAATTGGAAAAAATGTGTTTTGAAATCTTGGAGTAACTAAACACGTTTTGTGAATTACTGTACCTTTGAAGAACATCATTGCCAATGACATTTTTCCCCTTAGAAGCAAAATTAGTAAAATCATAATTACAATCAGGACGTAACAAATTGATGTACAAATCGTAAATAAAACATCAAATTAAATTGAATTAGTGACATGTGGCATGACGCGTTGCAGTGGCATATGCAAGGTCGCGACCTGAGCAATTTGGCCGTGTTGGTTATGATGGTGTTATGATAGGAAATATAAAATTATAACAAAGTGGAGTAACAATTCACTTGAATAAAAACACGTTATGTGTAGTAAGTGTGCCTCTGCCTGTGCATAGACTCACAGAATATCAATTAAAAGTAGAAAGAAAGAAAGATAATTTTATTCAGAAAACGCTTACATTTAGGTATTAAATAGACAGTACAACTAATTTATTAAAACCGAAATAAATTACATATATGAAAGAAAAAGTGACCAAGTCCTCTGGTGCCTGAGGAATTTATTTATTGACTACTTTATAAATTGAAATAAATAGATTATAATTTAACTTGTATTCATTAGAACTAATTTATTGTTATAAATTGAAATAGATATCATACACGAAAGAAAAAACGGCAAGGCCCACTGGTGGCCGAGCCGGGAATCGAACCCACGCGCGCGTGTGGTCTAGTGGTAAAGACGTTAGCCGCGTAAGCTGAAGACCCGGGTTCGATTCCCGGCTCGGCCACCAGTGGGCCTTGCCGTTTTTTCTTTCGTGTATGATATCTATTTCAATTTATATTTTATTTATATATAGTAGGTAGTGTGACTACTTGAAAAAAATAACAAATCAAAAAATATTCAACAAAATAATTTGATTTGTTCCCTAGTTGGAATTTATTGATTGCAGAAATTAAATAATCCTTAAGACCGAAATATTTTGGTTTACTACGGAAGTAATTTCACATTTTCTTTTGAAAGCAAGCTAGGTACGTGACTGTTAGTAAAAGACATCTAACAGTGTGCCTAATTTGTTCCTAAATATAATTTGAATCTTAGTGCATACTTTGATAGTGACAGGTACATTTTATGTTGGTTGTTATATATTGTATAATATGGTCGTTTCTATATTTTTGTCATAAGTACATAAATGAGTTTGTGGTATACCTATAGTTTTCATAAATGTTTAAAAATAGTTACGAAAGTAATTTAGTTCGGCCAAATTAGCAAATATCCCTCGGAGTGCAAAGAAGACACATTTTGCGGTACCTAATTATTTTGCACAAATATGGGTAAGTACACACACACCTACACTACCTACTAATCACATACTGCCCGTATTCTGTGTTTGTCTGCTAAAATATTGCATTTATATTTTAGATGTAGATAAAAAAAATACAATTATACCCAACCTAATCCTAAAGTTTTAACGGAAGTTTAAGACATCACTTTACCATATTTTTTGTATTTAAAAATTCAAACAAAAGGGTAAGCAAAACCTTTACTTTCAATCCCAAAAAACGGTAAAAGTGAAATCTATTAACTGCTGTCCATTAACTATGAAAAAATTCGAAAGTAGCCATAAACGAAATTGTATTAAACAAAACTGGTGCCCGTTTGTCTGGCGCGGCAGACACCACGTCTACCTGTTCGAAACCCGACTCCGTCCCGCTCCCACACATGAAGAAACCCATTTACGCAAAAGGGATAGCAGTTCCTCTGTACTTTTTTTCCTTTGAAAATGTATTGGCTTCTTGAAAGTAAAAGGGTGTAAGTTTACTATGATTGTATGGCGCTTAAGTCGTTTCTAGAGAGTTGTATGGCTAGCGTCCATTTTGTTTGTTCTAACCGCCTGGACCCACGTCATTATGGAGTGTTATCTCCGATGAGGGATATATTTTTAATGCCTTTTTTATTTTTGAATTGTGAGGCATTATGCTTTTTGAATGTGTCGAATAATAAACTGGGCAGTATATGTGTGGGTGAAGATTCTGCAGCTAACCAGAAGATACCAGACAACCAGGAGCCAGATTCTTTGGTGCATGTTAAATCAAAAGTGCGTGAGTACGCACATGACGTAACATGACGATCAGGCAGCCGTCCCTATCGCATTATCTATAAGTGCGATAGGGACGGCCTGATGTTTTAACATTTATCGCGCGACCATGCTTATACGTCTGGTGCGCAGCGATCAGCATGGTAGCCTCTAATATCACTTCCATACCTGTCACGTTCTAATTAACGTTTATAATTTGCGAAATGGACATCTAGACAATAGGGGATATCGTGCGACCATACTGTTACCTAACAGAAGATGCTCATCTTTAACTAGTGTCCCTCTACTAGCCTAACCAAAGTACCAATCATTCAGGCTTCATGGCGAATGAAACGCAACTGGCTCTGTTACCTATAATGATGTGATAGAGAGATATGTATGATACGCTACATGAGCGTGAACAATTGTCACGTCAGCTCGATCAAATGAAGTTTTTGATCCATAAGGTTTATCTGTTCCAGGTTTTTGATGCCTTGGATTTTCTGTGTGCCATGCCTTCCATGACATAGCTTCTTAAGTAATATTTTTATTTATAGAAATAAAATTTTAAACTTCCAGGAGAGTAAGTAGCATACCAAGGATGCATCTGTTACTCTCCCGTATACTGCGGCCACCAGCGCCCGCGCATCTTATCAGGCTCGTTGCGGACCTTTACAGGGTTTTATTAAGCGGCTATATACCTCCCTCCTCCCACCAAACGACATATTTTGATACAAAAACCATGGCGGTTACGACCTTCTATAAACCAAGGTTTAAAGCCGCTCCCGACGTGGGAAAAGATTGGTGACTCCACGTCTACGGAGTGACTTCTCAAAAACTTATATCCGTTTGCTTTAAAAGACAACCTAATTTATAAAACGCTTTGATATAAGTTCGAGTGTCTTTTCCAATATAATGAGCCCTTATAGAAGTTTATATTGTTCTCCAACTTGAAGTTTAGAGTATCGATAATGATCTCAGTGTCAATTTGGGTGTTTTAGCTTGGATGACGTTAATATTTTAATTGAAACGAGTGTCGATCGTTTGTGGATCTGTCAAAGTTTGGGTGATACTGATACACATCAATGAGTTTAGGTCACTTTGTTTTTTTTTAGAAAGATACGGACTAAATATGTAAAATTTTATCTTTTGGCACTGGCTTTATATTGGGTTTTAGCACTAATCAAAAACAGGTATGTGGTTGAAAAATCCACAGACCCAAACTTAATAAGTATATTTAAAGAAATGATAGTATTACTTATGTGTTAAGTATTCATAGTGTCTTTATAACATAGAACACAAAACATAAAAAATACAAATGTTTTTAAAATCGACGATGCTTCCCTATGTCTTTAAGTTTGCAAAAAAAAAAACAACCCTACCATAGGGTTACTAGACAACAATCCAATACAAAGGACATTAATTGCATTTCCCATATCATCAAATGACTAGGCCACATTCTGACCAGTACTACCAGTACTATGACCATTATAAAACCACACTATCCTTACATATACTACAATCCTTAGCCCCTTCACATAAAGTCCATTCTCATTTGAACCAATTATTAAGGTATCTTAGTAAATATTTGGGTTACCAGTTTACAAAAGGTCGTAAATGGGTTACTTAAAATTGTTTTTAAGTCTTTTCGATTCCATGGAGATCAGAAGCTGTCACCTGCTAAGCCGTTAAGCCGACCGACCGCAGTTCCCATAAAATAAGATTTAAAACACGGTCCATAAATAATGGGTATTATTTATGGCAACAATGCGCCGGCGCACTTATTATTTGTAATTATTTATTGTTGCGACAACGCTTTGTTTGATTGGACGCGGTTTATACGCCTCTGGATGGTGATAGTTGGTTGTTTATTGCTAGTAACTGCTATGTTTTTTTTTATACTAGGTCACATTAACCTATGGACGCCTGCAACTCAAGAGGTATCACATGCGCGTTGCCGACCCATTAGAAACTTGTACACTCATTTCAAAAACTTGTACATGCCTTTGCTACTTTGATGATTACTATAAATCTATACTTATATCCATACTAATATTATAAATGGGAAAGTGTGTGTGTTTGTTTGTTTGTCCGTCTTTCACGGCAGAACGGAGCGACGAATTAACGTGATTTTGTAAGTGGAGATAGTTAAAGGGATGGAGAGTGACATAGCCTACTTTTTGTTTCTTTCTAACCCCCCACTTCTCTCAAATGGGGGGGGGGGTGAAAAATTTGTATGCATACATGAGAGGGCTCTGGCAATAGTCCCCACGCTAGCTCAATGCGGATTGGGGACTTCTCATACACTTTTGCAAATGTAAAAGTATTAGTGTATATGATTTTGGTTTAATAGTTTTTTAAGATATACCTAGTCGTCAAAAGTCGTACAAGATGAATTAAGACAAACATAAAATTTCTTATTCGTCTGCAAGATTTGGTTCCAAGTGGAAGTTTTTTTTTTCTAATAAGCAAATGTAAATAACGGAAGAAATCAATAATCACATAAGCAAGTGGTGAAGTTCCATGAACGGTGCGCGCCACACCAATGCGTCGATTCTGGCGGAACTTAAATTCACTGCCGTTGTCTTGTCATTTGCCTCCAGCGAATTCTTAACTACTTTGGACAGTTTGGACACGTGGCCAGACGGGAGCCGGAAAACCTTGAGAAACGTATTATGGAGGACGGGGACTGGCCCTGGGGACCAACCCGCTGGGTGGACAGCGTTAAGGCCTGCCAGGGATTGACACAGGCGCTTATTATTAGGATTGATGCAGAAGATCGTGCTCAATGGAGAGATTTGGTGTGCAAAATAATGACCTCATGTGGTCGCGACCCTCAGCCATGAGGAACCGAGGAAGAAGAAGCTGTATGTATTGTAGGGATGTACCGACTAGTCGCCGACTAGTCGGGAAAGCCGACTATCCGGCCACTTTTGTAGTCGGCGATTAGTCGGCGACTAGTCGGCAAAAAAGGCCGATTAGTCGGCACTTCATAAGTGATAGAAAAACAGTACAAAAATAAATCAACAGCTGATGTGGTTGTATTGTGTACCTATTTGTTATGCCTTTCTTAGTCAAAACAACAAATATCAGATATCACAAAAATAATGTCCTACTTAGGACTATCAATTTCATAGGCAGGATTACTAATTCATTACCAGGTCCTACTATGCCAAACCGGTTGTTAAAAATGGAAAATCTATCTAAATATTCTCATAGACATTTGAACCTGTAAAAAAATCATGAAAAGCGCGAACAAAGGACCAAAAACGACATTCAAAATGTGAACTTAGTTGAAAAAACTGTTTTGGCCGACTAGCCGACTAGTCGGCCGACTAATCGGCCACCCCAGCGCCGACTAGTCGGTAGTCGGCCTAGTCGGCCAAATCAATAGTCGGTACATCCCTAATGTATTGTGTTGTGTCCCATCATATACTGTTTTTTGTGTCCCATGTGGTGTTGAAAGACTTAACAGTATCCATTAGAAACGGTAATTGCTTACCATAAGACGGTTTTCCTGATCGTTTCCTCATGTACATTATAAAAAAAATTAGTATGTATTATTTTAATCACAATAATAATCTTAAAAACTTTCCCCAGTAGCTGTTTGTCAGACAGTTCTATTTCCTACATTATTACGATTTACGATTAATCTAGAAACGCATCTCTGTCATGAACATCACTTAAAACATACGTTCATCCGACCCCAAGCACAATAAATATGTTATCCATAATCCGAGACCATTATCTTCCACGTAATTTATTAAATTTGACACTGTTCCGCCCACTTTCCCCTATCCTGCTATCCCTACTTAATAACACAAAGTTATCTTTGTAGTCATCTGTGTCGCCACCGTCTAAAAATTAAGTGAAATTTGTACGTGATGATCGTAGTTACAAATTTCGCCACCCGCATTTAGTAAGTTGGTAAGTAACCCTTTAGGGGAAGTCGGGTAGAATGGAGTTGTCACTAAATGTATCTATTTATTTAATGTTATTGCGGAATTATGCAGAAATTGTGCGATTGAGACGCGTTGTGTGGAATTAATTTTATTACTGTTTTTGAGTGGTTATGGAGAGGCGTTACTTATTAATCTTATCTTTATGTATTTTCGTTGTAACATTTTTACTATCGTCTATGTTGATTATTAACTTATTTAACTTATTTTAAATAGCCATTTTTAATATACTAAATTTTAATAATCCATACTAATATTATAAATGGGAAAGTGTGTGTGTCTGTTTGTTTGTCCGTCTTTCACGACAAAACGGAGCAACAAATTGACGTGATTTTTTAAGTGGAGATAGTTGAAGGGATGGAAAGTGACATAGGCTACATTTTGTCTTTTTATAACGCGAGCGAAGCCGTGGGCAAAAGCTAGTAATAAATAATTGAGCTTATATACGTCTCACTGCTGGGCACAGGCCTCCTCTCGTTTTACATATATATAAATGTAAAAAACTTAATTATGCTAATCTCATCATTATAAAACAAAGCCATTTACATATCTACGCTTATATATTCAATTATGGTTTAAATTATTGACACATAACCAGTTTATCTTTAAATACTGCGATTTAATACTAATATGGAATAATGAATAAAACTTTTTCACATATAAATAAACATTCGTAGTCATAAGGACTGTATCGATAAGTATAAGGACAAAACAAACCTCGTCTAAATGTTGACATGTGCATAATTTTATATTATTATGTTCCGAGAGTATGATCTGAAGGTATTGGTAAGCACTATTTAATATAAGAAGGTCTAATTTTTTTTTATTTTAGAGACTTTATGGTACTTTCATTAGGGTCTAGCAAATAAATTTCGGACAACCCCTATCTGGCTTAATTTGAGAATATTTCAATGACTGTTTGTACGATTTCAACAAAGGTTAATATGCTGCCAAAATATATTCTTTAAGAGTCCTCTTCATGGTTTTTCAATTGGGTACTTGCAGAATAAATGCGGTGAATTTATATAATTAAAAAAAACGCTATTTTGAGCAACGTTCCGGATTGTCGTAAATTTTTGATGCAAGCAGGATGAGAGAAACAGATAAAAAAATTTGCCATAGGCCAAAGTCTAACTGACATTCACGGTGTTTGAACAGTGCCTAAACCAAATCGAGATAAACAGTGTATGATAGTTAAATTCGACATTAAAGTCGGAGTTAGAGGAAGCACCATGCCACATTCTCTAAATGGCCGCCATACACAGATCCTGAACTTTATTTCTTAAAAATAACTATGGCTGGACTATGTCCAGATATTCTGCTTTGTGGATCATATGTCGTTGAGGTTCACACAGTACAATTTTTTTTCGCAATCGTATCGTTTTTTACGCACTTTGTGAATTTTCTAGTAGCATTTGTCCGGAATCGTAATTGTTACTCGGGAGGATTAAGTCAATACTGTCTAAACCACTTGCTTTACGTCGAGTTTCTAGGACAAAATGTGAACCTTATTATGTGCCTTATTAAGCCTATGACTTGTTTTAAGAAAAAAATATAATAGCAAATAAATACGGCTACTCAAAGTTGTCCTCATACTTAACGATACAGTCATGCACTTAATTGTTTTCAATTCACATAATTTTAAACCGATATAAGAATACTGGCTGCTTGGAAGAGTACCTGGCCAAGTCTGATCGAAAAGTTTCATTATTAAGTTAGGAATTATTATTTATGTAAAATCATGCAATAACTATTACTTATAAGTAACTGATATTTTGAATTGTATTAAATTAAACTCTAATTTATGTAGGTGAACAAAATAATAGCCATGGTTTTTAGGCACTGGCCGTGGTCGCGGAAGACCGACGTGTCACTGTGTCACGTGTGCCAGCAAAGTGACACCGGAGATTAGGGTTGCCAACTTTTTTTTAGGGAAATATAGTATTTTAGAAAATTCCATCTAAAAAATATAGTACACCGAAATAAAATATAGTACGGTACACATAATCGATAACCAAGTCGTAGAGATCGTTCTTTCTGTCCACTCTAAGGGGCTCCATTCGGTTTTCATAGATTTTTGACAAGTTTTGTGTTGCATTGGTTCTCTTATTTAAGTATCGTCGAAAGTTGTATGGCCGAATATCACTTCCCAACTCACGTTTCGCGCAATTTTATTCCGCCGAATGTTCATTTCCCAACTTATTGTTTTATTTGCCAAGCTCACATTTACCAACTTAACATTTGACCTTTTTTAAAAAAGCAAACTTTCATGTTGTCGAATGTTTTACTTAGCGTAATATATAACTAGTTTATCTATTGTATGTAATGTACCAAATGTTTTATTGAACACCAACAATATATATGGCGTATTTCGAAAAATATGCAATATTGAGTCTTCTATCACTTTCTAAATGTATTGACAGGTGTGCAATTTTTACTTACGCTATTAATATTATTTTAATTTCAATAGTTACCTACTTACTTTTTTTACAAGACCCATATTTAAAAAAAATACCCATATTATAAGTACTTATAATTTTTATGAAATTTGACATTGTTTTAAAAACATTTTTACTTCAATGAAATCTAGACTTTTATAAAAATGCAAAAGCGATTTTAATTTTAAACTAATTAAGGCAAAAATTTTGTTCAAAGAACCAGTTTCGGTCCTAAAATAGTTCAACTTTGATGCTAAATATCACAGAATCAATGAGCTGTGAAGTAGGTACCTAATTATGGGATGCTAGTTTGTTTAAAGACGATTCTGTTAATATGATATGCTTCAGAAACTATCGTAATATTCATAATAGCAATGGATTCAAATCGAAGCTCATCGGAGTAGAGAATCCCCTTAAGAAATGTCGTTATTTAATATATCATGGAAAAAAATACAAATTTTTGCAAACAATGGTGGTACGTATAAACGTAACTGCAATATTTGCAGGACAGAACGAAGTAATGAAATGTACAGCGAAGGTTAAATATGAATAAAAGCGCGAGCGGAGCGAGCGCGAAATTTTTTTCATTATCAAAACGCCGCTCCTGGCGGTTTGACCCTAGTGTAAATTCACCACTGGCATGGACCCCAAAAATATAGTACTTTTGCGTACTATATATGCTTCATCTAGAATATAGTACGCTGGGCCAAAATATAGTACAGTACTATATTATATAGTACGGTTGGCAACCCTACCGGAGATGTAAACAACAGTAGTACAACAACAACAGGGTAGTTTTTAGACCTGTGTGTGTCTTTAAATAAGCTATGTAAATTGCATACAAACAGAAAAAAAAACAAAAATTTATGGAATGCTTTGAAATTTTGATTTTTATGTGATTTGGGTCATCAAGGTCAACGTCAAAAATATGTAGTATGACAATTATGTATACTATTCAAAAGTAGTGGAACTGTCAACGGCTTCATTTCAGGCAGTTCTCACGCAACTTAGTCCGTGGCGTCGACAGTACCGACAATTGTATGGATTGTGCTTGTACTTATTGCGTGTGCAATTGTTGTTAGGGCTGTCACTGCCAAATACTTGCTTGTTTGAGTAACTTACATCCTTTTTTATTTAGGTAGGGACATATATTTAGACTGTTACCATTACTAGAGATTTCATTATGTACGTAATTAAAAATTAATGTTTATTTTCTTGCCATAAATAACTCTTCACTAACGATGTGTTAGTGCAGTGCAATTTTATGCTCAGCTATACGGTACAGGCATTAGATACATTTTATTCATGATTTTTTTTTACAGGGTAAGTAACTAACGTAACTAAGTAAATATTCAAAATTAAACAATATCATACAACTATAAACTTCTATTGCCATATCCAGGTGGATATAACTCAGAACTCAAATAGTATGTGGAAGTGACAACCCTAACACCGGTAATAAGGAAGTACAGGGGTGTGAGCCTGACCTCAAGTTACCCATCACGCACCCTCAGCATCTTCCTATTTCTCTTTCTTTCTTTTTATATGCCTATTGTTGAGATATCTAGAGCGGCAAAAACTTTCTTACTTTTTTTATACCTACCCTTTGTGAACATATCTAGAGCGTTAAAAAAAACGCAATAAATATCATTGAATTGCATTTAAAAGGGTTTTAAATTTAATATCCGATCGATTGGGGTTGTTTTGGAGACAGTAAGCTGCAAATTCTGAACGATTGAGCGATTTTTTGCAGTTTTAGGGTTGCGTCAAATTGATGTAAATATAAAAACGTGTCTGGTGTTGTCGACCAGAGAGGCTTTAAAGTTTTATAAATTGTTTAATCACTTTAATGTATTAATAAAATTGCTAAATACTGGAAATAAAACTAACGTGACGGAGAAAAATACAAATTTTCAGTTAAACGAAAACTTGTGTTTTTGATTTGTGAAATATAAAAAAAAACATCCGTAGGTGACTATAAAAGCGATCTAGTCACTTTGGTTATAATGTATTCATTTTACAATTTATAGACGCTGTAACTTAAAAGTAACATATATTTTTTATTTTTAAGACATTTAAAAACGGAATAAAAATATTTATGATAATTGAACCCTTAACCAACTTCGCCGGCTTTCCCCTCTGACATATCGCCTTGACATTTGGTGACGGATCGTCTTGTACAATATACACCTTATTTCATTTTTTTTTTCACTCTTTATTCTCTTTACAGAAAATACAATAAGCATTGCAAACTGCAATGCAATGTTTTTTTTATTAACTTTTTTTTAGTTTAACAGTACAATGGCTATGACTTGGCGAACCCGTTCAATACGAAAACGTCACTGTATTACTTCTTATTGTCGGATTCATATTAAATCAGAGGCAAAACATTGACCTTCAAATTACTTTATGAAAAACAATAAAAGGAACTAAAACTAATATTTCAGACCCACCTAATACTATAAAACAAATTAAAAACATGTGTTATCACAGGGTGCCTTACTGGTGAAAAAACTTAAAGCTCCGGCTGTACAAAATTAAGGACACAAGTGATAATAATAGAAAAAAAATACTGAAACTGAAAATAATAAAAAACGGTGTCGAAATAAGCTTGCTAGGGGAAGTATCTGGTGGAGATAAATAATTTAAGATTTTGTATATTTTATAACATTTATTTATAAAGAAAATTCTTGCCAAAATGTGTTTGTTCAGTTGGTTCTTAATTTAGTTACTTACTGCGCTAACCGTGTGAAAACTGACCTATAATTCTCTTGTTCGACACCAATGCAATGTTTCCAGCTTTGTTTCAATTTGTTCCCTGATCATGTATAATTGTAATAATTGTTAAAGATTAATTTAGTACTTCTTTATAGTAGAAAATAGATAAAGCCAGTGGTTCCGGATCCGGCGATAAACGAGCTAAGTACCTCTTTTATCAAAACAGCGTCTCAAGTTGTATTCTAATTAACACAACATATTTTAATTATCTTTGTTCAAGTGCAAGGCAAGTTCAATTCTTGCGTTATAATCTGGATTTATTGTTGGGACAAATTCTATAACCTCGTAATGGTTAATTAGTATTTTAAAGTAACTGTATAATGTTTCTTCAGCTTTGTGTTACATATCTTGTATGACATTTTATTGATGAATATTAGTGCGAGTTCGAGCCTCGCCACTATGTTAAATATATTCCATATATATTTGTTGAAACCAGGATTCGAGTTCCTGAGATATCTAATTTACCTAAATACATTTCGTAAAGGATTGAAACGAGACGACCGATATTATATTGTTATATCCTACAGATTAAACAACATGTGCATTTATTATAACTCAAACTGTGTTTAGAGTAAACTGTCTTGGAAATTCTGTTATTACAATTCCTAATGAATTATTGTATTGTTGTATTAAATAGAGCATAATTATAGACGTTATGTAGACATTGTATGTAGACGTTACATTAATAAGGCGAAGTAAGGGTTTTAGCGGATTTTCCCTTACTTCATGAGCCATTGATTTAATATATTGTCCCCGCAAAGGTATGGGCTTGACTTGTATTGTATACACTTTTGTCTTATAATTTATATAAATATTTCAAGTGATAAAGGCCTAAACTGTTTTCCTCAAGTACGTATTTCTGTAGTGTATTCAAGTTCGCATTCATAGATTTTTGATTTCATTTTATATAACGAATGCCTTATAGATTTCTTTGATAGGAACGCCCTATACCTTAATAAATTTGCGATAATATATTTCAATTCTATAAATCGCCATGTGCCTTTCTTTACAACTACCCCATATAGTAGCTCAGACTCCTTAGATTCATCTACACCTTAATCAATCTAATTTATTTAATTCTCTAAAGCCTTCAGCATGGTATTTTAGGTCCCCCAATACCATTACACGTGGTACCAGTACAGAGCTCAGCGGGAAGCTAGGTCGCTTAAAAGGGTTCTAAGTAAATTTTCACACAAGTTATCTCAATCTTTACTAGAAATTATACTATTAAAATACCTAGGTACCAGTTCTCAAAAATATTTGCTTGCTCTAAATTACTGACTCTATGAATTTAATCTAACTAAATTTCAGCTGACGCAGTTGCCCTGACCATTAGAAGGATAAATTGGACCGACCTCTAAGATGGTGAACCTTCGGGAAAGCTGTGGAAGGTGACACGGGACCTCCCGGGGAATGTTGGCTGCACTGCGGAGACCTTTCAACCCGGAACGCGTGCCACGTGGACACCGAGACAAATGCGGCAGAGGCAGGCCGTCTTCCAGCAAACAGGACTCAGAACTTGCGCCGGTCACAAGGATTTCCAGAGTTAATAATATATATATCTATAAATATAATTAATATCCCGGCTCCTGAAAGCGACATAAAAATACATTAGCCTAATGCTCTCAAGACCAGCATGACAAAATAAAAGACAATCTGATTAATTAGCTCACCGCTGAAGGTCAAAGAAATTTCCTAGCGGAGCGCTCCCAATCCCACAGCAGAAGACAGATCATCCCTGTGAATAACCAAGCACATGGTTAGGAACAAACCCACAACGTTTTACGCCATTATGGAGTTGATCAGAACAATTCAGATACTTACTCAATCCGAGGATTATTGCAGGCCTTCTGCTTCCACCGTTTTGACCACCATGCGGTATGGTCTTGTGGAGAAAGTGCGTGTGCACCCAAAAGGGTCAAAAAAGGAAATGGACCACCCATGATCATTAACCTATTTGCATATGGAGCAATCAAGGACATAGGGTGACAAACCCAGGAAGACATAATATATCGAATTAATATATTATATTTATTTGAGACTCCATCAGAGTCATGAAAGATTTACTATGATGTACATAGCAAGATTGTCACTCCAGACAGGCCTCTTATTTAGAGTATTAATATAACAGTATTTTGTTATGTATTTAAGATAAATTTCTGCATTATTTCTATATAATTATATTAATTTAATTTATCAAAATGTACTGGAGTAACAATTTAAAATCTCATAAAATGGGTTATTTTTAGCTATCTGGCAACCCATGCACAGATTATGCAGAAAAGTGCATACATGTGTGGATGCAAGTATTTTTGCACTAATTGAGGATTTGAAACAAAATAAAATTAAAGAAATTTCGATTTTAGATTTATAAAAAAATATTAATTACGACCAAGAAAATGTACTACGTTACAATACCTCCCTCCCCGATTTAAAGGTTCAACGTAGGTGAACCGCCCGCTGTCCCCAGCGGCTTTCATAATATCACATTGAACTGTGAGGAACCAAGGCAACAAACAACCCTAAGGCAAGAAAACTAAACTATAATACTAAAAGAAATAGTATCCCAGAAGGACAATGAAAAAGGGAAAAACAAAACGAGGCTTCGAGATTTTATTTCAAAAAAATATCTACACAAATCCATCAAAGCTTCCTAACTTTTAAACAATTCTACCATTTTCAACAACTTGCCTCAAAGGCCATATCCACAAAACTCAAAACTATAAAAAATCTCGAACCCACGTAATCAATAACGGCAGGTAAAAAAACTATGAGGCCAACCGCGCAACACATAGAAAAAACCTCCGTAATACCTAACAACCAGTGAACGAACCGTTGGCGTTCTCAGCACAACGCGATGTAGCACCTTGTGCTAAGAAAGCCAATATCCAACGCCAGGACCGCTGATCAGCATTCCTCAAAATATACTCTGCTTGTCCGGGCAAAATGAAAATGTCTAGTCCATAAACTATGGGCCGACTCCGAAATCCAAAGAACCTGAAGTTCAAAAACAAAACAAAATCGTCAAAATCTAAGTTTCAGTCCCTCTTAGTTGAAACTCCTAAATATTCCAAAAGCGTGTCCCCGACTAACTTGTCGGAGGAAACGAAACATCCAAAATCATGTTGCACAACACCCACAAAACATGGTATACCGTAAACAAAAACAAGGCGTGGCAACATGCGAAATAGTACCTAAACTAAAACGTTAGGTATTTAGCCTAACGACGCGTTACCTACAAGATACGCTAACAAAATACAAAAAAAAAACGTACTATTTCTGTGTTTGTCCGGTATGGTAGTACCTGACAAAATTTTTGCAACAAATGTTGCTATTTGGTCATATTAAAGACGGCTCTGACCTTGAGGTTGAGAGGCACAGTAGCTGGTGAGTGGTTTGTCGTCCTTGGCGGCACGACGACAGGTACTAGACGAGGGATCGTGCGTCCAAGGATAACTCTTCCAAACTCTTAACCAAACTATAAGTACCTACAGCCCAATTCGATTTAAGACTGAGCACAGTATCGATCGCGCCTAACACACTTCACGCATTCATAATACCTAACATACATCACACAATGCAAACATAGTAACGAAGCAGCTTTTCTGTTCGCCACGTTCCGAACAAAATTCGTGAATTAAATATTTACCGAATATTTAACACTACTAACGATTTCAACCGCATATGTTATGTTACGAGAGCTAGGTGATAGCAGTTGTCAACCCTGGCGGCAAAGCGACAAGCCCTACAGGCTTGAGGCTTTGCGTCCAGAGATGACTTCCACCTCAAAACCTGACTCCCGTTAATACCTACTTAAAGTCTTTAATATGCCACGACCCGATTGGTTGACCGTCCAACCTTTCGAGCTCATAAACTAATGGGGACAAAACCTTCTTAACTCTGCACGGTTCATACTTAGGTGCGAGCTTCGACATAAAAAACTTAGAAGCGTCACTTTGCGTGTACATACGCTTCTGAACAATATCCCCAACCGAAAATCTCGCCTCTCGGCGTCTCATATTATAATACTTGGCATTTGTTTCATGTGCTTGCAACATACGTACCCTAACCTGTTCAAAAATATCTTTCAAACAACCAAATTCGCCCGCATACTCTTCTCTAGGGATACCTACACCATATTGTTTATCGGTATCTTTATAAAAGGAGCCGTTAATGACCGGTTCCCTAGCGTGCACTAAAAAGAAAGGAGAATACCCGGTGGTTTCGCTGACTGCACTGTTTATGGCAAACCTAATCTGGTGCAGTTTTTCGTCCCATGTACGGTGATTTTCCTTTACGTAAGACGCTACGGCGGTCATTACAATTTTGTTATAACGTTCCACTAAATTCACGTGCGGAGAATAGCGCGGACTGTAAAAAATGTTAGGTACGTTGTAGCGTTTCAATAACTGCTTAAACTCTGATCCCGTGAATTGCGCTCCGTTGTCCGAAATCACGGTTTCAGGTACGCCATGTTCCAAAATGACATGGTTTTCAAAATGCTTCGCCACCAAAGCGCTAGTAGCGCGGCGAAGTGGAAACAGCAGTGTATGTTTCGAAAAGCAACATGTAACAACCAACAAAAATGTATAACCTGCCCGAGAGCGCGGAAGCGGACCGACGAGGTCGATACTAACTACCAACCATGGTCGATGACATACCTTTGGTTGTCCCATGAGGCCTGCAGTCGGTTTCTGCGAGTGCTTGTATGCTGCACAGACATCGCAAGCCTTTACGAACTCGACTACATCCTTGTACATACCGGGCTAAAAGTATGTCAACGCCAACCGGCGATGAGTTTTAAAAACACCTAAATGAGCTGCAGTTGCTTCGCAATGGTTTTGCTGCAAAACTCTTTTTCGATCACTCTTCTTCACCACTTCTTTCCAATCAAACTCTCGCAACAAATTATACTTGGCCTTCGAAAGTCTAAAAAGTTTCCCGTCCTTTAAACAAAAATTCGGAAAATTCGCGGGAAATGACCTGCAGCCATTTACAATCTTGTCATACCATTCGTCTGGCTCAGCGTCATCATTCGTAATATTTATAACGTCAACTTTCATAAGTCTCGAAAGTGCGTCAGGCACAACGTTAAGCGATCCCTTTCTGTGCTCAATCTCAAAATCGAATTGAGACAGTCTGCAACCCCAACGAGCTAACCTCCCTGACGGGTTTTCAAGGTTAATGAACCATTTGAGTGACGCGTGATCAGTGATCACTTTAAATTTACGCGAGCCTAAATATGCCTGAAATTTCTCCACTGAAAATAAAACCGCGAGAGCCTCCCTTTCTGTGGCGCTGTAATTTCGCTCACATTTATTTAAGGCGCGGCTAACGTATGCAACAGGATGCTCAACACCATCGATGGTCTGAGAAAGCATTCCGCCAATCCCGTAGGACGACGCATCACAATGTACTGTAAATTGTTTATTAAAATCCGGTACCGCCAAAATGGGTGCCGTAACTAAAGCCTTTTTTAAAGTTTTGAATGCTTCCTCTGCTTCTACAGACCATTTGAAAGGTGGCGCTTTCTTGCCCTGTGACGTAAGTTTATTCAGAGGAGCGGCTATCGATGCAAAATTTCGGATAAACCGTCGATACCATGAGCACGTTCCTAAGAATGCCCTTACGTCACGCGCGCTCGTTGGTGTGGGGAAGTTGAGAACGGCAGAGATCTTGTCAGGATCAGTACGCAACCCGAACTCGTCTACGACGTAACCAAGGTATTTTATAGACTGCCTGAAGAACTTAGACTTCTCAAAGTTGATGGTTAAGTTCGCCTTTTCCAACTTCGCCAACACACGATTGAGCAACCGTATGTGCGTCTGAAAATCTGATGAACAAATAACGATGTCATCGATATAACAAAAAACTAAACCGTTTTCGATGTCGCTCGTTATATTATGGTCAATAAGGCTGTCCATTAGCCTCTGCTGACGCGCAGGCGCTCCGCAGAGGCCAAAGGGCATGACCTTGAACATAAACATACCACGACCGGGAACGCAAAAACTGGTTTTCTCCTGTGAGGCCTTAGCTAACGGGATTTGCCAGAATGAGGAACTTAAATCGATCGTGGTCAGGTATTTCGCTTCCTTCAAACTGTCCAAAATCTGGGGAATATACGGAATGGAATACGAATCTCCTTTCGTGATCGAATTTAACTTCCTGCAATCTAAACAGAATCGCCAATCACCGTTAGATTTTTTAACTAAAAGAGCCGGATTATTCCACGGACTCTCACAGGGCGTAACTACGTCCAACTTCAACATACGGTCTAACTCGGAGGATAAAGCAGCGCGTTTTTCCGGAGACAAAGGATATTGTTTCGTTTTGATGGGCATGGCGTCGCCAGTGTCAATGGTGTGCTCTATTAAGCTGGTTCTGCCAAGCCCCTTCTCCTCGAACGAAATGTTTTTAAATTTGCCTACAACGGTATCCGCGAGTTCCCTCTCGGCCGCAGTTAAGTGTTCGTAAGACCGGATCGTGTTTACTTGTTCCGCACTTAAACCGTTACACATAAAATAATTTTCAGGTGGAGTCATACGTTTCGCATTTTTTAAAACGTCAGGCAATAAATCGAATGCTTTCCAAAAATCTACCCCCAAAACAACATGATTAACAATAGAGGGTACAACTACAAATTTAATAACCTTGGTAGCATTCAAAAAAGTAACCGGGACAAAAATATGCCCGATTTTCTCACAATCGACTCCATTCGCAACACTACACGACTTGGAGTGTGCCTCTTGAAGTACAAAACCGAATTTCAAAAAGTCCAAATGTGCATTGTTACCTAAAACCGACAATGCTGAGCCGCTATCGGCTAAACCGTAAACCTCAAAATTATTTACACCTATTTTTAAATATGGCCTGATATCATTTTTATTTGGTGTAAACAGAATCGTAGCAATCGAACTTAAATTATTATTTTGTGTAATCGATTCTAAATTTAATCGATTCACTTGGCCATTTAACTTGCTGCGATTCTGCCTTAGGCGTTTTTTGATTGTTGTGGTATCGGTTTCTGAACGTTACCCTTTTGACAACAAATGTCACACTGTGACCGTACAGTGTCAGGCTTGCCGCAACCGTAACATTTAAACGAACCATTTTTAGGCCTTTGTTTACAAAGCCTGAAATTGTGATTAGTTTTGTTGCATTTGTAACACACCGGCCGCTGTGGCCTTGAAATATTAAAGTCATTAGTTTTAAAATGTTGCTTTCTCTGTTGCAAAGTGTTACACTGTGGCACCGAACCGTCAGACTTTCTCGCGAAGCTTTGTTTTTCAGCAATAGCGTTTACTTGTTGATGTTTGGAACTGGAGGCCTTATACACATGATCGCGACAAAGTGTATGTTCACTAACCTTCGGCGGTTCTACAAATAACTTCGCCCTTTGCTGTGAAAACTCAACCTTTCGACAATAAGTCTTCAGTTCGGCGACAGAATGGATGTCTACCAATGCTAACTGCTGTGTAAAATGTGGTCGAATGTTGTGCAACAAGATGTCAAGCTTCGCTTCCTCCGGTAAGTCTGACTTTAATCTAGCAAACATTCCTGACATTACCGCAAAATACAAATGAATGGGCTCGTTTTCGCCCTGTGTCCTAGCCTGAATTTCCTGTTTCAACCTAAAATCATAATCACCAGGGACAAACTCATCTAACAAGAGTGACTTTAACTCTTGCCAGCTTG
This sequence comes from Leguminivora glycinivorella, assembly GCF_023078275.1. Classification (NCBI taxonomy): domain Eukaryota; kingdom Metazoa; phylum Arthropoda; class Insecta; order Lepidoptera; family Tortricidae; genus Leguminivora; species Leguminivora glycinivorella. The sequence continues at coordinate 22,688,996 of NC_062976.1, forward strand.
AAACCGAACTCTTAATACCACGGAACCATAATAAAGCACCATCAATAAACAAGTGAGGCGCGGCCTTAAATAATTTGGAATCTGACACACCATTTGCCTCCTTCAATTCTTCAACACGCTCCAAAAATGAGCGCGGGTCTGTCAATCCATTAAACTTGACTTGCCATTTAGAAATGTTCAAGTCACTCGAGCATTGTACACGCATCTCTCTAAAACTATCTATTGGCATTTCAGAACTACCGGCCGAAGCTGAAGCACTTGGGTTCGAACCCTCAGCGACACCAACTGGTGCTGGAGTTCCCGCAAGTGGACCTTCAATTTCCGCCAGCAGACTCTCCAGCCTGGACTGCAAACTGCACTTCGTAACCAACAATGCCTGGTCATCCTCTTCGGGCTGGATCCTAGCAAGACGATGATAAATATGGTACCCTAATGCCTTCGCTCGGCTCAAGGCATACCTCTCCTTGGACTCACTATACTTCGCGACAAGGGACGACAAATCATCAATCTTCCTAGCCACAATATCTAATTCCGTGTCAGGCTCTAGTGAAGTTTCCAAAATGTCTTCGCTTGGAGCCTCAACAACAAGAGCCCGAAGCTGTTTCCTCAGAGCATCTACTGTACTGGCGGGAGTTTCAGAACGAATTTTCACCTCATAAGTCAGCTCATCTTTCAACAATGCGTGAAACTGAATATTTCTCTCCATTTTGCTAAATGTGAATCTAATTCTTGAGAATACTGGTATTACAATGCTCTATTATGTAAAAGTGTGTACTTTAAACTATAAATTTTCTTATTAAAATAATTCAACCTTGTTTTATTTGAGTTACTTTTTAAAACAGTCAGCTGACTGACAAAATCTAATATTCTTTCTAAACTTGCCAAAGTCCAAACACAAAACAAAAAAAATATGTGTCCTAAACAGTCTTAGAGTTACAAGCCACAAAAAAAACAAAAACCAAATGCTTGCTGGCTCTAAGCTAAATATAAAATCTAGTAACACAATGATAAAGCTCTGGCAAATTTGAAAGTCAGTGCAACTACTTTTAATCAAAACTCCTAGTAAACTTTTGCTTACAAGTGCAGGCAACTTTTAGTTTTCCAAAAAAAATTGTAAAACGTTCAAAATTATAATAAAAGTTCCAAGGCGACACAAATTATAGAAAATGCACACAAAATTATTCAAATTTCCAACTATGGAAGTCAATGCACACTAACACGTGTTCAACTTTCTTTTTGACACTTGAATAACCTCAAAATGATTACGTAATCACTAAACTTTCTCCTTTCTAAATATATAAAAAATGTGCAGGAAATCAACAGAAATGCACCTCAATAATAACACAAAAGGAATATTTCATAGTCTAAGAGCAAGCAGCAAAAACAAAAGGTGAGTCATACAAAAAAAATTCTAAATATTTCTCTGGTACCAAAATTCCACAAATTCCTTCAGCAAGCTTTTAAATTCAAAACTTTGGGCGCCAATTATCACAGGGTGCCTTACTGGTGAAAAAACTTAAAGCTCCGGCTGTACAAAATTAAGGACACAAGTGATAATAATAGAAAAAAAATACTGAAACTGAAAATAATAAAAAACGGTGTCGAAATAAGCTTGCTAGGGGAAGTATCTGGTGGAGATAAATAATTTAAGATTTTGTATATTTTATAACATTTATTTATAAAGAAAATTCTTGCCAAAATGTGTTTGTTCAGTTGGTTCTTAATTTAGTTACTTACTGCGCTAACCGTGTGAAAACTGACCTATAATTCTCTTGTTCGACACCAATGCAATGTACAGAGCTCAGCGGGAAGCTAGGTCGCTTAAAAGGGTTCTAAGTAAATTTTCACACAAGTTATCTCAATCTTTACTAGAAATTATACTATTAAAATACCTAGGTACCAGTTCTCAAAAATATTTGCTTGCTCTAAATTACTGACTCTATGAATTTAATCTAACTAAATTTCAGCTGACGCAGTTGCCCTGACCATTAGAAGGATAAATTGGACCGACCTCTAAGATGGTGAACCTTCGGGAAAGCTGTGGAAGGTGACACGGGACCTCCCGGGGAATGTTGGCTGCACTGCGGAGACCTTTCAACCCGGAACGCGTGCCACGTGGACACCGAGACAAATGCGGCAGAGGCAGGCCGTCTTCCAGCAAACAGGACTCAGAACTTGCGCCGGTCACAAGGATTTCCAGAGTTAATAATATATATATCTATAAATATAATTAATATCCCGGCTCCTGAAAGCGACATAAAAATACATTAGCCTAATGCTCTCAAGACCAGCATGACAAAATAAAAGACAATCTGATTAATTAGCTCACCGCTGAAGGTCAAAGAAATTTCCTAGCGGAGCGCTCCCAATCCCACAGCAGAAGACAGATCATCCCTGTGAATAACCAAGCACATGGTTAGGAACAAACCCACAACGTTTTACGCCATTATGGAGTTGATCAGAACAATTCAGATACTTACTCAATCCGAGGATTATTGCAGGCCTTCTGCTTCCACCGTTTTGACCACCATGCGGTATGGTCTTGTGGAGAAAGTGCGTGTGCACCCAAAAGGGTCAAAAAGGAAATGGACCACCCATGATCATTAACCTATTTGCATATGGAGCAATCAAGGACATAGGGTGACAAACCCAGGAAGACATAATATATCGAATTAATATATTATATTTATTTGAGACTCCATCAGAGTCATGAAAGATTTACTATGATGTACATAGCAAGATTGTCACTCCAGACAGGCCTCTTATTTAGAGTATTAATATAACAGTATTTTGTTATGTATTTAAGATAAATTTCTGCATTATTTCTATATAATTATATTAATTTAATTTATCAAAATGTACTGGAGTAACAATTTAAAATCTCATAAAATGGGTTATTTTTAGCTATCTGGCAACCCATGCACAGATTATGCAGAAAAGTGCATACATGTGTGGATGCAAGTATTTTTGCACTAATTGAGGATTTGAAACAAAATAAAATTAAAGAAATTTCGATTTTAGATTTATAAAAAAATATTAATTACGACCAAGAAAATGTACTACGTTACAGTGTAATTTGTCTTGCCTGTGTTCTAAATGTGTTATAACTTATAAGAGTTTTGAATGATTCACGGTTATTTTTCATTAGACTTAGGTATATTGACCGGGATATAGACCGTGATTACCTTTTTGATTTTTGTCGAGCTCCCGATATTTCGACGCAGTTGCATGCATCATGATCACGGAAAAAATCAAAAAGGTAATCACGGTCTATATCCCGGTCAATATAAGTCTTGTGTTATAACTTTTTTTTTTATTGCTATTTTTTTTTATTAAAGACTAATTATATGATAGGTAGGCTTTGACATTTATCCATAATGACAGCAAAAGTATCCCATAAAGTTTGACTGACCAGAAATATACAGGGTGATTCATAAGTCGTGAGCAGGAGTGAACAGGGTACTGGGGAGGGTCAAGCTGAGCAACTTTCATAATGGGGCAACACTGAATTGTGATTATTTTTCTTAACTATGACTTCATTGATAAGTACTTAATTGATAGCTAATTATCAATTACGTTCTAATTATGACTTAATTGATGATTAACTATCAATTAAGTCATAGTTAAGAGAAAAAAAATATCACAATTTAGTGTTGCCCCATTATGAAAGTTGCTCAGTGTGACCCTCCCCAGTACCCTGTTCACTCCTGCTCACGACTCATGAATCATCCTGTATGTATAAGACTACGCGCCATTTTGGAATATCACTAACTAGGTATTTTTTTCATACTACACAATTAACATATACTTACTAAAATGTCACTGCATACCGCAGAATAACAAACGGCCTCTTGACGATAGTCATATAAAATCAAAAAAATCAAAATAATTTATTCAGCAAATAGGCCACAGGGGCACTTTTACACGTCACATGTACATAGGTATTTAAAAAAATATTTAAAATTGAGTTGAAATTACAATTGATACTATTATATACTAATTCTAAGTTCTAACTAAAGTTAACTCTATACAATTAATTAGAGATGTAGAAGGTCTCTAAATGTCGAATTACAACCAAGAACTACACTAAATTTTAATATAAAAAGTACAAATACAAAAAAAAAAAGTCTAAAATTACTTTAGAGGTGCAAATGACTCTAAATGTCACAACTAAAAATAAAATGTATATCTACTTAATCTAATTCTCCTTAGAGATGTATATGGTCTCCATGAGTCAAAATCATATATTTAAAATATTCACTAAAAGAAAGGAAACAAACGACAACCGAACAAAGTGTCCTAATTTAATAAAAATTAGAATTAAAGTTACTAAGTTATAACAGCCCCAGTAAGCTTAAACAGACCGGTCTTCACAGACGGCACCCGTTCACGAGTATGACGCGTATCTCAGCAGTATATATTTCTGGTGCCGTAGCCGAATGGCATTTCTGCGACGCGAAACGAAAACGAAACGCCGCGAAATGTAGTCTGGCTCTGTCACGCCAATAAGAAAGCGATATAGAGATAGATATCTACGAGCGTTTCGTTTCATGAGCGTTTCGTGAGCGTTTGTGCCATTCAATTCGGCTACGTACCCATTCGGTAAGTAACTAGGTACCAAATGTTTTGCGAAAATTGTAATTTCATACCTCTTAAGTACAAGTACGGACACCATGCTTGCTTACGCAGCCCGATATTGCATTTATGGGAACTGGCGAATGGCGATCTTTAGGTAAGAATATTACTTGTTCTAGTTTTTATACAGTCCCAATTCAATTCACTTCAAGTAGTTTGGATTACATAATTCAAGTATCCCAACATGCGTCTCCAATATAAAGAGTTATTGTCATAAAAAGATTTTGCAGCTTCTCTTCAAGCCAGAGACACCGGATGTAGATGTAGATGTAGTGTAGGGACGCCCGGCCGGAGGCAGGCGGGCTGTCGATCACTTGCTGTGTTCATTCAGCCCAATTCCCTGGAAGAGGTTTGTTCCGGCAGCATTCCCACACTTCCTTCTTCAAATCTTCTTGTTTTCCTGCAGAACAAAAGGACATCTTTTAGTTCCAGAGACACCGGAACCGTTACTTCCCATCCATACAAAACCCATACAAATTATTTGTACCAAACACGCGTCCGCCTAAAAACCGCTAAGTAAAGGATTATCGGAAACTCTCTTCATTAAAGTTAAGGGCTTTTATATCCTTATAATAAAACGACAAATCTCAAACACGTTTTGTTCAAAAATGTATCCTTTTTAAAATCAGCTGTCCACTTCCAAAAGCATCTGCTATAAAGCTCTTGACGTGACAATAATCATTGTGTCATTTACAAAAACTCACAAAGTGAACCTAAAACTGGTGAAATAAGGCATTATGTCTGATGTCGAGTAAGACCGGATATGGAGATATAAAACCGGCTAAGATAATGATCTATTTCACAAAATTTGCGGTTATTGACAAGAATGTAAGGGGCTACTGGAATTTGCTGCTTTTGAAGCAAAGAAGCAAACAAATGGTCGAATGGTAAGCCAACATGAACACCTGACCCTTTAGCACAACTTGCCTTGTCGCGCGCGAGTCCATACATCAAGAGCGACTTCAAGTATGGACTCGCGCGCGACAAGGCAAGTTGTGCTAGAGGGGCTGGATTCGTAGCCATCTGAAACAATGATTGAGATACACTGATTTAAACACACGGCGTTACACGATTTTACACATATTTAAATGTCTTCTCTGAGACCACGGGGACAATGCCGTCCTTGAAACGTCGGAGGTGTGTTAAAAACATAATAATTCGCGATTAAGTCCCGTTTGCAATTTTAAATAATTTTTTTAATACAGTTGCTCAAAAAGTGCCCGTTTTTTGGCTGTTTAGCGTGCGAGAAGTTGTATTTTACGAACTAGTGCGTAAAAAGTATATAAGTTCCATTTTACGACTACTTACCGAGCTGTTTTCATATTAGTCTAGTTTACTAAGACAGAATAAAACTATAAACATACTATTAAGTGATTAATATTTAAAACGTTAATATTTCATATGTAATTGTTTACTTTTAGTCATAGGCGTCTACCATGTTTTAACTTAATGCACGTTCAAAAAACCTCAATATGTTACGCGATTTGTCATAATTATTTTACGTTATTTGCAATACGTCGGGGCATAAATGGATCGATTAAATTAAAATGTAGTTGTACATTAAACAATCGTCCCAAATCGTAAATGTTTATGTTTTTATGGCACCCAATGAAATAAATTATGTTAGATGAATAGCAAACTCGAAAATATGCACGCAAGTTTAAAAGCTTCAAAAATACGCCTTTGGATTGTCAAATAATCCGTCAATGTCCATGGGAAAATTGATAGTTCGGATTGTTTTATTTCGTTGTAAGTAAGTAGTAGTGTTTTTTCGCAACTGTATTAAAAAACGTCGTTCGTCACACGTGCGAGAATGTCATTCTTCACTCGTCCCGAGATGTCTCGGGACTCGTGAAGTAATGACATACTTCTCGCACTTATAACGAAATGTACTATTTCAGTACAGATGGTGTTTTTTTTACGCACTAGTGCGAGAAGTGGTTCATTATATGCCAGGTCGAAACTTCGGAAGCTCATCTGTACTGAAAAACGTCGTACGATACACGTGCGAAAAGGAAATTCGTAACTCGTGTCGATTTAAAACACTCCCTTCGGTCGTGTTTTAATTTATCGCCACTCGTTTCGAACTTAATTTTTTTCGCACTAGTATCGTAATGTACTATAGGTATTGAGATGAAAGTGCGTTACCTGCTTTGCAGAATAATCTTTGGAAATAGGTTTGATTGAATTCAGCAATTGGTATTTATACGATTTTGCTACTTAAATACTTGCGTATAAATTTTGTTTTTTACATAATGTTTCGTATCGTTCGTTACCTATTTCAATTTATGAAATCCCTATCAACCCTATGCAATAAAAAACCGGCGAAGAGCGTGTCGATCCAGCTCAGCGTGTCTGGTCCACGCTCAAAACAAGTGTCTTTATAAAGTTCTACTTTTGTGTTTTCCATATTTTTAACCGCCGCCTCAAATCTCTCAAAAAGAAGGTGGTTCTCAATTCGTCTGTTTTTTTTTAATGTTTGTTCCTTGATATCTCCGTCGTTACTGGACCGATTTTGAAATTTTTTTTTGATTGAATGTATATGCATACAGATTGTCCCATTTTTCTCAGAACCCAGTTCTGATGATGAGATCCTGGAGAAATCGAGGGAACTCCTCAAATCTGAAAGGCATACTCGTACATATGGTGATTTTTGTGTTTTTAAAGGAACAGCATGCATTTACGTACGGAACAGTGACATTTGGTGCAGTGGAACTGCTGATGACGGTCAGAACGGAACTCCTTAAATCTGAACGGCACGCTTATAGTGACTTTGGTATTTTTATAAGAACAGCATGCCCTTACGTCCAGAATAGTGACATTTGGTGCAGTGGAACTCCTGATGATGGTCAGAACCGAACTCCTCAAATCTGAACGGCACGTTTATAGTGACTTTGGTATTTTTATAAGAACAGCATGCACTTAACGTTCAGAAATAGTGATTTATTTACTCTAAGAACTAGTGGAAGCTGATGAGGTGATGGTCAGAACCAGCTCCTCAAATCTGAAGGCACCCCTATAGTGACTTTGGTTTTTTGTATAAGAACAGCATGCATTTAATCAGAACAGTAACATTTATTTAGTTATGTTTGTTAAGCATATTGAGTTTTCAAGTAAAATTTTGTCAAGCTTCGATTTCTTATAATCGGATTCATGAGGAATTGAGGAAACTCCTCAAACCTTAACGGTATACGTATATTGATTTTTGTTGCCATCAAATAATCAAAACATTAAAAGCAGTTTAAAAAAATACCTACACATTTCTACATAATCCAACATTCGCAATAGCTTTCACCAGAACCCCAAAGGCGGCGGTTTTATTTTCTTAAAAATGATTTAAACATATGGTTCAAAAGTTAGAGGGGGGGGGGGGTCACAGGAAGCACATCAAAAGACGCATTTTTTTAAAAGATAACATTAACCCACAACAGTTCACTACTACCGCTACTTTATTGATAAACCATTTAAAATAGACTCAATTGTAAATAAAGAACAGATTATTCTTATAGGTAACCACAGATTTTTTTTATCGTAGGCTCGAAAGGATTATCTTACACCCACCGCAATGCATTCAGAAAAATCCTTATTTCCTTTCAATAAAGTAACATTTTGAACTATCCAGAAGAAATACCCTGAAATACTACTACAAGCAAATATACTATTCACTCGTGTCCATCGAAATATAACCTTATTTTAATAACGCAAAGGCTAAAACATGGGAAAATACAAAATTATCTATAGCAAGATGTCATTGCAGAAGGTGCTAAATATATATGCGGACAAAGCGCCATTAATATGTATACACAACCTTAATGTGTGTGTAAGGAATAAAGTCGTGTATACATTTTTTTGGGAGTTTGTCTGCATCTATGTTTAATGCCTTGTCTGTACCTGCCTCTGATTACGATTAGCATTGCGCCGGAAACGGACGGGTAGGATGGATTTTTTTTTTTTTTTTTCAACAATGGAGGTAAGTCCGGACGTGTGACTTCATTCATGGGCTTGAGCCGAAAGTGCCGCCGTTTGTAGGGATTACGCTTTTAGACGTGAGAGGTTCTAAATTTGAAAGTTTGTTGGAGAAATGCTTTTTAAGGTGGCATGGAAAGCAGAATAAAAAATATTGAAATTCGAATGAGGTAATTTTTTAAAGTCACACACGTGTCGAACGCGATCGTTGGATTTGAAAATGTGTACAAAACGCGAGAATTTAAAGTGTTATAAGATAAAATTTATTTTGAAATCACCTTCATAAATAATGTAGTCAAAATTAAATTTTAATGTTATTATCACGTTCATGAACTTGGCGTTTCTCAGGGTGCACTACCGTGCTTCTGAAGAAATCAACCAACTGTAAAATTAGTGTGAATCGCAGAGCATCCTATATCTATGGTATGAATCAGTTTTCAGTAGGTACTATCAGCTGCAAAAGTGCATGACGAAGTTATCAATGAATTCATTCATAATTTGAGTATAAAGTATGTAAAAAAGTTACTTAAACGATTCAAACATCTTAGGTTGTACTAAAAATATCAATAGGTAAGCTTAACAACAAAACGTACCGTCTTTTGAGCAGAATCTCTATTGTAATAATACCTTTTTGTTTCACACCTCCAAATTTGTCAGCCATTACAAGTGGACGGCATAATGCAACCCTAAAAAGAACAATGCATGATACTCTACGCTTATCATTCGCAAGCCACTCGATGACAGAACCATTCACTCATTCGCTCGCTATCGATTGTCCACCGAATGAATCGATAATCGGCTGTGAGAAATGTAAATAAAGAGGCATTAGCGACAGTTTGCGTCATTCGGCGAGTCTTTGCTGCGATTTTACGGTTTACTTAACCTGTTGCTATTCTATTGCTACTGAAGACCGCAGTTGACAAATGTGGAACAATGGAAAACAAATATTCTATGCGGTTTAGGCATGACGGGTTTCTTTATTTGAATATACATGCCTTAGGAATTAGGTAGGTATGTACTACATAAATATTGGGTAAGTGTAAGTTCGAATTTCCATATCATCTGTTTACATAATATGCACATTTTCCCGTAGGGTTGTTTTTTTTTTCAAGTAGTTATGTCTACTTTCTTTTTTATCACATACGAGTGTTCAATTTTATCGTTTCTCAAATTTGTTTGATATTGAAATATAGTACCAGTATTTCAATAACAAAATAAATTTGAATTTTATAGTGAAGAGACGAAGGTTCGGGTAAGAGGTATTTAAGATTAATAGTAACTCGGATACCTATCTCATGTGGCAGTTGAGAACACACCCAAGGATATCAGTAGCATCCATTTTGCATATACATGATACTGATATCAAAAGCATTGTCAATCAAATGAAATCTTCTATGCCATTCGTTCACGCCCGTTCACACACAAAGCCAACTCAATCGATAATAAATCGACTACTTTTATCCATAATTTGCATTAAAATGATATCTAACGGATTTGCACGCTGTACAAAGATTTGCACAAAGCGATACAAATTTGAAAATGGAACGTTTTGTACGTCAATCGGTTTATTACCATATTTGACATTTGGCACATCAATTTCGTTAAAGTCAATTTAAAAAAAGTCATAGGTGATATTGTAATTGATTGGTACATGCGACATTTTTTAATAGAACTAGTATATGGTAATGTCAGTTTATTGAATTTATTTGTTGGTGGCGTGTAGAATTGCATTGTGTTATCGGAATTAGTGATTTGCTGCATCCGTGCAGAATCAATGAATTTAGACATTTATAATTTGTAAAAATACATATGCTGTTTATTTGTCCTCATAGTAATAAAGCGAATATATTATGAAGGTACCATAGGACGATAGGACACTGGAATATATCCTACATCATTCGCTGCAAATTTGAAAAAAATTTAAGAGCTATGGTAGATTTTTATATTTAAATATGTCGTTGGTACTTAGGATGGTGGCGTGAATTCTTTTGTGTGCTTTCGAGAGATGTACCTACCTAATGCTTCTTCTCTGTCGTAAATATTATGTTGCTTATACATATTACATTATTTGTGAATATGTTCTTATTTCTTATGATTACTTTATTACATTTTATTGCTTAAGTAGTTTTTGAAACTAATTTTAGGAATCTAAATAATATGTATCTTGTTGTTTTTAATATGTCCTCTTGCTGCTTGTAGAATCTGTTCAGAAAAAGAAAAGTCGTGACATGTGGGTCCAATACATTCCACAACTCTTCTGTTTGCGAATAGACTATCAGTAGTTGCACATAATGGTTCCCATACATATATTATCAGAGTTATCAATAAATCTTAAGAATATGTAGTGTTTACATGCCTCTTTACTCCATTCACGAAGTGCCATAAGCCATAATCCTATACGGTCGCTAAACAAATTTGCAAAGCATTAATATTTAACGTTCGTTTCTAATGGAATCATTTGCCTATTACTAATTTATTTATATCGCTTTGTGAATAATCAAATTTGTAACGGTCTGTCGAATTCAGTTGTAATCCAACAATCCAATTTAAATGATACGTACACATTGCACCCAATAAACCAAACTACCTGTACGCATGTTGCAAAATCTCCATATGTATGACCGTGCCCCATATGCAAAAATCATTTATTGCCGTTTAAAATTCCTTTTTTACTGGCACAAGACCTGTGCGGCGCGAATTTGTGAATAGGATTTTTCTATTGGCAATAAAAATTGTATACTGTATGTAGTTAATTTGCGTATGGTGCATTGTGGGCATTGTGAGGTCGGGGGGCGCGACCCGCTGTCCCTTTGAACCGTTACAATTCAATTATCGAATCCCGCTTTTGTGCCATATTCATAAACGTAATTTTTAAACGGCCTTCCATTTATTGCTGGCCATACCGATGTTCGATATTTAAATTTGAAAGAACGAATGACATTTTGTAAATTCGTATCGATTTCGAATTTGCAATTCTCATTGATGTTTTGCGGGTGATATCCTGGATGATGGACATATGTTAATTTTTCTAAAGATTTCGATTTGCAATGTCGAACGGTAGTCAAGTGAAAGAAGTCATGACTCCTTGTTATTCTTTAATCAATATCCGTTATGATATTCTTTATACAAGAAAAATATTCAGGCGACCCTTGTGATCCTCTTGACCTTTAATATATTCCAACGGTCTTGTACTTGGAAATCGATATGCTTATTTTTATTGTATTTTTTAAGAATAACATGAAGATTATGAGAATATTTTTTTTATTCAAATGCAAAATTCTCTAACGTTTCAAATATCAATTGCTGATCTATAGCGAAACGTTTTGAACTGATATTATATATTTTACAAGATTTAATGTCTGTGTGATTTAATGTGTGGAATCTTCGGATCACTTGGAAGATTAACTTTTATTTTTATTAGGTAGGTACATGACTGTGTCTTAATGGAATAAAAGCGTAGTATCGATCGATGTACCTACTACTACCAAGGTTCTATGTTTTTATATTTATAGTTCTATCAGTAACTCCGAGGAATAAGAATTTTTAATCTTCAGTACTTTTGAGACAACATTTTATATTTGTAGGTAGGAGCTTTAGAATGAGAGCCTACCTGGTAGGGTATATGCCAGCAAAGTATAAAAGACAATTATAAGTACATAATTTGTACGTAAATTAAACAAGCATTATTCAGGTACCACTTTTATAAGAATATACTTTTTGACTAATATTAGGTAGGTACCTAATATTAGTCAAAAAGTATTCAATCAATAAGTATTTTCTTAACCAAATAAGACAAAGTATATATTTATAATTTCAATTATTTACATCGTCAGTGTTGTTCTGTGTGCTGTCCCGTGCACTCCGCTGGCTCCACAGAAAACCAGCGCCGTTGACCACGCTAGCTGAGTCAGCTGCAATGCTGAGTGGAGACCATTTTAGACCTCACGTCGTTATTACTACTTTTTACTTTGTGCAACTTTTTTTACCATATGTGTTATTTGTACCTATTGATGTGTTGCCTGAATATTTAAATGATTTCTATTCTAAACTATCTATGTAGAAATACCCTTTATGTTACGTACCTTCTGAAAAATGCATCATGAAAATTCATCTATGTAACAGCTTCCACATTGAAAAACGAGATAAGTAGACCCTAACTGGTGGTATAACCTTTTATAATAAAGAGCACACATTTTATAAAACATACTAGCTTTTGCCCGCGGCTTCGCTCGCGTTAGAAAGAGACAAAAAGTACCCTATGTCACTCTCCATCCCTTCAACTAGCTCCACTTAAAAAATCACGACAATTCGTCGCTCCTTTTTGCCGTGAAAGACGGACAAACAAACACACACACTTTCCCATTTATAATACTACGGGGAACAAAAGAGCTGGCAGCTTCCTCGCTCAACATATAAGTATTGCGATTCAGCGAGGAAATGCTGCCAGCATCTTGGGTACTATGCCTCAGCACTCTTTAGACTTAGATTTTTAGTTTTCTTATTTTTTGATTGCCTAGTTTATAATATATATATATATAGTAAGTATGGATATACTATGAATTAGATTCTTATCAGAAAATGTGATGGATAGTCAGTCCATGGAAATCAAAAAGCTTATTTTTCTATAATTTTGTTCACATAAAAATGTATTGCCCCCAAAAAGCTAGTTGAGGCTAGAGAGCTAGAGACTGAACTACTAAGAATTTTAAATGGACATCCTTTATTGGTTTTTGGTAGGTGTAGGTAAGCAAAAGGCTAAAAAAGTACGTAAGCGTTTTCAGCTTTCTCTTTTCTACATACGTATTTAAGAAGCTTACTGAAAATAGGTACCTAATACTTTTCTAGATTTAAATTTTATATAATTATGCACTACTTGAGTACACAGAACTAATTTAAAATGTTTCTATAATAAAAAATTTAAAGTAAATATAAGTAATGTAAAATAATTATTGAAAAAGACGGAGATGGACTGTATGGAACTAATTACGAATGATAACTGCTGGTTTACCTTTTAAATGTATATTAATAAATATTATGAGATTACAAAACCAAACACAACCAATGACAATTTATAACTAAACAAAAAACATATGCCAAATTGACAGGCAAATCTATACTACATATTTCAATTCTGCAAAGAGTTTGGAACAATTATGTTAAAAAGTCTCATCTATCTATACATCTACACATCAAAATCTTAAGTTTGACATTCTTCGTCAAAATAGTTCGATCTTTATTTTCGTATCAGGTGCTCAATAAGCACTTTACACACCCACCCACCTATTTTTATTTATGTAAGCCACACAGGTTGTGAATACGTTTGTGTGCGTTGTGCTGTAGGTACTTATGCCTATTGTGTACACTATAGCATATTATATTATATCTACGTAGGTAGTGAGTAGAAAGAAATTATGTAGATGTTTGGTAATGTTGATTGTGTATTTCTTCACCTGTAGTACCAGAACATAGCTTTTTTGGTGAATAGGTAAGTTATACCTAAGAATTAGTTATATTAGGCATAGTTACAAAACATAACCTTTGCTTATTTTAATTAAAGGCATAAGATACATGTTCGAAGAATGATGAAGAAGCCTTCTAAATCGATTCGTAAAGCTATTCGTGAACCAATGAGGACAATACAATGGCGGCTGAAACGGGCATTGAGCGATTCAGGAGAAACAATCCCAAGAACGTCGCACGAATATCCCTCTCCATACAACGAGCCACCTTAAACAACAAAAAGAAGACAAGAACAACTGAAAGAGAACACGGCGGCCACGCGCGCAACCAATTTACGTTACTACGCCCGGCTCGAAAACGTTTAAATTCTTCTTTCGAATTTTGAACAGTTGGTCTCGTTCTGCATAACAACATCCGTAAGGCAATGGCAGTTGCTTGGCCAATCGCAGCGCGCAGCGCGCTTTCGTGGGCGTATTGGCGCGCGCTGATTGGCGGAGCCGCGCGAGTTTATCGCCGGATTTGTTGCGAGCGCGGTCACCGCAGTCGCGCCGCACGATTGTCGATTGTCGCCATTGTACCGGGAGTCGCGCGCGGCGGTTGTCCGACTCGCACGCGATAATATCGATAAAACGCTAATCGAATTAATCGATCGGTAACCGATTCGGATTATGCGACATTAGCTCAAGTTTTTGTTTTTTTTAAATTAAACAGTGTTTGGTTTTCGTGTAGTGCGGCGGACTGGGTGTTTTACCGGTGCGTAAAGGCGACAACGTGGAGCTGGACTTACATCAGCGTGCCAGCGGGCACTTTATGAGGTAAATAAACAAGATGCAACTATAAAACTCCTTTTGAATGTTTTTAAATGCCTGGGTAAGTATAGATTGAAATGATCAAGTGTATAAAGAGGCAGAGGTAACTGAACTATGAACAAAAGGAATTTGTTTTGCTTCTTCGCCGCGTTCCAGTAGATAGGTAGCATTGACCGTTACCGAAGTCTTATTAGAATAGTTTTGGAAGTTGGTTAACTTCTAAACAATATAGTTTGTAGCAGAGCAACTATTAATAGACTAAACTAAACTAAACAATGAACATATTATAATTAGAGTTTAATGTATTGCTATAGGTAACACTGTTTCTTTCAATAATAGGGTAGATTGTTTGGTAAATATTATTTTAATCATAATCACCTACGCATTGATAGATGTACCTATTGTTTAAGTGAATGTAAAATAGTTTTCTGATTATTTATAACCAATTCCCGTAGACATAGGTATGTCACAGATGAGGATAAATAGATTAACATAGCTTTAAACTACCTTTTTTATTGAAATTATGTAAACAAAGAACAACATACTATGTATAAGTAGAACATCTATAGATGGATGGAACATCTATAGATATGAACTGCAGCTTCATTACTGTTTACTGTTGAGGCCAGGCAGGCAAGTAGGTATGGTCCAGGCAGGCAAACGATAAAACATCAGGTCCCTATTGCACTATTTGTAAGTTCGATAGCGACGGAATGAAGTTTTTATCATTTATCGCGCGACCATGCTTGCCTGCCTGCCGGCGTATTATGCTTCCAATTTTATCACTTATCCACGTGGATAAGACATCTGGCACTCTCACACTGACATACTTGCCAAAGCGTGACGGATTATACTTTATACATATAAGTAGATGAGTGATAAAATTGGAAGCTTGATAGGCCGGCTGGATATACTGTTCAAGGTACCTACCTATACCTACGAAGGTCTTACTTGTCTTTTAAAATACTCACTTATAAAATGAGTGTCATTCGCATTCAATCGGTCACTCGTTTTATGAATGAAATTGACAGACACGGCGGCGGCAAAATATAAAGAACACTCCCGACTTACTCAGCTTTCAGACAAAAAAAAACTAAATCCAAATCGGTACATCCGTTCGGGAGCTACGATGCCACAGACACACAGACAGACAAACAGACAGACACGTCAAACTTATAACACCCCGTCGTTTTTGCGTCGGGGGTTAAAAACCGCCAATAAAACTACTACATTAAATTTGTAACTAAACATTCAATAAATGTCATTACTATAACGTTAAAACAAGGTCTCTAAACACATTACCCCTGACAACCCTAATTCGTTGCCAGCGGTAGTGAGAACCCCTTTTAACAGATTTTAAAGAAGCTGTGCTAGCATGACTTACTGGCTTATTCTGAGTAATACCTACATATTAAATTAAATTAAATTATACAAGCCGATTCCCACTGCAGGCTTGCCTAAAATTGATTATTAGTAAAGTAATAATACCTGTAAAGGTAGGTTTCTTTTTGCTTTGCTAGGTAAGTAGGTTAGACCACCTAGGTGGTTTACCTAACGTTAGGTATATCTACATAATCTAAGGAAAATATGTATTATTTTTTTAAATTCGTAACATTCTTAACTTTTTTATTTTTTTGATGAATCACATCGGCTAGTAAATGTTTATTATATTTTTATATTAAAGGAAAAAATGGAAAAATTTACGCTTCCGGCGGCTTCCCGTAGCTCAAATGGTTAAGAGCCTTGCACGGATTGCAAATGATGCGGGTTCAAGTCCCGCCGGAAGCGTAAATTTTTCCATTTTTTCCTTTAATATAAAAATGTTTAGAATCGTTAGCAGACGTTTCTGCTTGTTAAAAATAAGTTTATTATATTGTAAAATAACATTAACATTTTAACATTAAGTTAATTAAATTAACATTATAATTAAGAAAAAAGTATATTTTTTTAAATATGGCAAAAATGGAACATTAGACCCACAAAATACCCAACCAATTAGGTATTGATTAGGCCCAGATGGCCTAATGAACGCACAATCAGCCGACATTTACAACCGCCGCTATAAAGAACCTTTTTATTTTTTTACAAATTTACAATAGTAACTCTTTGTGTTCGGCCGACGGACAATTTAAAAAATTAATAACGTGAGTTATTCACCTTAAATGCGCAATTCGTTTTATGCCAGTTATTAAATCGGTCAAGTGCGAGTCGGAGTCGCGTGCGGTTTTATTCATATTTTATCAGTTTAAAATACCTTTTGAAATAATATTTCCCACAAACCTATTTTAATTGGTCATTTTAATGTCGTGTGTTATTCTAATGTGTTTGGTCTACCAAAAATCGAGTAAACCTCTACTTTATAAAAAAAACCGGCCAAGTGCGAGTTGTACTCTCATTGCAATGGTTCCGTGCACCACAAGAAGGGCTTAAGCCTTTTTTGAAGGCACTTAAGTAATTTTTCCGAATAATCGATATTTTGAACAATTTCTAAAAAAAACGAATCAGAAATGAATTTATATATAATATTCAAACAAATTTTCATCAAACTTATAGAGTGTCGTATTGCTGGCCAATTGGATAAACACCAACCTCCAGAGCAAGCAGGATTCAGGCCCAGTTTTTCAACCACCGATCACCTCCAAACAATAAACCAAGTAATAGAAAAACACAACGAATTTAACATACACCTTTACATAGGATTCGTAGACTATGAAAAAGCGTTTGATAGTTTAACGCATTCATCCATATTTTCTGCACTTCATAACCAAAATATAGAGCCCACATACATTCAACTCATCCAGACAATATATGACAATAGTAGGGGAGCCTGGGGTCAATAGGAACGCGGGTCATTAGAAACAAGTCAAATAACTCCGAGACGGATAGGCACAGCGGAGGCGGTCCAAGGGGGGGAAGGACCGCCAAACCCGTCCGAACCTGTCGAGCAGTACATGCCGCGGCTGCGAGCCCGTCGAACGTTTTTAAGTGACCGTATTACTTTTTTGGCAGTAAAAGTAAGTATTTTTCATGTTTTTGTTTTGTTTCTTGATCAATAACCACTGGCAATATGCTGATTGTACTAAACTACAATAATTTGTAAGTATTTTACTTGAAATTAGCGTAGTTTGTGTATGCCTACAATGTTCCGTTATTTTTGTATCCAATTTAAAGTTTACAAATAGCTTAATGGGGCAATAGAAACAAAATTCTTGGTGGCATTAGAAACATGTTTCAATTGACCCTAGTACGTTATTTTGAGTTTTAGTACGTGATTTTTTGTTTCACCATCTACTGAGGCACCAACTAACAACACTAACCAAGTTACGTAACTCCAGATAAAACTCAGACATCTATTGAGGCACCAACTTATGTGACAGACATCCAAGTTGCAGGTTTGGATACAGAGTGAACTGAAGGAGACAATACCAATGCCACTGCGTGACAATTCCTACCACACCTCCAATTCCTGTAAACCTAGCGTTTGGAACTTTTTATGATCTAAATCAGCCATCCACAAGCCGCTTAAATATTTTTACGCCCGAAGCGACCAGGCCATTCCCTGCTCCACCGAGGGTACAGCCAAAAAGGGGTAGGAAAAAATAAAGCTGACCATCTACACGGATACGCCGAAAAAAGAAGAAATCAGTAAGGAAAATTAAACAGAAAAATGAACAAACGACGGTGAAAACAAATAAAAAAAATCAATAAAACAAATAAGGGCAAAGGTAAAAAAACGAATCAGACCTAAATGGCACCTTCTTCGGAGGATGAAGTGAATAGGTGGCATTGGATAATGCTAAAGTCGAAGACTGTGTTTCGGTCATATGATTGTAATGTAAAATAATTGAAAGTAAAGATTATAATAATATATCCATTGATTGTTCTTGATGTTTCAACTACCCCTCACCTTTGATTCATTTGACCCAGGCATAGGGACGTTTGAAACATTTTCCGAGGTTTACTAAAAATCTTCTTACTATTTATTTGTCGCTTATGAAGCCAAATAATACATTTCACCATGTAGCTAGATAACTTGACTATAATTGTGACCACTCAAGTTACCAATTCAGTAAAAAACTAAGGTGGAATACTCGATTTTGTCGAAAACGTTCCAATTGACCCCAGCCTCCCCTACCGCTAATATAAAATTGAAGTCATCCGGCCAGTTGTTTAAAATAGAAAGAGGGGTCAAACAGGGAGATCCGCTATCTCCTAAACTTTTCACTAGCACCCTTGAACAAATATTTCAAAACCTAGCGGTATCATGGGAATCCAAGGGAATAGTCGTGGGCGGAAGAAGATTAACAAATCTTCGGTTCGCGGATGACATCGTTCTCTTTGCCCCTTCAGCTGCAGAACTTGAAACAATGCTACAAGACCTTTGCTCGGCAAGCCTTCAAGTTGGCCTTAAAATGAACCGGTCTAAAACCCAGGTAATGACCAACAGCACCAAAAGTGAGATTGTAGTAAACGGGCAAAACATACACTATGTCGACGAGTATACGTACTTGGGGCAAATAGTCTCATTCGACCAAAGGCAGGACAAAGAGATCGAAAGGAGAGTCCAAAACGCTTGGAAGAGCTATTGGTCCCTCAAGGAGCTATTGAAGGGAACCCTTCCACTAGCTCTCAAACGGAGACTCGTCGACATGTGTATACTGCCAATCCTCACTTACGGTGCTCAGACATGGTCACTTACCGAGTCGCAAAAGACAAAATTGAAGGTTTGCCAAAGAGCCATGGAGCGCAACATGCTTGGGGTGAAAAGGATTGACCGGGTCCGAAACACTACGTTGCGCGCCAAGACAGGCATTGTCGACGTTGGGGTCAAAACCGCCAGGTTGAAGTGAGACTGGGCAGGCCATGTACGGCGTATGCATCCACAGCGGTGGGCTAAGCTAGCTACGGAGTGGGTGCCAAAACGAAAACGCCCGAGGGGTCGGCCCGGAAAGAGATGGCGGGATGACCTGGACTCCTTTCTTAACAACTGGACGGATGCTGCACTTAATCGGGAGGATTGGAAATCTAGGGGGGAGGCCTTTGCCCAGCAGTGGGACACTAGGTAGGCTACTGAAAAAAAAAATTCAAACTCACACAATTTCAAGAGATTTGGTAACTCCTTGCAGCGGCAGTGAGTGAAATTCGTAATTTGAGTTTTTTTCTTTTAAATCCGACTTACGCTTGACTGTAGATTTCTAAAAGGTTTTTTCTGTAATCTAGATTGAAGGCTATCTCGTGTATTTTTTTGAAAAATTTACGCTTAGTGTTTTCGGAGTTAATGGGGGGAGGGGGAAATGGTTATTTTTTGCCTATTTTCTGAAATTACTTCACTAAAAATTATTTAAAAAAATATTTTTGAAATACCTATAAAAACTCTTTCATTTGATTTTTCATTTTCACTTTTAGACCCCAAAAGTGGCCCCTTTAATTACATTTTCTTAATTTAAATTAATGTCCGTCTTTGGGTCACATATATGTGTGCCAAATTTCAAGTTAATCGGTTCAGTAGTTTTGGAGAAAATTGGCTGTGGCAGACGGACAGACAAACGCACGAGTGATCCTATAGGGGTTCCGTTTTTCGTTTTTGAAGTATGGGACCCTAAAAATGCCTTCGACTGCGACGTTGACTACGGAACCCTAAACCACTCAAATTATGTTGTTCGGCGATAAAAAGTTAAAAACAATGCTTTAATTCGGCGCTTATTTTAGGCTTCTGTTTTTGTATAGACGATTATTCGACTGGGCCTGTTTTGGCGGTTGAGTTCGTGAGTTTATAATATATTGTGGAGGATTGTTGCTAGATGGAGAATTAAGTTATTTAATGTTAAATGTGCGGTGTTCCCGGACCTATACGACATTCAAACCTTCAAGATAACAAGTACACCCATCGTAAATGCCGGCAACGCACCTCCGATTCTTCTGGTGTTTCGATGTCCATGGGCGGCAGTAGGGTTGCAAAAAAACGGTTTTTTTTTCTGGCTTGAAAAAAAAAACATAAAGAAAAACCGTGAAAAAAAACAGGTTTTTTTTTCTGGAGTATTTTTTTCTAAAGTACGAAATCTCAAAATTTGCAAAGCAGATAATACTTTCATACGATTTTTTAGACTTTAATGTTAACTATTAAACGAATTTCATCAAATAACTTTAATTTCTGGTCTTATAAAAATAACATTTACGAAATCTGTAGTTGGTTGTTATCACTATTTACTGTTGGCAACACCACCGCCTTTCCACGCTGCACGCCGCATCGGGAATTCCCCGATAAACGTTTGTATACTGAATTTTAATCCATAAAATGTACGTTATTGTTATTGAAACATGTTACAACTCACGAAAAACCGTTATTGTCGAATTATTAGTCCATCTAAAAAAAAAAACATATTTAGAAAAAAAAACGATGGTGTTCGGTTATTTTTCATGTTTTTTAGGGTTCCGTAGCCAACTAGGAACCCTTATAGTTTCGCCATGTCTGTCTGTCCGTCCGTCCGTCCGTCCGTCCGTCCGTCCGTCCGTCCGTCCGTCCGTCCGCGGATAATCTCAGTAACCGCTAGCACTAGAAAGCTGAAATTTGGTACCAATATGTATATCAATCACGCCAACAAAGTGCAAAAATAAAAAATGGAAAAAAATATTTTATTAGGGTACCCCCTACATGTAAAGTGGGGGCTGATATTTTTTTCATTCCAACCCCAACGTGTGATATATTGTTGGATAGGTATTAAAAAATGAATAAGGGTTTGCTAAGATTGTTTTTTGATAATATTAATATTTTCGGAAATAATCGCTCCTAAAGGAAAAAAAAGTGCGTCCCCCCCCCTCTAACTTTTGAACCATATGTTTAAAAAATATGAAAAAAATCACAAAAGCAGAACTTTATAAATACTTTCTAGGAAAATTGTTTTGAACTTGATAGGTTCAGTAGTTTTTGAGAAAAATACGGAAAACTACGGAACCCTACACTGAGCGTGGCCCGACACGCTCTTGGCCGGTTTTTTTTTCATAATTCTGAAAAAAAAATATTTTTTAGGGTTCCGTAGTCAACTAGGAACCCTTATAGTTTCGCCATGTCTGTCTGTCCGTCCGTCCGTCCGTCCGTCCGTCCGTCCGTCCGTCCGTCCGTCCGTCCGTCCGTCCGCGGATAATCTCAGTAACCATTAGCACTAGAAAGCTGATTTTTGGTACCAATATGTATATTAATCACGCTAACAAAGTGCAAAAATAAAAAATGGAAAAAAATGTTTTATTAGGGTACCCCCCCTACATGTAAAGTGAAGGCTGATATTTTTTTTCATTCCAACCCCAACGTGTGATATATTATTGGATAGGTATTTAAAAATGAATAAGGGTTTACTAAGATCGTTTTTTGATAATATTAATATTTTCGGAAATAATCGCTCCTAAAGGAAAAAAAAGTGCGTCCCCCCCCCTCTAACTTTTGAACCATATGTATAAAAAATATGAAAAAAATCACAAAAGTAGAACTTTATAAAGACTTTCTAGGAAAATTGTTTTGAACTTGATAGGTTCAGTAGTTTTTGAGAAATATACGGAAAACTACGGAACCCTACACTGAGCGTGGCTCGACACGCTCTTGGCCGGTTTTTTTTCTATTTGTAACCCTAGGCGGCAGTGATCGTTTACCATCAGACGACCTGTCTGCTCGTTTACCTACTATCGCATAAAAAACGGCATTGAAACCCAGACTTCGCTACTTTTCTTTTGTATGGCTTCTGCTTTGTAATGTTAACATACATGTTTATGCAAAAATCTTGTACATCCCGCATCGTTTGTCAAAAACAATAATTTTTAAGAAAAAAAAACCGTCGCCTTTCGGGTTCTGGTGAAAGCTATTTGCGAATGTTGGATTATGTAGAAATGTGTAGGTATTTTTTAAAACTGCTTTTAATGCTTTAATTATTAGATGGCAACACAAATGAATATACGTATAACGTTAAGGTTTGAGGAGTTTCCTCAATTCCTCATGAATCCGATTATAAGAAATCGAAGCTTGACAAACTTTGACTTGAAAACTCAATATGCTTAACAAACATAACTAAATAAATGTCACTGTTCTGAACTTAAATGCATGCTTTTCTTACAAAAATACCAAAGTCACTATGAGTGTGCCGTTCAGATTTGAGGAGTTCGGTTCTGACCATCATCAGCAGTTCCACTGCACCAAATATCACTGTTCTGGACGTAAGTGCATGCTATTCTTATAAGAATACCAAAGTCACTATAAGTGTGCCGTTCAGATTTGAGGAGTTTGATTCTAACCATCATCAGCAGTTCCACTGCACCAAATATCACTGTTCTGGACGTAAGTGCATGCTGTTCTTATAAGAATACCAAAGTCACTATAAGTGTGCCGTTCAGATTTGAGAAGTTCGGTTCTGATCATCGTCAGCAGTTCCACTGTACCAAATGTCACTGTTCTAGACGTAAGTGCATGCTGTTCTTATAAAAATGGCAAAGTCACTATTAGCGTGCCGTTCAGATTTGAGGAGTTCGGTTCTGACCATCATCAGAAGTTCCACTGCACCAAATGTCACTGTTCTGGACGTAAGTGCATGCTGTTCTTATAAAAATGGCAAAGTCACTATAAGCGTGCCGTTCAGATTTGAAGATTTCCGTTCTGGCCATCATCAGCAGTTCCACTGCACCAAATGTCACTGTTCCGTACCTAAATGCATGCTGTTCCTTTAAAAACACAAAAATCACCATATGTATGACTTTCAGATTCGAGGAGTTCCCTCGATTTCTCCAGGATCCCATCATCAGAACTGGGTTCTGAGAAAAATGGGACCAATCTGTATGCATATACATTCAATCAAAAAAATTTTTAAAATCGGTTTAGTAACGACGGAGATATCGAGGAACAAACATAAAAAAAAAACATACAGACGACTTGAGAACCGTCCTTCTTGAGAGATTGAGGCGACGGTTAAAAAACAATTACATTTTCTAAATTATAGCTCATACTAAATCTTAGTTTCACACTACCTACACCATAGACCATACAACCCAGTTTCAACCCTAAAAATATGCCTAAATTACACGACTGACTGTTGGTTATGAACGTTGACACAACAGGATCAAGCGATTGCATTCCCATACTAAATTACTACGGGAAATCAAGTGAGTTGACTTGAATGCTCCGTCTAGAAGTGGTCTGTGGGTTATGGACAAAGCACGCTGTCGCTAATGATTTCTGTTCTTGCCGACGCAAACAGTGAGTTTGCGTTGGTCGTTAGCGGAGTGCGCCGATTTCACTCAAAATTGTCGGTGCCGTTTGTTTTAGGAGTAAAGTTTCTATAGTAGGTATATTTAGGTATGTCGGCTGATTGTAATAAGATCCGGCACATACTGAATTGTGGACATCATTCTCTCGTTCCCTAAGTTTTTATGAAACTGGGCAGTATATTGGTTTCTCATACTCTTACTTCGCTGCCGGATCTGCAGACGGTCGTGAAACTTCATCGACAGATGATTTTTATTTCTTTCATTTCATTCTGTTCCCTGAGACAGTCATCATCCTCCTTGCGTTATCCCGGCATTTGCCGCGGCTCATGGCAGCCTGGGGTCTGCTGTGACAACTAATCCCAAGATTTGGCGTAGGAACTAGTTTTACGAAAGCGACAGCCATCTGACCTTCCAACCCAAAGGGTAACTAGGCCTTATTGGAATTAGTCCGGTTTCCTCACGATGTCTTCCTTCACCGAAAAGCGATTGGCAAATATCAAATGACATTTCGCACATAAGTTCCGAAAAACTCATTGGTACGAGCCGGGTTTCGAACCCGCGACCTCCGGATTGAAAGTCGCACGCTCTTACCGCTAGGCCACCAGCGCTGTTCCCTAAGACAGTCTTTTCAATCCTGCCCTGAGGGGCTGTGGCAAGTTTGGCACACCCTCAGTTTGGAAAAAAGTGGACGTCTTAGGTGTCCTAACATCTCGTCTCATATCTAATCTCTTCCAAACAGATGGTTTCTCAAGAGTGTCTCCCTTAACTGTTCATATTCTTCTCAATAATCTCAATAATCTGTTACTTCCAAATTGATACTGACACATTTCATTTTTTCATTTCATTTCATTTATTCATTGTAAAGTCATGTACATACATTAAAATGCAGGTGTAATGCAGTAGGTAGGTCAGTTCATGACGCCCTGTGAGCATACAACAAGCTTATCTTAACTAATCTAGGTTAAAAATAAAAAATATACAATGGTTTTTCTAAATCTAGTACAATAAATTGGTCAATAATAATAAATTTCATTTTATAAAAGTTAAAAAATAAATCATAGTCAGAATCAATAAATTATTAAGATTAATTAAAAAGAAAGAATTAAAATTTCACAATTAAGATATTAATAATTATTTAAAAAATATAGTGTAAAAGAATAAAATAATAATCATAGGTTATCATCAAAGAAATCTTTAACTGAGTAATAACATTTATCTAATAACAAATTTTGCAGTTTAGTCTTAAATATCGCATATTGAGGTATTTGTTTAATTGAGTCTGGAATTTTATTGGTTAGGTATTAATATACATTTGTAGTGAGGGCTATTTTTATACATTTGTAAGTTCGTTTTGGGTAGTTGCAGTTTGTTTCTGTACTGTGCTCTAGTTGTTGGCTTATCCTGTTTTTGTTCGAATAAATGAGGATTTTCGCGAACAAAGAGAGCGGCTTGTAGTATATAGATACAGGGCAGCGTTAATAGTTTGTACCTAACGAAGTGTGGGCGACAGCTGGCTGGTATACGCACATTTGCCAAAATTCGAACGCACTTTTTTGCATTATAAAAAGCACATTCCGCTCCCAGTCCCACATTTGACATTTCAAACAGTTTTTTCTGACAAGTCTTTCGTTAATTGGTAAAGCAATGTCCTTCTTAACGCTTGACAACCCATGATATCAGGTACACCAATTTTATGTGACCTCTGACTTTGCATAATTTGTATCATAATGGGGGTTTAGGTTAACTGGCCGAGCCAGAAATGTCAGAAAAGAACTTCTGTCGGCGTTATTCAAGAAAACTTGGAAGACAGTCATATAATTGTACCTTCTACCGTTATATTATGGTTAAACTTGTGTTGTTGATTGTCTCCATGGCAAGCGTAGGTCAGTAGCGTATTTGCTTGTAAGAGCGGACCTGAGCTGTGAGTTTGTTGGTAAGTAGCAAATGGATTTGTTTTAACTACTGTATTGTGGTATGTGTC
The DNA here is from genome assembly GCF_023078275.1 of Leguminivora glycinivorella. Lineage (NCBI taxonomy): Eukaryota > Metazoa > Arthropoda > Insecta > Lepidoptera > Tortricidae > Leguminivora > Leguminivora glycinivorella. Next base: position 22,715,090 of record NC_062976.1, read on the forward strand.
GAAATCAATTTTTCGCCCATTTAGTTACCTACCTATAGTTCAGTCCTATGATATTCTTATCAGAATATAATCTGACTTAAATAGTTATAGTTAATCTAATCTAGTCGCGAAATAATAGGTAACCTATAGGTAATAGAGAAACTGACATGGAATCTGGGAGTATCGGTATATGTTATGTCCCTTTTTAGAACAACTGAGATACATACAACATACAATCATACAATCACGCCTGTATCCCATAAAGGGGTAGGCAGAGCACACGAAACTACCAAAGCTTCAGTGCCACTCCTGGCAAATAAGGGGTTGAAAGAAAACGAAACTGTGACAACAACAACAAGAGATATGTCCCAAAATTAATGATTAAACGAACTTACCTGAAGTGAAGTTCTATCGTGAAACTACATTGTGTTTATTTCTAATCTATTTAGAAGACGAAGCAAAGAGGATAATTGGCAGTTTTGCAAGGTAAATTCGATCCCATTTAACTTTGGTCACTGTTGCACTGATTTAAAATATTCATTCAATATATTTCCTTACTATCTTACCAATGTAATCTGCTCAATTGATTCTGTGGTCAACTGCAGCAGCAGGAGTAGCTGGATATTTACTTATCATTGTTTAAATTCAAAAACAACGTCCTACTTATAGCCAATTGTAGCTTATTTTTCTCACTTACTGTCATTGCCTTCACTCCAAAGAGTCCAAAGTGAAACACTTTTAGCCACAGGCATTCGGCTAATAGTTTTAGCCGGTCATTCTGGGAAGGAGCAATGTTTGTCAGTCAATATTTGTCGTTTGTCGGACGGCTACCGAAGACGCTGCGATTGAAGGCAGAGACTTGAGACCAATTCACATTTAACAACTTGTTAGAACAAGTTACACACGTTCTCACTGTTTTCCCAAAAGGGGTAGGCAGAGCACATGGAGCTGCTGAAGTTTATGTTGATAGAAAACGAAATTGGTGATTGTTATTGTTAGAATAAGGTACAAGATAGCGAAAGAGCTGCGGTAGGTGCTTCTGACTATATTTTGTTCTATGTCTATGGTGAGCATTCATAGAAATTGACAACCACTGAAGTAGTGTATTACACTTGTGGTTGAAAAAATTGTCTTATTTTAAATATATACGCTTCCATGAATTATCTGTTGTTGTTAGCAGTCTGAATCAAAACGGCACCTTTACAAATCATGTACCTATTCGTAATAAATGGCATATTAGTTATTAATATCATATTAAACGCTAATCATGACATCGCCAAATCGTGACACGTGCATTACATATATTAAATTGAACCAAAACATGTTTTATTTATGTCACATTACCATACTCATTCTCAGTAATTGAAGCAAACTCGTTATCCCTTATGTTAAAAATTAATATCTCCCGAATACCCTACGCGATAATCCACGTGTTCTACATAACTGTAAAAACGTCTCATATCCAAAATTTCGCTAATGAATTTTAATCTTTATTCAGATAAACTCTTAAAGTCGGAATTGCATTGCCGATTTTTTTGAGATCTGTCTTTTTAATGCGATGTTCCACGTATTGGATATAAAATTATAAAAACGTCTCATATCAAAATTTTGTCATTACATTTTGAGCCGTACGTATAAAGTTACATCTGAATTTCCATTGAAGGTTTTTCGAGTTAAGACCAAATTCGGGGCGCACTGTAACTTTTAATACTAGTGACAATTATTGTGCTCATAAAGGTGGAAAATATTAATATGAGGGGTCCAAGTTGTTTTTAATTGGGACTCAAGACCCTCTGGAAGGTATTTCGCGACAATTAGCTGGATTTATGAGATTTATGACGTTCGCAAAGTGGTTTATTGTGCCTTGAATTGTGTGTAGCTTATTTAATATTATAGGCACACTTATATATATTATTATTTGTACCTACTGATTATGCTATGAAGCTGTATTCTGGCACAGATTAATAATATGTTACATTCTGGAGAAATTAGTGGGGACCAAAGATACACGGTGCATTGAACAAGGCAATTTCATCAAATTTAAATATTTTCTAGTTTATCCTTATATTTTACCAGATTTTACTAAGCAGGACCTGTGTATACAGGTTAAAGATATACAAAGACCTATTCTCTATTGTACCAATACGTAGTACTTATTATATATATTATAAAACGTAGGACAATTAATTATGAAAACTACAATTTTGCGCTAACCATATATTTATCTTCTCTAAACCAATTATATTATAAATTAACCCGTCTTATTAGAATCCACCTGCGTGTAAGTTGCAAGTGACTGGCAAATCCTATAACCGTCACATTTTGTATCCTGACAAATAAAATTATACCAACTAGTGATGTAACGTAGTCGGGAATATTGCCGAACGGTGATGGTTGCAGGGGGCGTAGCCGAATGGTATTTCTGCGACGCAAAGCCGAAACGCCGCAAAAATCGACGACAACAACATACAAGGAGCAATCTGCGATTTTTTTTGTAGCAGATAACACCATGTACGTTGGTGGGTAAGGTCACCTAAGGTAATATAGAAATTGCTGAACATTCCCAAAAAGCGGAAACATTCTTGAGAATGTTGGCAGAACATTCCCGCAACATGCAATTTATTATTTAAACGAGAGAATATACTTGAAATAATTTTTAAATGGGCATAATATAAAACTATATGTTATTATACATATAATATTGTCTATTACAGTTAGCTATTTCGTTGATAAGTGATAAGTTACCAATAAGTTGCTTAAATTCTCACTATACTTCAGGGAACATTTCGACTTTCAGACTTCACAGTTTTAGTCCTGACTTTTTTAAATTAGGTACCGAATTATATTTCTTGATGCCTGTTTTTGGTCATGACAATATATGTATTATACAAAAAAAAACAAACAAAATAAAAACAAAAAGGTCGCTGTCAGGGACTACGTCTTGACTTGCTAAGTTCGACGAAATTATGGTATAAACTACGAAGTTACTAAGTATTCTGATAAATTCTCGTTCTCGAGAACATTCTCAGAAGTTACCGAAAATTCTCATGAGGAATGTTCTGCAACTTTGGAAACTTCTCGTCCGTGCATTGCTAGTAAGGTGCAATTTTCTGAAAAAAATAATTGCAGATTGTACCCTATACGTTGTTGTCGTCGAAAGTTAGTCTGGCTCTGTCGCGCCAATAAGCACGATAGAGATAGATAGCTACGAAAGTGATATATTATTATAGTGAGCGTTTGTGCATTCGGCTACGCACACTGGCAATATAGACATGAGTCTGAATATGAACAAAATGGCAGTTGTACTTTTGAACTTTTGAAAAATTAAGCAAATGTGCAATTGTTCAAAACTATTTTAATTGTGTTTGCCTATGATACACATTTTGTTTTGTGAAGTTGTTTTGATGTTTGTCACTTTTAATGTTGTCCTTCATACTTTAGTAACACTCATGTTACTGCGACGTTTCTAATTACTATAGTAAGGTAGAAAATTATTTTGATGTTTTAAATAATTGGAGCTCACCAGGATTTTCTTTATGTTTCAAGAGAGCAATATAGGGGGGGGGGTTGTACCCTAATAAAACATTTTTTCCCATTTTTTATTTTTACTTTGTCGGCGTGATTGATATCAACAATACCAACTAAAAATCTGGCGAAAAAAGTTGACTAGAAAAAAAATGAATAGTAGGGGCAAATTTAGGCACGGAATTGCTATATTGCGAAAAACATTTGATATCTTAACTGTCCCCTCCTGTCAGGATAATTTTCACCTGGGCAATATTTCCGGAATTGATATACATATTGCGGAGCCCATCAGCCCAGACATCCCAACACTATTCCCAGCACATGTTTTACACCAGGATAGAAATAGGACATTAATTTACTCGTCATGATTTGTTGAACGTTAATGCAAATTTGAGGTAATTACGTGCAGAAATGTGGTTTTGTTCCTGTAATACAAGTTCTAACGCGTGTTTCCAAAATGGCTGATATTAATACAGTTTTGAAGGCACATTTTACCTTATGGAATGATCTTTAATTTAGTTAGTATTTCGAGGTTTGTTAGTGGTTGATTTTATTGGAGTTTGATGGAATGGGAATGACTTTGGTAAATAATGTATTAATGTTGGTTGGACAATCGTAATGAAGTGGTTCAAGTGTGTAACTAGCGAATGTCGTTAGTTTGAATTGTAATTTGCAGGACCATCATATATAATTTCATCTCTCATCTCATATTTCTTTACAATAAGAAATCCGGTATAAATTACAAGGCCTATTTTGCTAAGTTCTGACTGCCGGCAGTGCCAATAAATGAAAGAAATGAATAATCTTTGCGAAGTAACAATGTCTGGTTTTGCATGTGGCAGCTGAAAGAACGTTTCTCAATCGCCATCTGATTCCACAAAAGTCTTAAGCTGATACCTTGAAACTGAAAAACGGAGAAATTCCAACAGTCCAAGATCTGTCATACCATTAGGAAAGAGCGATAGAGAGATATAACTATGATAGGTACGCTACGGACCGTCATTGATAGTACTTTTAACCAGAGGCCCTGGTACTTCCTTTTCAAAGTACTCATGTTCTAATTTATAATGCTCTCCTTTTCTCTCCAGTGCCGCTGGTGCGATGTGCGACCGAACCAGCTTCGGGGGCTCAATGGGTTTCCCCATGAGCATGTCCATGGGCTCCATCGGCTCCATGCCCATGATTGGCCAGAAGAAGTCCCCAGAGGAACACATCAAGAGGCCCATGAATGCGTTCATGGTGTGGAGCAGGCTGCAGCGGCGGAAGATCGCGCAGGATAACCCTAAGATGCACAATTCGGAGATTTCTAAGAGATTAGGTGAGTTGTAGTTGTATTTACTTGGCTTGCGCGATGACCCGAGGTGAGTCTTGGTCTCCAAAAGTCCAACTTAATAGCACGCTATTTTGCTTGACCCTGTACGGATCTGTGCAAGCTTTCACCGACTCCAAGCTCACGAAGATCTTAGGAAGGGGAACAGATCTAAGTCCAGCTGGTCTACCCAATTGTGATCTTTTGACTGCTCGATTGATAGTTTTAGTGGCCATTTTCCACAAGTCGACAACCATTGTTCCTATTTTGCTCGATCTCTATTCCATTTTAATAGTTGTCCCTTCTTCGAATCCATTTAGAAATACTCCAGCATACTTTGAAGAAAATCCATTCTAACTAGAACAATATAAAACTAATCTACAGCGTTGAACAGATGATTGAAGTAGTTTGCGGAACTCCTGCCATCTTGTAGACAGAACACTGTAAAATACTTTCAAGATTCATTCTTCTTCATTCTGCAGGTATGCCAGTATAAGAATTTGATTTTAACAAAAATGAATTCAAAAATGAAAGAAGAAAAAATGTAACTATCGTACCGCATAATCAAACCAACATACCTGATGTAACAATTCAAACAGAACTTCAACATTATCTAAGTGAATCTTAAGTTAATAGCAATCAATGGCTGCCAAAGGCTTTGTCTTATTCTTCCAACCTGATCCCAATGATCCCTCGTCCTTGATCTTATCCGATGTATTGTGATGGAAAGCACCTGAGTTAAGGGGCTCATTTGATTGCAAATTGACCATTCAGACTGGATCTGTGAGTGAATGATTTGGTTTAATTAGTTGGCGTCGTGGTGAATGTGTGAATGATAAAGTGTGAAATGCTTATAAGTAACCCTGATTGTGTTTAGTTTCCAGATTTGATATTGTGTACGAGAAGTCTTCTAAAACACAAAGTTCTTTTTTTGAATGATTCACTTCAAATTACAGAATTTCTCCAAATACTACCTACTCGGACGTTTGGGAAATGTGAAGTGAATTTTTTGCCACTTTAAACAACAACAACAAGCTTGTTTTAATCAATAATAGGAAGTTTCGCATTGGTTCCATCACGATCCACATTACTATTAAAATTGCTTACTACTACTTACTCGTAAATAGGTGTCGATATTTCTTTCGATGTCAATTTATGAAATGAATGAAGATTATAGACGTTACACTTTCGTGAGACATTCTAAATATTTGAATCAATAGGTATACGGTTGTGTTGTAGCTACTCACGTTATAATATCGCGACTGTTGCGACATGAATGAGACTGAATATTGTTCAATTCTGTAAAGATATATACGAGTAAGTGGGTAATCAGACACGATAAAAAAGTTTGTGCTATTTTATAAGTACAAGTGGTTATTTATTTTGTCTTCATCTTCACGTCTTGTGTAGGCCGGTGTTTCTCTAATCTAATATTAAGTAAACAACTTTCTGGTACAGTTAGGTTCAAGTTTTGACACTTCAAGTATGTGACTTACTATGATTTAAATATTTGTCTTGCTGTGTTGTTTTGATGATAGTTCTGATTTTCTTTTCTTTCTTTCCAAAAGCCTTATTAGTCAAGTCGGTCAATTAAAGATAAATACTTATCTTTAATTGACCGTCTTTTGGATATTTAGGTTTATTGGAGAAAGATCACTTTTGGTACCTATATTCATTTCAAGTTTCAGTTGTGAATAAAATCGTCTTAATTTTCCACAAAAAAAAAAAACATTTCATTATGATTATATCTGCTCCCTGTGATACGCCACGCAATTTATCCATATTTACTTAAAGTAAATGTTTAAATTCGCGTCAAGAATCATTTTGTATGCAAATGTGTCGGAAACACTCATTTGCAGGTTATTTATATAGCCAGCGTCTTAATTTGGGTTTGTTTATGGTTCTTGGGTTCTTTAATGTTGGTATCTGGCAATTTGTGAAGTTTATGGAAACAAAACATGCGTAAAGCAGTTTTTTCGGTCATTATGGAAGTTATTTAAAAAAATGTGTGATTTGACCTGTATATCGGGAATCGTGGGTGTATCTTTTTAGAGAGAATACATTTTAAATTCTTCATTTGTGTATAAGTAATATAGTGCAGTAAAACGGTCAACCAAACCAAACCATATAACCCGGCAACCTTCGAATCAAGAGTGAACAGGCATCTTTTGGGCGAGCTCACTCCATCTTAGACCACGTCTTTGCCTTTGGCTAGTCTGTGGCCAAGAGTCGTAAGCCCATTTATAATAATAATAAAAAAAACATTTTCTACTCATCTCTGCTATTATAATATTACTCCCAGATTAATTGCAAAACCTGCATGCAAATTCTGACCACACCAGATCTGCAGCTTTCTGTGCTGTATTGTTAGAGTGTTTAGCTAGTACTAAAGGAGATTTAGGATACTGACAGAGCCAAGAAGCATCTGTTGCCAGTATTGTACGCCAGAATTCACATTTTGAAAATATTAAACGAGACTCTCAAGATTTGCAACGATATCTGATAGAGATATAGCTTGGAAATGATCATGTTGTACCTAAGTTACCTAAGCTTAGTTTTGAAAGGTAGATGGCGTATCTTGTCAGTCGTCAGAATGGAAGTTCCATTCATCATTGCTGTAGGCGATATGGTTGGCACAATTGAAGTCTCTTTGCGTTCGTTACCACAGATAAAACTATATTCCTAAATTTATAAGCGCCTATTGAACCAACTGCTTTACTGCTTGCTGCTACTGTTTTACTGCTTTACTGCGCCTACTTGAAAAAAAAAACTACTTATACGTATCTTTATCGTTAGAAGGACAACACGATTTGACCCTGAATCGTTGGCAAACATCGGTTTTAGTAATTTAAGAAAATAAGCAAAAAATGACCATTCCCCCCTTATCTCCGAAACTACTTAGCGTAAAATTTCCAAAAAAATACACGAGATAGCCCTCTACCTGTAGATTACAGGAAAACCTATTAGAAATCTACAGTCAAGCGTAAGTCGAACTTAAGAGAAAAAAACTCAGATTACGAATTTCACTCACTGCCGCTACAAGTAGTTACTAAACGTCTTAAAATTGTGTAGGCGCGTTGGACAGGTACAAAAGAAATTAATTTCTGTTTCGTTTTGTTTCAGAAATTGTTAAAAAAAAAAACATTTTCCAAAATGACTTAAGTTCCTACTAAAAAGGAGGCGCTTAAGACCGTTTAGAACTTCACTGACCATAATATTGCCCACATAGGTCGAAAAGAAGGTGTATATATACGAAAACAAAAAAATTGTGCCACCGACAACCAAAATCTGAAGTCCATTTTGCTCTATCTCTTATCGTTTCCGAAATATACGAAATTGAAAATACGAAATTTAGTCTACGTTGCCATCACATCTCGTCAGGCGCTCATGACCTGTTTGTATGGAAATGTCGAAATCCGACTCGCACTTGACCAATTTTCATAGAAAGTTGTGTTTTATTATAGTTTTGAAGGAGGTTTCTTGTTTTTAACCACCAACGCAAAAACGATGGAGTGTTATAATAATAATAGATTTGACGCTTGACGCTTGTCTGTCTGTGGCATCATAGCTCCCGAACGAATCAATCGATTTTGATTTAGTTTTTAATGTTTAAGGTGAATTCGTCGAGAGTTTTTTTTGTACCACGTAGGTGGCAAACAGGCATACGGTCCGCCTGATGGAAAGCGGTCACTGTAACCTATGGACGCCTGCCACTCAAGTAGTGGCACATGTGCATTGCCGACTCTAGGTATGAGCTCCTAAAAACTGTTAATTTTTTAAAAATAGTTTTCCCCCCCACTTTTTGCTTCATACATTGCTCCATATCTTGAAAAATATTTATCTTAGACAAATGTTTTCTTAAAAAATCTTGTAGATCATTCAAATACCTTTCATAATATGTAGACATATGCTTCTGTGTCATGTACTGTTGAACAATTATACGACTTTAAAACGAAATTAAACAACAAATGTATGTGATAAACGACAAACGTGTAAAACATGTATTTCATGAACATGATTGTATTACGATGCTGTATAAATGCATTCACACAACAGGTAACAATACAATTAGCTGTACATAAAGGCCTTCTCACACCCACATCTACCACTACTACAATCTGTAGTGCACCGGCAAAATATTAACTTCAGTATTTCTTCCGAAGCAGCTGGTACCTACTTTGGTTTGCACAGGAATCAGTAAGTTGCTTTCGTTCCGTGCCCATCCCCATTCATCATCCTCCTTGCGTTATCCCGGCATTTGCCACGGCTCATGGGAGCCTGGGGTCCACTTTGACAACTAATCCCAAGATTTGGCGTAGGCACTAGTTTTACGAAAGCGCCTGCCTTATTTATTTATTTATTTATTTATTTAAACTTTATTGCACAGTAAAAATATACAGTTACAAAAGGCGAACTTAATGCTACATGGCATTCTCTACCAGTCAACCTTTAGGCCAAACAGAGAAGACCAAAAAAAGGTGCGGGATATGTAAAGAACAATAAAGACTTGATTTTATTGGACTACGTTATAGAAAAAAAAGATAGGGACTTATATAAATATATTTACCTATTTAAGACACTAATAACTATAATAAATACATATATTAATAATAAATACATATAAATTACATACCTGAATTAATTACCTTCTGACTTTCCAACCCGAAACTAGGACTTATTGGAATTAGTCCGGTTTCCTCACACTGGCAAATATTAAATGACATTTCGCACATAAGTTCAGAAAAAAGTCATTGGTAAGAGCCGGGTTTGAACCCGCTACCTCCGGACCGAAAGTCAACGACACCCCCAGGATAAAGGAAGACACTGATGATAACGGCGGGGAGGATATTGTCTAAGATACAGCTGTCACATCTCATCCAGATGACATGGAAGAAAAACAGTTTCAATTTGTTTAATTTATTTGGGACAACAAACACAGTAACACACAAGGTTATAAAAGAGAATTGCAGAGTTGACAGTAGTAAGGTGTGAGACGAATTTCGCTTTCAGAAACGAGCTGTCAGAAACGACCTGTACACACTCCGCCCAAAGAACTCTTTAAAAAATAAGAATCCTTACACTGCCTGCAATAGTTATCATGCAGGTAGGTAGCTATTTAATAGTATTTATGTTAGACAGAACTTGGCAGCATACAAAACTGTACTATTATATATTCTGTGACAAAACTAACAACATGTATTCCAAGTACAACACTCGAAATGCCGGAAAGTTAGTAGGTATCGACCGTAAATTGGCGAAATCCAACAAATTAACACATGTGATGGACCCTGCCGTCTATAATAAATTGCCGCAATATGTGGTTGAAGCGCCTAGTGTGTCGAACTTTAAGTATCGCTTAAAAAATTGGCTGGTCGAGCACCCGTTCTACACTTAAATATGAAAATTTTTTAATTACCTAATTAGAAAAATATATTTGTGCATTTTTTATGTGAATATTGCCTAACTTTTTGTAATTTCAATCTTCTATCTATTTATTCTCTAAGTATTATTCTTGTATGAATATTATTTTTTTTAAATCAAATCTTGACGTGTAAAATGGCGTTACAAATAAATGAATATGAGTATGAGTAGTATGATTATTTTAACTATTGAAAGTTTGTACGGAACCCTCGGTGGGCGAGTCCGACTCGCACTTGGCCGGTTTTTTTGTTTGAAAGCTGAGTTAGTCGGGAGTGTTCTTAGGCATGTTTTATGAAAATCGGTCCACTATGTCGCGGTCGGGAGATTTTTCAAAATTTTAATTTTGTGGTTAGGTTATATACATATGAAGTTTCTTGCACGGTAGGAGTATTATTTATTCTGTGGTGTTTACTTCGGTGGCCGGCCCCCGCTGCGCGTACGCTTGATTGAGTCCACTTTTTGTTTTCAAGTGTTTTTATCGCTTAAGTTTTCAAAAGCTCTTAAGGCTTTAAGGTTGCAGAAAGATTTCTTAAGTGCCAAGTGTGCAAGTGTTTATTTGCTTTAATTAGTAAGTAAGTAAAGTAAATATTTTTATTGCACCACAAAGATAACAGATTCACAAATAGCAGAATTACATTAAACATATAGGTCTCTACCAGACAATCTTAGGGTAGCAGGAATAAAGAACAGAAATTTTGAAAATAGTAGTACAAGAAATAATTAAAGGAATAGGAAAAATAATTATTTTTAAAATCGGGACTTAATCGCGTATAACTACATATTAAACTGACCTCCAACGTTTCAAGGACGGCGTTGTCCCCGTGGTCTCGGAGAAGACTACGAGACCACGGGGACAACGCCGTCCTTGAAACGTTGGAGGTCAGTTTAATATGTAGTTATACGCGATTAAGTCCCGATTTTAAAAATAATTATGTGTAATAATCGTGAAAGTTTAAAATAGGAAAAATACACATACACTAAGCAGTACTGTATATTACAGTACATTTACAATTTATATAATTAATATCTGGGCAACCGAGCTTCGCTCGGTTCTGTTTCGTATCCTTGACATGTGTCGCCATCTAGTTCAAAAATGAATAGTACCTACATCGAGCGAAAGAATTCTCAGTTAACAACACAACTACTCCACACGAGATGGCGCGCATTTCGCCACAAAAACTCAAATAGTGTATTTTTCTATTCGTTTTAGCCTTGACCTGTGTCGCCATCTAGTGTTTGCAATAAATAGTACTTACATCGACCGAAAGAATTCTGTCTTTACAGTACAACTACTGTACACGAGATGGTGCGCGAAGAAAAACGCATGAAAACTCGAAAATTCGCGTTTTCCGGGACCTAAGGATAAGTTAGACCGATTTTTCACCCCCAAAAACCCCCACATAACAAATTTCTGCGAAATCGTTAGAGCGGTTTCCGAGATCGTCAGTGTAAATAAATATATATATAAATAAATAAATAAATAAATATACAAGAATTGCTCGTTTAAAAGTATAAGATATACATCAATAGTAAAAATAAAATATCATATACACAAACATACACATATAAGTATTAATATTAATACATACATGAATGTATACACACATACATTCATAATATATAGCATAATATACACATCAGCAAATTATGGCAGAGATAAGTGGGCCCTTTTTTTTAGTTGTCCACCCCACGTTTTTTTTATTAGATTTGGAAATGTTTATGTGTTTTCTACTCAGAATCGCGAGTTCTTTCAATTATAATAGGAGAAAAAAGTGTCCCAAGGTTTTTTTCCCATTCCGTTACCACTTTTTCATACATTTTGTATGGCGAAAAAATGTATGGAAATCTTGGGACATTTTTTTCTCCTATCAGGATCGAAAGAGCTCTCGATTCTGAGTATGAATCGCGTAAAAAATACCCATGTTACAAAAAGAGTGGGTTGGACAACTTTGAAAAACATGGCCCAAGTAATGATTAGATGCAAATCTTGGGCAACAAAAACAAAGTTTAGTTCAATGTAGTACTACATCGGAAGCAAATTACAGTTGCAGGGCCGGATTTACGCCTAAACCTAGACCCACAATCACTATACCAACCTGGCAATGATTTTGAGACGGTAAAGGGACTCCAATAAAAGTGAATGGGGAGACTAAGGAATTGTAGAAAGTGCCTAGGTATCAAAATCCGGCCTTGTATACCTAGTCGGTACCAAAAGTAGCGGGTGGGTTTCTAGTGTTGCTACGAGTAAGTGGGTAAGGTACTATATTCAGCGGAGAAAGAAGCTGGTGCAAATGGCTAGACTGGAAGGATTTGAATTAGTCACCAAGGATCGTGATAAGTCGAAGATTCTTCTAAGATCCATGTCCCTAATGAGGGATAACAGAATTACATCATCACAATCGTCATGTCCTATTCTACCGTTTAACTAAATAAGATATAGCTCTCTATATGCAGTTTGATGCTTTACTATTGATGTGTATAGGGTGTCCAACGGTTTTGTTCTTATTTGAGGACTGGCACACTGCTTGTGTGAGACGCGATGGCAAAACAAACGTATCGTGCTGGTGACGTCGCCATTTTGTATTTTGTTTTCTTTTGTTTTGTGGATTTGGCCGGTGCGGCGTGTGTTTTGTTTCTGTTTCGTATTCCACGTCTTCTATGCTATTTTTAAGTCGGCATGTAATGCTACCTAATATGTAATTTAGGATTCGATGCCAGGACCATATTTTTTAGTTAGCAAGCTGTATCCCACTGCTCGGCAAAGGCCACGGTCTAAGGCAGTTTTTGGTTGGTAGGTATATTTAAACTTCGTTAATACGTGTTATAAATAGGAATTTTATTTATCTAACCTTCCTTATGTTAACAAAATCCAACCTAAAACCGTCCGGACTTCAACAAAAAGGGCTGTCACCGTCTTCGGAAAACAGTCAGTAACAGTTGCTTTCGCGAGTAGGGTGACAATGGCTTACGTAAATGTGGACTGTATTGTCCCATACAAACATACAAATAATGTTTTATTCATGGGCTTTCTTGGATGAATTTGTTCTTCGTTTGAAGTATGGGCGAGAAATGTTTTGTACGCTTTACACATATTGCTACAACATGTAGATAATTTTTCAGAGTAGCGCAACGATATAAATAAAATTTATATGAATCTTTGTAGTTACCTATATAAATAGAGGTTCCAAAAAGTGAAACAATTACATTACACTCAATTACATTACATCAAAATTTAGGTAAATGATCTAATTTGAATTGAAGTTTTGATCTAGATTCCTTATAAGGTGTGATCTTATTTCTAATTAGTTACTTCACTCTATCATATCGTAATGACAAGTTTTTGCTTCCCTGGACAAATATAATATCGCTATTGTCAGTTATTCCAATTAAATATTAACCAATCGTACCGCACTTGATTATTAAACCGAATAATAATTCAAACAAGACAGCATAATAACAGGATATCAAACGCACTCGAAATTACCTCAGTTTATTGTCAATAAAAACAATAGTACACAGCACACCCTCACATCTGTCCACCTGTCAATAGTTTAAAACGCCGTTCGAAAACTACCCTTGTATGGCTAGAGTGAGGTGTAGTAGTGTTTTCGGTAGTAATAAATCGAACAAAACGGTTTTGTTTACGGAATCAATCGAAATGCTGTAGGTGTACAATGGAACGTTTTTGATGGGTGACATACGGAGCTGGAAAATGGGGAACTACTTTTTTTCTGAAATTTCACTGAAATAATTTACAGATAGACAGTGATTACAGTCTACACTGTAGACTGTAATCACTGTCTCTACAGTGTCAACTCTTATAATATATTCTTATTATACTCTTTTAATATTTACAAACCTCTTTTAAATATTTATTTTTCTAACCAATCAAAATTTTAAAATAGCTGCAACAAAGTTTGTCAAGTTTGTTCAATTTGATAGATTTACAAAATAACGCTAGTAGTCAGATCCCGTATCTGTGGAATAAATTGTAATTCAATTTTCAATTCAAAATATCTTTATTCGCTCTTATAATTTAATCAGAGCAATTTATTGTTGTAAATTAGACATGTCTAGAATATTTCTAGGAAAAATCCAATGTCCAAAAAAATACAATATTAATTTCATCAACAATAATAATAATAAAAAACGTAAAAATAAGAAACCATTTCGAATAACAATTAATCCCACGTTGTTTTATCATTCATGTAGTCAGTGTACTGTAATTTAAAAACTCTTTGTGAACATTGTATGATTGGACACTAGTACAAATCAATAAACAATAAAAGAAATAAAAAAACTGTCATTATTGACATCTTTGGTTATGGATACCCTACTGATTTTCATAATGTCGGTGTTTGCATAATTATACCTTATAAAAATACTTCATTTCACTGTGTAAATTTTTTAAATTGATACAAGCGTACGTAATGTAAGTTGTAATAAATTAAATTTAGAAAAATAGAACTAACAAAATGAAATATTAACTTTAAAATTAAAACAAAGGACTCAATGCTGTGTTTATCTTTGAAATATCTACATATTTATATCGAATGTTATAGACTTGATTCCTTTTAAAATGATTTATCGAACATGTCTCCCAACTTGCTCGCTCACCCCCATCCCCGTATGCGTCCCTATTTGTTTTCTGTCTGATGCACCAGCGCTCAGTTAATATTAATTATCAGGGGAGAACCCTCGTCTCAGGTTACAGTAATAGCGATTACGTACATTCGACATCACGCCTGCAATCAAGGGGTTGCCAGTTACGAGTATATCATCATCATCAACATCATCATTACCAGCATAGTCAATGACGTCATAGTATATTAAACATAAACACACTGGTAAATGTTTTTTTAATACCACGTCGGTATATGGTATATGGTCCGCCTGATGGAAAGCGGTCACCGTAACCTATAAATAAATAAATAAATATTGGGGACACCTTACACAGATCAACTTAGCCCCAAACTAAGTAAATTTGGGTGGTCAGCGACCACTAGATAAATGATACATATACATAGAAAACATCCTGGCTCAGGAACAAATATCTGTTGCTCATCACACAAACAAATACCCTTCTTCGAAGCAGGACCGCGGTTCTGCAGGCAGGGTCACTACCAACTACGCCAGACCGGTCGTCTAATGTCTATGGACGCCTGCAACTCAAGGGGTGTCACATGCACGTTGCCGACCCATTATAAACTTGTACACTCCTTTTTCGAAGAACCCCATACTTCTTCTTCCTTGCGTTATCCCGGCATTTGACACGGCTCATGGGAGCCTGGGGTCCGCTTTGATAAATAATCTCAAACTTTGGCGTAGGCACTAGTTTTACGAAGGCGACTGCCATCTGACCTTTCAACCCGAAGAGTAACTAGGCCTTATTGGAATTAGTCCGGTTTCCTCACGATGTTTTCCTTCACCGAAAAGCGACTGGCAAATATCAAATGACATTTCGCACATAAGTTCCGAAAACTCATTGGTACGAGCCGGGTTCGAACCCGCGACCTCCGGATCGAAAGTCGTACGCTCTTACCGCTAGGCCACCAGCGCTTCAAGAACCCCATATTGTATTGGTGCATTTCACTAGAACGTCCATTAAATAAATGTTTTTCCTTATGAAATCTGTAAATCTTGAGAATATACTGCCAATTTTTTGGCCAACATATTGTCAGACACAAAATTTGGATTTTCTCAGAAGTATATTAGTAGAATAATATTTCGTAAGGGACATCCTCGTGGAATGCCCCTATTTCCGAAGAGGCAGATCGTATGAAACTGCTTAAGTTTCAGTGCCCCTCTTAGCAAATTAGGGGGTTGAAAGAAAACCAAATTATGATATTCATATAAATAAATAAATGTAAATAAATATTATAGAACATTATTTATTTATTCTTATTATAGGTCATTCTTAATAGTACATTACGATACAAGTGCGTAAAAAGGAAGTTTGAAACGAGTGGCGATAAATTAAAACACGACCGAAGAGTGTTTTAAATCGACACGAGTTTCGCACGTGTATCGTACGACGTTTTTCAGTGCAGATGGCCATCCGAAGTTTCGACCTGGCATATAATGAACCACTTCTCGCACTAGTGCGTAAAAAAGACACCATCTGTACTGAAAAGGATATTGCAGTTACAATCATACAATGACAAAAATACAAAATACAAAATCATTTATTCAGCAAATAGGCCACGGGGGCACTTTTACATGTCAACATTGCAGAGTATTCATTAAAGTTAAACAAATGAAATTAATAGAAATATTAACAATTAAAAATATTAATAATCATTAGCTATACACTGATATAGAGTTAGAGATGTATAAAGTCTCTAAATGTCATATTATTACTAACTATAATTAATACATAAAGAAAGCGCAAACAAACAAAGATAAAAGACTACTTCTAGAGTTGTAAAAGACTCTGAATGTTACAAGTAAAAATATTATACTTAATCAAATAATCCATGGAGATGTATAGGGTCTCCAAGAGTCAAATTTTATAAAATTAAAATATTTAAAAGTAAAAACCTTTGTCAAATCATACAAAAAAAAATACAGAAAATGAACAGCTAAATTACACATTTCAAGAGATGTAAAAGTCTCTAGTTGTCAATCATTAAAGTAACGAATCAAGTTTACTTGTCTTTCACACAAGACAAGTTTCTGACAAGTTTCTAGCCTCAATCTTAAAATTTTGTTTTGTCCCCGTATTTACTACAACACTTCAAAGATTGAAAAGTATACGAGTAAATATCTGTATTAACAACGCTTGAAGACATAATAATATTCTATTCTGAATGGATAGATTTTTTCCGCGTAATGCAATGTTCTATTCTGACCGACTTTTAAGCAATTTCTTTCTGTTATAGTAATTTCTTCTTCATTTTAGGTATTTCTAAAAACTGAACAATATGTTTGAAATGTAAACAGCATCAAATGCAAATAACACCTCACTTCTACGCATCCGATTGAGGATTCCCTCTTAATATCAATTACGGACACACAACAGCCCCCTCACAACTCAAGTCTCACACCTTACATGTTTCCAGTTAATACCTTGCTAATTTAAAGAGCTACTACAAACCCAACTTTAGTAACGTTTATGAGACGCTTTCAGTTTGTTCGGTTATATCTAGTATGTTTGTTAATGTTTCAATATGTGTATGTATAATGTTAGGGGTTGCGTTACTTGCGTTTCGTTATAAGGGAACTGTGAGGATAATATTATATGATGTAGGTATATTTGCATTGTGTTGTTTTAATGAATAAATGTGGAAGTTACTTGTCATAACTCATAACCAGTTTGACTATTTAATTTTAAAAGTGCCTACCTACCTATGCTAGCTTCCGTTTATTTAAGTTTTAATTTGAACTAATTCTAATGATAATATGAATATCAAACTCAAGTAGGTACTTAGTTAATACTTTTAAGGAGTGTAACGGCCTAATTTTAATATACATCATAATTGATACTCTATGGATTTGGCCTTTCATTGTCAAATGTGGCATTTTTGATTTAAAAAAAGTGTAACATTACCTTGGACTAATTAGTCAGGTAATCTGTGCTAGAAATTAAGTTTCTAATATTTCTTACGGGCGTTTCTTCTAAGTACATGAGCATAAGAAGCTCTTAAACTATTACATAGTCAAAGATCACGTCAAAGAAACTGCAAGTCATCGGTTAAATATATACCACATTATCCACGCGGTCTTCACACTAAAATTACATAATCCTATTAAAAAAAAAATGAAATACATGCAAACAACAACTTTATTCTACCCTACTTAAGTATAAAATTGGAAATAATGTTTAAAAAGATATCGTAACAACATATGCCCGCTATCAATTTACTGCGATTCGCCACGCTCCTTACATAGACCAGTTTCCCCTTTTATACCCATTTTTTGTTTCAACTTTTTACAACAGATGGAGTAATTAAAGAACCGTAACTCGCTATTGGCTGCTGAACTCCGTAACGCCTCAACAGAAAAAAGCCATAAGCGCGTATTCCTTTCTTATACTTACACCCATTTTCGTTTCGTAATCAACACCGTAAATAATTGTATAAAGCCACCATAAAGGTACTTTTTAAGTATAAAGAATGTATATTTTCTGCGTCTATAGGTATTGTTGCCATGGATTCTATTAAAGTGACTATTTTACTGAATAATAAAGAATGACTGACTATTTCTCGAGTAGGCCGGGAGCGTTGTTGCTTTTTCTTGTTTTTTTTTTACGTGCTACTACTGTTGTGCCTTGTAATAGATTTCGTCTGCAGTTATATTGTTAGTTTTTTAGTTAGGTCGACGAACTGAAGTGCAAATGTCAACTGTTAATGCCTATTGCCAAAGTTCAGAGCTCTGGTTCCAGTTGTATTATGTAATCGTCACTATTAAGTTACAGAAATATACTTTAGCAGTATCCGAAAGTCAAGTTAGTTTACCTATTCATAAGAAGTATTGTTCCAAATATCATACATGTCATTTCTATTGGACAAATCGTCGGATTTGCTGCTTTTTTCGTCTAGTGACTAAATTGAATATCATTTATACTTGACGAAGTAAATTAAATTCAAATTAGCATGATTCTTACTGTAATAATATCACATGGTACTCATTAATATGTATAATACAATTACTTTCTGCGCATTGAGAGATAAAAGAAAAACAATTTTACATATCTAACCACAAACGCGCCACAAAACCCTGTAAAAGACATTACTGTTTTTATTTTGAAACCGTCGTATTGTAGCCTACTTACGCAGGCTTATCTGCACCGTGCAGCCGTAGGGGACAAAAATATCCCGTACAAAAAGGCGTATTTCATAAATAACGTGCCGACAGATGTGCCCTATTGTGCCGAGTGACGTAGTCTCTTGTGGGATTGTTTAATTACTTATTACTTTTTGTGTCGGCTCCTGGACTATTTATGTTGACTGTTATTTTTTTAGCATTGAATAATTATATTATGAATAGATAATGAAATAGGTATCACAGTGGTTACCTAAATACCTACTAATATTAAACTGCCTGTAATATGGGCCTGTGTGGTGACGGGCTTAGAATTTCACAACCCCCTTTCTTCCCGTGGGTGTCGTAGAAGGCGACTATGGGATATGGGTTAAATTGTGGTGTAGGCGAGAGGCTGGCAACCTATCACTGCAATGCCATAGTTTCGTTTTCTTTTAACCCCTTATTTGCCAAGAGTGGCCCTGAAGCTTTAGTAGTTTCATGTGCTCTGCCCTACCCCTTTTTGGGATACAGGCGTGATTGTATGTCTGTATGTAATATTAAACTACCAAAAAGAAAGGTTTTTCAAGCAAATAACAAACAGGTTTAATCGTCCTAATTTCTGTTTGTATTATTCTGTTTATTCTGTGTATATGTATTACATAATTTTATTGCAAAAATGTGTCGTTTGAAGCAAAAGGTTCCATTTTTTTGTCGCTATCATATCTATCTATAAAACGAATGGGTAACACGCCAATCAATGCTATGGCAAGCGCAAATAACATAGAACCGTTTGCTTACAGTAACAATACAACATTTTCATGTCTCCATACCTAATTTACAAGTTGAAATAATCTTCATACAGTATGTAAATACATTTAGTTAATAATTTAATTTCGACGACCGGTCTGGCCTGGCAGGTAGTGACCCTGCCTGCTAAGCGGCGGTCCCGGGTTCGAATCCTGGAAAGGGCATTTATTTGTGTGATGAGCACAGATAATTGTTCCTCAGTCATGGATGTTTTCTATGTAGGTATATAATATTTGTATATTATGTATATCGTTGTCTGAGTACCCACAACACAAGCCTTCTTGAGCTTACCGTGAGACTCAGTCAACCTGTGTAAGAATGTCCTATAATATTTATGTTTATGTTATGTCCTAATTAATCCTTTTTGATACAGTAAAAGCCCGAAAGCTACAAACTGGGTGTTGCCTAGTAATCATAAAACCCTTATTTAATCCTAATTGATTGGTTAATTGACTAGTAGCTTGTTAAATAACTAAAGCACGTGTTCGATAATTAATTGATAGTGTTCTGTACGTAAAATTGGCAGTGAGGTATGGAAATTAAGTAATTAATTTGATATGAAAACGGGTTATACAGTTTTAACTATAAAACTCCCTTAATTGAGACTCAAACATATTTAAAAATATTTTAAAAATATTCTTAAGAAAGATCCTCGAAAATGGATCGAAACATGTCAAACGTTTAATACGTGTGTTTTTCGATTCTTATTGGAGAACAAATGTCCCAAGATTTCAATACATTTTTTAAACCTTCCATTCCGTTACCGCCATACAAAATGCATGAAATAATGGTAACGGAAGGGGAAAAAACCTTTGGACACTTTTTTCTCCTATTCGGATTGAAAGAGCTCGCGATACTGAGTGGAAACCAATAAAAATTTCCAAATCCAAAAAAAGTGGGGGGGGGGGACTTTGAATAAATGGCCCAGGTACTTAATTTCCAAACCTTATGGCTTATGATGCCTTATGTATGTACTTAATTATTCGCTTTATAATACACGTCCCTAAATGCATTCGTTTTAGGGACACCAGTGGCCCGTTTCTCGAAAGATATAAGCCTTGTATTTCAAGTGTGTTTCCATGACAACCCATACTATTTGACAGTTTGCGCACTTGTAATACAAGGCTTGTACCTTTCGAGAAACGGGCCCCTGTACGTTAATAGCAATAGTTGCACCGTTTTCAAAGCACATAAAAGGCCCCACTTTCCTCGATCGATACCTCCATTTACATCACTTTTTCACCAACCATTGTCTGCACAATCGCAAAAACAAACATACATACAATACACACACGTTAGGCACAATACGAAACGCAACAAAGGAGTTGCCTCTCTGCGCTGTATTAAAGCGCATTGTGTTCAGAATCGGACGAAAATGCTCTTCATTACTCTGAAAGCTCGTGTGCCATACTACAATGGTGGAAAGGGGGGTTTTCCACCCTCGGGTGACACAAAGACGCATAGGGGGGCGCCCGGGCCGGAAAATTGAAATGGTAAGAAACGTTATTTAGGTCATGATTTTATTAAATGTTAATAGATTCCTGTTGAGTAGTGTTGCGCTTTTATTACGGTTGCCTTTAAATGATACAATAATTACAGAGTACATTCTTTTGAAACTGACGCACTGAAGGAAGCTTAAGATGGCTTTTGTTATGGGGCTTATGGATACTCAAGACAACTATATTCACTCTTCATTGTAATATACAAATATATATACACTAGTAAAATACTACTTAGGCAAAGATTACCAAACATTGGAAAATGGAATTCTTCATAAATTGTATGAACAGCGCCGCCAAACTGTTAGTGTACAAGTACATTACTAGAACCACAGTATATAAGTAATAAAGAGTATCCTATGCTAGAACCAAAAATTACATACATTTTCGGTGACGTTTTTTGCACTATTGAGTAGGTAACGTGTTCTAAAAGATAAAAAAAAACATGGTAGAGGTTCAGTATCCGGAAAAAATGTTGTAAAACTTAGATGCAATCTGCATTTTATCTTCGTCTAAAAAAGTAATACCTAGCAAAAAGAGTAGCCTGTTGTTACAAATATTACAAGTATTGAGGTGGTAAGAAATAGAAGTTTTGTTTTGCTTAGTAGAATGGGGCCCGTCACCGGCGTTATGCAAAATTTCTTGTATAAAGCAATTAATAAAAAAACATTATTGGGTCCGGTCAGGCTTGATTGAACAAACCAATAAATAAGTAGTGAGTAAGTGAGCATTGAGGTAGAAATATCAATTAAAAAAACCGGTTAAGAGCGTGTCGGGCCACGCTCAGTGTAGGGTTCCGTATTTTTCCGCATGTTTCTCAAAAACTACTGAACCTATCAAGTTCAAAACAATTTTCCTAGAAAGTCTTTATAAAGTTCTACTTTTGTGATTTTTTTCATATTTTTTAAACATATGGTTCAAAAGTTAGAGGGGGGGGGGACACACTTTTTTTCCTTTAGGAGCGATTATTTCCGAAAATATTAATATTATCAAAAAACGATTTTAGTAAACCCTTATTCATTTTTAAATACCTATCCAACAATATATCACACGTTGGGGTTGGAATGAAAAAAAATATCAGCCCCCATTTTGCATGTAGGGGGGGTACCCTAATAAAACATTTTTTCCCATTTTTTATTTTTGCACTTTGTTGGCGTGATTGATATACATATTGGTACCAAATTTCAGCTTTCTAGTGCTTACGGTTACTGAGATTATCCGCGGACGGACGGACGGACGGACGGACGGACGGACGGACGGACGGACGGACGGACAGACAGACAGACATGGCGAAACTATAAGGGTTCCTAGTTGACTACGGAACCCTAAAAGCAAGAATTCTGGTAGCTTTCTGCGTGTGAGCATAATTTAAAGAGATTATGAAATGTCAATGGTGACCATTTTGCTATAGATAGCTACAAATACAAACCTTCTTTTTTGAGGATTTAGAATGATTAAAATAGCGAGCGAGCCGATGTCAACAGGGAAGGCCCAGGCGGAGATACAGGTACGATTTTAATGCCTGCCTTAAAGTACTGACCAGAAGATGCACGAAATGAAGAGTTATGGAAAACCAGGACAGAGGTTTTGCCCAGCGGTGGGTCATTCCTAATTCCTAAAAAATACTGATTGTTAAGCTTGACTGGTCCAAATATGTAAGATCTACTCCTCATTTCCTGTCTCTGGGTCAAATGAGAGCTGACCTAGTAAAAAAAGGTTCGATTCTAAGGTTAGAAGACCTAATAACCGGAACAGCACGAGGAAATGAAATGTAAACTGAAACAAATGTCATATACAAAGTAAAAATTACCAAGGCCTCCAAGTGTCCAAAGCAGGATTCGGACCAGCTTCCTCCGTCATAGCCACGGATGCCTGAACCATTCGGACAAAGGGTCGAAATTTTCAAGTATGACACAATTACCAAAGGTGTGTAGTGAGGTTTGTGTTTCTATGAAGATAATTTAATTTGTTCTAAGAGAAATGAAATGTGTCGAAGTCAAAATTTCCACTGTTGCTGACCTGTCCCAGTGTCCAAGTGTCCTTGAGGCAAGCGACGAAGTGAAACTTTTTAATGGGAAACATATATAGTCAAACAATTGGAACCCTACTCTACAACGATGTCAAAATGACAAGCAGTAAGAGATTTCTTACAATGTGGTTTATAACGTCACTATGACATAGTTCTACAGTGGCCTAGGGTTCCAATTGGTTGACTGTACATACAATGACGATACAGAGCATCATTTTGTACCTTTCGGTGTAGAAACTATAGGTCCATGGGTTCCCAGCGCGAAAATGTTTTTCACAGAAATCGCGAAGCGCCTGGTTGAGGTAACTGGTGACCGAAGAACTGATGACTTCCTCGCACAACGTATCAGCATTGCGATACAGCTATGAAATGTCGCCAGCATCCTTGGTACAATGCCTCGAGGGTTGCTAGCTTAGTCTTACCTTCAAAGCTATTTCTGGTGTTTCGGGTGTCCATGGGCGACAGTGATCGCTTACCATCAGGCCCATAAAAAAAATCAAGGTTGAACAGGCATCTTCTTGGCTAGCTCACTCCATCGTAGGCCACGTCTTTATGCCTTTGGCTAGTCTGTGGTCACTGGCCAAGAGTAAGCCCATTTATAATTTTAAAAGAGTTTCTTATATCATTATGTAAATATGTTCATGTAAATAAATACATTTATTATTCGATGACGATTCATTTGCTTGTCAATGTTTAAGAGCACGGAACCCAACTCTAGCAACAGCGGTTGCGGAGTCAAAGGCATGGAATGATACATTGTTTTCAGATTCGTTTGAACTTGCATTACGGCTTTATGCGCATTGCAGTTAGATTGCGCCCTCCGATTTGCGTGCTTTATGTTAACTATTGTCAAAGAGTAAGTTTCTTTTTATTACAAGAATTATTATGATTTTGTCTCCATATTCTCCTTCCACTGGTCTAGTATTTCAACGGGCCTCGCATAATAGGATTTCCTTATAATACAATATAGGTACATATGTAGCTCTAAATAGGCCCTTGGTGTTGATTCACTATTGAAATCATTGATAAATATTAGTATTATTATATATATTGGGGAACTAAAAGTTAACCATCATGCCCTACTGATTTATAATGTCAGAGAAACAATCTAAGGAGAATCCTACAGGGGTTCCTATTACCCCAATGTTTTTATCATACCTTTACAATCTTAAATAAATGAAAAACTAATTATATACATGAGAAACTTAAACTACTTGGTAAATCTTGTTGGACAGTGCTGGCAGACACAATTGATACTTTTACTGGCAGAGGTACCACATATAGTAATCTAATCTCAAGCTGCCTAGCATACCGGGTAATACCAACCTACATTAACAATGTTATTAAAAATTGCACGTAAATGTCATCCGCAAATTTAATTAAGAATAAACTACACTACTTCAGCAAAAGCCCCGTTTCACATTTTAACACACGAACAGACAAAGACAAAGCATGCCATTCTCCACCTGCTTTGTTTCCCTCGCGATTCGCATATGCTCGCATGGTGCCTCAATGTCGACTCGTATTTACATCACAATCACTCGTTGTGAGGACAAAGATGCAGAATGTGTCAGTTGTATGTTGTATGTATACACGAAGTACGGTGTCCATCGGTTGTGAGAATGTTTGGGATTGTCTCTAAATTTTCAGCGCTCAGCGACAGGTGGCAGTGTATACTGGACAGGATATTTTACAAAACAAACAAATCAGTAATTGTTATAATGTTTTTGTAGCCGCATACAGCTTATTTAAGTTTTTGAGCATTTCTTTTTTTTTGCCACTTTTATGAAGAGTGATATTTAAAAAAAAATGCTATTACCTGCTAGTAGTTAAAAAAATTGTGCTCCTTTACAGTAGTTTATATTACCTGCGATATACACATTTTTGGCATTTTACCCCATTGAATCTCTACAGGCACAAGATTTTGCGAAAGCGACTGCCAACTTATCTAAGCTTATATCCTCTCTCACAAAACTGAAACAAAATGTAACCTTCTAACCCACAGAGTACCACATAAAAAAAAAATTGAAGTATCAGTACATGCTTATATCTATCTATATTTATTCATATTACATTTATTTAACATGCAAAAATCAGTTCATATTCAGAGAGAAATTGGTATTAAGTGACTAACTGGACAACACTAAATATAATAATATATCCATAACACCAACTATCACGGTAACCACTCCTTCAAATGAAGCCACATTTAAGCTCCCCACTTAAAGTAGTGAAATATGCAAACAAACTAAAACAAAAGACAGTCTCTCTCAAAGCTTGGTAACCCTAGCTCAAAGAGTCGTTCTAAGCATTGTGGCGGGTACAAAAGAAACATTTGTTTTTAGCCTCGCAGTCTGCATACAAATGCATACTTTAAATAGATGTCATTAATTCGTCACGCTGCTGTTGTACTGAATGTGGTTCATGTTTCTTTGTGTGTGTATTAATTTTCTCTGTAGTAGTCTTGATTGTTCTGCGCTTAATGTATAGATATGTAAGGTTAATTCAATTTCACTTGGCTTGATCATTTGGTGGCATATAATTCCATGCTTACCTTATGTAACGATACGCAAAAAAAAAACAGTTTTCCCTAAAAATTCTCAGCCTCCCACACCTAGACTGCGAAATAACCTTAGAAAAAAGCGTATTCCAATTTTAAACTCCGGCAACGCATTATGATACCTTTGTGTTGTGGGACGTGAGGCCGTGAGGTCCATGAGCGATAATAATCGCTTACCATCAGCTGATCCATTTACTCGTTTGCTTCAAAACAACTAGACTGCCTGTATGTAACTTGATGCCATTAAAAAGTTAACGAAGCTGAGATACATTTTAGAGAAGAAATAAACTATAAATTAAAAATATTAACGAAGCTGAGAGTCTAGTGGGGTGGTCTAGTGGTGAAGACGTTAGCCGCGTAAGCTGAAGACCCGGGTTTTAGAGTAGTGTGACTACTTGAAAAAAGAAATAAACTGTTGAAAATACTTAGTTGTATGTTGTCTGAATGTGTGTGACGTGTCACAATGCAAACATGTTGAAATTATGCAGCCAATAATTTAAAACGCCGCGCTGTCCCTCAACAATGAGAGCTGTCATTTACTCCCGATTTATCTGCCAACTAAAAATATTGAAAACGCACGCCATTTCAAGGAAATTAAAAAGCAGAATCTCATTTGGTAAAATCTCCGACCACAGTGTCGGGCATTATGCCGCTAAGTACACGATCCTTATCATCCAGCGACAAAGGACTACCCTCCCAAGTATTGACAATAATGACGAAACGGGAAAAACTTCTGTAGCGGAATGAAAAGCGCAAATTCGTCATTAGGCGGCGCTTTCCGCCATTGTTGTTCCCGTCCTGCTCACTCTTACCTTAGCTCTCGTGAGCGCGAGCGAAACGAGAGATGGTCCTCCGAGCCGGATTGTTCCTTTCTGTGTTGGCGACATTGTTTTCGCTTTTGTGCTGCCCTGAATCGGGATTGTCTTGTCTCTTTGAATGGCCGGCCTCCCCTCCACGGTATCGATGAATACAGCCATAAATGGGGGGGGAGACAAAGGGTTGGTCTCTTGAATCGCGCTGGGAGACGGGTCGTTCGGCGTTCGATTATGTTGTATCGATTCAATGCCATTGTCTGAATGGGGGATGGTTAGAGCAAATTACTTTTCTGTTTTTGTTTCATAATGGTGGCTTATGACAGAAGCATTGTTGGGCTTAATCAACTGCTAGTTTGTTGTCAGAGTTGCAGTGCGGTAATGGTGTTATTTCTAATGAGAATGCATCAGACAGGGTGTCCAGTGGTCTTTTTCTCTACGCGTTTCAGTCCATTTGTCCGTTGATGATGCTACGCTAAATGTGTTTGACTTTGTAAATGCCTTTTATCTATAAGGTAATACAACATTCACACACAAACACACATCTTCATTGTGTTTATTACAATTATTACGATTTGGTCTTTTGCTGGATATTTGACTTTATAATTGTAAACGTTGTGCTTTTGTTTTTGTCCATAATGCAACATTCTCTACATTCCTTAGGGTTCTTTCTTGAATGTTTAGACTTTTAAACGCTGTTTTGTAGTGTTCATCTTAGCGACATAATCTTTTCGCCATGCACAGGTATCGTAAGCAACCCGTATGTTCGGTTGAAATCTTGCGACATAATTTTGAAGTAGATATCTTTAACCGATTGAGATGAAATTTTCCACACATATTATGTCACAATAAATGCAATATTATGGTATGATGGAGCTGATCTGTTGAGTGGTGATGGAGCAGAAAGGTGGTCATAGAAACTGTAATAAAATGTCGTATCCCCATCGATTAAGGAGTTTTTAGAAACGTCTCGGAGAGCAGTAGATGACTGTTGAAAGAAAAGTACAGTCGGCGATTAAAGCTTGTGCCAAAAAAGAGTTTTTGCGAAAAACCTTATTTTATTCTATTTTTTTCTGATGCCGGACCACATGGCACTAGTTATAGTTATAGTGGTTATAGGCAATACCGTGAGATTCTCGGATATTGAACACTTGAGTTTGAATGCAATTTGCCGCTATTTATACACGCCGAGGCTTGCTTCCGGCTTCGCAGGTTACAGTTGTATTTCTAGTTTATTTACTTTTAATTGAAGCATTGTATGTAGTTAGTTAAACAATTCGACATTTGGTGAGTTTAATATATAATACTTACTTCAACATAAGAATTCCGGTCAAAAAGTCATATAAAAGTGAGCATACACCCATATTAAAGGCCGGCAACGCACTTCCACACCTGGTGTTTCGGGTGTCCATGGGCGGCAGTGATCGCTTACCATCAGGCGACTTGTCTGCTCGTTTTCCTATTTCAAAAAAAACACACGGAAGATGGTTTAAAAAGGAATCCTTGTAAAGAACAAAGCTATTAAAAGCTCAACTTTCAGATTAAGTTCAGAACAGATAAATAGTTATTTGTTATACAAGGGGGCAAAGTTGTATTTTAACGCCGAGTGTGGCATTGAAAAACGAGCAAGTGAAAGGATTCTATAGTTGAACCACGAGCGAAGCGAGTGGTTCGAGAATAGAATCCTGAACTTGCGAGTTTTTTAACACACGAGAAGTAAAATACATTTGCACCCGAGTGTAACACAAAACTTTTCCCCTCACTATAGCGAGGAAACTACAAAGCAAAAATTGCGTTTATCACTGCTTCCAGTAGTTCCACAGTTGGTAAATCATCTTTATTACTAGATTCACCTACTTTTATCAATTTTAAAGCAGTTAATTTGACTTTATTCAAGGTCAAATTACTTTACTCACTAGTGGATAAAATGCGTTTTTACCCGCTGGTATTAAAGGACAAAACACGTGTTTCCGAGCTAGTGAGGGGAAAAAACTATTCTAATACTACTCTTATCTAAACTAGGTTTATCTACATTTGATGTAGATTTGTATATTTTATTGGTATCAGTGTGGATAAAGTGGATATATAAAATCTTTCCAAACATTGTTAAGATTCATTCTCTTCTTCTCCAGGGGCAGAATGGAAGCTTCTCTCCGAAGACGCGAAGCGACCCTTCATCGACGAAGCGAAGCGTCTCCGAGCCATGCACATGAAGGAACACCCTGACTACAAGTACAGGCCACGGCGGAAACCTAAGACCTTGAGAAAGGAGGGCTATCCGTACTCCATACCGTACCCTAGCGTACCTATGGACGCGTTAAGAGCTGGTGAGTTTAAAATTTACTTCTCTTACTAAGCGAAGCTTCGTCGAAGCAAAGAGGATCGAGTATTATAGAGAGTTACTGTCAAAGTAAAATGTGTTATCACAGTGCATAGACAGCCATCTCTCGACACAGGTTTAAAACTTTTGAACCTCAGTGACCATTTGGCCCGTATTCTTAGCTTAATATGTGTTAAAATGTCAAATATTAATATTAGCGCCATCTAGCCGAGCGTCCCCCAAAGGTGTATCGCCATCTCACCGTACCTTTTTCTGTATGGTTTTGAGGTACGTTTTTTTCTTAGACTTTATCTGTCTATACGGAGACAAATACAGGCCTCGGCGGAAACCTAAAACGTTAAAAAAAGAGGTCAAAGAGGGATATCCTGTACTCCATAGCTTATCTTAGATAGCGTGCCTATGGATGCATTAAGAGCTGGTGAGTATTTCAAATTCTTGAAGCAAAGCTTCGTCGAAGCGAAGCTTCGTCGAAGCGTCTGTGAATGAAGTAAGTATGCTGCATACTCTGCGTTAATCTGAACCATGGACAAACTGGGATTATAGTGACTATCTTAAGTCGATATCGTGGGTGAGTTTATCGTATGTTTGCCTTTTCAACTCTATTTATTTACATGAACATATTTACATAATTATATAAGAAACTAAGACTAAACTTAAAAGCTAGCTTGTCTAAAATAGGCCCTTGAGGCATTGTACCAAGGATACTGGCGACATTTCCTCACGTTGTGCAAGGAAGGAGCCAGCTCTTCGGTCACCAGTTACCTCAACCAGACGCTTCGTGATTTCCATTTTGATTTCAACTTAGAACTAAAAGTATTGTATCAATAGGCATATTATCTTGAATGCGAGACACGTTCCACGTAGCACATTCGGCTCTTACAACCCCTTTTTAAGAATATAGTAAACATTTATATATGTTGTATACCTACTACTTTAGCACGAAGAGTATAATAGCATGTATATGTGATACGCTGTCGTTTAATCAGACTATGTTTAACTTATATTTTGATCATTTAAAACCAATAAATATGTAAAGGAATAAACTATTTTAAACTACTCTCCCAACACATCTTTCTATCATTCTTAACTAAAGAAAAATTAAGTCGAATTGAGAACGTCCTTTTTTTGAAGTCGGTTAAAAAGTGCAAAGATTTTCTTACTCTAAATATGCGTAAAGTTTAGCAGATACTTTTAAAACATCGTCCGTGCATAATTTACTAACTAACTAAAAAGAAACCTAAGAAACTTTCAAACAACTCCGATAACCGATGCAATACTTCCAAGGAAGCCTTTTTAATAACAGGTCGCAGTCGTTGACCCCCGGATAAAACCCTTTACAAAGATCTTTCAATAATTTAAATCGCCTGTCAATACGACAGAGGGCGCGAATGACGCACCCCACTAGCCTTTGTTGAACTGTCAACTGTCACATGCAAGTTTAAAGTTTTCATATTTAGGGGGGGTTTATAGTGCGTAATAATGGGTGAGTGTGGTTTAGAATACACGCCTAATATGTGTAAAGGGAAAATCGAAGTAATCTTTAGTCCCTTTTCACATTATCCGATCCGATATCGAATAAAAAAAAAAATTAAAAAAGACATTCTTACACAAATTGACTGAGGCCCACGGTAAGCTCAAGAAAGCTTGTGTTGTGGGTACTCGGACAACGATATATATAATATATAAATACTTATATACTTACATAGATACTTGATATTTGCCAGTCGCTTTTCGGTGAAGGAAAATATCGTGAGGAAACCGGACTAATTCCAATAAGGTCTAGTTTACCCTTCGGGTTGGAAGGTCAGATGGCAGTCGCTTTCGTAAAACTAGCGCCTACGCCAAAATCTAGGGATTAGTTGTCAAGGCGGACCCCAGGCTCCCGTGAGTCATGGCAAATGCCAGGATAACGCAAGGAGGATGATGACTTATATACATAGAAAACATCCATGACTCTGGAACAAATATCTGTGCTCATCACACAAATAAATGCCCTTACCGGGATTCGAAACCGGGACCGCGGCGTAGCAGGCAGGGTCACTAGTGTCACTACCGACTGCGCCAGACCGGTCGTCGAATCTCGGATTTCAATGGAAAAAAATCTAAGATGGCCCCTGTGTATGGAATATCGGTTCTACATCCGATATGGATAATGTGAAAACGCACTTAGGGTAAATACAACTTATGGTCGAGACAGACGGACTGCGTCCTAAATCTGTTACCATACCTAGGTAATTAATATTATAAATGTGTCTGTCTGTTTGTCCATATTTCATGATTTTCACGGCAAAACGGAGCGACGAAATGACTGGATTTTTTAAGTGAAGATAGTGAAAGAGATGGAGAGTGACAGGCTACTTTTTGTCTCTTTTTAACCTCCCACTTCCCTAAAATGAGAGGGGGGGGGGTTATGGAGCATTCCGTAGTTTTCGAATTTGACGAGAGCTTCGCTCCGCGGGTAAAAGCTAGTACATACATAAATACATATATAATTCCCCCGACGCAAAAACGAAGGGGTGTTATAAGTTTCACGTGTCTGTCTGTCTGTCTGTCCGTCTGTCTGTCTGTCTGTCTGTCTGTTTGGCTGTCTGTCTGTGTGTGTGTCTGTCTGTGGCATCGTAGCTCCCGAACGGATGAACCGATTTTGATATAGTTTTTTTGTCTGAAAGCTGAGTTAGTCGGGAGTGTTCTTAGCCATGTTTCATGAAAATCGGTCCACTATGTCGCGGTCGGGGGTTTTTTCAAAATTTTAATTTTGTGGTTAGGTTATGTATATTTAAAAAAAAATACTATTTCTAATAGCACCTAATGTTGAGCTATAAAACGACTTCTTTACTCAGCCCAAAAGGTCGGGGCTATTTTTTTATTTATGTAAGGAGATTTTTTTTTTGTATTTCGATTAAATTTCATAAATTAGTAGTACCAACGTTTTGTATACTAATCAAAATAACAACAAACACGTTACCAACTTTATGTCACTCGCACCCATTTCTCCACGAATCACGCAATATTGAAATATTGAAAATACCGTTATCGAAACACGAAAAAACAGCTGTTTCTGTTAAAAAAAACCGTTGTCACGAAGATCGTGACCAGTGCTGGTGCAATGGACGCTGTGCTGCCTTTGGTGCTTTCCAGTAACTAAGCGAGTTAGTCGAAATAAGGAAGTAGGTACGACCTGCGAAATTGCGTGGAGAAATTATGAATGAATTCATTGATTAATTCGCCATACACTTTTGCAGCTCAATGTAAGTACAGTCGAGTCGAGTTCATAAATATGTGTACATTTTTTCAACTTATTGCATCGAGTTAAGGTGAAGAAATGTATACACATATTTATGAACTCGACTGTACCTGTACTTGTAGACAAGTGTGTCACGTAGCGACACCTAGTGAGTATCAGTGTTACTAACCATATTTTTGTACTTTCATAATTTTATTTACTAAACACTCAATAAGTGTCTGTCGCACTATTACGGATGGAGACAGAGCGATTGATGGCTTGTCTACTTTTACTTCACACCTTATGTCGTCTCAGCTTAACTTACCTCACCTACCTTACCTTACCAGACCTACCTCAGACTCACCTTACCTTACCTCATCACACGAACCTTATCTCAAATCGACTCGACTCTTTAAATCCTTCATTTTGGTGGTTGAAAATGGTGTGATGCGGAGAGATGAGTCTTGTAATAAACCTCTAGAAGGAATGTAACAAGAAAGGAAAAAAGAGGAAAAGATGAATTGACTGTGTGAGAGATGATATAAAACGAAAGTGAGTGGTGAGATGACTAGCCTATCTATAGGTGTGTCATATACCGATCGGCCACAAAAATGTAAGCGATTGCTTTGTTGAAAATGATACCAAAGTGACTTAAAACCTAAACTTGACGTAAGACGTCATCGTGAAACCCTGCTCGTGAGTGTAGGTACAACTACTTACCATTCAACTCGCCTTGTCAATCACCTGCCAATCTAAACGCAGCACGCAGCGTTTCGTAATGTCAGTAAAGTAGTTCCGATGACATCCGAAGAATGGATCGTTTAGTTTGCTCCGGCTTGCCTTTGTTTGTGTAAATGGACTAAATTGAATTCGCTTGATCAGAATACTGGACTAATTGACTGTGATACAAATAAAGTGTTGTAACTAATAGATATTCGCATAGAAATATCAGAAATAGGTACACACACTGAGAGACAATACTACCAGTTTTCATGTTCGTTCAACACGTTTTTTGGTTAAAATAGCGCCTACGTGCTCTTTGGTTCAAACAACAAGCTACTTGTCATTTGAATCGGCAATATATTTGAACCAACAAGTCGATTTTATAAAAACAACCTGACACATATTGTTTTAAACATACGTTTGGCTGATTCAAACGGATAAACCGCAACAAGTCGAACTTGTTAAATTCACAATGCAAATTTCTCTCAGTGCAGTGTACTCGTAGGTACACACACCATTTTTGGATATATTTACTTGACAAAAGTACCGACATTTTGTGGTTGGTGTGAGATGCGTCAATAAAATTTAACGTGAGGGTAGATGATGCAAAGTAGACCTAGGTTAAAATTGATTTAGCTCTATAATTAAAAAAATTTATTATCTTCGAGTATATGTAGACCCGACGTAATGTCATGTCCGAAACGTCAGGTTAAATATAAACGTAAGTTTTACGCGATTAAGTCCCGTTTTAATTTAATTATATGAGTGAAGATCGTGTTAGTTTAAATCAATATATATGTAGACTGACAATAAATTCAATAAGTTGTACATCTCACCAATATATTGATTTGAATTTGAACGGGGGCGACCCTTCCACTTTATAATTTCTATATTCTTTTCCGACTAGACATTGACCGGAACCGAGATTACTTTTCTGGTTTAGATTCAAAACTCTTGCCATAAGAATGTCGACTTAAGTTCCGTAGAAAATTTTTATATTATACACTAACGTAACCCCGTGTCTTGCGTGGGCGACGGTCGCTCGACCGTCGCCGTCGCGTCTCATACTTCCATGTCGATAAGGTTTGATTTCGTATGCGTCGCATCGCCGTCGCGCGACCATCGCGCGGCCGTCGCCCACGCAAGCCAAGGCGTTAGTCACCTACTTTAAAAGTTGTTGACTTCACGTGCAATTACGCAATACCCTTTGATAACATAGAATTCCGAATGTCCAACAAAGTAAGCCGTAAACTGTTGGCACGTTTTATAAACGAGTATCACAGCGATCGTAAACCTTTACAATGCGTAATGAAAGCTAAAATGGCCGCGTGACACCTGCCTACGCGTTCGATGTAATTTTACTGTAAGTTTAATTGTATTGTACGAATTACTGAGAGGTACTTTTGGTTTGAAAGGAAAATGTAATTTATTGTTTTTAAATGGCACGTCATACCTACAAACTTTTAGGGTGTTATGAAGGGAGTGCTTTTGGGGATAATTAATGAATAAATGATTTAAAAGCCTGAATTACATCCGTCATATTTTAAGTCTACCTGTGAGAAAAAGAAAACTCTTTATTTACATGAACATATTTACATAATTTTGGGGATAATTAATGAATAAATGATTTAAAAGCCTGAATTACATCCGTCATATTTTAAGTCTACCTGTGAGAAAAAGAAAACTCTTTATTTACATGAACATATCTTATACTATTAAACGAGCAATTCTTGTATATTTATTTATTTATTTATTTATTTATTTATATATTTATTTATATATACCGACGATCTCGGAAACCGCTCTAACGATTTCGCTGAAATTTGTTTTGTGGGGGTTTTCGGGGGTGAAAAATCGATCTAGCGTAGCCTTAGATCCCGGAAAACGCGAATTTTCGAGTTTTCATGAGTTTTTCTTTCGCATTTGTAAACGTAAAATATGGTCCTTAATTTCGCCGCGCGCGCATCGATTCCGCTTAGCTCAGTCGCACGAGGTCGGTCTAATGTACGCAGATAGATCGTAGGTGTCAGGGTTTCGAATCCCGGCCATTAAGTTTTTGTTTTTTGTCTTTTTTTTTGTTTTTGTATTTATAAGAGTTTTTTTTTATCTAAAGACGTGATATATTAAAATAGAACCGAGCGAAGCTCGGTCGCCCAGATATTTTACATAATTATATAAGAAACTATGTCTAAACTTCAAAGCTAGCTAATGTCTAAAATAGGCCCTTGAGGCCTTGCCGGTGGCTTGAGGATACAACATCAAGGATACTGGCGACACTTCCTCGCTGTATCGTAATGCTGATACGTTATGCGAGGAAGTCGCCAGCTCTTCTGTCATCAGTTACCTCAACCAGACGCTTCGCGAAAACAAAGTATAAAATACAAGTGCGGAAAAGGAAAAACACAACCAAAAGGAATATTAATAAAAACTAGTTAGGAATTAAATTTAGTTTTTTTAGCCTAATGGGCATATTTCCCAATACATACTAAAATAACGTTTACTTATAGGTAGGTAAGTAAAACTACTGAAACTATTAGTTCACTGGGTAGATTTGACCCCTTGGTGAGACTTACTAATCGTGGGCGGGGCGCACGTGTGTACCGACCCTTATGTAAGGGCAACCGCACACTGGCTTTTAAGTTAATTGATGTCGCGGTGAAACTAGTACAGTTGGTCTGGGGTAGTGGGTCTGGGTT
Source organism: Leguminivora glycinivorella (assembly GCF_023078275.1). Taxonomy (NCBI): domain Eukaryota; kingdom Metazoa; phylum Arthropoda; class Insecta; order Lepidoptera; family Tortricidae; genus Leguminivora; species Leguminivora glycinivorella. Next base: position 22,750,759 of record NC_062976.1, read on the forward strand.
CCACTTGTAGGATATTAAAGTTTTAATAATAAGCAAAAGTCAACCTTGCAACACCCACAAATGACGACATATTTGCGCCTTGGTGCATATTTTTTTAAATCCACAAATTCGTCTGATTTTTTTTTATGTGGCCTTATGATGAGCCGAGCTTTTTCTTTTTTAAGCTCTTTCGCTCATGATCGGAGAGCAATGATACTTAGATTATTCTCATTTTATTGTATGGTTTGCGTCTTTTCTATAGATATCTCAATGTTGAATAAAAACCAACTTTCTACGATGAAATTAACCTGTACCCGCGATTTATAATTTTCAGTAATTCAAGATTCCCTTAAAATATGTGATATTTTGGCCATTTTTTTCAAAGTAGTAGTAGTAAAACACTTTATTGTACCAGAAAATAATACAACACACAAAAAAAGAGCTTATCATTAGTACAAAGGTGAACTTTTTTTTTGATTTGGAAATTTTATGAGAAAAAGTGTCCCAAGGTTTTTTTTCATTCCGTTCCCATTTTTTCATACATTTTGTATGGCATACATCTACCAGAATCGCGAGGTCTTTCGCGATTCTTAGTATAAATCGCGTAAAAAATACCCATGTTACAAAAAAGTGGGGTGGACAAATTTGCAAAAACTTTTTATATATATTTTTTATTTTACTTGTGCTGTTTTCAAGAAAGAAAGCATCAATTACCATAAGAACGAAACTTGCCTGAAAACGTCACGTCGTGTATATAACCAGGTAATTAACTTTAATTATATTTTCTAAACACGTGACCTTTTTCCGAACTGTGACCCATTACCGATTGCCCAACCATTTGTTTTGCTACCATTTCCAAACCGCTGAACTGTCAAATTTCTCCGTCGTAGGCGGGGCCGCACGTGTGCCACTACCCTTAGCTAAGGGCGGCCACACACTGGCTTTTAAGTTAATTGATGTCGCCGTTGGGGTGAATAATTAATCTTTAAAATTAAATTTTGGTGTAATGCGTTGTTGAGGTCGAATTTTTGTGGTGTTATAATTTATTTTATTAGTGGTTTTCGGTAGTATTTCGATAATGGAGTTTTTTGTACCATCGTTTGTGTTTGTGGCTGTGGTGTAAAATTATGACCTCCTATAGATATTTTGTGTTTCTTTTCTATGCATAACCGCCACAAGGATCAGCAATATCAGCATACATTACTTACTTACTTACTTCACTGGCTCAGCGACCCAAAAAGGATCTTGGCCTTCGACACAAGAGATCGCCACTCTGCCCTATCCTGCGCCACTTCACGCCAGTTGGGTACACCAAGTGCGGACAGGTCTTTCAGGGCTTCCTCGCACCAGCGATATATGGGACGCCCACGCGGACGTTTTCCACCCGGGCGTCCCACATATGCTCTTCTCACACCACGATCCTCTCCCATCCTTTCCAGGTGGCCAAGCCAGCGGAGTCGTGTCATCAGCATACATTAATAAAATAAAATGATGCTATGGAAACTGGTTAGGTTTCTATTTTCGATTCGCTTAGTGGTGGTCTGGAGGCTAAAATAGTACATTTCGTTATAAGTGCGAGAAGTATGTCATTACTTCACGAGTCCCGAGACATTTCATTTGTCCCGGGACGAGTGAAGAATGACATTCTCGCACGTGTGACGAACGACGTTTTTTAATACAGTTGCGAAAAAACACTACTACAACGAAATAAAACAATCATCAATTTTCCCATGGACATTGACGGATTATTTGACAATTCAAAGGCGTATTTTTGAAGCTTTTAAACTTGCGTGCATATTTTCGAGTTTGCTATTCATCTAACATAATTTATTTCATTGAGTGCCATAAAAACATAAACATTTACGATTTGGGACGATTCTTTAATGTACAACTACTTTACGATCCATTTATGCCCCGACGTATTGCAAATAACGTAAAATAATTATGACAAATCGCGTAACCTATTGAGGTTTTTGAACGTGCATTAAGTTAAAACATGGTAGACGCCTCTGCTTTGACAGTAGAAGACGCGTTTCATTCCAATCATGTTCTGTTTACACGACTCATTATAACCGATTTTTCAAAGCATAAACCATTTTATAAATTATGTTTAGCATGACTAAAAGTAAACAATTACATATGAAAATTAACGTTTTAAATATTAATCACTTAATAGTATGTTTATAGTTTTATTCTGTCTTAGTAGACTAGACTAATATGAAAACAGCTCGGTAAGTAGTTGTAAAATGGAACGTATACTTCTTTTTACGCACTAGTTCGTAAAATACAACTTCTCGCACGCTAAACAGCCAAAAAACGGGCACTTTTTGAGCAACTGTATTAAAAAATATTTTTTTCCTAAATACTCCTTCATCTTTTCATGGATGTGATGATTTTTTTACAATAAAATCTCAAGAACTTAATAGGCACTTAAATACGAGCGATATTGCGTCCTCAGTTTCCATTTAGTTCACTATTTTATTCAAAAACACATTTTTAACCCCCGACGCAAAAACGAAGGGGTGTTATAAGTTTGACGTGTCTGTCTGTGTGTATGTCTGTCTGTCTGTCTGTCTGTCTGTCTGTTTGTCTGTTTGTCTGTCTGTCTGTGTGTGTGTGTCTGTCTGTGGCATCGTAGCTCTCGAACGGATGAACCGATTTTGATTTAGTTTTTTTTTGTCTGAAAGCTGAGTTAGTCGGGAGTGTTCTTAGCCATGTTTCATGAAAATCGGTCCACTAGGTCGCGGTCGGGGGTTTTTTCAAAATTTTAATTTTGTGGTTAGGTTATTTAAAATGCCCCTTATCTTTACCACTGAAGTACCATATAACTACACATATCTAAACCTACTGAGGACCCTATAAAAAGGGCTATTACACACGTGACTGACACGTGTCGCTAAAGGCCCGCACACACTGACATTAGCTTGAATATAGGGTAAGTTCACACTGAGGGTTACATATCTTTGATTTTACATTGACGGTTTGTAAAAGTGTTATGTCAAGAAAGTGTGAGATTCAGAAGATATCGTTACCATTATACTTATCACTCAAGGGTAACATATAACCAGGCCTCGGATTATTTTTCGCATGGTAAGATGAAAGAAAACTATGGAGTCGATATTAAAACTAAACTTTAATTCATATTCATACTCATACTCACTAATTTTCTTAGTCCCGTAATACTTTTGTCCCTTGTGCAGGTTGACAGATCGAAAATGTTAATCGAAAATTAATCTTACTGAATGAAATTAAAATTATTTATGTGGTGTGATTTGGGAAGCCTTTTGCTTGGTAAAGGGTTACATTTACCCTGTAACTATATCAAATTAGTTACTATTTTGTTTGGTTCAGACTACTTTGTTGCGGTAAACGTAATGCTAAGTACTAGCTGATTTATCAAAAATCATTTGCATGTCAATGTCATGTCAATCATTCACGACGCGATGTGTCACTTAATTATTTATTGCAATCGGTGCGTGCAATAATTACGTAAACAATTATGTCTGATCCGCAAGTTTCTGCAATTTTATGGAAAAAGTTGCCATTATTTACTCGTTTTACAATTGTAATTTTGAAATGGACAATGCACATGCCATACCTTGTCAAGATTTTGAGGCACTAATCCCTGTAACTATGGATATTGGAAACTAGGAGCACATTACGAAAGTAATGTTTTATTTTATTTTATTTTTATTTACAATATAATTTATTTCTATTCATATGATTTATTTTATTTATAATTTAATTTCGTTCTTAATTAAATGAATGAGTATGAGTATGGATATAAATAACAATTTAATTTTAATATCGACTCCATAGTTTTTTTTTCATCTTACCATGCGAAAAATAATCCGAGGCCTGCATATAACATTCATAAACGTTAAATACTTATACTTTAGGGTGGCCCAAAAAATTTTTTTTTAAATATTTAATCCGGGCACCCCCTGATTCTATTTCATTAGTCCATAAGATAACCCGTGCCAAATTTCAACGATCTACGTTATGCCTAACACGGTGCTCAAGGACTCTCAACTTTTCTTTTTACTGACATTACCAAGTGTATTGGCTGTATACTGAAGTTCGGTTAACCGTCTTGTAAACTTACTTTTAAAGTGTTCCGAAGAAATCTTTTCGTTTATAAAGTATTACTTTCGAAGTAAATGACATTTCCGTTGAAATAGTTAAGCCTCCGTTTTGTTTTTAAACATCAATAGTTCATATTTAAATAATGACAGCAATCCGAAAAACGGATACTGTGTTCCTTGTAGGAGTGAGAGATTTGGATCCACTTGCCGCGTTAACACAACTTCCAACTATAAGACAAGTCTTTTTAAGATTACATGGAGCTAATAGAGTTGACGATGCTCATTTTCAAGCTTACAAGGCGTGAATTGGCACAGCTTGAGCGTTTTGTCAAGTTTGGAGCCCTATTTTATACAAGAGCATGGACTCATGTTGCTTTGGCAACAGAAGCTGCCACGTCAGACCTAAACTTATGGTTGAATCTTGAAAAGTACGGCTCTGTGGACCCTGAAGTCTCTAAGTGTGCTAAACAGGTCCTGCAACGGCATTTGTGGTATCTGTCAGATGAACTAGTTGGGCTAGCTCTCTTCTCTGACACAGTTACCGACCGACAAGAAAAAAATTGTCAAGGGGATGGCAAAGTCAACGCAAAGTGCTCGATCGGTAAAGGGAAATGCGTCTCTTCCCAGAAAAGGAGTCACCCTTGGCGACTTTGATCCTACGCGAACTGGAAGATTGCTTACACTTCTGATGATTGACGACTCGTTTTTGTCATTGCCACCTCATAAATGGAAAGAAGAGCAAAGTTATAAGAAGGGAAAAGAGCGAGTGTCACAGCTTAGAGTAGTTAATGATATTCCCGCACACTTAGATATTGATGAGCACCGTCTTCCTCGTTTACCAGGACATTGAAACTTTAACAAAATATTGTTATAGGGTAGTGTAAAAAAACTAGGGGGTGCCCCACCCAAATTTAAAAAAAAAATTTTTTTCATACAACTGTGGGCCACCCTATTATACTTATCATAACCAATACAAATATAACCAATATAAATATTTCAAAAAATTAAATAATGATACACAGTCACAGTTTCGTTTTCTTTCCACACCTTATTTGCCAGGAGTGGCACTGAAGCTTTGGTAGTTTCGTGTGCTCTGCCTACCCCTTTATGGGATACAGGCGTGATTGTATTGTATGTAAATAATGATTTAATTTAAACTACATTAAAACGTTTAAATAGGAAAATAATGATTTTGTTAAACTACATTAAAACGTTTAAATAGGAACTAACCAATACATCATAATTATTTCAATAAATAAAAAATGATTTCATTTACATCATATTTCAAAAAATTAAATAATAATTCCATTTATACTTCATTCAAACGTTTAAATAGGAACATATAATTATGAGCAAATTTTCGTCCCATCCCTGACCATAATAATACAGTCATTATAAATCCTGATGTTGATGACCCTAATGATAGTATTAGGATTGGTACCCATTAAGGTCGTAAGGGCGTTGTACACAAGCCAAATTAGTAATGTTTTCGGCTAATAGGTAGGTATTGGTGTCAAGTTAAATGTCTCAGGTCTCAGACAAGTCAAGAGTAAATAGGTATCTCATAGGTAAGCGTGCTCCACCGTAGACCGCATCATCACATACCATCAGGTGTGATCGTGGTCAAACGTCTACCTATTCATACTAAAAAAAACAACATTTTATCATACTGTATACACACAAAGAGCTTCAAGAATAAAACGTCCCACTTTGTCGGTTATACATATGAATAAAAAGCGGCTTTTTAATAAAGTGGGACGGCACACTCACAAAATAGGCAAAATATTTCCAGTAGAAAATATGAGAACGCTAACACTGTGGTCCATTGTGAAACTCTCTTACTAAATTATTTGTAAGAAAGTAACGACCAAGGTAACGAAAATCAGGACGACCATTTTATGCCATCAGAAGACTTAACGTCAAACTATATCTGGTACCTATTATACTATTTAATATTATTGTACATACCAAACCGAACTGTCATAAAAACATACCGAAACCTAAAAAAATGATACATTCTAATAACACTTTCAATTTTCTTGTTTTAAGCACCCTAAAAAGAGGGTACATGGGAGTCGTTGGTAGACCAAGTGAAAAAGAACAAGTCAAAGTTTCAATTCAACGCGGGAATATGAAATTAGATCTAACATGTTGCAGAAACATTTGAATTAATACCTGTGTTTGTACATATTAGAAAATATTAATAGGACTGAAACAACTGCTACATATTTTAATTTCAAATAAAAGATGAATGCTTTTCTTCTGCAGCCACATTTTTCATTACAAAGTAATTGTTCCAATTCAATTTATAAATTCAAACAATTGAATACGCTATAACACCTCTAGTTTAAAAAGGTCTTAATATGCTATAAAATATAGAAGACTTGCTACCTTTTTTAGAGGTTACGTAGTATACACAGTGCTCGCCTGACCAAACAGTTTCATAATAATTAGGTTATTGTTTCGCAAGCTGTGTGCTGTGAATGTTTGTAGAGTACATTGTATGTACGGCCTACGTAGCTATAAGTATTGAAATGTGTTTTCAATGTAATAATGCTAATTGACGCAATTTGTTCTGATGTTTGCTCATTATTGTTCTGAGAACAATTGTTCTGAATGATAAATGTATTTTCATTAATTATAAATAACATTTTTATGATATTTCTCTTTATTATATGGATAACAAAGTGATTATTGTCGGTATTGTTATGTGTAATGTATGTATGTTCGTTCAGTTACCAGATTATTCTTAAATTATAATGTTTCTACGGTTATATGAAATTATTTATACGACTCGCTTGAAATTCAATTTATGAAACTACATATTAATTCTAGGTAGGTACTTTATTGTAATCTATGTGCAAATGAAGGGTAGGTACTAGAGCGATTGGTCCTTGTCTAGGACGACCAAGGAAATCTACCACTGCTTTATACGTTGTCTTCGACAAAACTTCTAGTCCGTATTTGATGTTACTTTAAGTACTGACACAACCCTTCCAGAGATCGACCTAGATCCAAACTATAATGCAAGAAAAATGATAACGCGAGCTCAAGCGTTTTATTGCCCTGCTCGTCACTTTGGTTGGGGGCAACTATAGGGAGATTGTATTATAGGTACTAGGTCTCCTATTGACGAGTGATCGTGTTGACGACCAGTCTGGCTTAGTCTTAGGGCCTGTTGCATCAACCACATTTTAACAAACACATTAACGGCACGGAGGGTTTGGTGTAATCAACCCTTACGGCCCAGCCACGACATTGGTCTAAGCGCGACAGCGGTGAGCGTCATACGTGCGAATGAAAAGTCCCATCGCCGCGTCTCGCTCCAACGTATGCCCGCCGCTCACCGCTGTCGCGCTTAGACTAATGTCGTGGCTGAGCCGTTAGTGTCTCCCTAATTACTACTGAAAACTACCAAAATACATGTCAAGATTCATGGACTAAAAGCATTGAGTAAAAGAGTTCTAGTAGCGAGTTATTGTCCTTCTATTTTAAGTGAATCAAACAAATTCCAAGGACATAAAACAAATAACATGCACCTGTGTCAACGTAAGTAGCTGTAACATTACAACAAATGAACTGATGTAGACTTTATGTTGGTAGAATAAAGGTTACTTATGGACAATTTAGAGTGGCCATGGTACAATCATCTACAGTAGAATCGTACATGAATAATAAGTTCGTTTTCACATCATCCGATCTATTCAGAGACCATATTCTCAAATCCGCAACGCAGGCTTCGTCAACTGAATACAAAATCCGTTATTAGCTACAAGCTTCGTCAAAAAGTAAGACAATGGAAAATCCGCAACATGCATCGTCAATAAACTAAACCTAAAAGTACATATTAAAAAAAAAAAAAAAAAAAAACACACACACACACACCTACAACTCAAAAACACCCTGCAAGTCGCCACCAACAGGCAGCGTGCCCAAAAGGCTGGCCGCATTGCCTCGCTGAATGGCGATGCTTATTCTCTGACATTCATCATCATCCGATCCGGTATCGGATGTCGGAAGGATTTCAATAGAAAAGATCCTTAGAAGATAAAAAAAAAAAAAGTAAAAAGTATTTATTAAGCAAACACAAAATAAACATATTGGTACATCTGGCGGACCCCAAACTAGGCTGAGCCTGTATCTTGGGACCCTAGAGTGCGAGCAAAATTAGAATTATTACTTAGGTTTATGAAGACTGGAAGAGCCAAGGTAACATTATTTACTACTTGGCGCCTGTAACGTATGGCTTGGCTAGATGGCGCCTGTAACGTATGGGATATCGGTCCTATATCCGATATCGGATCTGATAATATGAAAACGCACTAAGGATTCAATTTAATCCAAAAGGAAGGCTTTTGAATTCATCGTGTAAAATATTCCTAAATGATTGTAATAGTAGAATAGTCGGTTAGGTAGTTAATTTATAATTTATAAAAATAACCGGAGACAACACTCTTCTATAAAAAAAACCTATTCAATGCTAAATCAATGCACTTAAACGAAGTTCCCACCGCTTCTGTATATTCCATACGGTTTAAAAACTACTGAACTAATTTTTAAGCGGGTTTCAGTTAATAGAAATAAAAAATTATGGTGTAAAATTTAAAATTTCGTGTGACTTAGCTGAACTTTAAGAAAACCGGACACTATTCAGACTGTACTATCCCGATGAAACCACACAACGTGTATGCACCCTATTGGACCTATTGTCCTCCCATAAAAGGACTACGAGGTCTTTTATCGAACGACTCACGGAATGTCCTGTGCAAACGTTGTCAGTAGTGACCAAAAAAGTTCGTGCGGTTTTAGTCGTCGCTCGCTAAAAAGACATGTTTTGACCTGTTATGATTTCTAGCTCCCAGCATTTAGTATCAACATAACGTGCACAGACTCGTCAGTTTATTGAGGCACTCCCTCTTGTTAATACGCTTTTCTTAACCAAATTATTTTTGACCAAAATGTCTGTCAATGCTTGTGTGATTCGGGCTTGCTTGCTTTACGAATTTAAACTCGGCACCAAAGCTGCAGAAGCGTCTCGTAAAATATGTACGGCATTCGGTGAAAATGCAGTATCAGAACGCACTGCATAAAAGTGGTTTCAAAGGTTCTTGTCTGGTGACGAGTCGCTTGAAGATTTACCTCGTTCGGGAAGACCCTCTGTTATTGACGATAAAGAATTACAGGCTGTCATAGAAAATGACTCAAAATTAACTTGTCAGGAACTTTCGCAAATGTTTGGTGTTAGTGACGAAACAATTCGTTTGCACTTACATCAGTTAGGTAAGTCATGGAAGCTAAGTAGATGGGTCCCTCATGAATTATCAGACGAACACAGGTTTCATCGAGTATCAGTTTGTTCAGCAATGCTTTCGCGCTATAAAACCGAGCCGTTTTTGGACTGTTTACTTACAGCTGATGAAAAATGGATTGTGTACTATAACACAAAACGAACCCATCACTGGTTATCCCCAAACCAACCAGTACCACATACATCGAAGACTCCAATTCATTGCCAGAAGATCATGCTTTGTGTGTGGTGGACCGCTGCTGGTATAATACACTACGAGTTTCTTCCCGAGGGTCAATCAATTACTGCCGAAGTCTACTCGATGCAGCTCGATCGTGTACACAAATCTTTACTTCAGAAACATCCTGGACTAGTTAACCGGAAGAAAGTAATATTCTTACAAGACAACGCTAGGCCACACGTTGCCAAGCTCACTCTGGAAAAAATCAAGGTTTTAAAATGGGAGTTACTACCTCATCCTCCGTATTCTCCTGACATGTCTCCAACGGATTATCACCTTTTCTTGGCTTTAAATAATCATATGACAAATAAAAAATTTCGTAATCAAGTTGATATCGAAGAGGAGGTTGCCAAGTTTTTTGCTTCCAAAAGTAGAAGCTTTTACGAGGACGGGATAAATAAACTAGTATTTCGTTGGAAAAGAATTGTAGAATGCGAGGGTGCTTATATAAATGAATAAATGTTTTTATAAATAAATCTACAAGACTTTGATATTTATCATAAAAACCGCACGAAATTTTTTGGTCACCAGATACTTTTGTTCGTATAGTCAAAGACATAAATGTAACTCCGTATAGACAGATAGTCCAAAAAAAACGTACCTCAAAGCCATACAGAAAAAGGTACGGTGACCTAGATGGCGATACACCTTTGGGGGACGCTAGGCTAGATGACGCTAATATTAATATTTGACATTTTAACACATATCAAGCTAAAAATATGGGCCAAATTGTCAAATCTGACGTACAAAAGTTTTAAGTCTGTGTCGAGAGATGGCAGTCTATGCACTGTGATTACAAATTTTACTTTGACAGTAACTCTATAATACTCGATCCTCTTTGGTATAGTATAGTAATCAGTTGGATCCTTCGTTTATTGACGTAGTAACCTGTGTTTGTCTATGCAGTTTTTAGGAATGTTTTTAATTATATTTTTAAATTAAAAACGGTAGGTATTATAACGTTTCTAAAATTACCTAAAAGTCTTAGTTTCAATATCTATATTTTTTATACTCAAGTTGCAAGTATTATGTACCTACCTAAAGTGTTACTTTACTAGGTTGTAACTAAGTTGCTAGTTACTAGGCTAGATGAATCAACAAAAAAAGTTGAATACCTATTTTTTGTTGAAGGTAAAGATTTTTCGAGAAAATGTCCAGCTTTATACTGATGTACCCAGTTATCGCAAAAATGATTCAGCATCCGTCTGCCAAAACACTCAAATTTTTTACTCTGTTTACGAACGAACCACTTCATCCCTTAAACGTATAGATTCGTCACCCTCAAAATAGATCACCGGTCCGATATCCAGCAAATGACAAGCGAAAATTCGCCCAAAAATACCCGATAAGCAAAAACGGCGTAAGTGCCAGCGTCGGCTGTGTTGCTGACGTTGCTCTTGGTTCGCGAGTTGAAGTTTCGAGCGTATCAGTGACTAGGTCTTGTACCTGGGAATTGTCAAAAATTAAGTATGCGTAGCTAGTTTGAGTTCTCAACCCATAATAAAACATTGGACAGCGTAAAAATAATTAAGTAAATTATACCTAATGTGTCAGTTCCGACCCGTTCTTAATGTGATAACTTAAAAGATACAGCTGTGCTAATAATGCTCAAGGGCTATTACATCAACTCACAAAACAAAATATTGAGACTGAATGAAGTGCTTTTTAATTTATCGTATTTTATAGTGATATATATCTAAAAGAATTTGGGTTACGACGAAGGTCAATAAAAAAGAAAAAATGCGTTTGATAGGCTGCGAAAAATCACGGGATAATACCTAAGTTCTAACACTTGTAAGTTACACCAAATGGAACATATCATTTTTAAGCTATATGGGGCAAGCGCGGATCCAGCTTCATGCCCAGGGGGGGGTCACGTGGTAAAGAGCTCTGGGCCCCAGACCCCCCGGTCACGTGGTCTATTTGTATGGCCAACCTAGGCTCCAGCAGGGGGGGTCATGACCCCCATGACCCCCCCCCCCTGGATCCGCGCATGATATGGGGTTCATCATCCTCCTTGCGTTATCCCGGCATTTGCTACGGCTCATGGGAGCCTGGGGTGAACATAAACAAATTTAAGCTATGTGGGGTTATCGTTAAAATACTAGGTCCACTCAATTGACATGATATTACCATATGTTTCATGCAAGTGTTAGGTAGCGAATCAGAACAAGACAGTCATGTTACTGCACTTACGCTGTTTCGTCCCGTGGCAGTAACGGGCCTAACAAACCGTGGTTAAATTGATAGATTAGTCGCGTTCTGCAAATCACGACACGCTTAATGTTTGCATTGTGCCAGTTATTGCTTTTCGGTAATTTTGGGGAATATGCAGTAATTAACGTGTCTAGGATTGGGTTATTATCATTTATAATTATATTTATTTGTAATGGTATCTGGTATCCTGAGTATTTTTTTAAATTAGGTAGCCAATATTTAAAACCAATTGTTTTTTAAGTTAAACCAGACTTAGGCGCTAGACGTCACCCCAAGACGTGTGTACATAAGGAAAGGCATGGAAAGATTTGCGATGTCCGGCGTGGCTTCCGTAGCTCAATTGGTGAGAGCATTGCACGGATTGCAAAAATGATGCGGGTTCAAGTCCCGCCGGAAGCGTAAATTTTTCCAATTTTTCCTTTAATATAAAAATATAAACCAGACTTTATGATAAATTTTCTTTTATTTAGCCTTACGCTTATTTTTAGATATAAGTATATTATTATTAAATAAAAAACCCATCTACTGGAGATTTGAGCCACGCCAAGTACTTTTTCGATATAGAAATAGGAAGTATACTTTTTTTAAGACTATTAATTAAACCATGAGGATGAGGACATACAGTTTTCTTCTTATGGTATTACTTCCTACTATGCTGTGTCTAATTTTAAAACAGGAAGTTCCTTGTCAAATGCAACCCGGGCTAACTAATTTTGTACTTCCCTAATTCAGACCTAGTTGCCCAATGAGTAATATGCATTATTTTCCCAACAACAATGACACGCCATTTGTGTCATTTCCCCAAAAAACGTCCGCCCGTGCCGGCGTCCCGCTTGCAACTGCCAATGTCATGTAAATGACGTCACGCGGCCGGAAGGAGGGGGGCTTCCGGACGCACGCGATTGGTCACTTCCGCTGTAATGGTGTATATAATATGCTAATCATGGTGAGGTTATTTATTACTTTTGTGTTAGGGAAGACAAATGTGGAAGTTAATTACGCGTATGGGACAAACCGCCTTCATAAAATGTAAAATGGTTGCTTTGTCAAGTTTTTCCAATCGTGACTATCACGAATAAAACAGTGAGTTTAAGTTAAAGCGTAGTAAGTTTCTAAGTCCATTCAAAAAATGCAATTACATTACACTGAATGCTGGGGAAATGGAAAGTATATTTCTAGTTTGTGTCTTAGTTATGTTAAACTCACAATTTTTAACGCACGCAGTGGCTTAGAAATGAATAGTCCATACACATAATATATATTATACACAACACAACACAACCTACAACGAATTTTGTAACAGGCGCTTACCTACTGTCAATAATTCGTTTTTTTTTTTCTGTAGGTAACACAATATTTTTGTTACATACATTACTTTCGGTTTCGGTTCCTTAGTCATTTTCAGAGCTAACAGATTACTGCAACAATTCAAGAAATCTTGCTAGTTTAGATAAAGTACTGAATATACACATTATGCAAATAAATATCTCCGTTCGTTCAATAGAATCCAATAGATCCAGCCCTCTTTGTTTTTCTTCCATTTCAGATTACGGACTAAAGACCGATTTCTATTATGCCGAATAGATGGTTTCAATATGCAATAACGGTTCATACCACTGATAATTGCATTTTGTGACAATATAAATAATAGAAACATTATTTTTGTCTTTTTCTAACATTTTTTTTTGCCAAAAGACTGCTGATTTTATTTCAGAATTCAGTGCCTGTATAATATCTTCTTCTTCTTCAACCTAGCGTTTTCCCCGCCTAGCGCCTGTTTGTACTAGCGCATATTACTATTTATTATTTGTAATTTATACCTACGGACTGGGTTTTTTCATAAAATAAATCGTTAGTCAGGTGCCTGATGGCAAAAATCTGTATCTGTATGGACGTGTAAGTTTTTCGTTATTCGAACACACCCAAATTCGAAATAGTTCGAAACATTCCAAATTCAAATTCACACCTCAGACAGACTGTTAAGCCCTCTCCTAACGGCCGGCCAGAGGGTATATTCTGATGCCTTGCCAAGCAGTGGTGAAATTATAGCTACTGGAAACCAGTGTTTAAGCACTCTTGGTTCACTTATAGTTGCTATCGGTCTAGAGGTCACTCATAAATTGGTGTTTCTAAGCGTTCGATTTGCCTGCATATTGTAAGCAATGACAACGCAAAGCCTGAGCACCAATTAATTATTTCATTGTGCTCGAATACCGCTTGCATTACCTCCAAACCATAAAGGCATAAGTAACTAAGAAAGGCGTATACGCCTCAACATTTATAGCCACATACGACGTTTCGTCGTTACAGCCGGTCACTGGAGGGCCATTAACTACCGGTCAGTTCCTTAGAGGTGTTTATCAAACATGCCTTAGTTGGGAGTTCATTTGACGTGCTATGAATGTAGTGGGACAATTTTAATTGGTACCGAGGTTAACTGACGTTAAAGTTCAAGTAGGGAATTGTGTGGGAGTCGCTTTCTATTCATTTATTTTGAATTCGTTGTTCTTTTGCCGATCAATTTAATTAAATGAATTGACAGTAATAATTAAATATTTAAACAGTCATTTTGCATTAGAAACCCTTAATGGACCTCATTTCGCTTAAATATTCTGAGCTTCAGAAATAATAACAGCCATCCGAAATTTAATCGAGACTACAATTCGATTTAGCTTATTCATAGTTATATCGAAATGTATTCGTAGAACGTAATTACGTTTCGTTTAATTGGCAATCTACGAAAGTAACACCTACAGAATCAACAGGAAAATCGGGTTCATTATAGACGAGCTCGGCTTCCATCCAGTTAATTTATTTATATTTACACTCGACGTCCTAATCGGCAATCGATGTCAAACGCTCTCTACTAAATAATTCGCTGAGTATCTCATCGAGTTAGAATAGGTACCGAATTAGGATGTCAGACAGCGAACACTCACATTCGAAAATCGAACGCGAAGATTCGAATTTTGAATTTAAATAAAAATATGACGCCCTCACGGTGACGTCGAGTCTACAATTTATTACGATCGCGGACAATTTTTATTTGCAATGAAAAAGTGTGAGTGGAGTAGGAATTACGGTTGAGAATGGCTTGATTGGGGCGTAGGGGTGTTTGTAAGGGACGTTCGGGTTTTTTTATTATTATATTTTATAATTAAATCCGCTGTCATCTCTGTGGTATTTTCTAGTCTGTCTGCTATTGGCGTGAAAGTGATGAATTTTCTCCTTCAATCTATTGAAGGGTTTTATTAATTTTGAGCGGGACGCTTTCTAATGGTCTCGGGAACTTGGCATAATGAAGTGTTCCGAATATTGACGCGGATATCGGAGATAATAATTCGATATTTGTGCTGTTTGTGTTGTTCTTTGCAGCTAAAAATAAGCTTTTAAGGATTACTTTTTTATTGACCATGAGTTAAGTTTATGTGTAATGTATTAGGCATCGGAGTTTTTATCGAACGTTGAGACGTAAGCGAGCTATGGAGTCGACATTAGAAGTAAATTGAACTCATATTCATACTCATACTCATGCCTACACCGATTCCTAGTGATGTATGAATGTAAGGTTGTTGCAATTCAAACTTTCATGTCATTTATTATATATCATATCATATTGCATTGTCATGTATATAAATAATAGGTGTTACCTTAATTAAGATAGTGAGTCATGACACCCTGTAAGGGCACGCAATAATAAATCTAACTTGCCCGAAGTAGGCGAAAAATGATAAGACTAAATAGTTTTGATGATTTATTTTCTTTGACCCGGCTATACTCGATTCTCTTTGACCCGTCAGCCCAAGAATATCTCCGCTCGAAATTCAAATTTGATACACCGTGCCCTGGCGCTGATCTTCGTTCTTCTCGTAGTTTAAGGCTTATTGTCCCTCAACATCGTACCGGTTTTATGTCCAACTCTTTTACTGTCCAGGCAATTAGACTTTGGAACTCTCTTCCTCTCTCAATTAGACAAGCACAGACCAAATTCGCATTCAAGCGCATGTTGCGCAAGTATTTCCTTGACAAAGTTTTTTCATCGTCATCTTAATGATTCACACTAGGTATAGTATAGGTATATCAATGTAAATATATATGTATGTTTATTTTTATTACGTATATATGTAAGTTTATCTTGAATATGTATAGTTTAATATTCATCTATCCATAGTTTAGGTTACAGTTTCCTTTTCCTTCTTTTTATTAAGACACTGCACCTACTTAATCTTTCTGGTTTAGCCCATTGGTTGACTGGTAGAGAATGCCTTGAGGCATTAAGTCCGCCATTTGTACCTTATTTTGTTGTGCAATAAAGATTAAATAAATAAAAAAAAAAAATATTTTCTAATGTTCTTATAACAGACCTAACCTACCTATACTTTTTTAGCACAATAAACGCTTTAGAAGCCAAAAATCTCGTCTACTTTCAGACTATATATGCCTTTCAGTAGTAAATTTACTCTCTAAGCCCGTCCAACAATATAACATTGCAGTCCTAGAGCTTCAATGCGGTATCTTACTGTCCGGAGCATAATGAAGGCCCCACACAATGGTAGCCATTATAACACGTTATATAACGTTGCTGGCTTACCCGTCTGAAAGGGTATTTCGGGTTCTTTCAATTATTGTGGAGTGAATGTGTTAAATTTCACGGAAAACAGACATTTTCTGGACCATCGGGTGTTTCACGTGCTCTTTGTATGGAAATCACGTGGGAAGTAATGAATGGGGTAGCACCTAAATATTTTTCAATAGGGGATACAAAAATGACGTAAAAGGAAAGCTGGTTTGAAACGGTATTTTTTTCTTTAATAGTAGTATAAAACTTTTATGTAATAAACGTCTCAACTTAAAAATAATCAGGTATAATAATTTTGAGAACACAAAAAACCCACTCACAAAAGAAAAATAACAAAATTAGCCGAAAACGAAGAAAGCAACCAATTCGTCGGCCTTAATTATAAAAGTTTAAACACGTGCAAAAATAATAACAGAAAACTCTAAACTCGAAGCAACTTCAAAGAGTCCAAACAAAACCCTTTAAAGTTACTTTGACAAGCTAAAACTGGAGTGGACGCCGAATTGTAGTCTCAAATGAAAACATAAAAACTTTCGAACTTCAGAACTGCGTTTTTAAGGCAAATAACGGTATCTCCCGCTCGAAATTGCTCCTTAAACTAATGCAGATAAAGCTGTAAGACTTCTCAGGTATATTTTCCGTTTGGAAAAGCTTTGCTTAATTAAATTTATCCATTCAAAGCTACACTTTTGATTCTAGCGCATTTTTGCGGTTTCGCTAGTTAATTTAAACCCTTTCTCGCGGGAATTAATTGAGTTTTTGTCGGCATTGTGACGGAGACGATCGAAGTTCGCCAGCTATTTTAGGGTTAATAATGCAGCTTTTGAGTTTTGTAAGGGTTCTGCAAATCAAATTAACTATCAATGGTTCGATTTTGAGAAGTTCGGCTCCTTTGAGCGCTGGTTTTGAAATTTGAGAGCTTGGATTAATTTCCCTCTTTCGTGCTATTTGTTTACGTCATAACATCGGGTACCTACAATATAAATATAACTAGTGTTTAGTCGACAAAGTACAAAATTAGTACATAGACAAACTAAACAAACGTACAAAATATAAAAAGAATACTAATATTATGAAGGATATTTCATTAAATAACCATTTCTCATCTTACTTTCATCATCTTCTTGGTTCCTTTAAAAATGTAGTTCAACTTCACTGGTATTAATCCATACAATTTTTGGTATACAATAGGCAACTTTCCATGTACTTAAAATAATAGTTATTTGTTATACAAGGGGCAAAGTTGTATTTTAACGCCGAGTGTGGAATTGAAAAACGAGCAAGTGAAAGGATTCTATAGTTGAACCACGAGCGAAGCGAGTGGTTCGAGAATAGAATCCTGAACTTGCGAGTTTTTTAACACACGAGAAGTAAAATACATTTGCACCCGAGTGTAACACAAAACTTTTCCCCTCACTATAGCGAGGAAACTACAACGCAAAAATGCGTTTATCACTGCTTCCAGTAGTTTACATTTGGTAAATCATCATTATTACTAGATTCACCTACTTTTATCAATTTTAAAGCAGTTAATTTGACTTTATTCAAAGTCAAATTACTTTACTCACTAGTGGATAAAATGCGTTTTTACCCGCTGGTATTAAAGGACAAAACACGTGTTTCCGAGCTAGTGAGGGGAAAAATATTTTATACCATGCACGAAATAAAACATCAGATAATTATAAGAACAGGGACAGAAGTTATTTTTATCTCCAATTTATATTTTATAATTCTGATGGAAATATATAAAGTAAATCAGCTGACCGTGACGTCACTCAATTCGATTTCATATTAATTCCATATTAGCAAGTCGTTCAAAATCGTTTTGACAGTTCTTAAAAAGAAGCTGATTTGACTAGGAGAAAAGTAGCCTATACTCTCACTGCTCAGTTTTTGCCACGTTAAAGCCCGCGCTCATGATAAAAATGTAACTGACATTTTATGCAGATTATATTGAGCATTGTCCAGTTTACCTTGGCTCGATCAATGTTCTGCAGGCTGTCTCTGTGTCTTTGTGTATTTTCTTCTACGTGTCCCTGTAATAACTATATTTTTCTTCCAGGCATGGGAGGAGGCATGGGCCAAATGGGCGGGTATTACGGAGCAGCATACGGTCCCCTCGGAGCCAGTATGGCGGCAGCAGCAGCGGCAGCTGCGCAGCAAAATGCCATTTCTGCTGCACTCACACCCAATGCACAGGTAAAATAGGACATATATTGTTATAGGACCTTTTGGGTGACCATCTAGAAGCTTTTGTCTCCACCACGAAACATCCGCACATCTTTCACTGATGAGACCGTGATGTCCGTGATACTTTGAGTCACTTAGCGTAGTTATATTGGTGTGGCGGAGCTGGTAGGAGTGGTGGCAGCTGCTCAGCAAAACGCCATTTCTGCTGCACTCACACACCAGGTAAATTATATCTTATTGTAGGATCTTTACCTTTGGTGATATAAGCCTGACACATCAGATATATTGTAGAATCTTGAATTTTGGGAGAGCATCTAGAAGCATCTTGCCTCCGCTGCGAAAGCTCTGAGCAGAAAATATCTATCACTGATGAGACCATGTTTGAGTCACTTCAGTCACTTGGTGTAGTTATACTGGTGTGGCGTAAGCTCGTAGCCAGTATAGCGGCAGCAGCGGCGGCAGTTGCTCAGAAAAACGCCATTTTTGCGGAACTCACACCCAATGCACAGAGGTAAGTATGACATATATTTTTGTTTGATTTTAAGGCATTGACTCATTTAATGCCGATTGTTCTAGAACACTCCATAGGTGTAAGACCGTAAGACCGCCACGCCATCTTGAGCGATCGCCTTGGCCTCGTTCCAGCTTAGTCCAAACCAAATTATTGCTGCTCATTTTCTACGCTCTGCCTCCAAGTGTGTACGGACGGAACGTTTGCAGGCTCGCTTTTTTAAATGATGCACTTTCATTACAAGTACATCTGATATATATTTTGCATGATTATTCGGCTCATTACTATACAATATTCAATCCAAGAAGACTAGGTACGTTTATTGAGAAGCGGTTCTAAACTATCCTAATGTTAACTTGTTCTTCCATCACAAAGTCATCACATTTTTTTGTCAAACCCCATCTTCATACCGTGTATAATCATACTAATGAATAACCGATAACCGACTTCCATAATTACCTGCTCCATGATCGAGCAGATTACTAATAACCAGAAGGCAGGGTGAAATCTATTTTACACCTAATAAGTTGGCTTGCCATTTTTTTGGTGGGTGTGGCATCTACACCCGTTTAGCACTTGGGCAAATTGCGTGAAATGAGAAGACCGTGCGTGGAGAATGTGATCTGCTTAGGATGAGTAGAAGAATTTACTGCTAGTACTTATGGATACTGATACATTTATGTGATATCTACTTCGTGTGGTAAAGTTTCTCTGGTCTTTTTATAAACATACTAAACGAAAAAGCGGGTAACTCGCCCTATGTAAGCGATGGCATCGTCTCATCAATAACACTAGAACTGTTACAAGGTGCATTAGTGGCTCTTAATAATAGGCTCTTTTCTTGAAAGACGTAAAGGTTCTCAAATATCACAGACAGTCCCTTCTATAGTTTAGCTGTGGTAAGGTAGAACTTTTTTGGAGATACGAACAGTTGAAGACTAACAAAAATGTCAATAGTACTTAAGAATTAAAATATTATCGCATTTTGGTGACTTTAGGGACTTTAGGGTGACTCAGATGAAGTCACATCTATCAGCATCGAGCCGCATTTTGTTTGCCTTTTTATATATTTTTTTCTCTTTTTATCTGCCATCGGCTATGTTTAGCCATAATCAGTTTTTTTTTTATAATTAAAAAATACTTTGACTTTCTGCCGCATTTCTCATTTCGTTAACCATATGGGCGTAGTACCTGTTACGAACCATGTAAGTAAGTTTCACAGCTCCCGCATCGCCATTACTGGACAGCCGTGAAATAACGCATTATTGTCTTCATCTCTACCCACTACCGTTTTAATATTTTCTAGTAAAAAACTTGTATTAACAAGATTATTACCTACCTAAAATGGGTTAGATGCGTGTAAAAGTTGTTGATGTAATTATTTTTTTGTAGGTTCCTTAAGGATCAGGTGTTTTGAGATTTACCGGCAGGAGGTGTTGATAGTTTGTTTTTATGAATTCGTAATTCTATGGGCATTTGAGACTCGTTCATCGTTATACCTACGAAGGATTCTTTAGCTTGACATAAATATTCTAAAAGTACTTATTGGTACTTTCACGCTCATCAGCTTACACTGCTTACATAAAAAATGCCCCTAATCCTAAAAGAAAATCTGTCAGTTACACCAATTTGAGTGCGATCTTCAACCACTCGATATCATTAATCTGCGAGGGTGCGACGCTGTGGTGCGACGGGTAACATTAAGGACCGATCTGTAAAATTGGTAATGTCATTATTTGTCTAGTGATCGTATGCTAGCTGCTTTTATTTATTAAGCGCTTGATTCGCACTACATCCGATCCGAATGCCTGAAAATAAGATCCGTCATCGAAGACCTATATGTAAATATGGTATTTTACACAGAACTTAATTTAGATAGAAGAAACAAATTCATATATTTGTGTAGGGGCCGAGCGTGTCAAATTTTGTACTGAAGTTGAGTCTTGCCTGTAATTTTAAATATGTCTCAGACTCTTGATTGTTCATAATTTTTGTGTTGTTGCAGTTGAATATCACGTAACGAGGCATTTTTTATGTTTTGGTTGACTTCAACTTACAAAAATTTACGCCCGAAAGCTGAAAGCTGCGAGTAAAGACGGACAACTCAGTGGATTTCACTGAGTTCATTTGACACGCTAAGTAGATACGTTTGCTTGATCTAGTGGTATTTTATATACGCACTAGATCCGAAGAATCATCATCATCCTCCTTGCGTCTTCCCGGCATTTACCATGGCTAATGGGAACCTGTGGTCCGCTTTGACAACTAATCCCAAGATTTGGCGTAGGCACTAGTTTTTACGAAAGCGACTGCCATCTGACCTTCCAACCCGAAGGGTAACTAGGCCTTATAGGATTAGTCTCGTTTCCTCACGATGTTTTCCTTCACCGAAAAGCGACTGGCAAATATCAAATGACATTTCGCACAAGGGTTTCGAAAAACTCAATGGTACGAGCCGGGGTTCAAACCTGCGACCTCCGGATCGTAAGTCGCACACTCTTACCGCTAGGCCACAAGCGCGCAGCACTAGATCCGAAGAATGACGGATAGAAATCGGATGGCGGAGATTGGATGCAGTGCGTTAGGTATGTTATAAATAGTTCTACGGCTATGACGGATCTTATTTTCAGGAATTCGGATTGGATGTAGTAGGAAACCGCTTTAAAGTTTCCTTTTCTTAGACTTTTTGTGTTCAGTACTTTTATCCGATAACATATAAATGTTTAATTTGAAAAAAAAATCAGTCTGTTTTTAACCCCCGACGCAAAAACGTCGGGGAATTGTTATTATTATAAGTTTGTGCGTGTCTGTCTGTGTGCGTGTCTGTCTGTAACATCGTTGCTCCCGAACGGATGAACCGATATGGATTTGTTTTTTTTTTGTCTGAAGCTGAGTAAGTCGGGAGTGTTCTTAGCCATGTTTCATGAAAATCGGTCTACTATGTCGCGATCGGGGGTTTTTTTTTAAATTTTAATTGAAACTAAAAAAATCTGTCAACTATTTGAGTGCGATTTTCAAACCACTCGATATCATTAATCTGGGAGGGTGAATCTACTAGGTAGATTTTGAAACTACATAATATGTATCATCATTTAATTTTGTTTGCGGATCTTCATTTATTAGGTTTCCTTCTCTTGGGTTATCTTTTATTTTGTGAGGGTACTTTTTTACAATCTTGATTTTTTATGCTGTCCTAGTCTGTTTTAATCCAAGAGTTGAACTCTTAAGTAACTTTTTAATGCTTTTTACTAAAATTACTGATTATTTCTGCTTACCACTTGGGACTATTTTTAACCCCCGACGCAAAAAAGACGGGGTGTTATAAGTTTGATGTGTCTGTCTGTCTGTATGTGTGTCTGTCTGTGGCATCGTAGATTTAGATTTAGTTTTTTTTTGTTTGAAAGCTGAGTTAGTCGGGAGTGTTCTTAGCTATGTTTCATGAAAATCGGTCCACTAGGTCGGAGGTTTTATCAAAATTTCAATTTTGGGTTATATTAATATATCATCAGATAACAAAAACTAAACTCAATAAAAAGAATCGGTGACTAATTCGAGACGGCGTCTCGAACTCAATCCGATCTCATTAATCTGTTCATCGGGGGCGCGTCGCTTGACTGAGGAGCGTACACAAACATCCCGATTTGCGAGGGAGGGACGTTGACATATGCTTAGTTAGACCGTGACGTTTTTGAGTCATCCTCCTTGCGTTATCCAGGCATTACCCACGGCTCATGTGAGCCTGGTGTCACCAAGCGAACACGCTTTGACCAGTAATTCCAAGATTTAGTGTAGGCACTAGTTTCACGAAAGACCTACTCATAGTGTTGTGTTCCTGCCGGTGAGTAAGGCTGCCAGAGCTCAACGAGGGTGCGGTGTGCTGGTGACGGAAGGACCTACGTACGGAACTAAGTTCCGTCTATTGTCCTTTGAGTCTTTGGCAACCTGAGTGTACAAGTTTCTAATGGGTTGGCAACGCGCATGTGACACTCCTTCAGTTGCAGGCGTCCATAGGTTACGGCGACGGCTTTCCATCAGGCGGACCGTATGCTTGTTTGCCACCGACGTAGTGTATAAATAAAAGCGACTGCCATCTGACTTTCCACCCCGAAGGGTAACTAGGCCTTATTGGAATTAGTCCGGTTTACTCACGATGTTTTCTTTCACCGAAAAGCAACTGGCAAATATCAAATGACATTTCGCACATAAGTTCAGAAAAACTCAGTGGTACGAGCTGGGTTCGAACCCGCGACCTCCGGATCGAAAGTCGCACGCTCTTACTGCTAGGCAACCAGCGCTTTTTGAGTATTAGTGGATAATGTTATTACTCAGTTGGCAGAGCGCTGGAGTATCGATCCAGAGGCCGTGAGTTCAAGTCTCACCCAAGGCAGACATTTTCCACTTTTAAATTTATTCTAAGCCTAACGGCATCGATTGCAGACGTTTCTGCTAATCAGAAGTTAAAATGTTATTACCGATTTTTTGTAGATAAAAACTGTAAATAACAAAATATATCTTGATTGGGAAGAAAGCCTATGAAAAGGTGGGCTGTGTGAGAGATGATATGAAGCGAATGCAAGTGAATGATGAGATGAAGTCCGAATAGTCCGATGGAGAGGTATGGAAGAAAAAGACGTGCTGTGCCGACCCCAAGTAATTGGGATAAGGGCAAGCGAATGACGCTCTTGAATGACCTAGCTAGCTGGTCGGTCGTCGCAAAATATGAGGTTGTTACCCACATTAATAGGTACCTACTTACTATTTTTTTTTGATCCACTTAACAAATGAGTCGAATGAAGACCCTATATTGGTTTCAATGTTGTTATTGTTCTATGTCCTAAGGCACCCCATAGGTGCATAGGGGCCCACGAGATCCTTCCACGCCTTTCTATCTTGAGCCACCGCCTTGGCCTCGTTCCAGCTCAGTCCATATTCCCTCAGCTCGTTCTCAGCGCTCCGCCTCCAGGTGTGTACGGGGCGTTTGCGGGCCCGCTTTCCTCCTTGAGGCCGCCATTCAAACGCGATACTGGCGTGTTGGTTGCTCCAGCTGGCTCCAGTTGGTAGTTGGGTTTCAATGAATGATCAAAAAATCTCAAAGTGCTAAACCGTTACACCTGCACCACCTCGACCGCCCTCAGCCTCACTCACGACGCGCTCGAGCCTCAGCCGCGATAGCTGGAGACCCGGGTTCGATTCCCAACTTCGCCACCAGTGGGATTGATCGCTTTTTCTTTAGTGTATGGTATCTATTTCAGTTCATAATTTATATATAGTAGTATTACTAGGTACTTAAAAAAAAAAATATATTTAATAAAATAATTTTATTTGTTCCCTACATCTACACCCTGTTTTTATTGAATTCCGTTAACTTTAAGGGAAGGTTCTTTAGATTAAATACAATTAATTTCTCTAAGAAACTAGCGTCTTAACTCTTACGGTTATCGAGTTATTAAAGAAATAAAAATAATTACTGAACACGTGTGTGACAGCCTTTACCAATTCCTAATGTTATTTGTTTTCTTAAGGGTGACTCACACTAATAAATTAATTTATTATGTATGAAAATGATCAAACATTTTTTTTTGCGAATTTAACTAAAAGTGATATACAGGGTGGTTCCTGATAATGAACCTAGCTACGTGTCGAAATTAACGGAAAACAAAAAAAACACGGTGTATAGAATTAAAGTATAAATTTTTAATGACGGTTGCCACCCACCATAATCTGAACCATATGCGCCCTCTCAAGATAAACAATTTAAATCTAACATCCCACCAGATTTAAAATCAATCAAAAATTACAATTAAAAATGGCAAAAAGCAATGTTAATCCAATAAGGCCGGGGTGGAACCCTCGCTCACACACTCCGTGTAAATCGGACGTAAGGGACATATACAGGGTGTTAAAAATATAGGATCAGTTTAAGCTTAGGTTCAGATTTTTTAAAAATAAATATGAGATTTTTTTTTATTTATTGCATTATTGAAAACTGTACCTTTCATTCGCACATGTGACACATATGTGATAAAATCTTCAACTTGACGTTGACGTTTTATGATTTGATGGGAGATGTCAGATATATATATCATATTTATATATATATATATATATATATAACATTAATATATATATATATATATATGGGATATATATATATATATATATATATATATATCTATCATTATGGTTTATTTTGTTTGAAAAATAGCAATAATAGGCTCGCAGGAATGTGTTTTATATTATATATAAAAAAAATAAGTAATTAAACGTTAAAACTCCATATATGAGCTTCTAAGTTTTGTCAGAAGCGTTGAAAACACATCGTCACATTTTTCCAGTTTTCTGTAATGCTCCTAAAATATGTCCAGGAAATTTAAAAAAAAAAGTCTGTCAGTGCTGTCAGTCACCCTGTAGTTAGTTACTTACGCCCATTTGCGTAGACGGCGTGGTGTTAAACACATCTCCGGGAGATTAAACGCCAAACAGAGGGGATGCCGGAATTAATTGTACAAGCTAGTGTCAAGTAGCTAGGGTGTCTCAGGCCAAGCACTGATTTAGGCCTTATTTTAGATTCATGTTTTTCACATTTTGACAAGTTCATTGCCTCTAATTGACTAGGCCTTATTTTTGACAAAAAAAATGTTTTTTGGGTTAGTGACCCTTATTTTCGAAATAATGGCTTTATTTTTAAATACTTAGTGAATAATTTTTTTGGTAAAGGGCCTTATTTTTTCCGGGAGATTAAAAGCCAAACAGAGGGGTTGCCGGAATGAATTGTACAAGCTAGTGTCAAGTAGCTGGGGTGTTTTAGGCTAAGTTCTGATTTGACCCATGAATTTTTTAATTGATGTGGGCCTTATTTTTGGTAGGCGTCGTTTTTAAGGTCGCCTATTTTTTCTGCAACGGGTCTTTATTCGGTGCCTGCATTTAAAATTATGGCGTTTATATTTATCTACTAAATTATAGGTATAACACTTCCTTTATTGCTTGCTCCCTTGTTATCAGTTCCTTTGTTTCCATCTTTATTATTTGTTAAATGGTTGTAAAGTGAGCTTAAACACAGCGAAGTTGTTTGCAAAAAAATTAAATTACGAAGAACAACTTTAAAATATAAGCAGTAAATTCGGTCGTAAAATTAAACAGTCATGTATGTTTTAAAGTCAATAAAACCCCATTAGCAATAATTGATAACGTTAAACAACAATAAATTTGTATAAAATACTAATAGAGATAAGTTTGTCACATAATCGGCGCGACCTTTTAGGTTCTGTTCTGAATTATTTGTTCTTATAGTTTCTGTTTTAATGACTTTATGTTTTGACGAATAAAAAAAAACTTGTTTTATTATTTAAAAAAATGTGAAATCCCAATTTACTAAAATAATTTAAATTCTATTTTTTCTAACTATTTTCGTCACTAGAACAAGCGACACAAGATGTAGGCGCTAAAGTTTGATTTTTGCTATGTTGTATTTTTGTACATAACATTATTACTCGCAAATGCTGCCTATTATAAATTTATGTACATTTTTTAACAACTTATTCTTACTATCCTCAAAGACCTATATAACTTCGTAAAGACCGATAAAGTCTAAGAAAAAAACGTACCCCAAAACCATACAGAAAAAGGTACGGTGAGCTAGATGGCGATACACCTTTGGGGTACGCTCGGCTAGATGGCGCTAATATTAATATTTGACATTTTAAAACATATTAAGCTAAGAATATGGGCCAAATTGTCACAACTGAGGTTCAAAAGTTTTAAGACTCCTATTTCGTCGAAATCACGGTGTCAGCGTGCATACGCTGACGTCACCGCCGGCCAGTCTACTGCAACTAGCCGGGTCAATGCACCAACTACAAAGGGATGTGAAGTACGGGCACCTGCCAAGAAAATACTTCCCGCACCAATGTGGATGAAGAGGGGTTCACATTGGTGGAAAAGAAGAGCAAGGCGCGCAGAGCGGCTCGCAAGACTATGTGTGGCTCTGCGGAACCGGTGAATTCTGGTCTACGGATTGCCACACCGAGTAGGGCGCTCTACGTGTCTCGCCTGCATTACTCCGCCATGGCTGACGAGGTGGTGGACTACGTTCGCCGGAAGACTGGCTACACGCTGAGGGTGCAACAGCTGCAGTCGCGTCACTACGTGCACTTCAGCTCGTTCGTTGTGCGCGTGCCGCGGCCGCTGCAGGACACCATCGCGAGCGCAGACTTCTGGCCGAAAGGTGTGGTTTTTCGGCGGTTCCGGGGCAACCTGCCAAATCCCACACCGGGGCAAACGACGCAACGGAGCCACGCTGTGACGTCATCGCCCAAATCAATTGTTTAATTTTATTTTTAATTTTGTTCTATTTATTTTCTCTCTTTTTTGTTAAAATCTAAGTTTCGTGACGCATTGGTTTTACTGTAATGTCATGTAAACATGTTTTTACTAATAAATAAATAAATAAATTAGGACCGTGCCCACTGTCCACCATGTATATTTTTATTCATCCATAACAACGATATCTTCTATACACCCCTGACTTAATCCAAAAACTGCTATTAGCCTCACAAAATTACTTTCTCCAACTCAGATATTGTACAGGCTATTACTAAACTGAAAAGAAAAACCTATCAGTAGCCCCTCGATCCATCACCTATTGTGCCTCTTTAATAGACCCCCAACTATCGAATGAAACGCATTTTTTTCGATTAACGCTCAGAATCGACCCCCGAAGAAACAATCTAATCAGCTACCATTGAGTATAAACTTTACCTGTATTAAAAATGGTGAGTGCGCGTTTTTTGAATCGTTGATTCGATTATGGAAGGGTATGGGTCACTGGGTTATGCCCGTGGGTAGTTAGTTTGTGACAAATGGTACAATGTTTAACTTGCGTGTCTTTGTCTAAATGGGTCCATAATTTACCAGTCTGTCAGTTATCAGAGAAATGGCAAGCTGTCCCTTCCCTTGCGTTACGAAGAATGGTCACTATGTCCCTTCCCTTGCGTTACGAAGAATGGTCACTCTGTCCCTTCCCTTGAGTTACGAAGATGGTGACTTCCTTTTCAGATAATTTTATTTTTTAATACGTAATACAGGGTATCAGGTCCAGTGGCAATTTGATACCAAGCAGTTCTAGTTTCGTCAATGTTGTGGAATAAACTGTTCATACAATTAATGTCATACACAGCGGCAGTTTTTGAATTCAGAACAGTTTTAGCTTCGCAAGTGTTGTGGATTAATGTCTGATTTTCACAAAACAGTCTACACCTTTTTGAGAGAACCTGCTTTTCTAATAGTAACGAGGATTAAAAATCATTTATTGACAAGCGATTTATACAACCAATGATAGTGCGTAGGCATTCAAAAACTCGAAAACTTTCGCCAAATCCTTACGAAAGCGAAAGCCGACGTGATAAGCCCGTTAGTTCGAAATTAATTGAATTCATTCGTAACTGTGTTAGTTCAATTAAAATTGCTTTATGTCCGTTTAGTTGCGTCACAGTTCGGACAAAGGGAGCGACGTACAATGCGGTTTCAATTAAGGTATTTGTTTGTGACTGACAGCTTGGGAAGAAAGGGAATGCGTAGTTATCTTCATAAAGTAACTGGTATGTCGAAGGATGTAAGGAACATTTTTCGTAAAAGATTTTTAGTACCATTTTACCTACAGCTACAGTCTAAGAAAACATCGTACCTCAGAGCCATTATAGAAAAAGGTACAGTGGCCTAGATGCCCTTACACCTTTGGGGGACGCTCGGCTAGATGGCGCTTATATTAACACTTTCGAAAATACGACATTACGGGGAAACCCATGTAATCGGCTACGCTTCTACGAGCGGTGTACCCGACAGTCGGGTTCTTGGTAGCGAAAGTGTTAATATTTGACATTTTAACACATATCAAGATAAGAATATGGGCCAAATTGTCAAAACTGAGGTTCAAAAGTTTTAAGCCTGTGTCGAGAGATGGCAGTCTATGCACTGTGATTACATATTTTTCTTCGACAGTTACTCTCTATAATACTTGATCCTCTTTGATAATATTAACACTAGTAAAGTATTATAGAAGTTACTGTCGAAGTTTTCTGCATACTGCCATCTTCCAAACTTTTGAACCTCAGTTTTGACAATTTGGCTCATATTCTTATCTTGATATTACGACGCAAAATTACAAGTTACAGATTCAGTTGTTAATACGTCTTTATGTCTTTGATTTTTACAGGTCGAAAAAGTACAGTTATCATTTCAATTAGATACTCAACAAGTTCAGTATTTTCTATCTTTATTTGTGTAAAAGAGATTGTATCAAATGTGATACTGACAATATCAACCCGATCAATCAAAAAGGGAAAGAAGGCCTGCACATCCTGGCAGAGTGCCCCTCTCTAATGCGTACACGTAACATGATTCTGGGCAGCTATCAAATACACCCAGAGGATGTGAGGTATCTCGATCTCAAAAAGATACTACAAATCTTCGAATTTGTAGGACTTGATGGAGAGTTGTAGTAGGTGGCGATCACAATAGATCAGAAATGGTCGCAGTGATACATAAGGCGCCCTGAAGCCTTACATAGCCCCTAATCAAGAAGAAGAAGAAGAAGGCACCTTAGCGAAATATCGCAATCGGTTGCAAGCTTCCCT
Organism: Leguminivora glycinivorella; assembly: GCF_023078275.1. Lineage (NCBI taxonomy): Eukaryota > Metazoa > Arthropoda > Insecta > Lepidoptera > Tortricidae > Leguminivora > Leguminivora glycinivorella. The sequence goes on from NC_062976.1 coordinate 22,780,479, forward strand.
TGTCACCTATGTGGCAAAGTAAGTCACTCTCGCATAGGTCTGATTTAGAGATGGGCCGAATATTCGGTAAATATTCGGTATTCGGCATATTCGGCAAGATTTTCAATATTCGTATTCGGCCGAATAGTTCGGTTACATTGCCGAATAATTACCGAATAAACAAAGTAAATAATTAATGAAGATCTTACGTATTCCATTGCATAATAAGGTCCTATTTTAGTGGCTTTCAAATGAACTACTAAAAATGCGTTTTGTAAAAAAGTATAAAAAAACCGTAGTTTAAGAGTTGAGAAGAGTTCAGAGTTGTTTTAACTAAGGTTTAGCTATCCACTAAATCACAAGAACATTAGTTGTAGTATATGTATAACAATGATCAATAATTTCATAGTTTTAATCTTAACATTCGTTTAAAAAATATGGAGTAACCGAATATTCGGCCGAATGTTCGGTTCGGTAAGAGCTGAACCGAATGTTCGGCCGAATATTCGTATTCGGCAAAGTCCATATTCGGCTCATCTCTAGTCTGATTAGCCACCAAAAGCGATGGCTCTCGGTCATTAAGGTGCATGGGGGCAAATCTCGACTGGGGGGCAATTGTAACTTATATTTTTTTTCCATTATTACACTATGATGTTGAGTTCTACATGTATCCACTGAACACGCCTACCATATATAACCGGTGGACACTATTTATTAATGTAAACATTGTAAAACATGGACCAGTTACATTTGCCCCCCAATCGATAATTGCCCCGCTGTACCTTACACCATAAATCGACTGAAATAAACGCTAAGGTTTATATATAACCTGTATCTACAACGAAAAAATATCAAGCCCACTGACCTTTCCGTACTAGATCAATAATGTTTCCATTCGTCGCCAACCTGTATTGATTATGCATTTCATCAATACGAGAGTGACATTGACGCCATTATTATTGCCAGGGATCGTACTTTTCATGCCGATGACATTAATCTGACGTCACGCTCCGTATAGGATGATCACAAATAGTTTTATTGTAAATTATTAATCATTAGTCGTCAATCATTTTAATCGTATACAATTTACTTCAAATACAGTAGTCCATTTACATGTGGCATAAATAATACCTACTTGAAATGTGAAACGTGAATAAAATGATTTGATTTGTTTTTATAAATAAATTTAATTAAATAGTATTGTTAACAACACATTACAAGAAATACGTAGAAAAGAGAATTTCTCTCTAACGTAAAGCACACCATCCTTCTTGCATTCATTACCATGCAAAGAAATTCATAACTTAAAATGATTGATGACTAATGATTAATAATTAACAATAAAACAATTTGTGATTACCCTATATGGAGCGTGACGTCAAATTGATGTCATCGGCACGAAAAGTACGCTCCCTGATTATTGCTATTCATTTGTCCTCCATCTTTATACCTCAGAGCAGGGGTCGGTAGACTTTTTAAACAAGGCCCATTCAAAGCAAAAACCTAAAAACGTGTAGAAGTTGAAGATAAAGATAAAGATAAAGATTATTTATTTGCAAAATGTAGTGATTTACATAGTTGGACAGTAATATTAAGTGCTTACATTTTACTTAAAGAAGCATGCAAATTTTCTTATTAGCTAGGGATGCTTAACTAAGTGTGTACATGTAAATGTTATGTACTTATACCTAATACTAGTATGAGGCTATGAGCTAACTTTGCATCACAACAAAGATTTTTATTAATATTAATTCCTATAATTTACAAGACACATTATTAACAATGAACAATGTAACATCCATGTATCTATTTTTAACCCCCGACGCAAAAACGACGGGGTGTTATAAGTTTGACGTGTCTGTCTGTCTGTTTGTCTGTGTGTCTGTGGCATCGTAGCTCCCGAACGGATGAACCGATTTAGATTTAGTTTTTTTTTGTCTGAAAGCTGAGTTAGTCGGGAGTGTTCTTAGCCATGTTTCATGAAAATCGGTCCACTATGTATGGTCGGGGTTTTTTTCAAAATTTTAATTTTGTGGTTAGGTTATATTAATGTCCTCCATCTTTATACCTTAGAGAGAGGTCGGTAGACTTTGAAGAAAGGCCCATTGAAAGCAAAAACCTGAAATCGTGTAGAAATTGTGAACAATAATATAATAATATCAATATGAAACATATATGTATCTGCTATTTTATTTATTAAATAGTTTAACATCAGAATGCGATGTAAAATGTAAATAATAAATATTTAGATTTAGCCAGTATTTGAATTATGAATTTGATGAGTTCATCCACACTAATTTTATAAGTAAGGAAAGTGTGTGTGTTTGTTGGTCCGTCTTTCACGGCAAAACGGAGCGACGAATTGAAGTGATTTTGTAAGTGGGAATAATTGAAGGGATGGAGAGTGACATAGGCTACTTTTTAGGGTTCCGTAGTCAACTAGGAACCCTTATAGTTTCGCCATGTCTGTCTGTCCGTCCGTCCGTCCGTCCGTCCGTCCGTCCGTCCGTCCGTCCGTCCGTCCGCGGATAATCTCAGTAACCGTAAGCACTAGAAAGCTGAAATTTGGTACCAATATGTATATCAATCACGCCAACAAAGTGCAAAAATAAAAAATGGGAAAAAATGTTTTATTAGGGTACCCCCCCTACATGCAAAGTGGGGGCTGATATTTTTTTTCATTCCAACCCCAATGTGTGATATATTGTTGGATAGGTATTTAAAAATGAATAAGGGTTTACTAAAATCATTTTTTGATAATATTAATAGTTTCGGAAATAATCGCTCTTAAAGGAAAAAAAAGTGCGTCCCCCCCCTCTAACTTTTGAACCATATGTTTAAAAAATATGAAAAAATTCACCAAAGTAGAACTTTGTAAAGACTTTCTAGGAAAATTGTTTTGAACTTGATAGGTTCAGTAGTTTTTGAGAAAAATACGAAAAACTACGGAACCCTACACTGAGCGTGGCCCGACACGCTCTTGGCCGGTTTTGTCTCTTTCGAAGCTGCGGGAAAAAGCTAGTATGGATATAAAAGTTATTTTGCAAGCTTTAATAGATGTCGGTACAGCCAGAACTATAATATTAGCGGATAGGAACAACGCCAAAATAATGCAACTGCAGTTCAACAAATAGTACCTTTTTTTGTTCAAGTGCAAATTTTTCACCACTTCAAATAGTTCCTTTGTAAACTACGTTTCCTCTTTTTGCCATCTATATAAACAAGCCTGATAAAACCTTTATAAGGCTAAACTCATACAACCTACACATACAAAAAGCAGTAAGCGACATTCAATTCCTTACGCATTCGTCCTTTCTACGTCATTTAAACCTGGATGATCCTGAACGTAAACAATTTAAAATTTTAACGCTCGGACACAGCTTATAGCAGCGTCACCAGTTTATGAGGCTATAAAATAGCGGCGCATTGTGGTTAAAGTGCTGTCGCTGGATAAGTCTGATTTAGCGCTGCGCGTGTCGTATGTTAGGGGTAATGTCGGACACACGGTTACGGAGAATGGAGAACAAGTATAAGCAAAAACGAAATTGAATATACTGGTCATAAGACGGTGGAAAATCATGTTATACGTAACAACAATGCTATAATAATTATACTATGGTCGGTTAAATATAAAACGCCAAAAATAAAAGACATGATTAAATAGTAGTTAATGCACAGCAAAGGAAACAATTCGAATGTACTCATTTATGAAACAAAATGACTTAAGGCCTTCATTTACATAGGTTTTAATTTTATGTACTGTACGTATTAAATCGTGCGCTAATTAAATTCAATAACAATGACTGGTAATAATTTGAGTTTAATTTTGAGCTATAGGTATAAGTTATTTCCCTGAACTCGCGAGCAGTGTGTATCGCTCATATTTTTTCCACAATACCTGACACAGTTCATTAAATTCCAAATAATCGATATATTTGTGCGCTTGTCGCAATGATTTGTTATCACACAATCACACACTTTTCCGAACGCCTTTAAAAACATAATACGGACAAAAACGGAACTATGAATGCGGACAAAATCGGACATATGATGTATTATCAAATAACTGGCACTTACGACCTAAAGTGAAACTAAAACGACGTAAAGGCCATTTTCGGTCGTAGGTGTCATTCAATTTGTATGAATCACTTTATAAATAAATTATTTTTTGAATGAAGTTATTAATGAGGTGCTTAATGCAAAGCCGGATTAAACCAGTTGGGATCATTCATACGTTTGATAATAATTTAAATAAAATTAACTACGTTAAATGCATTGTGATTGTGAAGGTGGCGATCGGAAAATGTTTCGACATGTAGCTATGTATTATACTTATAGCCGTGTAAGCAATAAATTCATCTCAATTTGATTTGCATAAAAATCTTTTTGTGGACTTTCATTGCCTTGTCATCGAAATTAAACAATTTCAGTTGTTTATGATATGCAATAGCACCTGCCTAGCATGGGTGAGCTCGCCCCATTGTAGGTCACGTCTTCGCCTCGGCTAGTCTATGGCCATGGTTAAGCCCTTTTTATTATTATAAAAAAATACTAATTTACTCTTTTCATTGTTACAGGTGGGTTCCACAATGGACATGTCCAAGTACTCCATCGAAGCCGAGAAATACCGGAGCTACGGCATGTATCCCGACCCTTCCCGGGGCTACCTCGACTCAGCTGCCCTCTCCAAGGCCTACATGTATATGGACCAGCAGCAGCAACGGTCTTATCCCATGGACATCAGTAAGATGTACTCCGAAGCGTCCGCGGCTGCCATGGCTGGGTTAAACTCCGTCGCCCCAGCGCCGTCGAGCTTATCCCCACGCTCTCCTGCAGAATCTCCTGACACAGCCGTGAAGGGGCATGACCGTACTGAAGGAAGCTCCTCCTCAGGCTCAAACCCCTCCCCATCGCTCCCTTACTACCAAGGATCCCCAGGAATTCTCATGCCACAGTACCCAGCTCAGTACACACAGGCTAGCCAAGGCGGCGAATTCCGGCGGCCGCTAACAGTCATATTCTGACCTGACACGTAAGCGAGTTCGTTAAAAGTTGCGCGAGCGGTTTGTTTATTGTTTCGTTTTTTGTTTCGAAGTGTTGCATTTTTCGTTTGTTCCTGTGGGTAATACGGACAGGTTTATTTAGAAGTGGTGTCCTTTACACCTAGGTGTAAGCACCTTTATAGACAATGCTATACGTACTTACCAATATTATTCTAAAGGCGATGATCTTCGGTCCGTATTTACCTCATGTTATTGCCCAATCGCGCGTTTTTGTTTTCCTATTTCCCACGGTTTCGTGTTTCCCAAAGTTCCTCTTTCGGTTTCCTCTTGTAGTGTTAGAAATTATATTGTGACTTAGATTCGTGTATATTGTAAATAAGTTTCTAAAGCGTAAGTAAATGTAAAGTATTGGTAGTATATTTATAGTCCAATATTAATGTAACTTAACTTTCAAGCCTCTTGGTTGTCGTATTTGTCGTACAAAGTTATTATCAAAGTTTTCGAACCGGTATATTTTGGTAAGTGATGTATTGTCAATAATAATTAAGAAAGGGTTAGGCGGAGTAAAAAGGGAACAGGTCAAATGGGGAAAGTACCTTATTACCTGCATTTTCCCTGAGTACATTTTACTTACCTTTTTTTTGCTGCCAATTTATGCCTGCATTTATTTCAAAATTATTATTGACAATAATGACAACAGACTTGAGCACTGAGTACTGTAGTGTACATGTTTTTTCACGATTTTCACAGAATTTATTTTACTTGTAAAAACTTAAAATAAAATAAAGTACTTAATACTTAAAACGTGTCCAATTTCACTCACAACGATTCTATATGTTATTGTTAACTTAATGTAAATATTATATTTTGACAATAATGTCAATCTGTACATAATAAAGGAATAAGATAGATAACTTAAATTACTAGATTCGTCATTAGACCTATACTATAAGGCCTTAGAAGCATTTTTTTGTTCATCTGCGGTTAAAAAAACGCTCATAAAAAACGCAGCAGTTTTAGTGCCTATGGCCACGTCCTATAACATGCATTTATTTTGTTGCCATACCTTTTATAACTGAATCATAATTTATTTCCGAAAAATATGTTAAAAATACAAATGTTTCTTTTTTTCTTTGAAGAACTGTTTATTTATTTAGCCATTTATTACCTTATAGAAAACATTTTTTTTTTTTAAGTTTGGTAAACACATGGTGATGATTTTGGTACTGATTTGCCTTTACCACGTGTATTCCTTAATTTAATACAAATCATTGCTTTGTGTTTAAAGGTTCTGTTACACGGGCAACACAATTCCCAGCAACTCACTTGCCATTGCCGCGTTTGCTCCATAGTTAGTTGGTGCGTATTCAACAAACGCGGCAATGGAGGAGGCACACTGACATTTTATCCCGCCAGGCGGCGCCTGTGCAAGTGTCTAGACATGTCACTGTCATTCATATGTGTGAGAGAGCAAAACATATCATCTTATCGCTCTCACGTATGGACTAATAGGGTGGCGCCATCTGTCATAAGAGAGAAGATGTTGAGTGTGAATTGCTGGCAATGAGGAGGCACACTCAAAGATTATGACAGATGGCGCCACCTTATTAGTCCATTGCACAGATAAAGAATTTCATACGCGAGTGCGAGAAGATGATTTTTTTTTCTCTCTCACATATTATGAATGACAGTGACAAACCTAGGTGCACAGGCGCCGCCTGTCTGGAGAAAATACCCGTGTAAGAAAATTTGATGATTGTGCTTTGTTTTGTTTTACTTTTCAATCATTTCGTTCTTTTAATTATTAATTATATCGATGTGCACTGATTGAAATAAAAGCAAAACAATACATGTTTGTCTATTTCCTTCATTTGCTCAATGTTTTTCATAACCTGTTTGATTTCAAATGCGATTATTGTATATTAAAGTCGAATGTATAGATGAGACAATTATACTAGAACTTGATTAAAAACTATAATAAATACGTAAATAAAGTATTCAAAAATCGATTTTGTGCTTTTATTTCTTATTCAAGAACCGTTGAAATAGGCTTGTGTCGTTCACGAACTATGAACTGTTAGGAATAAAATCCCATCAATGACCGAAATGAACTGAATCTTTCCGTGCTCTGAGAATCGGTCTTTGCTCATTTAGTTCAGTACAGGATCGGCGAACACGAGCGGTTTGGATCGAGAACGAATGTGTGACTGCGCCGACCGAGAGTGAGAGCAGAGCAACAACAAAAAGTCAAGTTTTCATATTAAACTTCGGTTACTTACAACCTTTCGGCCCGGAATGTTACTATCTGTAGACTATTCGTATCATTTTGACACTACTCGGTCCCATTCGTTCTGATCTTTCCGACCGCAACGGTCGCTGGTCTGGCTGAACTAAATGAGCAAAAGACCTAAAAGAGCGAACTAGTTCGTGGGAGCGACTGAACGAGATCGGAGCGCTCCGATCAACGAACGAAACGGCACAAGCCTACGTTGAAATTTTCAATCTATAATTAGTAGGTAAAAATCCGCATGACAATAGTAACATACCGACGAGACGGCGATAACGTTTCCTATTTTTTTAACCCCCGACGCAAAAACGACGGGGTGTTATAAGTTTGACGTGTCTGTCTGTCTGTCCGTCTGTCTGTCTGTCTGTCTGTTTGTCTGTCTGTGTGTGTGTCTGTCTGTGGCATCGTAGCTCCTGAACGGATGAACCGATTTCGATTTAGTTTTTTTTATTTGAAAGCTGTGTTAGTCGGGAGTGTTCTTAGCCATGTTTCATGAAAATCGGTCCATTAGGTCGCGGTCGGGGGTTTTTTTCAAAATTTTAATTTTGTGTTTAGGTTATTTAAGGTGTGGTCAATGTACCTAGAAACTTCTTAGAAGAACCCTCGTAGGGTGCATTGGGGTAATTCCGAAAGTCGTCTAATTTCTAAAGTCACATAAAATCACCATTATTTCCATCATATCAAGATCCCCCTTTCGAAATTACCCGAGCATTAATGTGCTTCGAAATTACCCCAATGCACCCTATTTAACTTCTTTAACTATTAATACATACGAGTACTATGTACAGTCAGCTGCAAAAGTGCATTTATTTATTCAAATAACAAATTGCACCATACAGCTAAAGGCAAAGCGGCACAAATTGGAATACATTACAACATTAATTAATTTATAAAACAAATCACTGATAATAACCTAACCACAAAATTAAAATTTTGAAAAAACCCCCGACCGCGACATAGTGGTCCGATTTTCACGAAACATGGCTAAGAACATTCCCGACTAACTCGAAATGAAATGAAATATTTATTTTTTTCCAAGTAGGCATATTACAATGCGCTTATGAACGTCAAATAAAACTACTACGTCAAATAAAGCTTTCAAACAAAAAAAACTAAGGGCCAGTTGCATCAACCACATTTGACAGACACATCATCGTCACTCAGCAGATTTCTATGGATCTTCTCATACAATAAAATTTAACGAACGCTTTAACGGTGCCAGACGGTTTGGTGCAACCGGCCCTAAGTCTGAATCGGTTCATCCATTCGGGAGCTACGATGCCATAGACAGACACACACACACAGACAGACAGACACACAGACAGACAGACAAACAGACAAACAGACAGACACGTCAAACTTATAACACCCCGTCGTTTTTGCGTCGGGGGTTAAAAAACAACAAAACACACAGGTAAATAACCTAACCACAAAATTAAAATTTTGAAAAAACCCCCGACCGCGACCTAGTGGACCGATTTTCATGAAACATGGCTAAGAACACTCCCGACTAACACAGCTTTCAAATAAAAAAAACTAAATCTAAATCGGTTCATCCGTTCAGGAGCTACGATGCCACAGACAGACACATATACAGACAGACAGACAGACAGACAGACAGACACGTCAAACTTATAACACCCCGTCGTTTTTGCGTCGGGGGTTAAAAATAAACGGGATGATACTCTCAGGCACCTTTCTAACATCTTCTTGCATTCTGTTATAAATTGTATGGCGAATTTATCAATAAAATTCATAATTTCTCCATGCAATTTCGCAGCCACAGATGTCATATATACCATAGATCAAGCAAACGTATCTACTTAGCGTGTCAAATGAACTCAGTGAAATCCACTGAGTTGTCCGTCTTTAATCGCAGCTTGCAGCTTTCGGGCGTCAATTTTTGTAAGTTCAAGTCAATCAAAACATAAAAAATGCCTCGTTACGTGATATTCAATTGCAACAACACAAAAATTATGAACAATCAAGAGCCTGAGACATATTTAAAATTACAGGCAAGAAACAACTTCAGTACAAAATTTGACACGCTCGGCCCCTATACAAATAGATGAACTTGTTTCTTCTATATAAATAAAGTTCTGTGTTCGCAGCTCACTGTACATAATTTCAACTCGAAGTCCGAACAAAATGGAAGAGCCGCTACCTTTTTTAACCCCCGACGCAAAAACGAAGGGGTGTTATAAGTTTGACGTGTCTGTCTGTCTGTCTGTTTGTCTGTGTGTGTGTCTGTCTGTGGCATCATAGCTCCCGAACGGATGAATCGATTTAGATTGATTTTTTTTTGTCTGAAAGCTGAGCTAGTCGGGAGTGTTCTTAGCCATGTTTCATGAAAATCGGTCCACTATATCGCGGTCGGGGGTTTTTTCAAAATTTTAATTTTGTGGCAGCATAAGTCATTACTAAAGCGACTGCCATCTAACCTTCCAACCTGAAGGGTAACAGGCATTATTGGGATTAGTCCGGTTTCCTCACGATGTTTTCCTTCACCGACAAGCGACGAAATATCATACATTTTAAATAAGGTAAAACTGATTGGTACGAGTATATCGAACGACCTCCGGAAAATCCATGCTCTTACCGAAAATGGAAGAGTTTCACATCATCAACCTCCTTGCGTTATTAAGGTTACTCGATTAGATTATTTTTTCGAAAAATAGCATAAATGGTATGGAGAGCGCTCGAAATGTGTACTTGCTTCATATACCCAAAAATTACTAAAAGAAACACCTTCAGCCCCTACAAAATGAAATGAAATGAAATGAAATATTTATTTGTCAAAAAATGGGTGTACATAAAAGATCTTATTCTATAAAAGTATCTCCACTTTCAGCCTATTACAGACATACAAAAATAAGTACTTATCGGACCCAAATGAAAAGCAACTTTTTAGCGTATTAGGTACATATTTTCAGTGGAATTAAATCCAAGTGAAATTCACTCAACCAAAACACTCAAGTGCGTAAAATGAAACCCTCACTTCAAAAACTATTTTCACAAGCCATAATACAGCAATATTTACCCTGTCATTATCACCTATCAATTATTTTTAAACCGTTACAATAACAGACGCTACCCCTTTAATAAAACAATCGACTGTCGCTACAATCTCCAAGCTATTTCAAACCTTAAACACTTAAAGAAAGAATTCAAATTACCTTTTTAGTTCGGTTTGGAATAATGACGTAAAAATTAGTTAAGGGGGCACACTCCCCAATGTTTTTATTTTTTATTATTTTGCTAAGGTTTTTGGTAAAATATGCGTTGATAGATATCACTGGGGTAGTGATTTGGCATAATATAAACACGGGTGGCGAAATACGGTGGAACAATAAACACAGCACCCTCTTGTGTTGGAAGGTGGAAATTGGTTCACAGGATGTTCTATAATTCAACCACTTGGGTTCGTTCATAGGAAAATTACATTTATTTTAACTTAAATAAGGGTATTTTTTATCTACATACTACCGTATTACCGTTTTACAATGTTTGCATTATTAAATAGAGTGTCCACCAGTTATATAGAGATCACGTTCTCCATACTATGTCATTTTCCATGATCTTTTGCCTATCGAGTAACGTATTTTAGAAATATCTAAATATCATGATAGAGAATCAGTTTGCGTGGCCAAATGCACAAACGCTCACGATACACTCACGATATCTCTTTCGTAGCTATCTATCTCTATCGCTCTTGCGTATTGGCGCGACAGAGCCAGACTACATTTCTGCGGCGTTTCGATGGCATTTCACGTCGCAGAATTGCCATTCGGCTACGGGGCCAGGACATCCTGTAGCATTCGACGCACAAAACGAAGGAGAGCAAACAATCGCGTCCGACTTCGGCGCTGTATGCGCAAACACGACGCACAAACGTTAATTTACCGGCCACTTCTGCCCGGTATATCCGAAAGAGTGATTGCATTCAGCAGAATCAGTGTTAAAGTCGGAGGATTTTGCATTTTTTAAGGCACTTTGTGCACCGTCTGGTACAGTCTGGCATGCCAGAGACCCTGTACAATCAAGTGTACATGCACTGAGAGAAATTTTCATCGTGAATTTAACAAGTTCGACTTGTTGCGGTTTATCCGTTTGAATCAGCCAAACGTATGTTTAAAACAATATGTGTCAGGTTGTTTTTATAAAATCGACTTGTTGATTCAAATATATTGCCGATTCAAATGACAAGTAGCTTGTTGTTTACGTACTTAGGCGCTATTTTAACCAAAAAACTTGTTTAACGAACATGAAAACTGGTTGTATTTTTTCTCAGTGTGGGCATAGGTATTTTGGAGCAACTTTTGAACACAATAGGGATTGTTTACACTTCACGATCATACGAGTGTATAAAAGGGGGCGCAGCGGCAGAAAGTGCTGAAATTTTGAAACGTAATAATATAAGTCTTGGCAAAGAATACCTTTTTGTACCTTTTGGCATAGAAACTCTAGGTCCATGGGGTCCCAACTCGAACAAGTTTTTCACAGAAATCGCGAAGCGTCTGGTTGAAGTAACCGGTGACCGAAGAGCTGGCGACTTCCTAGCACAACGTATCAGCATTGCGATACAGCGAGGAAATGTCGCCAGTACCCTTGGTACATTGCCTCAAGGGCCTATTTAGACATTCGCATTTTATTATTTTTATTAACCGACTTCAAAAAAAGGAGGAGGTTCTCAATTCGACTGAATGTTTTTTTTTTGTATGTATGTTATTAGAAATGAAGGTTCAGAGCATCCTGTAGACGCCGACGCACAAAACGAAGGAGAGCAAACAATCGCGTCCGACGCAGGCGCTGTTTGCACAAACACGACGCATAAACGTTCATTTACAGGCCACTTCGGCCCGGTACTTATACGTACAGACAAAGACGACGTTCATTTGACGAATCCCGGTAAGATTCAGATTCAGACAGATTCAGGAATCCCGGTACCATTTACAGGCCACTTATACGTACAGACAAATACATATGAGCACAGATATACAACTCTATTTAAGTATGTATTTCGTCGCTTAGCACCCATAGTACAAGCTTTGCTTAGTTTGGGATAAGTTGAAGATAGATAAAGTATAGATAGATAAAGTCTAAGAAAAAAACGTACCATACAGAAAAAGATACGGTGGCCTAGATGGCATTACACCTTTAAGGTACGCTCACCTAGATGGCGCTAATATTAATTTTTGACATTTTAACCCTTTACCGCATATTGTTCCATATTTGGCCGTTATAAATTCTACTCTACTGACAGCTATTACAGTTCAAATTTGAAGAAATATTGCATACATCACATGTGGTAAAAGGTTAAAACATATCAAGCTAAGAATATGGGCCAAATTGTCAAAACTGATGTTCAAAAGTTTTAAGACTGTGTCAAGAGATGGCAGTCTATGCACTGTGATTACACATTTGACTTCGACAGTAACTTTCTATAATACTCGATCGAATATATGCATATTGTCAATGAGGATATATGCATATACCTATATAACGCATATGCATATGCATATGCGTGTATCAATGTGTCGGGAGTCCGCGCTGGAGGGCTACTAATACTTCCAGTAAGTCCGTTTTCACATTATCCGATCCGATATCGGATGTCGGAAGGATTTCAATAGAAAAAATCCAAGATGGCGCCTGTAATGAATAGAATATCGGTCCGACATCCGATATCGGATCGGATAATGTGAAAACGCACTAACATTCATCATCCTCCTTGCATTATCCCTGCATTCACCACGGCTCATGTGAGCCTGGGGTTCGCTTTGACAAGTAATACCAAGATTTGGCGTAGGCACTAGCTTTTTTTTACGAATGCGACTGCCATCTGCCCTTCCAACCCGAAGGGTAAACTAGACTTATTGGAATTAGTCCGGTTTCCTCACGATGTTTTCCTTCACCGGAAAGCGACTGGCAAATATCAAATGACATTTCGCACATAAGTTCCGAAAAACTCGTTGGTGTGAGCCAGGTTCGAACTTTTGATCCAGAGCCGGTAACCGGTATGAACATGTTCCCTAAATATGTACATAAATAATATATTGTTTCCATAAAATTATTATGAATGTTTTTTTTTGTTTTTTGTTAAATTCCACATGCAGTAGTTGGCACGCAGAGGTTCGTCATCAGGAACCAGCCTGTATATCGCTTTTCGTTAAATTCGATGAATTTCCTTTCCATACATTCTTACGCCGTGTCTTGCGTGGGCGACGGTCGCGCGACCGTCGCCGTCGCGTCTCATACTTCCATATCGATAAGGTTTGATTTCGTATGCGTCGCATCGCCGTCGCGCGACCATCGCGCGACCGTCGCCCACGCAAGCCACGGCGTTACTTTCTTACTAATATCATAAATGGGAAAGTGTGTGTGTCTGTTTGTTTGTCCGTCTTTCACTGCAAAACGGAGCGACTAGTTGTCGTGATTTTTAGAGTGACAAAGACTACTTTTTGTCTCTTTCTAACGCGAGCGAAGCCGCGGGCAAAAGCTAGTAATACATAAATGAATTAATTAGTGTGAGAGGACCTTAATCATAACATTTAAGTCAGTGTCAAGTGTCTAACCGCAAATGTCAAAACAAATACCTAACATAAGGAAGTGGTAAGGGATGCCACACACGTGTTCAGTAATTACATTTATTTTTTTTATTAATTCGATAACTGTAATTAATTATAATAATTTATTTTTGACATTTAAATGAGATGTACATTTCTCAATAAATATGAATCTGAATTTGAATCTGTAAGAGTTAGGACGCTAGTTTCTTAGATAAATTAATTGTTTTTGACCCCTTCCCTCAAAGTTAACGGAATTCAATAAAAACACGCTGTATAACAGCACAATCGTAATACCTTAATCGTCAATTCAAATGTTTTGCAACAGAACCCTAAAGAACTACAAACATTTCCTGTAATACCGCACATAATGTTCAAATTAAAAAGTGCCTTCTTATTACTCCATAATTTTCTTCTTTGCTGTATCTACACCTTAATCAATGGACGGCTAACTTATACTTACCCTTAATAAGCACCTACGATCTTGCGTCAAACTATCATTATGGTATAAAGTTGTAATTGACAAATAGATTTTCATGCGTATTCTATTTCTTTAAGTTAAGGTTGAATGTAGCACGTGTTGAACTGTGTATATAATCATGCAGTACAAACATTATAAAATGGCAGTTTTCAAGGCGATTTTTGTTTGTTAATACTGGTCATAAATACTTATACGGATTGACTATATTGTCTGGACATAATTTCAGGTTATCATAAGCTCAAGAAGGCTTGTGTTGTGGGTACCCAGACAACGATACCTATATATGATGTATAAATACTTATATACATAGAAAACATCCATGACTCAGGAACAAATATCTGTGCTCATCACACAAATAGATGCCCTTACCGGGATTCGATCCTGGGACCGCGGCGCAGCAGGCAGGGCCACAACCGACCGCGCCAGACCGGTCGTCAAAACACGATGGATCTAACCTTCTAAAAATCAGCTGTGTTATAGAAAATAATTTCATATTTACCTAAAGAATATCAGTTCTAGATACTACAGATACTACTGAAAAAAATGCGTGTGTTCACAGTAGAAATGTAGAAAGCCTTAAGTAAAATTCATAAACTGCATTTTGAACTAGGTACTTAGGTAGGTAAATACTTCACATTTTAGTACACTTTTTCCGCAGAAAGCGACGAAATAGTACATTACGATACAAGTGCGTTAAAAAAGGAAGTTCGACGAATTTCCTTTTCGCACGTGTATCGTACGACGTTTTTCAGTACAGATGAGCCTCCAAAGTTTCGACCTAGCATATAATGAACCACTTCTCGCACTAGTGCGTAAAAAAAACACCATCTGTACTGAAAATATTTTTTTAATACAGTTGCTCAAAAAGTGCTCGTTTTTTGGCTGTTTAGCGTGCGAGAAGTTGTATTTTACGAACTAGTGCGTAAAAAGTATATACGTTCCATTTTACGACTACTTACCGAGCTGTTTTCATATTAGTCTAGTTTACTAAGACAGAATAAAACTATAAACATACTATTAAGTGATTAATATTTAAAACGTTAATATTTCATATGTAATTGTTTACTTTTAGTCATACTAAACATAATTTATAAAATGGTTTATACTTTGAAAAATCGGTCATAATGAGTCGTGTAAACAGAACATGATTGGAACGAAACGCGTCTTCTACTGTCAAAGTAGAGGCGTCTACCATGTTTTAACTTAATGCACGTTCAAAAAACCTCAATATGTTACGCGATTAGTCATAATTTTTTTACGTTATTTGTTATACGTCGGGGCATAAATGGATCGATTAAATTAAAATGTAGTTATACATTAAACAATCGTCCCAAATCGTAAATGTTTATGTTTTTATGGCACCCAATGAAATAAATTATGTTAGATGAATAGCAAACTCTAAAATATGCACGCAAGTTTAAAAGCTTCAAAAATACGCCTTTGAATTGTCAAATAATCCGTCAATGTCCATGGGAAAATTGATAGTTCGGATTGTTTTATTTCGTTGTAAGTAAGTAGTAGTGTTTTTTTCGCAACTGTATTAAAAAACGTCGTTCGTCACACGTGCGAGAATGTCATTCTTCACTCGTCCCGAGATTTGCCACTCGCGTGCCGCTCGTGGCAAAATGTCTCGGGACTCGTGAAGTAATGACATACTTCTCGCACTTATAACGAAATGTACTATTTCGCCACTCACCAGATTATCGCCACTCGTTTCGAACTTCCTTTTTTACGCACTTGTATCGTAATGTACTATTTCTTTGGGAGATCATGATCAACCCGACGCGCTTATATTTGTTTTTAATTGGCGCATTTTTACTGTTTAAGTAGTGTGTAGGTATACCAGGGTATAAATAAGGTACAGCGGGGCAAATCTCGACTGGGGGCAAATGTAACTGGTCCATTTTTTCCATGTTTTACAATTTTTGCATTATTAAATAGAGTATCAACGGTAGGCGTGTTCAGTGGATACATGTTGAACTTGTTGAATAAATAATCACCGAAAGAAGTGTGACTCAGAGGTAAACACAGGAAGTACACTTCCATGTCAAAAATCACAAGAACAACCAACTAAAGGCCCTAAAGATAATTATCTGTCAAATCGGATAACTGACCCCAAACGGACACCGTGTGAAACGCCCATAATAAGCTCCTTTCTAACCTTTGGTCAAAAGTCGATTATCCAAACAAAGCGTCGACAGCCTGTCAAATGTCAAGTCACGTGGCTGTAAAGTGAGGGAGTAATTTTGGGCTATTGTTTGACCCCAGAGTTTGGATTTTCTGAAAATTTGGCAAGTTTAGGAAATAGTTATTTGGTTATGTCAAGGCAATAACCAAGAGTACAATCGCCGACGCTCCGTGGCGTATTACTTCCAAATTCAATGTGTTACAATGGATTCATCCAAATGGAAGGCGTCCAATTATTTAGCACACTGACGATCGATCCATTTCATAAGTCCAGAGGTGTTATTGAAATACTTAAATTTCTAGCCAAGCAAGTACCTAGGAACGCACAAATATTATTATTATATTCGATCAATAGTCTAAAAACTCCATACAAAAAATAAGCGACATGAATATTATCGAAACCTCAAAAATTATCGCAGAATCGCTAGTTTGTAACTTGCCATAAACATGGATGATTACGATACTCTTCTTGAATAGATAAAACGAAGTTTCGGCCTGACATGTTACCTATTATCGTGTTCGTGTCTTTATTTGGCGGCAGCGTCGTGCAGACTGAATAAAAATGGACGTAGTTTTGCACATTCACGGAGCGTTTGGAGTGCGTCCATGGCGTGGTGCGCGTTTTGTGTATGTTTCTAGCACTGACGGTCACTCCAAAGTCGCCACGCCGATACGTCCAATTGGCGTGGCGTGGTGGATTTCAATCCAAATGGAAATCCACGATCAGGATGCCGTTTAAAACACATTATATTTTGGAATGCAATCACGCCATTTGGACTGTTGGAAGGCTCGTCAGTG
This sequence comes from Leguminivora glycinivorella, assembly GCF_023078275.1. Lineage (NCBI taxonomy): Eukaryota > Metazoa > Arthropoda > Insecta > Lepidoptera > Tortricidae > Leguminivora > Leguminivora glycinivorella. Next base: position 22,797,777 of record NC_062976.1, read on the forward strand.
GCCACCTTAATTATCTCTCTCTCTCGCTGTTCTTTATCGAAGCGACAGAGCCATTTGCATATCGTTCGCCTCCTACTAATAGATTCTACGCTTATTGCACGCTTGGTTACTACTACGCTACTAATACTATTGTACGCTTGGTTAGGGGCCCAGTCTAAATGCAGGTAACGGACCTCTAAAAGTTTGTACTTACCTTGGTAAAATGTGCCTGTTTTGCTCCGTAGAGGACAATTTTTCTCCAACAGTTTTGCATTAAAAAAACCATGTTAAAAAATTTCATTTTCCCCTCACTAGCTCGGAAACACGTGTTTTGTCCTTTAATACCAGCGGGTAAAAACGCATTTTATCCACTAGTGGGTAAAGTAATTTGACCTTGAATAAAGTCAAATTAACTGCTTTAAAATTGATAAAAGTGGGTGAATCTAGTAATAAAGATGATTTACCACCTGTGGAACTACTGGAAGCAGTGCATGATAAACGCATTTTTTGCGTTGTAGTTTCCTCGCTATAGTGAGGGGAAAAGTTTTGTGTTACACTCGGGTGCAAATGTATTTCACTTCTCGTGTGTTAAAAAACTCGCAAGTTCAGGATTCTATTCTCGAACCATAGAATCCTTTCACTTGCTCGTTTTTCAATTCCACACTCGGCGTTAAAATACAACTTTGCCCTTGTATAACAAATAACTATTATACGGTGTAATGTTAAACTTTTATTTTAAGTATCGTAGAGTACCTACAAACTAGTAAACCGTGAGAAATAGAGGTAACCAAGGTAAGCTCCTTTCAGACCAATAACAATTTAATACTGGACTGACAAAGCCCATACAAAAAAGCGTAGCCCTGAAATGTGTGGGCTTAAAACTAGATGGCGCTGTGTCGCAGCCTGAAAGTGGCAAAAATCATATTTTTACCAAATATTTTTGCGTGTTTTTATTTTTTATAAGAACAAATGACTTATTTCTTTAGTTTAAAATCATGATATCACGTCAATACACATTTTGAAAAAAAAAAAAAAAAAGTGGACATCATCAGTGTATTTAATAGGTGGCGCTAAAAAATCGAGGTATAATTCTTAGTATGAAGTATGTAAATCCTATATAAATAATCCTTGTAATAATAACTATATAGCCACTGGTCAAAAGTCGATTATCCAAACAAAGAACACTGACCGCCTGTCACTGTCAAGTCAAGTCACGTGCCCGTAAAATAAGGGAGGTGTTTGTAATTGTGTCGCTTAACTTCAAACCTGGGTAAATCCATTCTGCTTTAAGGTAGAATACTTATACAAAAAATATAATAAGGTGACGAACCCAATCATGGACAGTTTAAGAAAAAAATTCGCCAGTTTTTGATATTTCACTGATAAATGTAAAAATTCTACCGCCAAGCGTGTTAAATCTTGAATGTCCTATCCTTCTTCTACATTTCAAGCGTATTGCAGAATAGATACTCCTATTGGTTTCTTCATAGTTAACAAATTAAAACTAGGTGTTTTTTCTCCAATTATGGACGGCAATTCTCCAGTAATGGATCCCCCATTATGGACAGTGAAATAAGTTTAAAATTTTACTTTTAAAGCCAACTGATACGCAATGAGTCAATTTTATACACCATAAATACAATTAGTTTGGGTTATTTTAACATAGGATTGTTTCTTGTAAATTTTGGTTTTGTAAATTGTTCCTTGTCCATCATAGGAGGTAGGCAGTTTTTCGGGTCCAGTAATGGACACTTGCAAAATAACATCATTTCTTTATATCTTTGGAGCAACAAACTAGTATGTTTTATTACCTTATCTCATGCTTAATGCAGTAAGTAAAACGCATTCAAGATTACACCGTGCGTTATTTTTTTATTTTTTTATACATGAACTCATCTCTCTTAGCAACATTACTAAGAATTCGTCTTGATATTTTTTTCAGTAAACTGGTGAATTTTATCTTGTCTCCAAATCCTTCAGAAATAACCGAATTAATTGAAACTTCAAAATTAAACAGCTCTACAACTCTAGTTTATGGTACATAGCCGTCAGTTTTTAGAAACGTATTTTAGATACTTATTTTTAAGGATTTGTGTTTTTTTGTCCATAATGGCATCACCGTCCATTATGGGGTATTTTACCTTATGATCTGAAAGATAATCAACCTTATAGCAGAATGGATTTACCCACTTTTGAAGTTAAGCGACATAATTGTGGTGGATTGTTTGACATTTTCTGGAAACGTGAAAAGTCAAGGAAATGTCAATTTCAAACGATGTCAGGTAAGCACGATATTGACACTTGACCAAACACTTGACACTGATAAAACACTTTTTTTTTTTAATAAATTTGATAGAGAATGCGTTAATCAAACGCAGTGCATCTCGCTTCCACCAATGTCAGTACCTACTCGGAATGTCCGGATGTGTGAACGACCGGTCTGGCTCAGTCAGTAGTGCCCCTGCCTTCTAAGCCGCGGTCCTGGGTTCGAATCCCGGTAAGGGCATTTATTTGTGTTATGAGCACAGATATTTGTTCCTGAGTCATGGATGTTTTCTATGTATATAAGTATGTATATATATCGGCGCTTAGCACCCATAGTAATAGCTTTGCTTAGTTTGGGACTAAGTTGATCTATGCAATGTAAGGTGTCCTCAACATTTATATATTTATGTCATTGTGTCAGGATATTTTGGATATTGTAGGTAAGGCTGATAGTCCACTATCATACTCGTATGTTTATTATAGAAATATGATTATAGGTCTGTAACTCTGTATGCCTCCCTTTAACTCCAACGTGAAGAAAAAGGACGGCATATAGCCTATGATCATATTTCTATGATAAACATATGATAGTGGACTGTTAAGTACAATACAATAAAAATATACATAATTTCGCTTCCTAGCTTCCTACTGTTTAAGGCACTGGTCCCACCTAGCAATGCACGGACGAGAAGTTTCCAAAGTTGTAGTGTAGAACATTCCCCATGAGAATTTTCGATAACTTCTGAGAATGTTCTCGAGAACGAGAATTTATCAGAATACTTAGAAACTTCGTAGTTTATACCATGATTTCGTAGGACTCAGCAAGTCAAGACGTAGTCCCGTGGTAGTGCGCTGGCTTCGTATTCCGATGTTCTCAGGTTCGATCCTGACAGCGATGTTTTTGTTCTTTTTTTTTTTTTTTTTTTTGTTTTTATATTTTGACATGACCAAAAACAGGTATCAAGAAATAATAGTTCGGTACCTAATTTAAAAAAAGTCAGGACTAAAACTGTGAAGTCTGAAAGTCGAAATGTTCCCTGAAGTATAGTGAGAATTTAAGCAACTTATTGGTAACTTATCACTTATCAACAAAATAGCTAACTGTAATAAACAATATTACATGTATAATAACATATAGTTTTACATTATGCCCATTTAAACTTTATTTCAAGTATATTCTCTCGTTTATACAATAAATTTCATGTTGCAGGAATGTTCTGCGAACATGCTCAAGAATGTTTCCGCTTTTTGGGAATGTTCTGCAATTTCTGCATTACTAGTCCCACCGCGAGCTAGTACACTATGGGCTATAGGCTATACAAACGAATAAAAGATAAGCACCCCCGTGCAAATAAAAGAGACGGCGATGTTTATAGTTACTCGCCCAGCGGTGAGCTATCAAAATCGCCGTGCCTCTTTTATTTACACGGGGGTGCTTATCTTTTGTTCGTGTTTATAGCCGATAGCTCATAGCTTACTAGCTCGCGGTGGGACCAGTGCCGTTTGCTCCAAGGACACATTTTTGAGGCGAAAAGTAAACATTTGACGGTTACGTTTTGGAAACTTCTAAATTCCGACATTTTTTGTATGACTTCTGAACCAAAAAGCGTCTGGAAAACATTAAATTATATTTCATAATTAAGTTCCGAGAATCTAAGACGGGTTCACGTGCCACCGAAACTTTTGAGTTCATTTAATTAATTTATGCTAGCCTCATTCGTTTCTACTGAAAAAGTCCTTTTCACTAATAACCTAACCACAAAATTAAATTTTGAAAAAAACCCCGACCGCGACATAGTAGACCGATTTTCATGAAACATGGCTAAGAATAAGAACACTCCCGATTAACTCAGCTTTCAGACAAAAAAAACTAAATCTAAATCGGTTCATCCGTTCGGGAGCTACGATGCCACAGACAGACACACACACAGACAGACAGACAAACAGACAGACACACACACACACATACAGACGGACAGACACACACACACACGTCAAACTTATAGCACCCCGTCGTTTTTGCGTCGGATGTTAAAAAATGGTGCGAAATTAAATTATTCGAAATGGGAACTAAAGTTTCGCCCGTAAATTTTCAATCAAAAGTAAAGGTAAAAGTGAAAATTTAAAATCAAAGTTTCTAGAACTATATTGTGTTACATATCAACTGAAAGAGCATTTTATATAAGTATTTAAAAATATATATTTTTAACAATTTTTAGTAAAATATTTTCAAGTAATTTAAGAAAATAGGCAAAAACTGACCATTCCCCCCCCTTATCTCCGAAACTACTAAGCGTAAAATTTAGTTTATATAGTTTTCAATCTATAGATTACAGGAAAACCTATTAGAAATCTACAGTAAAGCGTAAGTTGGACTTAAAAGAAAAATAATCAAATTACGAATGTCACTCACTCACTGCCCAGCCGCTGCAAGGAGTTACCATATCTCTTGAAATTGTGTGAGCGCGTTTGAATATTACATATAAACTCATTTCTGTTTCGTTTTGTGCAAAATATCGATTATTCGCAAAAATGACTTAAGTTCCTACTAAAAAGGAGGCGCTTAAGCCCTTCTTGTAGTGTACGGAACCCTTGCAACGCGAGTAGAACTCGCACATGGCCGGTTTTTTAAATTTTCGGCCTTATTAACCCCCGACGCAAAAACGACGGGGTGTTATAAGTTTGACGTGTCTGTCTGTCTGTCTGTCTGTCTGTCTGTCTGTCTGTCTGTCTGTCTGTCTGTCTGTTTGTCTGTGTGTGTGTCTGTCTGTGGCACCGTAGCTCCCGAACGGGTGAACCGATTTCGATTTAGTTTTTTTGTTTGAAAGCTGAGTTAGTCGGGAGTGTTCTTAGCCATGTTTGTGGTTATTTTAGTTTAGGGTTTGACCGTCTATAGTTTGGTACAGGACATATCTAGTTTTCAACCTTTTTTAACCCCCGACGCAAAAAACGACGGGGTGTTATAAGTTTGACGTGTCTGTCTGTCTGTCTGCCTGTCTGTCTGTCTGTCTGTTTGTGTGTCTGTCTGTGTGTGTGTCTGTCTGTGGCATCGTAGCTTCCGAACGGATGAACCGATTTAGATTTAGTTTTTTTTTGTCTGAAAGCTGAGTTTCATGAAAATCGGTCCACTATGTCGCGGTCGGGGGTTTTTCAAAATTTTAATTTTGTGGTTATATTATTATAAATGGGCTTACTCTTGGCCACAGACTAGCCAAAGGCAAAGACGTGGCCTACGATGGAGTGAGCTCGCCCACAAGATGCCTGTTCACTCTTGATTTCATAAGTAAGTAACCTACTGAGAATGTGACTAGCTGCTATCAATATCATGCTTAAAATCTGAATGTTTAGCCTTGTTCGAAGTCCCAGAGTCCAATACAAGCGCAAGTCCCATAAATTGTCCACCTACAACTCGTCGAGTTGGGGAAAACACATAATTTACCTCCTGTCGTATTGGGTAGGGCTGCTACGAATGTTTTTTTATTACTTAATAGTTAGACTCACGCCTGAAGAAAGAAGAAGAAGAAGAAGGTCACGTTAGAAGCGCTGGCAGCCTAGCGGTAAGGAGGTCGCGGGTTCGAATCCCGGCTCGCACCAATGAGTTTTTCGGAATTTATGTGCGAAATAAGCTAAAGTGGGACTGGGCTGGACATGTCGGCCGCATGCACCCGGAAAGGTGGGCCAAAATATTTACAGACTGGGACCCGCGAAACACCATAGACGGGGCAGGCCGGGGTGCAGGCAGACCAAAAAGGAGATGGCGGGACGACCTGGACGCATTCTACCCAAAATGGTGGGAAAATGCCAACAACAGGGTCGAGTGGAGAAAGCAAGGGGAGGCCTTTGCCCAGAAGTGGGACACAAAAGAGGAGAGGAAGAATTGTTATACATATAAGAGATGTTTTATACAAATGCCTGAGCTAGGATAGTTCCTGTGTTTCAGGCAGAGGAAGGACTAAATTAGTGATTTATTTTTAATTATTCACTTAAATAAAACTTATAAGAAAATAGAATGCACAAAGGCTTCACGAAACGTGAACGAATCACGAGCGAATCGTGAAGCGTGGGCATTCGTCTACGCACACTGACCTTTTTGCAATATTTGATAGATTTGGTCGAGAAAAGTCTTCGACTTCCAACTGACTCTTTTACTATTTTTAACCCCCGATGCAAAAACGACGGGGTGTTATAAGTTTGACGTGTCTGTCTGTCTGTTTGTCTGTCTGTCTGTGTGTGTGTCTGTTTGTGGCATCATAGCTCCCGAACGGATGAACCGATTTAGATTTAGTTTTTTTTATCTGAAAGCTGAGTTAGTCGGGAGTGTTCTTAGCCATGTTTCATGAAAATCGGTCTACTACCTGAAAACCTGAAAGTCATTACGGATCATAAAATATTTGGTAAACATTTAAAAATGTTTCTATTGAGGGGGTGCTTCTACAGCATTGATGAAATATTTACTTGTACAGATTAAGCTGATTTATTTATTATTATATTTTATTTTTTGAATCTTAATTATTGACATGTTCCGCTTTATTTTAGAATTTAAAATTGCATGTATTAGTTTGTAACATTTTTCTAACACAATAATTTATTGTTAAAGAAATAAATGAAATGAAATGAATGACTATGTCGCGGTCGGGGGTTTTTTCAAAATTTTAATTTTGTGGTTAGGTTATTCTGGTTTAAATCAATATATTATGTACCTCTATATCTATCGTCATTTAACAAGATACTAAACATATAGGTCTCAGTCAAACGAGAAAGGATTCACAACGGAATATCATATTTCTCCTCACGTATTTTGTCGAAAACGTCCTTGTCAACCCACGCTTTGTAATCTCCTTTATACATACGCGCGTATATTAACGATTTTTCCATCGCACAACCCTATGTATTGTCGCTCCCTGTTTGTATGAAAAATACCCATTGTTGACAACCCTCGGCGGAATTTAAAAGTAAAGGGGCTTTCTTCAAGACCCCCTGTCAATTGGAATATTGATATTGTTGTCTCCAAGGAATTATTGGATGTTTTTTAGAGTTTTCACTTATTGAAAAGAATGGTGTAGTTTTTTTCTTTTTTTGGCAGTGTTATTGAATTTTTCATTTCCCATGTTTCGTTAGTGATTTTATTAACTTTGGTGTGGTAACGGATTAAGAATTTCACCACCCCCTTTCCCGTGCTGGGTGCCGTAGAAGTCGACTGTGGGATATGGGCTAAATTGTGGCGTAGGCGAGAGGCTGGCAACCTGTCACTGCAATGTCTCACTTTCGATTTCTTTCAACCCCTTTTTGCCAAGCTTAGTAGTTTATGTGCTCTGCGCCTACCCCTTTATGGGATACAGGCTTGTATGTATGTATTAACTTTTCACCGGGAAAGTGTGCTCAGAATAATGATTTCAACGACTATAAAGCTCGCCTAGGACTAATATGCCTCAGGAACATATTACGTACTAAATATTATTGTAGATAATCGCATAAATGAGGCAAAGTTCTTATAGTCATAGTAGACGTAGATATTGTAATTTTAATTACAGTTTCAAGATTAGGTTCATAATATCCCATAACCACAGTATAATAAAGAGTATTATCGTACAGTATGGCTACTCCCGCTCCCCGCTGATCGCTATCCCACTCCCCCCACCCGCTCTCGGTTACCTCACAGTTACCGCCTGTCAAAAACGCAAACAGTCGACCTGTCATATCTCACTTATACAAGCATGATACGCGTTTACCTACACGAGCTTAGAATGTGTGCTACTTAATAAGGTAACGGACCCAATCATGGACAGTTTAAGACAAAAATTCGTCTGTTTTTGATATTTCACTGATAAATGTAAAAATTCTACCGCTAAGCGTGTTAAATCTTGAATGACCTATCCTTCTTTTACATTTCAAGCGTATTGCAGAATGGATACTCCTATTAGTTTCTTCATACTTAACAAATTAAAACTAGGTGTTTTTTCTCCAATTATGGACGGCAGTTCTCCAGTAATGGATCCCCCATTATGGACAGTGAAATAAGTTAAAAAATTTACTTTTAAAGCCAACTGATACTCAATGAGTCAACTTTATATAAGTACCGTAAATACAATTAGTTTGAGTTATTTTAACATAGGATTGTTTCTTGTAAATTTTGGTTTTGTAAATTGTTCCTTGTCCATCATAGGAGGTAGGCAGTTTTTCGGTTCCAGTAATGGACACTCGCAAAATAACGCCATTTCTTTATATCTTTGGAGCAACAAACTAGTATGTTTTATACCTTACCTCATGCTTAATGCAATAAGTAAAACGCATTCAAGTTTACACCGAGTATTATTTTATTATTATTTTATACATGAACTCAACTCTCTTAGCAACATTACTAAGAATTCGTCTTGATATTTTTTTCAGTAAACTGATGAATTTTATCTTGTCGCCAAATCCTTCAGAAATAACCGAATTAATCGAAACTTCAAAATGAAACAGCTCTACAACTCTAGTTTATGGTACAAATCCGTCAGTTTTTAGAAACTAATTTTAGATACTTATTTTTAAGGATTTGTGTTTTTTTTGTCCATAATGGCATCACCGTCCATTATGGGGTATTTCACCTTAGGAACGCGCCTCTTTCATATATTTGATCGCTATAGTGTCCGAGATGTGCCATAACTATTTAGGTATATAGTTATGGCACATCTTCAGAAATATAACATCTCTTACGGAGTATATGTTAGATAGACTGAAGGCACCATTATTTTGTAGCCATTAGCCAAGGAACAAATCTGCCCTGCTAAGCCGAGTGGCGCTATCTCAAAACCAAATGATTTTGAAAATCGAACTGTCAGCTATAGATACTTAAGTATAAGTTAGCTATGGATTTTCGTCTGAGATAGCGCTTTTCAGTAGGGTCGCCCCACATCTACACTGAGAGAAATTTGCATTGTGAATTTAACAAGTTCGACTTGTTGCGGTTTATCCGTTTGAATCAGCCAAACGTATGTTTAAAACAATATGTGTCAGGTTGTTTTTATAAAATCGACTTGTTGATTCAAATATATTGCCGATTCAAATGACAAGTAGCTTGTTTTTTGAACCAAAGAGCACGTAGGCGCTATTTTAACCAAAAAACTTGTTGAACGAACATGAAAACTGGTTGTATTTTCTCTCAGTGTAGCGTCTCGCGAACATTGCGTCGGGCCAACTGTATGGAAAAAGACGCCGCGTCGACGTTGCGTCAGGCTTTGCCACAGGGCAATGCTACCACACAACGAAACAACAAAAAAAACAGCCTTCTACAGCCTAAACATGCTTTATAAAACATTTTAACGACTTCTTTACACCATTTGACACAAGGTTACAAACCGCTTGAACAGTTTAATGGATATTGTCATTGGTGACAGCATAATGGTCATCATTATGTTGATGTCTCTGTTTTCATAATTATCGCCAGTGGACCAATTACAGATGGTGACCAACAATTAGGTCACGTCTTTGGTTGTTGAGTGTGTTAAGGGTTAACCCATATGTAGACAAACTGTGGTCTAGCGGTCGTTTGAAAACAAAGTTCGCGGGATCGATAAGTCTTATTTGAAGCATGTTGTTTGTAACTGTTGTTATTGGTAACCGATAATGATCGTCATTATGTTGATGTCTCTTTTCGTAATTATCGGCAGTGGACCAATTACAGATGGTGAAGATCACGTCCTCGGTGGTTGAGTGTGTTAGGTTGTATGTAAGGTAGATAAACTTGGTCTGGTGGTCGTTAAAAAACAAAGTTCGCGGGATCGATTAGTTTTATTGAAGCATGTTTTATGTCTGTTGTGTGAGTGCTGTCATTGGTCAGGATAATGATTATGTTGATGTTTTGGTTTACGTAATGATCGCCAGTGGACCAATTACAGATGGTGACCAACATACAATTAGATCACGTCTTAGGTTGTATCACAGGCAGCATTACTTTAACCGAAAATGTCAAGAATAACTTTAGACACGGATTTACTCTCTAGACCAAAATAGAGTTACTCTATTAATTAATTAATCTACGGTTGGACTCACGTTATTATATCGCTATTGCTGCTACATATTTTGGGTCAATTCTGGAGGCCCCTCTTCAGGCATATTCACCCGGTGGCTAAACTTCGTGGACTGATCGCGTGAACTCCTATATACATGAAGAGGGGCCTCCATAATTGGCCCGAAACATGTCGCAGCGATAGCGATACAATGTGAGTCCAACCGTAGATTCATTAATAATTTGAATATGTCTCACGAAAGTTTAACATGTAGGTATAGTCTCACTCTAATTGACTTTCACTATTGCGTTTCCTAAACATGTCGCAACGGTCCACAGCTTCCAGAGCCACTAGTAAAAAAATATTTAGTTATTTACCCCGAAACCAAAACACAAAGATATCGCTGGTTCGGTCACTTACTTAGAATGGGAAACGACCGGGCTGTCAAGAGATTATTTCTTGGGTCGATCGGCTGGTGGCCGTCCGGCGGGTCGACCCAGGTATCGCTGATGGGAGGACAGTGTGGCGGCGGATCTGGGTCAGCTTCAAGTCAGTGACTGGTAAGAGGCTGCACACGATCGGGACAGGTGAAGATCATTTTCGGAGGCCAAGATTCACTTTGGATCACGGAGCCAACTTAGTTACCTAGTTATTTGCGCCATAAAGACACTAAATTACTCGTATGTATGGTTGTTGTGTATACATGTACCTACATCGTATGTACCTATCTATAGCTATAGATGCATAACCAACGCGCTCGCTGTGTGCCTTGTCAAACCACTCTTATTTAGTATTAAATCAGCAACAGCCACATTCGGTCGTTTTACTTATATACCTACCCGCATACATATCAGTGTCGAACGAGGATCTACCTACCGCGCGTGTGTAAAAAAATAATTAGTTATGTCGTTTTTGGGAAATTTGACTGATTTTGATCATAAAACCAGCGAGTGGCAGATTTTTAAAGGACGCTTGACACAATTTATTAAAATAAACGATGTGAAGGATGGAAATAAAAGTGGGATTCTAATAACTCATCTCACAGATGAGTCATTCCGTTTGTTGCGAAACCTCGCATATCCTACGGAAGTAGATGACCTTACTTATGATCAGCTGATTAAATACCTGGACGATCATTTTAAGCAGAAGAAGTGCACATATGCAGATAAGGCACGTTTCTATGGAGCGACAAGGAACGTAGGCGAAACCTTGGGAGAATGGGCGGCGCGATTGAGAGGACTAGCTAGTTACTGCGAGTTCGGCTCCGCTTTAGAAACGGTTTTAGCAGATCGTTTTGTCCTAGGCCTAGGTTCAGGCTCTGAACGTGACAAGTTATTCGAGCAAGATGCGTCGTCAATTAAGATTGGCCAGGCCTTGGAAATAGCGGAGAAAGCAGAATCTGCAAGGGAAGCGAAGGCTGTGATGACCGGTACCAGCACCATCAAGGAGGAGCCCCTGAATCGGATGAGTAGCGAGGGGCGGTACGCGGCAGGCGGCAGCGGCGGAGCTAGGCGCGGCGGCGGCGGCGGCGGCCGCGGCGGCGCGCGGGCTCCGGCGGCGGACCGCGACGACCAGCGAGCGGTTTCCCGGTGCTCCGTATGCGGCATGAAGAGTCACGAGGGTGACAGGTGCCGTTACAAGACCTATCGTTGCCAAAAGTGTGGAGTCGTAGGACACTTGAAGAAAGTGTGTAAAAATGTGCGCCTCAATAATATGGAGTGTGATGATAATTCGGTCGAGCAAAACACTTGCGAGGAGTGCCATTTGTATAATTTAAGGTACGTACGCACCAAACCGATTGAATTAAATGTTATTTTAGGAGATATGCCCGTAGTTATGGAATTAGATTGTGGATCAGGAGCGACTGTGATGTCATACAAATTGTACAAGCGATTGTTTTCCAAATACAAATTGGAAGAGTGTAATATTACAATGTGTTTATACGATGACCATAAAATCTCTCCTCTGGGTGGGTTTACTATAGATATTAAATATAACGGCCAAGTTAAGCCCATTAGTATATTTGTATTTAAAAATGACGGCCCGCCCCTTCTTGGGCGAGACTTTATGGCAGCGTTTAATTTAGAATTACGTACAAAGATAAATAAAATCAGTCACTGTGACGACGATGACGTAAACAGGTTATTGGAACAATACTCTGAATTGTGGCGTGATGAGCTTGGATCTTTTAATAAATTTAAGGTGTCATTGAAATTGAAAGATAATGCATTTCCTAAATTTTTTAAACCCCGTTCAGTACCCTTTGCATTAAAAGATAAAGTAGAAGAAGAATTAAACCGCTTGGTAAAATTAGGTATTTTAGTACCAGTTAACCATTCACTGTACGCAACCCCTATAGTACCGGTTTTAAAAGAAAACGGCAAAGTAAGGATAGCTGGCGATTATTCAGTCACATTAAATAAGGATTTAATAATCGACAAATACCCATTACCTCGAATTGAAGAGGTATTTGCCAAAATTGGAGGGGGGGAATGTTACAGTAAGATTGATTTGAAAAATGCGTATAATCAATTTTTGTTATGTGATTCGTCTCAAGAACTTACAACAATAAATACCTCTAAGGGTCTCTTTAAATACACTCGATTAGTCTATGGTTTAGCGCCAGCGCCAGCTATTTTCCAAAAATCAATGGAAACACTTCTTTCTGGAATCGAAGGTGTAAGTTGTTGGCTTGACGATATATGCATAACAGGTCCTAACAAAACAATTCATCTCAGTAGGTTACGCGAAGTGTTAACTAGGCTGAGCGACGCGGGTCTTAGGTTACAACAAGAAAAATGTGAATTTTTAAAACCGAGTGTCACATATTTAGGGTACGTAATAAATAAGGAGGGACTGCATACGAGTCCTGATAAGGTTAGGGCTATACTCGACGCGCCAGAACCAAAAAATGTTACAGAGCTCCAGAGTTTTATAGGTGTAGTGAACTACTACAGGGTTTTTATTCCTAACGCTTCCAGCATCATGAGCCCATTACACGAGTTGTTGCGAGCGGGCGCGGCGTGGCAGTGGGGCGAGCGCCAGCGCGGCGCCGTGCAGCAGGTGAAGTGGGAGCTGGCCTCCGAGCGCACGCTGGCGCACTTCGAGCCCTCGGCGCAGCTGACGCTGGCGTGCGACGCCGGCCCCGCGGGGCTCGGAGCCGTGCTCTCCCTGAAGGATCAGGCGGGCAACGAGCGACCTTTGGCCTTTGCGTCGAGGTCACTGACTGCAAGTGAACGTAACTACAGTCAGATACAAAAAGAAGCTACGAGCCTGATATTTGGTGTGAAAAAGTTCCATCAATATCTTTATGGCCGTAGCGAGCCTTTATACTTAAGACGGATCACCGACCATTGGTTTCCATTTTTAACAATAATACAGGTATTTCTGTGACCACGGCGCTTCGTCTTCAAAGGTATGCAATTATATTATCAGCATATAATTATATTGTGCAGTATACGACGGGTAAAAGTAATGTAGTAGCCGACTATTTCTCACGAGCTCCGTTAGCGGAGACGGTAACCGCTGCGGATAAGGAATTTGATAAATTTAGTTCTTTAAAGTTCTTAGATTCGGTTTTACCGGCGGTCACCGCGAATGATATCGAGCAGGCTACAGAAATTGACCCTGTCTTAAAGACGGTGCTTAATTATGTTAAAAAAGGTTGGCCACGCAAGGTAAGTTGTAAATTAATAAGTCCTTATTTCCAATGTAAAACAGACCTGCAGTTTGAAAATGGGACCTTACTGCGCGGGCATAGGGTTGTTATTCCTAGTACCTTACGGCAAAAAATGTTATCGCAATTGCATAGCTCACATTTAGGCATAATAAAAATGAAATCCAATGCGCGCGCTCGGATGTGGTGGCCGGGCATCGATGCCGACATCGAGCAGTGGGCCGCCTCGTGCGCCACGTGCGGCGCGCTGCGCCCGGCGCCGCCGCGCGAGCAACCGGCGCCCTGGCCGCGGCCGCCCGGCCCCTACCATCGTATTCACATCGACTACATGGCAATAGGGCAAAGAGTATACCTGGTAGTGGTGGACGCGTACAGTAAATGGCTGGAATGTATCTATATGAATAATGGTACAGCAACGCAAGAATTAATTTCCAAACTCAAACGTTTATTTGCCACCTTTGGGCTGCCACATGCATTGGTTTCGGATAATGACGCTAAAATAAATTGCAAGGAATTTATTACGTTTTGTTCCAGTAATAATATTCAATATATTACGTCACCTGTCTATCATCCAAACAGTAACGGGTTAGCGGAAATGGGGGTTAAAAATTCCAAGAATATGCTAAAATGTATTTTAAGAGAAAATTTGAAATTAGATATAGTACACGAAAAATTATTGGGCTATTTATTTGAGTATAGGAACAGCGTTCACTGCACCACGGGCGAAACACCGGCCAAGCTAATGTTCGGGAGGAATTTAAGAACGAGACTTGATTTAATTTCGCCACCTGTAAAACCAAATCGTTCTGAGCCTCCGCCGCATCGGAGATGTTTTGAAATTGGTGACGTTGTTTTAGCTCGGTGGTACAGTGCCAGGAAGGAAACATGGGAACATGGTATTATTAAAAGTAAAATAGGAAATAAAATGTATAACGTTTATATGTTCGATTTTGATTCTTATTGTGTAAGACATACGGATCAATTAGTTAAGTATAAAGGAAATGTTAGATTTAATATACCGTCCCGGGGACCAACATTTCCATCTCCACCGTTTACAACTGACGAGTGCCAGGTAGCCTCACTACCTACTCCTAGTGGTTCAGAGTCCAATGGTTCCGAAGGAGAGAGGAATGTAGTCTTGGGGGGGGATGAGGTGTGGTCGGAATGCGACGGCGACGTCGGCGAGCAAGGGGCCGGGGCCCGAGCGCCGGCGGACGCCGCCGCGGACGGTGCGCAGGCGCAGGCGCCGGAGCCGCAGCCGGCGGCGCCTGCGGCCGTGCAGTCGCCGGCGGCCGCGCAACCCGTGCCACGGCACCAGTTGCGCCCGAGACAACCAGTAGATTATAAGATAAGGTGATTGTTAGTAACATTAAGGTTAATTTAATTATTTTAATTGTTGACAGGGTTCAAGACTAGTGTGGGAGGGATGTTGTGTATACATGTACCTACATCGTATGTACCTATCTATAGCTATAGATGCATAACCAACGCGCTCGCTGTGTGCCTTGTCAAACCACTCTTATTTAGTATTAAATCAGCAACAGCCACATTCGGTCGTTTTACTTATATACCTACCCGCATACATATCAATGGTAGTCGTGCCGCCACTGTTGCTTACCCATATATTTCTTTAAATTCTGACAAGTGATCCATTCTCGTCAGATATCAAAGCAACTGTTCCGTTATTGTATGTATATCGATGTAACAATGGATAAACTGGGAGGTTGGATCGGGCTTTTGATTCACCCACACACTATTGTGTACGATTTGTATTTATTAGCTGATGTAGGTACAGGGTATGTTTTAGTACAGTCAGCTACGATAGAAAATATCCTCGTAATCTGGGCATGTCGACTTGGTAATTGATCGTATGGAAGCGTTCAGAGCTCTCATAATCATAAGTAAACTTTACAATTAGCACATGCTTCATCGTTCCTTTTACCTGGATCAAACATGCGCGCTTGTGATTAAGTACATTTTCCTAATTTAGTTTTTTTCTTTCTTTGATGACTTTTTCGGAATTTATGTGCGGAATGTCATTTGATATTTACCAGTCGCTTTTCGGTGAAGGAATACATCATGAGGATACTGGACTAATTCCAATAAGGTCTAGTTTACCTTTCGGGTTGGAAGGTCAGATGGCAGTCGCTTTCGTAAAAACTAGTGCCTACGCCAAATCTTGGGATTAGTTGTCAAAGCGGACCCATGAGCCGTGGCAAAAATGCCGGGATAACGCAAGGAGGATGATGAGTTTTTTTTTCTTTCTACTGTGAACCAACGTTGTTAAGGACCTATAATCCTGTAATAAATAGATATCTCATCCTACAAAGACTTCGCACCCACACCAAAAACACCTTTTCATTCACCCCGCGGTGCCACAAAAGATCTCATTGACAACAAAACTGACTAACAACCCACCGTTTGCCTAATCACCCCACCTGCCTATTTATTACAACCAAAAAACACCCAAAAGACCAGGAAGTTCTAAAAAATAGCCCTATAAATTCACCGCCATCTTGAATTGACTTTTCATTGACAAAAATTTTACGTCAGCGCGCGGTCCGATTCTGGACTTTAATAAATCGGTATCAAAAGTTTTTGCTGAGTCATTAGGAGAACTGGTGTTAAAAAATAAAAATGTTTTTTGATTATAAAAAAGGTCCATGGTGGAATGGTGGCGTGGAATGCTCGGTCCCATGGTTTTTTGGTTGTCCTTGTGATTATTGACGCCCAAGAGAATGGATTAGACATAATGCCGTATTGAGGCTATAAAAAGGTAGTGATTTTAATTATGTGACTCAATGGCATTCTTCGTTTGTAACGAGTTCAAAGCAGTATAAAAGAGTAACAAATGAAATTGACAAAAGAGCTTAAAACGTCTACCTATTCATACTAAAAATAAATGTAGGTAACTAACAATTAAATTCTAATTTTAATTTCATCTATGCATGAATTTCATCATCTATGTATTTCTATTAGGGCCACTTGCACCAACGGAAAGTGGGCCTTATAACAGTAGGTAAGTCCTTTTAACCCCTTGTTAAAAAATTAGCAAGCTGTAAATTAATTTGACAGACGGGCCATTTTTTAAAGTTGTCCACCTTTTTTTGTAACATGGGTATTTTTTACGCGATTCATACTCAGAATCGCGAGCTCTTTCGATCCTGATAAGAGAAAAAAAATGTCCCAAGATTTCCATACATTTTTTCGAACCTTCTATTCCGTTACCGCCTTACAAAATGTATGAAAAGATGGTAACGGAAAGGAAAAAACCTTGGGACACTTTTTTTCTCCTATTAGAATTGAAAGAGCTCGCGATTCTGAGTGGACACCAGATAAAAATTTCCAAATCCAAAAAAAAAGTGCGGTGGACAACTTTGAAAAAAAAAATGGCCAAGACATAATAATTATCATAAACTAGATACGCCAAAAAGCGCATGTAAGTACCCACGACCGTCCAATTTCCCGTCAAAACTGTCGCGACGTTCCAAATCTAATATAAAACCGCGTACACAATACAGTCGCGATAAAGGCGCGCGTTTTTACACCGGCGGGTTTTAAATTTAATTAATGGCAAGTGGCGCCGCCGATTATATTATTGCGGCATTGTGCGCGCTGGGGTGGCTGTGAGGGTCGGGAAGTGGGACTGTCTCGTTGTTGATGGTGTAAACAAATACCTAAGTTTTTTGGAAAATGGGGATACGACATTTCATTACAGAGTTCCTATGGCTACCTTTCTGCTCTATCATCAGATCGGCGTCGACAGATTCAGATTCAGATCATTCATTCATAAATGTAAAATATTTACAGGTCAATTCTAGGCGGGTACATACAAGCAATTCATAATTCATTAATTTACATAATTATTAATTCTATCATTAAAAAAAACTTACATAGATTTCCTTAGTTAAACTGTGCTTAACTTAAGTAATTAACAGATTAAATTCTGGTATGTTTTACATTTTAATTCATATATAACAGTAAATTAAATTACCGTTCGGTATTCGTGATACCATAATATTGCACTGTCACGTGATTTACATATGTGTGTAAAATTTCAGACCAATCGGAAACCGGGAAGTACCTACTTGTTTAGTCTAAACTCTATTTAGTGACCTTGGTTTTTAGGTTAGTATAAATATCTTATACCTTTAAACGAGCAATTCTTGTATATTTATTTATTTATTTACATATTATACCGACGATCTCGCTGATCTTCGCTGAAATTTGTTGTATGGGTTTTCGGGGGTGAAAAATCGATCTAACTTAGCCTTAGATCCCGGAAAAGGCGAATTTTCGAGTTCACGTGCGTATTTCTTTCCCGTTAGTAAACGCAAAATATGGTCGTTAATTTCACCGACCGCGCATCGGCTGAGCGTAGCTCGGTCGTAAAAGGTCGGTCTAATGTTCGCAGGCACATCGCGGGTCTCAGGGTTCCGAATCCCGGCCAGAAATAAAGTTTTTTTTATAAGAGTTTTTTTTATCTAAAGACGTGATATGTCGCCCAGATATTTACATAATATTTAGATGACAACATGTTCATATCTATTATTCCTTAAATACTTTTGCAGATTGTTTTTAGTACGGTAGCATATTAAATTGCCTACTCGTATTAAACTTGGTAATGTCATACGCCGTGTCTTGCGTGGGCGACGGTCGCGCGACCGTCGCGCGACCGTCCCGCGACCGTCGCCGTCACGTCTCATACTTCCATATCGATAAGGTTTGATTTCGTGTGCGTCGCATCGCCGTCGCGCGACCATCGCGCGACCGTCGCCCACGCAAGCCACGGCGATAGCGTCTTCAAAATCACGCAACAATATTTGGCGAAGTGTAACCAATAACGTGGCATGGACTATTTTTACTGTAATAATAATACTTACTAGTTATTTTGTGCCGGAAAGTCCCAATAGATCTAAAACCGTGGTCACCCAAGTGTCGCCGAGACGCGTCGAGCGCTTTGTCAGGCAAATCCGCGTCGCCTTGGTTATAGCTTGTATTCTGCGTATGTAGATAACAATATATTGTAGGGCCGTCTCATGTGGGGTAGTCGGAAAAGTCGATACTCTGCACATTGGAGTCTTATGTGACATATGTCTTATAATGATTGAAATAGCGAGTGTGTTTCTTTTATAGGTCAATGACGTTACTTTATGATACAAATTATAATTTCATATTAAGTTTTTTGAACCTTTTGGAAATACCGCACTATGTATCATTAATATCAAATTCTAATTTCCTTATTTTTAACCCCCGACGCAAAAACGACGGGGTGTTATAAGTTTGACGTGTCTGTCTGTCTGTTTGTCTGTCTGTCTGTGTGTGTGTCTGTCTGTGGCATCATAGCTCCCGAACGGATGAACCTATTTAGATTTAGTTTATTTTGTCTGAAAGCTGAGTTAGTCAGGAGTGTTCTTAGCAATGTTTCATGAAAATCGGTCTACTATGTCGCGGTCGGGGGTTTTTTCAAAATTTTAATTTTTGTTGTATTTGAAGCTGAGTAAAGGTAACTTAAACGTATTTCATTGTGTCAATATTCAAACAAAACATTTGCCCATCCCTAAAGAGTCATCTTCACCGTATGCTTCATCTGATGCATTTCAAGATTTAGAAGTAGGTATAAGGGTAGTCGGTCCCTTTGTCCTCGATAGCAAAGAAGATCGAAGTAAAATGTGTAATCACAGTGCATAGACTGCCATCTCTCGACACAGGCTTAAAACTTTTGAACCTCAGTTTTGACAATTTGGCCCATATTCTTACCGCGATATGTGTTAAAATGTCAAATATTAATATTAGCGCCATCTAGCTGAGCGTACCCCAAAGATGTAATGCCAACTAGGCCACCGTACCTTTTTCTGTATGGTACTGAGGTACGTTTTTTTCTTAGACTTTATCTGTCTATACGGAGTTATATATGTATTTGTTGATAGCCACATTTATTTAAAAATATAATTGACACAATCGTGTTGATTCAGCGCCGTATCTGCCGCGACAGACAGCTCATGTAGATGCTATCTCTTTTTAATTATCGCTCGCTCACCCCTACTGGTTACTTATTTATGCATTACAGATACCTACCTACTCTTTAGACAATGGTATCATGACTCGTGACGTGTGTCACGCGCGTGGTCTCTTTTCAATTTTAATGCTTAAAATTAAAATCAGTTTTTTTATGAAATAGGCTGCAAACGAGCAGACGAGCCGCCTAATGGGAACAAGTCATCGCCGCCCATGGACACAAGCAACATCAGGGGAGCCACTTATGCGTTGACGACCTTTGAGAATCCTAATACCTGCTGGTTGAGGAACCCCATATCATAGCGCAAGAGAAACAATTCAGAAGGTAGCTCATTTCACAACTTGCACGTTCTGGGCAAAAACGAGCGAGAGGCCCGTTTGTTCTTGGTTTGCCACGTGTCGAGAAAGTGAAGATGAACTTTATTTCTTTGGCGGGAGGTGCGGTGATAAAAGCGTGACGGTGGCACCAAGTCAAAGAGTTCATCAGAACATTCAAATCAAACCAAATCAAATCATTTATTCGTGATAAACAAGATACAATACATATAAAACAATACAAGCACATTCAAAACTCGGCGTTAAAATACAACTTTGCCCCCTTGTATAACAAATAACTATTATTCGTGATAAACAAGATACAATACATATAAAACATTACAAGCACATTCAAAAGTTAAAAAAAAATTAATAATTAAAAAACAAAGAAAAAAAACACATATTAATATAATTGTATACCACGAAATGGCATTTCCCGTTGTACAGACGGTAGAACAAGCACAGAGAGCCAACATTGCCAGTTTCATTGTTTATGTTTAACCTCCACATTATCCGCCTAACGATACTTTGGATGTCCAGCAGGACGGCGTCCATTCGGTCTCCCCAAGTAGGCTCTTTTGACTGCCCGATCTTCACCCATTCTTTCAAGGTGACCAAGCCAATGGAGACGACGCACTCAAGGCCCAAGATTCCCCTTTCGGAATTACCAGAGCCTTATGCACCTATATTGTCTTTGTATATTATGTTATAATTTCACCAAAAAAAACAATTGTATTTGCCTATAAAAAGTAAAATTTATTCCTACCTAAAACTGGCACTTATGTAAAATAAAAATTTCCAAATTAAAAAAAAACTTTTTTCTTTTTTGCAATCAGTTGCTAGTTACTTTTTGATATCTATCAACGAGGATAGTTAGATTATGTCCGATAAAGGCATCATCGCCACCGAAATAGCGTTCTGTACTGAGAAATAATAAGTATTTGTTATTTTTTCAAATGCTTATAACTCTGAAAGTAGGCGAAATCCAGAAAAGTTTATATATCATTTTACTTTCCTTATATGATGAGGAATACGCTTTTAAAATTATATATTCAGTTTCCTTGTGTTACACCGTGTATATCGTTGTCTGAGTACCCACAACCAAAGACATATATAACTGCGTATAGATAGATAAAGTCTAAGAAAAAACGTACCTCATAGTACCATACAGAAAAAGATACGGTGGCCTAGATGGCATTACACCTTTGGTACGCTCACCTAGATGGCGCTAATATTAATTAATATTTGACATTTTAAAACATATCAAGCTAAGAATATGGGCCAAATTGTCAAAACTGAGGTTCAAAAGTTTTAAGCCTATGTCAAGAGATGGCAGTCTATGTACTGTGATGACACATTTTACTTCGACTGTACTCTATAAAACTCGATCCTTTTTGCCACAACACAAGTCTTCTTGAACTTACCGTGGGACTCAGTCAATCTGTGTAAGAATATCCTATAATATTTATTTATTTAGGTGTTATAGCATGTCACAATGTTGTCGCTTAGGACCTCCAGCGTGAACAATGGAGGCAATTAAGGTTCCGTTGTGGTAAACTTTGATTGGCTTTAGCTCGCCAATTACTGGGCCATGGCGGATGATTGGGTCTTTCTAATTAAGTTGTTTAGCTTCCTTGAGGAAACTAGGGAATAACAAATTAATATTGTGGGAAAATGTTACAAATCGATTCATCACACAGCTATACTAGACTCAATGTTTTTACAGCCTAGCAAACAAGATTACAAATTAATTGGAGCAGCGCTATACCGTCTATGTAAACCATTTTTCATCACACCCGCACTTTAAATGTGCTATTGCACGCAGGCGGAACGTGAGTTATAGAAAAATCGTTCTCCCAAGGGAATAATGAAATTTCTTGTACCGTACTTAACTTTTTTACATCTATTTACATATTTTTTACATTGCGAGTGTGATGAAAAACATTGTGTGTAACTCGGGGAGAATGAATATTACTAACTCGAGTCTTTAAATCGCTCCGGCAAGCCGTCGTGATTTAACTTACTCTCGTTAGTAATATTCAACTTCCTCCCCTTGTTGCACAATGTACTATTATTGTACTTGTATGTGGCATGAGTCATTTTTGTATGAGAACAAGTGTTGCTATGATAAAAAAAAATTAATTTAACTTTCTACTTTTTTTTTTGCCAGGCTATACTACCAATTAGTATTTTTCAAATATTCATTGACAAGTCATTTATTTTCAGTTCTTAGCACAATTTATAATATATTATTTCAAAATGTTAAGTTACCAATTTTAAGAGCTTAAGGTTATATGAAAGAGCATTTAAAAAATAGCCGACGTCGCAAATTTTTTTTCTATTTTTTAACGATTTAGTGAAATTATCATTTCGTAAGAAAACGATTATAAAAGTAGTTCATTCTGAGCGTAAATCAAAAATGACGTCATAACCATTAGAATGGGTCATATTGTCCTTGAACGATTTTGAGCATTAGGTAGAGCACAAACACAAACTCTACCTAACGACACTACTTTTAAAAAAAAAAAAACTTTTATCTTTTTTCGATATCTGTCAATGAAAAAAGATTCAAAATTAGTTCATTGTAAGATGTAAATCAAAAATGCATATAACCATTAGAATGCGTTTTAACTTTGAGGATTTGCAGCGTGAGATACGAGATTTTTTCAAAGTATTGACGATATGTATGTAGATGAACATGTACCTACCCCTACTCATACTAGGTACATATTTTGAAATGAAAACGTGCATTTGGGTATCCAAAATAAAGATTTTATACGTAATAAATTATGTGGAGAATATATCTTATCTACATGAAAATGCTCTCTATAATATTATACTACCGTATGGGTACGTACGTAGAGTCATCACTAAAACATTTATTACACCAAACATCTAAAATATCGAACCTTCAATGCAGCCATATAAACAACCCACAGAAAAAAAAACATATTCATAGACAACTGTCAATTTAAAACCGATCAAAGCTGCCGGTTGCCTTCAAAACATCTGCTACCACTTCCAATACAGACATTAAAAAATGAGTTATAAACTCCTTTGATTGAGTTGAAAGTCGATTGATTGTGGAATCTTAAGTGGGTAGCTCAAAAGATACGTTCTTTTTTCAAACATTCTTCACTACGGGTGGTCAATTAGGCTAAAGGTCTCAGCCAATCGCGTGGCCGCGGTGAGATGAAACAAAGCAGGGGGCGGGGCTTGCATTGTTCGGTACAATGGGAAGACAGTGGGTCCCTTTGTGCGCTTTGTATGGCTCATTGTTGCCCATTGTGTAGGGGTGGGGCGTGTGTGCTGAAATATTTTGTTTTTAGAGGGATTTGATTGGTCGAAGTATGTGTGAAGTAAAATATAAGAACTCTTTTTCTACTCGTCGACTGTAATCTGTCAATTAGGACACCACAGACTAAACTATAAGTGCTAACTTTTCAGTGTTGGATACTCTATGGCAGTTCCAACTCAACTATAATAATCTCATTATATAGTTGACTTTTAGTTAACTGTAATAATTTCAAAAATAGAATTTCATACAATTTCTATACTAATTTGCGATACCTGGCAAATTTTTCTGCATTTGAAATACATTTTTTTTATCTGCCGCGTTATCGGCCAATCAGAGACGGTTATTACAAACAATTGGTTGCTAGGTAATTCGATGTTGATACAACGGTGAACGACGCCATTAACATTAATTTTAACTTGAATGATAATATAATTCGTCCATTGATGATGAAGATAATGACTCATAGAAAAAGTATTGTATACAATAGTGATATAATTAAGCTTTTTACTCTCGTGCCGTACTATTAGGCCACTCAGCAATCTTCGTGGCC
Organism: Leguminivora glycinivorella; assembly: GCF_023078275.1. NCBI lineage: Eukaryota > Metazoa > Arthropoda > Insecta > Lepidoptera > Tortricidae > Leguminivora > Leguminivora glycinivorella. The sequence goes on from NC_062976.1 coordinate 22,821,866, forward strand.
TAAACATGGTACTCGACTGAAAAGCTTTGTATATATCCCGATTGTATAACATACTATTTCGTGGCAGTCTTTTCGTAGTTTATATTATGCTTTGAAATAAATAGCAAAATAGATACTCGTCAATGATGAAAACATTCATTATCTTAGGACCATTAGATGAGAATCGTTATGTGCGTATGGCAAGACTCACCTGTGTTTTTTTAGTACTTTTTCTGCCTTTTTAAACATACCAAGTCGTAAAAAAGTAGTAACCAAATAACAGCTCTACCATTTTTGAACACGAATTTAATCGCTTTACATTTCAGATCCTGTTGGCCTAAAATGTAAAGTAAATCGGAGAGTAGGTTGAAGTACAATCAGCCAAGAAAGTGGTTTACCACTTTTCGACTCTATTTCAAACATAAGGTCGAAAAGTGGTAAACCACTTTTTTGGCTGACTGTACCTACCTATTGAACCTCAACCTACTCTACTTAAATCATAGATTAAATATAAGAAGACAATACCATCCCATACATTAAAATGCGACCTCCTAAGAACGCGCGTATAACGCACCACACATAGATGGCGTGAAATTCGTATAATATCTCCACTACTAGCGATTTAAATTCTACTAACAGAATTGAAAACTAGTAGTCATTACCACTAGTTTTAAAATTACTAACCGTAATTTTTCAAAAATAGCATTAGGAACGTCGTTTTCCACAGACTTTTTAAACGGTGTGTTCGATATTCAAAAATCGATCCCGAGGCTCAACTCGTCTCCATCGCAAAACACACAAGGACATATTTTTAATCTAGGAGTACTTAAATCCATGGATTACTATACTATGTGATCAACTTAAAATTGTGTAGGTGTAAATGGGGGTGGCGCGAGTCATCGGAATGCCAATGTGGCGACCCGGATCAGACAGTACACCACATTGTCTTTGAGCGCCCCATCAACAAATTTAGCGGAGAATTGGCAGATCTTAAGACCTTGTCGACGACTGCAATCGAGTATCTGCAGTCTGACTTTTTAAACATATAAAAGTAGAGAAACGGTATATGCCATACGATAAATAACTTAAAATTATGGCCCGTCTATTAATCACAAAAATTCGGACATTGTTAACGCTATTTGACGTAATAACCTAACCACAAAATTGAAATTATGAAAAAACCCCCGACCGTGACATAGTAGACCGATTTTCATGAAACATGGCTAAGAACACTCCCGACTAACTCAGCTTTCAAACAAAAAAGGTTCATCTGTTCGCGAGCTAAGATGACACACACGCAGACACACACGCAGACCGACAGACAAACAGACAGACAGACAGACAGAGAGGCAGACACACACACACATACAGACACGTCAAACTTATAACACCCCGTCGTTTTTGCGTGGGGGGTTAACAAAACAAAAGTTTGAAAAGAGGATATTTTGAAAACGCATCGATATATTAAACGAAACGATTAGTTTCTAATAAGGTGGCAACGCGCATGTGACACTTTTTGAGTTGCAGGCGTTCATAGGATACGGTGACCGCTTTACATCAGGCGGGCCGTATGCTTGTTTGCCACCGACGTAGTATAAAGTAGTATATTATAAAAAGGTACCTACTTATCTAATCTATCAATAGAATTTATAGTTTCCTAATTCCTATTCTTACACATATTCTCTAAATTGTGAACCGCTGACGTATCGGACAATGCCAGCGGACCGGATCGATATCATTGTCTGGCGGCGCGGCGCGCTTACCCGTAGTTGGATTCTTAGTTCGTTCTAGCTATTCAATAGGCTAGATTTCCACTAGTCAAAAAGCTGGTTTGAGTAGGGTATGAGGCAAGTAGCCTATAATTCTGAAACGTTTTACCTTTCAAGCTTTTCATTAAAGTCATCTATAGATAGGTTAGGTTTGTTTTATAAAAAAAAAAAATTACGACTAACGGAAATGTGGACAAACAATACATTCTGTAACCAATAGATTAGATAGGAGACCCTTCTGTACCTGTTACTTATAGTCTACCTACGAGTTATAAAACCCAAGACTTTTTTGAGCCCTTGATAGGAGATGGGAGTCAAACGGTTTCCTCTAGATAATTATATATTCTGTGCTAGATACATAATTTTGGATTCTCAAGAGTATGACGTTGCCTATGTCCGTGGGCGACGAGGACCGCTTCTTAGCAGCTAGTTCACCTGCTCGTTGGCCGACATGCTGATCGAAAGACTAAATATACCTGACAGGTAGTCAGGTATATCTAGACAGAAGAAGTAGAAATTAAGTAGATAGGTACCTATTCCTAAAAAATATTTGACTTAGAGCCTATTCCGTCCATTCCGTCTAATGCAACAAAATTGAAATAACTAAGCCTCTCAAGTACGAAAACGTTTTCGCAGCCAAATTTCTACTTGAGACCATTAGAGGCACAGCTACTCTACACGAGAATCGAATTCTCCAAAGAACCAGTATAAACTGACCTACATAGACTTTACTTTTGTACGGGAGAGAAGATATAATTATACTGGTCTTGTACTTCGGATAGGTGCAAGTCGGAATGAGTTTAGAGGTCCTCGTGTGGGGCATCGAGTGCACAAATTGGACTAATGATTGAGGGCCTCAAGTACGGGGTCGTTTCATATTGTGGGGTAGCTTAAGATGTTGCGTTTTGAGACTTTTGAGGTTTATTTTTGTTTTGAAGTTCGTTGTGACACTGAAAAAATATCAAGTTCTTTGTAGGTACATAATCATGGGAGCCTGGGGCCGCTGTGACAACTAATCCCAAGATTTGGCATAGGCAAGTGTTACGAAAGCGACTGCCATCTGACCTTCCAACCCGAAGGGTAACTAGGCCTTATTGGAATTAGTCCGGTTTCCTCACGATGTTTTCCTTCACCGGAAAGCGACTGGCAAATATCAAATGACATTTCGCACATAAGTTCCGAAAAACTCATTGGTACGAGCCGGGGTTCGAACCCGCGACCTCCGGATCGAAAGTCTTGCGCTTTTTTTGTTCTTTGTAGGTACATGAACTAGATATTTATAGTTTTCGTTGGATAATTGAAGACGGCACCTATTGATTACTAATTTAATGCTGTATCCCTATTTCGCATATCGTCACTACTTTTAAAAAAACTTGTATCTTCGTCTGTCAATGAAAAGAAAATTGTAGTAAGTATGTATGGAATGCATATAGACTTACTGCGTTTTAACTTTGAGGAACAGCGTGAGATACGAGTTTTTAGGGTTCCGTGGTCAACTAAGGAACCCTTATAGTTTCGCCATGTCTGTCTGTCCGTCCGTCCGTCCGTCCGTCCGTCCGTCCGTCCGTCCGTCCGTCCGTCCGTCCGCGGATAATCTCAGTAACCGTAAGCACTAGAAAGCTGAAATTTGGTACCAATATGTATATCAATCACGCCAACAAAGTGCAAAAATAAAAAGTGGAAAAAAATCTTTTATTAGGGTACCCCCCTTACATGTAAAGTGGGGGCTGATATTTTTTTTCATTCCAACCCCAACGTGTGATATATTGTTGGATAGGTAGGTATTTAAAAATGAATAAGGGTTTACTAAGATCGTTTTTTGATAATATTAATATTTTCGGAAATAATCACTCCTAGAGGAAAAAAAAGTGCGTCCCCCCCCCTCTAACTTTTGAACCATATGTTTAAAAAATGTGAAAAAAATCACAAAAGTAGAACTTTATAAAGACTTTCTAGGAAAATTATTTTGAACTTGATAGGTTCAGTACTATTGAGAAAAATACGAAAAACTACGGAACCCTACACTGAGCGTGGCCCCCGACACGCTCTTGGCCGGTTTTTTAAAAGTAGTGACGATATTCAATTTATATTTTTTAGAATAAAAAAAAAGTCAAAATCTAGAGGCCATTGCCATTACGATCATAATAATATACTTAATGAGAAAAAAAAATTGACCAAGGATTATTTATATAGGATTTACATACTTCATACTAAGAACTATTAAATACTATCAAAACTACACTGATGATGCCTACAAATTTAATTTTTTCAAAATGTGTATTGACGTGATATCATGATTTTAAAATAAAGAAATACTTATGTCATTTGTTGTTATAAAAAATAAAGACATACAAAAATATTTGGGGAAAATATGATTTTGGCCACTTCCAAGCTGCAAACAGCGCCATCTACTTAGCCCAGTATCAAATCGCTCTTGATTTTGTCCAAACCGAAAGTAGTGTTTGTGATTAAACATAGTATGACCAAGGGTATGACTATATGAATTATGATTAAACATCCAATTCATCCAAAATCAAAAGTAAAAATATCAAAACTATTTGTATTTACAATATTATGTGCAATCAAAAGTAAAAATATCAAAACTATTTGTATTTACAATATTATGTGCAATCAAAAGTAAAAATATCAAAACTATTTGTATTTACAATATTATGTGCAATGTTCCCAAATTATTCTTCTATTCCACTTTATAAACGAACGAATGCACGAATGGCTAAGTTGACCGCAGACCGCACTACTGCCCTCTTTGTAGCTATCAGTTAACTAATTTGCGTTTTGTTTAAACCGCCATCTATATAATTTCATGAGCGTTACTAATTCACGATGCAAGCGAGTATACAACCGAGCAGTAATCTTTGCTTGAGTTTCATCATTTTGTAAGTAGTTACTGTGTTTAACGGTAGATGGCGCTAAACCATAAAAACATGATGGCAAACATTTTTCTATTTCATGATTTTTATTACCACAATTTGAAACGTAATAAATAGTAACTAAGTAAATATTTTATTAAATAAAATATTAAAAAAGTGATATCTTCCAGAGGAGCGATAGCGATTACAACCGAAGTGATTATTTTCTCAGTGAGTAAAAGGATTGTGAGATTTTCTAGTTGAGCAAAACATACCTATTGTGTTGTGCAGTTCATTTACATGTGGTGAATATTCTACATTTATTTTATACCTATTGTAGTGTATTTGTACAATGATTTGTATATTGTAGAAGCTATTTTCGTTTAATAAAACTAGCTATAACTAATTAATTAATAATTCTTAAACCATAATTGAGAATATTGCTATATTCTCCTTGCTTACGCCATTGTTTGACATGTTAAATTCCTTTGTAAATAATAGGTATATTATTTGTAACTAAAGGTTACATTTAAAAAAGTTAAATAGGAAGAAACACTACCAAGGGATACTAGTAATAATGGAATGTAAAAAAAAATCTAATCTAATCTCCATACCGGTAACTTTACTTATCTACACAGAAGTTAAAAACCTTTGAATTCAGATTTCTTATCGTATTGCAATAATCTAAACATCCAAATTATAAACAAATCAATTATTTTTGTAGTCGGTACCAGACCTGTTCGTCGCCTTGCTATTGCCTGTTTGCCCCACCCAACCATACGCAGGCTGTACCGACTCCAAAAATAATTGATTTGTTTATAATTTGGATGTTTAGATTATTGCAATACGATAAGAAATCTGAATTCAAAGGTTTATTATTTTTTGCTTTTTAGTTTCTCCGTGTTTTGTAACGCGCTTATTTTTGAAGGCGGTTTTATTTTTTGTTAAAAAGTTTATTTATTTGTTGATTTTTAGTGGTTCCTATTGATATTACATGTATCAGTCCGAATATATGCACACTAGTGAAAGAATTATCCTTTAACTCCTAACCATTGAGGAGTTGACCTTCCATCATCAGCTCAGCCACATAAAATTATTACCATCAGGCGTAAATACTGGTGTACCTTTGAAAAATACACTAAAAACATTACATGTGCCTATAACATTTGAAGAGTTCCCTCGATTTCTCCAGGATCCCATCATCAGACCCCGACTTGGTGCCAATGGGACCATCTCGGGGTTATACCCGTACGATCAAAAAAAAAATTTTGAAAATCGGTCCACAATTCTCGGAGATATCGAGTAACATACATACAAAAAAAAAATAAAAAAAAAAAACATTCAGTCGAATTGAGAACCTCCTCCTTTTTTGAAGTCGGTTAAAAAAAAAACTTACAGCTACAATTTCCACTCTAATGTGTTCTGATCGATTATTTTAGTATTTGAATAGTATTTTCGCCTTCAACCTGCAAGGACCGTGTGGCCTAATGGATAAGGCGTCGGACTTCGGATCCGAAGATTGCAGGTTCGAGTCCTGTCACGGTCGCATTAAATTATCTTTTTACATTTTTCTTATGTGCTACCCGTGGTACTTATGGACTTTTTATTTGTTATTTATTATGTATAATAATATAAATCATTTTCTTTAGTGGAAAAGCATATTTTTTCCACATTGATCTGGTTTAAGTTATTATAACTGCAGTATTTGCAAAGATAGACTTATTAATGTTTTCGACTAATTTATTTAGCTAATGCAAATATTAAAATAAAATAGCAGCCGTCACATTAATATAAAGTCAATTATTTGTAAATTCTTTATATCAGCGCCATCTGTGTGATGTACGCCGAACTAAACACATACATTGTGGAAAAACTACTTTACACGCGAATGTGGTGTCTCTCGTCATAATTACAAAACATTCCGCTAGATGGCATGAAAACCAATTCAAATAAGATAATTAATTTACCAAAACTCGTAGAAAATACGCAAAGTTGTTAGCAAACAAGCATTCGGTCCGCCTGATGGTTAGCAGTCTCCGTAGGATATGGATCCCTGCGAATCCAAAGGTGTTACATGCGCGGCACACTCCACAGCGCATCCTCTCGCTTCGTTGAGCTCTGGAATCCTTACTCACTGGCAGGAACTCTTTAATATGAGTACTTAGTAGTGAAGTAGATGAACGCGCTCAATAAGCTCGGTGCTGTGCAGCACTCATGTGATGTGTTTGCGGATGGCTGGACGGTTGTTGAGAGTGAATGTTTGAAGATATGCGAAAGTTTGACCTAATATTAATTTACTGTGCTTTTATTTCATTTTTATTATTATTATTTTACATGTTCGTCGTACTGAATTCTATTTAAATGTATTTATCATTAATGTTATTTTGTCAAATAAGCTGTATGTACTTTACTTTAAGAAATGTAATGATTTAGGTCTCCTGTAATGTTACATTTTTACATTTTATTAAATAAATTGAATTGAATTGAATTGAATTAGTCTAGCTAGTCTTATGTTATTTGGCTGCATTTTGCAAGAAAGTAGAGGCGCTTGTTCGAGTGGGACTTTGCTTCTTATTTTGAAAAGAGTGGAAACTAGAATATTGTAACTAGGTAATGGTGTAGTGGGGATATTATTCAGAGGAAGTGCCGTGTGTGCAGCGATAGAATAAAATTGATAGAAAAAGACTTCTGTATTGCTTTAAGTACCTGTGGTGCCGTATTATTCTGTGACGCGAAACGAAAACGAAACGCCGCGAAAGGTAGTCTGGCTCTGTCGCGCCAATACGCAAGAGCGATAGAGATAGATATCGACGAGCGTTTCGTTTCGTGAGCGTTTGTGCCATTCGGCTACGCACACAGCCCACACAGGAGTGAAAAAATGTTTCTACATACATTTACAATAACGTGTAATGACTTTCTAGAACTTTCTAGAATAAGAGGTGATTCGCAACTCGTTAAAATAATAGTACCTACCTACCTAAAACGGGAAGTTCGAAAAGAGTGGCGATAAATCGAAAAGGAAATTCGTAACTCGTTTCGAGCTTCCTTCTTCCGCACTTGTATCGTATGGTAATTTACTATAAATACTGTTACATGAGTTAGGTATACCATGCACGAAATAAGGCATCAGAAAATTATAAGAAAGACATGGATAGTAAGTAGTTATTTTTGATTTCAATTTCTATTTAATAAGTTGGACTATAAACAAGCGACGGGACCTTTAAACAAGCGGAAGCGCTATGGTCTGGGACTTTTGATATGTTTATCTCCTATCTAGTCCCAACAAAGTTACAGGGTCAAAAATTGTGTTCCCAGCCATTCCCTCTACACCTCTTAACACTCAAAATTATTTTTAAAATCGGGACTTAATCGCGTATGACTACATAACTAATAAACTGACCTCCAACGTTCCAGGGACGGCGTTGTCCCCGTGGTCTCCGAAAAGACTGGCTTGAAATGACATCAACATCTTCTGACAGCAGCGCGAGTTTTTCGAACTACCCGCACTTGGTTTCGATTATCAATAACTTGAACTGTAAGTGTGTAATAATCGTGAATGTTTAAAACAGTGTCTCTTAACAATCATTCATTTACTGAACTACTTGTCCAGGATTATACCTAAGTACCTATATTCCAATTTACGTAGTACCAAAGAGGATCGAGTATTATAGATAGTTACTGTCAAAGTAAAATGTGTAATCACAGTGCATAGACTGCCATCTTTCGACACAAGCTTAAAACTTTTGAACCTCAGTTTTGACAATTTGGCCCATATTGTTAGCTTGATATGTGTTAAAATGTCAAATATAAGTATTAGCGCCATCTAGCCGAGCGTTCCCCAAAGATGTAACGCCATCTAGGCCACCGTAGCTAACTAACTCACGTGATGGACCCACGTTTCTTTTATCCGTCTATACGGAGTTACATATTATGTCTGTGGTAGTACCTACCCACTTCAACCGCTGCATTGAAACATGCAACAAAAGCTAAAAGCCGCAAACTTCCTATTTTTCAACCCCCCTGGGGGTTAGGGGTCTAAGTGCAGAAACAAAAGCTAACAAATGACCCCCATAGCTTTATCGGGCCCAATAAATGACTCTGCGCGCTTTCCATCAATTTCAGTCCTACGTCAGTTTAAAGTTGCTAAAAATGGAGATATGGGGGCGTATAAATTGGGGGGCTTAGTTTCCTGCTTTGGAAAAGACGGCGATAAAATTATTACGCTGTTAGGTTGGTACTTTAGACTTTCACGATTTATTATGAAACTAGCTTTTGCCCGCGGCTTCGCACGCGTTAGAAAGAGACAAAAAGTAGCCTATGTCACTCTACACCCCTTCAACTTATACACTTTCCCATTTATAATATTAGTATTGTAACCGGGGCTCGGGCGTAGGGCGAGTAGTAAAACTAACCGGATAGCAAGTTCGTATCTTTATTTAAATTAACGGTACAACTAGATACACCGGGTACTAAGTGAAGGTTCGGGAACCGTACGCAACACTCAGTAGTGATCTAAACTAGAGAGCCGGGAAACCGTCTACACTAGAGATCAGCTGAAGATCGAATGACGAACAAAATCGCCGTCCCTATTTATAGTTTCGGTGTTGCACAGTCGTTAGCGGCATCTATCTAGTCGTCAGCGCCATCTCTCGGTGTCTTTATATTCGCGATGTGCGTTCTAAGGTGAAGTTCCGCTACTCAGCACAAGATGGCGCTAGTGGTATCATGTTAGTGGTGTTACATACTCTCCCCTCTATCCACGATGACGTCCCGGCGAGTAGGATAGGTTTTACTTCCTCTTGTTGGTAGTCTTCGCAGCTGCCTTCCTAGGCCTTCCTCTTTTTCTAATCGGTTGGAGGGGTTCTGGCAAGGCTTGATAGTTTCCCTTAAATGGGGTGAGTGCTGAGGTATGGTAGGTTCCCACTTGCTTATCTGGTTCACTCGGATTTGCTAATTTGTATGATGTCGCGCCTTGCTTAGATTGCACAAGGTAAGGTCCATCGCGGCGTGGCATCAATTTGTTACTGACTCCTTGGGCGGAGCGACTTGCCATGTGGGTATCGGCAAGCACTAGATCTCCGGCTTCATAACCTGGGTCCGGTCGTCTTGCCTTGTCAGCTTGTTCTTTTCGGGTTTCTTCTTTATCCTGACGAAGCTGTCTGGCTTGTTTTAGCGTTTCCGCTAGTAACAAAAGCTTCGGAGTTATTTCCGGTACAAAATTTTCAGATAGCACGATATGCTTCAGGTCATGTTTGACATCGTCGGGTGATCGAAGTTCGCGACCAAAAGTGAGATATGCCGGGGTATGACTTGTTGCTAGACTTGTTGCTGTGTTCATAGCAAATCTTATACAAGCAAGCTTTTCCGACCACTCCGGGTGATTGTCCTGCACTAAGATGCCTAGTTGAGTCTTTATATCTCTATTCTTCCTTTCCACGGGGTTTGCAGCTGGATGGTATACTGGAGTAAACGTATGGTGAATACCCAGGCAATAAGTAGCCTTCTGCATGACTGCGCTGACAAATTGCGGTCCATTGTCGCTATGAATACGTCTAGGAACACCATATCGAAGGAAAACTTCGTTTATCATTGTCATAGCGCATGTTTCGGCGTTAGCCGTTTCTAGCGCGAACAGTTCTACCCATCCCGTTGCTAAATCCTCTACCACTAGGATCCAGTGTTTGTTTGTAACTGACTTGGGCAAGGGTCCAAACAAGTCAAATGCTAGACTTTCAAATCTTTGATTTATTGCAGTAGTTTGCAAGAGTCCAGCAGGTTTAAGGTTGGTCGGCTTATAACGTTGACACATGAGGCATGTTTTGACATATGACTCTATAAAGCGCCTCATACCCTTCCAGTAATATCGACTTGATATCCTTTGATAAGTTTTATCGACGCCGTAGTGTCCTGCTAAGGGATCATCGTGATACGCTGCTAAGACATTCTTCCATTCATGCTCCGGAACTAACAGTTGGGCATCGTCGCCGTTTCCATCTGGGCTGTATTTATAGAGGACACCATTATTCAATACATATCCTTTGCTGCCCCAATAGATAGTATCCTCGCTTTCCGTCTCTAACGCCTTTATAATTCTGGCTATATGTTTATCCTTCAACTGTTCAGTGCGTATTTCGGAAGGCTTACGCGTAGGCATATCTATGACGATGCTGCAAAATTCACATTTACTGGAGGTGTCGGTGTCACACTGTGGTCTGGAGAGCGCATCAGCAACCACATTAGTTTTACCTGGGGCGTACTTAATCGTAACGTTGTACGCTTGCACGATCAAAGCCCAACGCGCCAATCGTCCTGTAGGGGTTTTAATCGTCAATAGCCATTTCAAGGCTTGGTGGTCCGTGACCAACGTAACATGTCCGCCTTCAATGTATCCGCGAAATTTGTTGAGTGACCAAACTAGAGCGAGCGCTTCCCGCTCTGTGGTGCTATAGTTCCTTTCTGCGGAGGTTAGGAGTCTGCTGGCATACTCAATCGGGTGCTCATCTTCTCCCTCCCCCTGGACTATGACGGCTCCGATTGCGTAGTTGCTCGCATCAGCCTTTATGATATAGGGCTTGGTTTCATCCGCCGATTTCAAGACCGGAGCAGAGATAAGGTGACTCTTCAAGTCATTGAAAGCTTTCTCCTGGGCTTCTTTCCATTCCCATTGAGCATTCTTCTTTGTTAGCCTCGTCAATGGTTCGCTGACCTTGGAGAAGTTCGGAATAAATCGCCTGTACCATGAGCAGGTTTGTATGAACGATAACAAATGCTTGAGGTTTCGGGGCTGTGGTAGGCTGGTAATCGCTTCCACCTTGGTGGGATCCGGTTGTAGACCGCTTGAAGTGATCACGTGTCCTAAATACTTGACTGAATTGCAGCAAAAGTGACATTTAGCCAGGTTGATCGTCAGATTGTTCTCTTTCAGAACCTTTAACACTTTTTCTAAGTCCTCAACGTGCTGCTCGAACGATTCAGACAGTATGATGAGGTCATCCAGGTAAGCCAACATCCTCACGTCTCCTACTAATGCCTTGACTCGGTCGATGAGTCGCTGAAAGGTAGCAGGAGCGTTCCGTAAACCAAAGGGCATTCTAATGAATTTAAAAATACCGAACGGCGTTATGAAACTCGTTTTATTCTGGTCTTCGTCGCGCACCTTTACTTGCCAATAGCCAGAGCGCAAGTCCAGAGTGGACATATAAAACGTCGGCTTGGCGTCACGTAGAAGGTCATCAATCCGCGGCATCGGGTAAAGATCCGGTACGGTGATGGCGTTCAACCTTCTGTAATCGACGCATGGACGTAAGGTTCCGTCCTTCTTGGGCACTAGTATAGCAGGAGCGGACCAAGGCGAAGACGCAGGTTCGATTATACCCTCGGTGAGCATCTTGTCGATCTCGTTTTTCAACTGTTCCCTTCGTACTGGAGATAGCCGGTAGGGTGGTACAGCAATTGGAGCATGGTCGCCAGCATCGATAGCGTGTTCAATTAAAGTCGTTGGTTGTTTGCTAGGCAGGCAAACCTCCTTATTCTTCGTTATAACCTCTTCGATTTGGTTTTTCTGTTCGTCAGTCACAGTACCCATCTTGACCGTTCCAACCTCCAGAGCGCAGAGGTCAATATCATCCGCAGTGTAGCCTGTGAATAGTGCCTCAGATTTTGGTGACAGGGTAACGACAGATTCTTCGATTGACTGTACTGCGTCAGCGAACATATAGTCCAAATGATGTGACTCTGGTTCGTATCCATCAAATACTTGACGAGATCGTTTGACAGGAACGGGGTTGTACGAAGGAGCTTCAGTCGCGACTTTGGGTTCCTTCCGATCTGTCGGCTGGGTATGCTTGGGTAAGACGCCTGGGTATAGGTCAGGTTCAAACTGGGCCATGGATACGTTATCTGGTTCTTCCAAGATGAAATCATAATTAGTATCCGGACGCTCCACAAAATTCCAAGAACGTTGGGGTATGTTGATGACCATGCCTGCATCTTCTATGAATCCCATTCCCAGTAAAGTCTTATTTTCTTTGGCGTGCGGTAGTACAACAAATGTCGTGGGTACAGTCCGATCACAAATTTTTACTGGAACTGTAATGGACATGACATCCTCTCGACGTTTCAAGCCGTCTGCCATTGATATGTTAGCAGTTTGTGAAGCGAAACTACATTGTCTTTGTTTCAAGCATTTGTATAGCTGATATGAAGCTACACTAGATTTAGCGCCGGGGTCAACGAACGCAGTGCCAACAACATCGAAGATTGCAATCCCCACTTGCATTCTCGGGCGAGCGTCTAAGTTGATGTCTAGGGCGCAGAAGCCAGTTTTCTCGATCTTGACTGGTTGAGCTTCCTTACACTTAGGACATTTGCTTCTTGTGTATCCAGGCATTCCACACCCGTAGCAGTAGAGCGTCGACATACTTGGTGAGGGCGCTTGGGTAGACTCAGTCTTGATCTCCTTAGGAGGGTGTTGGCCTTGTCCAGGTTGACCACCCATTTGCTTCATCCTCTTTCGACATTCTTCAACGGTATGGCCCGTGGCACGACAGAAGTCACACCGCTGCTTCTTGCTAGCTTGGGAAGGTTGCTTCGAGCCTGAGGTCGTAGACAGCGTTGTTGACGCCCTCTCCCGTAGCACCTGTTCCACATTCCTAGCCGCCGTTAGTAATTGGTCGAAAGTTGTCACGGAGTCGCGGGGTATCCTTTCGCGTATGTTTATATTCAGCTGTCCGTGAATCGCGTCTATTTGTAGTTCTTCTGTCAAACCCGGTGAGCGTAGTTGGGTCAACAGAGCTCTGTTCTTCGCAATAAACGTTTCGGATAGCATGTCTGACGGTTGCCTGCGTGAGAATACTTCTTGGAATATTTGTACGCCTGATATTTTGGGTGCAAAAGCGTGTCGTAGTCTTGACTCAAAATCAGTCCAACGGCTAATGCCTTCTTTGACGCCTTGCCACCATGTTGAAGCTTCCCCTTTTAATACAAGAGGGAGACTCATGATGGCGGCTTCGTCTGACATATCATTAACTTTCTTATAGACTGAAGCAGCTGACAGGAACTCTTCAAGACGCATTGACTCTCTAGTGCCGTCATAAGAGAACGACACGTTCGCAAACGAGGCCGTGGTATTCCTTGCTCCACCGGCTGCTGCTTGAAGTGCCGCCGACGTAAGTGACGTCACTAGTTGCTGTAACTGCTCCGTGGACATGGATATGTTCTGAGTCATCTTCTTCTTCTTGCTTGAAGGTCCGTGTAGTTTTCGTGGTCTCAGCCCCACTCGCAGCGAAGGTCTTGATTTGGGAGTGATCGAAGGTTCGTTCCCGGAATCCGCCAGCTTGGATGTCCTTGGCCGAACGTTGGTACGCCAGAATGTAACCGGGGCTCGGGCGTAGGGCGAGTAGTAAAACTAACCGGATAGCAAGTTCGTATCTTTATTTAAATTAACGGTACAACTAGATACACCGGGTACTAAGTGAAGGTTCGGGAACCGTACGCAACACTCAGTAGTGATCTAAACTAGAGAGCCGGGAAACCGTCTACACTAGAGATCAGCTGAAGATCGAATGACGAACAAAATCGCCGTCCCTATTTATAGTTTCGGTGTTGCACAGTCGTTAGCGGCATCTATCTAGTCGTCAGCGCCATCTCTCGGTGTCTTTATATTCGCGATGTGCGTTCTAAGGTGAAGTTCCGCTACTCAGCACAAGATGGCGCTAGTGGTATCATGTTAGTGGTGTTACAGTATGGATTATTTAGTCAGTCAAAGATTAGTTGGCAAGTCTTCCAGTTTTCCTGAAATGGGTCGACCTAGTTAAATTTTTTTTTATTTTGCCTAATTAGGAGGCCTAGCCGAATGCCATTTCGTAGTACGATAACAAAACGCTAACGCCAACGAAAGTATACAAAATGTATGGAATGACAGATGCCGCAGAAACGTGCTAGCCGAATGGGAACGTAGAATCGAAACGCCGTAGAAACGTCGCAGAAATCATCCCAAGTGTCGTACATTAGCCTAGCCAAAAGTCATTTCTGACAAGAGAAAACGAAAGAATTTCATACGCTTTGACAGATAAATTAGCGTCAGCTAAACCCTTGCAGATAAGTTGTCGAAACCCAAAGAAAAGCAGCATTATGTGTGGCAGCAGCAAATATTATTTTGATAGGTAGATTGCGTAGTTCTTTTTAATTTAACAGTCTAGACTTTAAGAACATACGGGCTTGAAACATTTAAAATGAACATAGTATAAATTAATTCATATTATGTATAAATAACCTAACCACAAAATTAAAATTTTGAAAAAACCCCCGACCGCGAGATAGTAGACCGATTTTCATGAAACATGGCTAAGAACACTCCCGACTAACTAAGCTTTCAGACAAAAAAAAACTAAATCTAAATCGGTTCATCCGGAAGCTGCGATGCCACAGACAGACACACACACACAGATAGACCAACAGACAGACAGACAGACACGTCAAACTTATAATACCCCGTCGTTTTCGGGGGTTAAAAAGTTTTGTAACGAAACGCTAAATAATTTGTAACTTCTTTCGTCCTATCATCGGAACAATAACGCCGTCGCGTCTCATACTTCCATATCGATAAGGTTTGATTTCGTATACGTCGCATCGCCGTCGCGCGAACATCGCGCGACCGTCGCTCACGCAAGCCACGGCGTATGAGATAATACCATACTCGCGAAGGAATTAGGGTGACCGCACAATAACAGTTCCGGCGGGAATAAACATTGTTTTATTACGCTTGTAACTTAGCGCCGTTGTTCGGGACATTAGTGCGTTCAGCGCGCCGGGTAAGTGTGCCGGATATAGTCTACTTGACCATTTTTTAAACTTTGTCTTATATTATTACTTACTGTCCAATTAACCGAAAAAAAATCACTATATTTTATTATGACTTATAAACCGCAAAAATATTTTTAAAGAATACTTTTACGTAATCAGGCAAAAACAACATCAACCATGTCATCTATAGTTTTTCTGTGAATGAAGTCATTCAGTGCGAAAACATCACTTTCTGACACTTTTAAGTACGAGGCATAAAGGTCATGTTAGTGGTTGATTTGACATGAATTCTATGACGTCATCACTACACGGCCGACAGCGTTTTCGGTGGACAAAATTAAAAAAAAAATACTCACATTTTTAAATTAAAAATACGTAATCATCGTACACATATAATACCCAAAATCATTAAATATTGGTTTCTGATGTCAAATTTTACAGAATACAATCATTTATTGTGCTAAATTAGGTATGAGTCTACTAGACTAGCCTATTGACCGATATACAAGGTGAAATAAAAAGGACCGTTTAAACTTTTATATGTAAGAAGTTATGATATTATTTTAATTGATACCTAAGACTGAACCATCTCCTCCACGGGACAGGCATCTGCCTAGTGTGGAGGTCAGTTTAATTGTATACATGACTGTATTTTCTTGGAAATAAAGAAATTTTATTTATTTATTATTATTTATTTAACTATGCATAGTGACTTATGAGGTCCTAATGAATAAGATTTATTACGGTACCAATGTCAAAATCGCGAAAAAATTTACTGTTTGATACATTTCGACTGTCATGATGTCGCTCATTTCTATGAAACAGCCAATTTTTTTTCGTTATTTCAGCATTGGTCCCATAATAAAAGTTGTTTATTATGACCCCAAATGGGCCATTTTTTTCAAAGTTGTCCACCCCACTTTTTTTGTATGTATGTTGAACGATGGTCATAAACATACCTAAGCTAATACGTCACATCATAAACATAAACCACTACACGAAAACAGGTTAAAACTGATAAGTAGCATAAATTAAAACCCCTTACGTCCCATAACGTTTCCCCTTACCCTATAATTTTAAATGTTTAAATGCAAATTCACGAAATGCGACGAAATTAAGATATAATGCGGGCTCCTTAAATTTCGGTAGCAATTCGGAGTATACTGCCGGGTTCGGCTCAAAACGGTTTATGTGCGGAAACTGTGTGCTCGGTAGTGCCCGCGCCAAGACAAAGAATTAATTTTGAATAGCGTTGGCATATGAAAAGTAGAAAGTAGAGTATACCACACACACATCACTTGTGTAATCTCAATGTATAGATTTTGCAACTAATTGTAAAAAAAATATGTTTTTCAGTTCTGCAATAGATACATTTTTTTATACATACTGAACATATAATTTTATTATATCTGGACCAGTATTTTTAATACTCTATGATAATCGAAGTCTTGTAGGAAAGCTCCCAAGTACCTATAGTTATAGCGAGTTTCAATTTTGTTTTCACTTTCAAATTTGTTTTTGTTGATGATGATAAGCTTTCTTCTAACGAAGAACCTATCTAGGTACAAATAGGTACCTACAAAAGTACAGGGCTCCTTATAAATACGTAATTGCTGATGCTGCGTTGGATAATATCGGACATTACTAAACTTTTACTGTGAGTTATCGATGTTTCAGGATAAGTTACTCTATAGCATAAACACTGACAAATATTGTATGGAGGAAGTGAACAGCGCCCCCAAACGGTTAGTTAATAGAACCGAAATGTCATGGTAGAGGCTCTGTCCAATCGTGTTAGAAGTTGTTGAAAAATGTTCTTTCAAACGACCGAAACGACGTCGAAAACGACGACCCATTCGTTGATGCTACGTCGACAGCCGAACCACTGCCGCAGAAAAGACATACCCGGGCCATTTTTTTCAAAGTTGTCCACCCCACTTTTTTATAACACGGGTATGTTTTACGCGATTCATACTCAGAATCGAGAGTTCTTTCGATCCTGATAGCAGGGGCGGCTCACTCCGCGATTATGTCGCCGCGCTATAAGTACATGTCGGCGGCCGCGAGTTCGCGGCCCATTCAGTGGTGACGACCTTCGCGCGGCGCAATAAAATTCAATGTCGGCCGCTCGCGTGCGGTCCGTTTGTTAATGTAGGTATAAGAATTTAGAGTGGCGGCGTTTTGTGAACATCAAAGGAGTGAGCCTTCTGTACGTACTATTATATATTCTGTGCTGATAGGAGAAAAAAATGTCCCAAGATTCACATTGACAGTACGTCAGCAGGCGGAGCACTGTCAGTGAAAGGGTTTGATTCCAACGACGTGTTTTGGATTTCTCTGTCCACACGATACACAATTTTCATTATACTTACAGTGAGATCATTGAGTTTTTTTTTGTTAGACTTGGCGAAATTCTACATAATCCGTTTTTGTTAGTTTACATTTCAGTTAGTTACGCTCTTTAGTCGCCAGAGGGGGTATTTGTAATTTATGCCAAATGTGCCCTGTTCAAACCTTGCGGGTTGTATGAAAGTATTTAGTTATAGTTAGTTTTGGCGTGTGTAGGTTAATTCTGTTTTAGGTTTAGGCAATGTATTGTTTGGAAAATAAGTAAATATTCGTAGTTTGATAGTTTCGTTTCGTATTATTTATAATAGCACGTAATAAGTTTTAGAATATTTAACGGAAAATGACAGTCATTTTTTCGCTATGTGCACGACTGCTGCTGCCCTCATTTTGTCGGCTTTTCTATATTAAATTGTATGGCTGACCATACAATAAAAAAAACTTTTCGAAACTGCTGACAGTTCAAGTTTGTACAAAAATTAAGGAAAAAGTTAAATTTTTTTTTTTTGTATTCCTTTTTGTTACCAAGATTTATTACATGAATTTTAGTAAGTTTTATTTGGGTTCTCTAGTATCTATATTGTCTTAATTGTAACAATTATCCTGTAATATCTTACGAAAGTCAACTTATACCTATCATCACTAAATGTTTGTAATAAAATAGTATCAATTAAAATTTGCTGACGTGGCTATGTACAAACTTTTTGAGAACTGCTGTAGTATGTTGTCAAATTCCAAAGTCCATACACCGCTTGTATTTAATGTTGGATTTATGACCCAAATGATATTCGATTTGTTTTTTTTTTTATTTAGAAATATGAGCTAGTAATTTGACACAGGCAAGCGGTCGTCCATGTGATCAAATCAGAAAGTATCCTTCCACATGTTTTCGTAAAAATTGTAACGAGTAGGTTATATCCTTTTTCTATTTACCGTTTCACTTACTACCACTAACTATCCCCTGCTGACGTCCAAACAGTTCCATTTATCAACGCCAGCGGCCGAAGGCGCATAAGTAAAAAAATCCATGATTTCTCAAAGGGATGTTTGCCGGCGCGGGCGCGCACGAGTTAACTTTTTGACCGGGATACCTTTCCGACGTGATGGGAATGTAAATGGAGTGGTGTCCGGGATAGGAGGTGGAGGAATAAGTCCGCTGTTTGAGACAAATATAGTTTTAGAAGAGGGCTACTTCTGAGGGCAATAAAATCAGGTAAAATCTCTCGTTAGGGTTCCGTAGTCAACTAGGAACCCTTATAGTTTCGCCATGTCTGTCTGTCTGTCCGTCCGTCCGTCCGTCCGCGGATAATCTCAGTAACCGTTAGCACTAGAAAGCTGAAATTTGGTACTTATATGTATATCAATCACGCCAACAAAGTGAAAAAATAAAAAATGGAAAAAAATCTTTTATTAGGGTACCCCCCCTACATGTAAAGTGGGGGCTGATATTTTTTTTCATTCCAACCCCAACGTGTGATATATTGTTGGATAGGTATTTAAAAATGAATAAGGGTTTACTAAGATCGTTTTTTGATAATATTAATATTTTTGTAAATAATCGCTCCTAAAGGAAAAAAAGTGCGCCCCCCCCTCTAACTTTTGAACCATATGTTTAAAAAATATGAAAAAAATTACAAAAGTAGAACTTTATAAATACTTTCTAGGAAAATTGTTTTGAACTTGATAGGTTCAGTAGCTTTTGAGAAAAATACTGCAAACTACGGAACCCTACACTGAGCGTGGCCCGACACGCTCTTGGCCGGTTTTTTGATTTATCATCAAGTATTGAAAAACTGAGGACAATAAAATTGTGACTATTTCAACTGTCCACACTGCACTGTGTGGTTTGACAGCTCCATTGTTGGACTTTGACATAGTTCAAGGACAAGATAAACATGTCATAAGACAATAAATAAAATAAAAATAAAATAAAATAAAATGCATTTATTTCAGACAAACAAGGTCCATATTTTGTTAGTATAACTTAACCTAAAACATAAAAACTATGGTTAACTTAAAAATAATCTTAAATAACTAACTTAGGTACTAGAGATAAGTGGAGAGAGGACCAGTGCTTGATGAGGCCACTGTCCCATCTCTCAGCAACTACGCTCAGGAGGCTGTGGCGGCTATCGCGCACCCTGCGCAGCGTCGCGGCGCAGCGCTTACGCAGCGTCGCATGAAACCCGTCCACATGCGCGTCCGCGAACATGCCGGACGCGCTGCAATGCCGCGGCAGCCGCAACAACACCCTGAACGCGTCGTTATATTGTACGCGCATGGCGTTAAACGTCCTTTGCGTGTACCGAGTCCACAGGCTGCAGGTGTACAGCGATGTACAGAAAGCTCGAAATAATGTGATTTTCACTTGCGCTGTACACCTGCTAAACCTGCGAGCTATCATGTTGGCCCTGACGGCCAACGCTCTCCTCTCCCTCTCAATGTCCGCGTCATCACGGAAATCGTCGGTTACCAAGTGCCCAAGGTATTTAAATGATGAAACCCTTTTCAGCTGCATGCCATTCAAACGAATGGGTGGGATGTGTGATGGGCACTTGCTTCCCGCTTTGAACACCATAAATTCGCTTTTGGTCACATTATATTTAAGGTTATGCGCACGGGCATATACCTCACACCTCTCAATAAGCAATCTCAGACCGCCAATCGATGGGCTCAACAGTACCATGTCATCGGCATAGCTAATGTTATTGAAACAAACCCGATCAATATGACAACCGACACGTGTACTGCTGAGCTCACCAATCAGGGCATCGATATACAAATTAAAAAGCTTAGGTGAGGTTAGCCCCCCCTGCCGCACCCCGCACTCCAGACCATACTCGTCCGACAACTCACTACCCCAGCGAATACAATTTCGCTGGCCACCATACCAACACCTGAATATGCGCGTAAGTTCCATAGGAAAATGCACTTCGTCAAGCTTCTTCCACAATAAATCATAGTTAACAAGATCGAAGGCAATGTCAAAAATATGACATTGGACATACATATTTACCGTAATGTAAATTTTATACATGGCGACCGTTCTGGCGTATTGGTAGGGACCCTGCCTGCTAAGCCGCGGTCCCGGGTTCGAATCCGGGTAAGGGCATTTATTTGTGTGATGAACACAGATATTTGTTCCTGAGTCATGGATGTTTTCTATGTTTATAAGTATGTATATCGTCGCCTAGCACCCATAGTACCTTCAAGCTTTGCTTAGTTTGGGGCAGTTGATCTGTGTAAGGTGTCCCCCAATATTTATTTATTTATAAATATTTTAAGTGGGTAGTTCGATAAACTTACGCAGCATAAAGGACAAATCAGTATTTTTGGAGACAGCAAGTACAATGCAACATGGGAGGTAAATAAACGTAGTAATTCCTTAACTTGCAATGAATATTGGGTAAAAATAAATATCGTTAAAGTTAGACGACACATGGACACATTTTCCATATACTTACTTCGACAATATTACAGTAACACACACGACACTTCGTAAACGTCTTAATCCTTGATTAAACCCTTTAATAATGTATAATAACCTAACCACAAAATTAAAATTTTGAAAAAACCCCCGACCGCGAACTAGTGGACCGATTTTCATGAAACATGGCTAAGAACACTCCCGACTAACTCAGCTTTCAGACAAAAAAAAACTAAATCAAAATCGGTTCATCCGTTCGAGAGCTACGATGCCACAGACAGACACACACACAGACAGACAGACAAACAGACAGACAGACAGACAGACAGATAGACAGACATACACACAGGCAGACACGTCAAACTTATAGCACCCCTTCATTTTTGCGTCGGGGGTTAAAAATAAAAATGATGAAAGTTAACCTTTGATTTAAATCACTTTTCAATAAGCCCAAGTTTTTGCGGCACAGACCGCCACCCGTCATAACTACAGCTCCGATGTTTTTTCGCCCCGATGATTTTGGGCGAGATCTCTTGTTGATCTGAGCTCGCGAATTTTTGGCGGGTACGTGCCTGTGTTGCCAATGCCCGGTTTTGTTACTCGGTTTTAGGGATTGGATGTCCGGTGGATCCGGTTAACCGGTCGGATTTGACGCTCTTTAGATTAGGAGCCACCGGTTCCAGTTAAAGCTGTTTTTTTAATACTACGTCGGTGGCAAACCAGCATGCGGTCTGCCTGATGGAAAGCGGTCACCGTGGGTCACCGTAAATTTTTAACCGACTTCAAAAAAGGAGGAGGTTCTCAATTCGACTGAATGTTTTTTTTTTTTTTTTTTTTTTTTATTTTTTTTGTATGTATGTTACTCGATATCTCCGAGAATCGTGGACCGATTTTCAAAATTTTTTTGATCGAACCGGTATAACCCCGAGATGGTCCCATTGGCACCAAGTCAGGGTCTGATGATGGGATCCTGGAGAAATCGAGGGAACTCTTCAAATGTTATAGGCACATGTAATGTTTTTAGTCTATTTTTCAAAGGTACACCAGTATTTACGTCTGATGGTAATAATTTTATGTGGCTGAGCTGATGATGGAAGGTCAACTCCTCAATGGTTAGGAGTTTAAGGATAATTCTTTCACTACTGTACATGTATTCGAACTGATACATATAATATCACTAGGAACCACTAAAAATCAACTGAGCTGATGATGGAAGGTCAACTCCTCAATGGTTAGGAGTTAAAGGATAATTCTTTCACTACTGTACATGTATTCGGACTGATACATATAATATCACTAGGAACCACTAAAAATCAACAAATAAATAAACTTTTTAACAAAAAATAAAACCGCCTTCAAAAATAAGCGCGTTACAAAACACGGAGAAACTAAAAAGCCAAAAATAATAAACCTTTCAATTCAGATTTCTTATCGTATTGCAATAAGCTAAACATCCAAATTATAAACAAATCAATTATTTTTGGAGTCGGTACCAGCCTGTGTATGGTTGGGTGGGGCAAACAACAGGCAAGGCGACGAACAGGTCTGGTACCGACTACAAAAATAATTGATTTGTTTATAATTTGAATGTTTAGCTTATTGCAATACGATAAGAAATCTGAATTGAAAGGTTTATTATTTTGGCTTTTTAGTTTCTCCGTGTTTTGTAACGCGCTTATTTTTGAAGGCGGTTTGTTTACGACAAAAAACGGCCAAGTGCGAGTCGGACTCGCGCACCGAGGGTTCCGTACAAACCTGCAAGGTTTACAATTATTAAAAAAAAATATATTATGTGATGTAACTAAAAATTTATGGTTTTCGTAATTTTTCCTTTATCTATGCTATAAGACGTTACTTCGTACCAAATTTCAAGATTCTGAGTTCACGGGAAGCACCCTGTAGGTTTTGATTCCCTTGCAAGTGTCGAAAATTTGCGGCATAAACGGCTGTATCTTTTGATTGCGTTGGCTTAGAAGTTTGATTTTTTCACAGCTTCAAGGGACAGTAGACCTGAGTAATTGATATAAATTTCAGCTTCATACCTCCACGCGTTCCTGAGAAAAAGGGTCTTGACAGACGGACGGACGGACAGACGGACAACAAAGTGATCCTATAAGGGTTCCGTTTTTTCCTTTTGAGGTACGGAACCCTAAAAAGAGGCTAAACGCGTTTCGAGAACAATTCTTCATCAGCTTCTCACTACACCATTAGTTTACTGCATAATACGCTATCAATATTACACTTTAAACAACATTAATGAGTAAAAGAAAAATAAATTATTCACGACACGAAACCGCTATGATGGCGTCCCAACCGGAAGTCCAAGACTTGTATTACAAGTGTGTTACCATGACAACCCATACGATTTGACAGTTCGCTCACTTGTACTACAAGGCTTGTACCTTTCGAGAAACGGGCCCCAGGTCTTGCTCGTTGGGTAAGGTGCCCAGAAAGCTGGCCGCGTTGCCCCGCTGAATAGCAATTCTGATGCGCTGAGCAAAGTGTTGCCAAAATAAACTAAAAACAACTTCTATTTAATTATCTTTGTTATCCCTATAGATATCCGGATCCGCTTCGACCGGATCCGACCGGATAACTGCCAAAACCGTTTCAATCCTTATAAGGGTTACGTAGGTTTGCTACCCCGTCGTCATGCTTTGATCATCAGCCTATTTATTTACCTTCTATTTGGCGTTTCTTTCTTACATGTCCTTTAGTGTGTGTAACATTTGATACTTTTTGTAAGAAGCGTTTCTTGAATTTGAATGTGCTAGGGTACCTTTTGGGTACTAAGGGTTTATTTCCGTTTTGGAAGTAAATTTTGTATTATGTGTTACCTAAACGTTACTATGCAATATTTTCATGCAAAAACGTTTCAGAAATAAACGGTTCAATAAATTCCACGTTAGGTTAAAACATATGGCAAGAACTCCATGACTTACTTACAGAAAAGTACACATATGTATAGGTAAGGTAAACAAAATTTATGGAATCTTATAAAAAAATATTTGAATTTATTAAAATCTACCAAAATTAAAATCCGTGTTGTAAGGTAAAAAACCAAGGTATTAATTATTCGCGAAAAAACGGAAATGAAAACCTGTCGATTCCGTGAAATTTTCAGTTGGCCAGGACAAGAATGCCGGCCCGTTGGGCCTCGTTCAACTATTTACGTAACTTCTGAGAAATTCCGGACAAGCTGTGTGGCGTTAACCGGGAACTGAGGACGCGATTCGAACTTTAAGTTGGTAACAAGTAGCCAAAGAAACGAAACGGCCCGACACAGATTATTTTAATGTTATTTAGGTTCTCAAATTTCGTTACGATTGATTGTTTTGATGGAGGAAACAGTCGAGAGCGGAACCTCAATTTTAAAAATTTTTTCGCAATATCTTTTAACTGAGATGTTCTTAATGGACAATTTTGTTTTTCGATAAATCTAGTTAATAACATTAGTACCTATATTAAATTAGAATTCCCAAATTGAAAGGGGGCCTCCTTTCCATTTTAGTATTTTCGCTCCTGTAGCGTCTTAAGGACGAAAATGTGTCCTCTTTGACAATATTTTTTTTTTTTTTTTTTTATGGGATAGGAGGCAAACGAGCAGACAGGTCGCCTGATGGTAAGCGATCACCGCCGCCCATGGACACCCGAAACACCAGAGGTGTTGGAGGTGCGTTGCCGGCCTTTAAGATGGGTGTACGCTCTTTTCTTGAAGATTTGAAGGTCGTATCGGTCCGGAAATACCGCAGGCGACAATTCATTCCACAGTTTAGCTGTGCGGGGCAGGAAGTTTCTGGAGAAACGCACAGTTGAGGACTGCCAGCCATCTAGATGATGACGATGGAAATGTTGTCGCGTAGGCCGATGGCGGAAAGAAGCGGTAGGGATTAATCCGAACAATTCCTCGGAGCACTCCCAATATTTGCAATTTTAGTTCCATTGCGTAAGAACTATTGATTATGACAAAACACAACGTCTAATCGAGCCCATGAACTTGAACGAGGATATCGCCTTAAGACTGCATACACTACTCTCCCAACGGTTCACTATTATCTTGCAGAAACTTTTTTCGCATATATTTGATTTGCACATAGTTCTTGGCAGAAACACCTTACGCAGAATATGCTTTGGCATAAATAATTTCGCAGATTTTTATGATACCGAATCGTACGTTGGCATAATGTTTTCTAGTAGTTTTCTATTCGAATAGTAATTTCGCAGATAATATTTAGTCGGCATAAAGTTGCAATTTGTTTTTTGATAGCGAGTCAGATGTGGTTGGGGATGCAAGATACCTAGGTAAGAGTCTCCTGCGAAACATGTGCAAAGTGTGTTTTTGACCAAAATTATTCTGCCAGATGAGAGTAACCCCTCCCAAGACTCCTATGGTTATACAGGGTGGGGCCTGTAACTAAAGCAAAAAATTAAAACAGGGACTGACTTAAGTATATAGAGTTATTACAACGTGGTTTTAATGTTACAAAGTTTTGAAATTAGGAGAAATAGTGATTTAAAGTTACGATTAGTAATTAATGAATTTACACCTAGCGATACTGTCGCTTAGCTATCGTAAAATATCTTGGTACCGGGCATTTTGACAGATTGTAACATTTGTGAATATTTGATTTGTTGTGAATTATTTTTTTAAAGAAAATAAACCAAAATAGTCCTTACGCCTATACATTTAGATTGACAGTCGTACGTAGTTACTATTTTGTTGACCATAATGTTTTTGAAATAGTTGTAATTACTTATTATCTTTGCTTATTATTATTGTCAATCTCCATAAATTCCTGAATTATGGTTTTGATTTAATGGTTTAAAAATGATTGCAACTTTATGGTTCGTTAATAATGTCAAGATTGTCAAGTTAGAACGGCAGATATTATCAGCAATTCAAAATGCCTAGAGTTCTGTATGATTCGCGGGAATTGTGCGAAATGATTCTCCTGTACGGCGAAACAAGAGGCAACGCACATCGTGCGCTGATGTTGTACGGTGAGCGATATCCCGATCGACGGCAACCACGCAACGGCCGAGTCATAACGAACGCCGTACAACGAGTACGCGACGACTTGCCTGTGACTGGAGCACGACTGCCACCCGCACCGCCACAGGGCCCTGGTGCGGCACTTAATGTAAGATTGGCATTAGAACAAAGAATTCTACGTCATTTTCGTCAAAGACCCACGACCAGCACCAGAAAAGCAGGCCGTCTATTTGGGGTGAATCACCGAACAGTTCAAAAAGTTTTAAAAAATCGAAAATATCACCCATATAAATTTTAAAAAATACAAGGTATGTTGCCAAGGGATTACCCAGTGCGACTTGCATATTGTGACTGGTTTTTAAGACAGAACCAAGAAAACTTGAACTTTGTGCGTAATGTGATATGGACGGATGAATCCACTTTCACAAATAATGGAATATGGAACCCAAAAAATACGCATTACTGGAGCGGCGACAACCCATTTCTTATGAGACAAACGGCACATCAGTACCGCATTTCCCTAAACGTCTGGGCTGCTATTCACGGGCGCACAATAATTGGTCCAGTTTTTATTGACGGCACATTAAATACGGCACGTTTTATGCAATTAATCGATGGGACCGTGATAGATTACTTTAATAATTTACCCGAGAACGTTAAAAATCAAACGTGGTTTCAACTCGATGGTGCACCTGCACATTCTGTTGTGCCAGTCCGACAAAGGCTGACTCAAATATTCGGTGATAGATGGATCGGTCGGTATGGTCCCCGAAGGTGGCCGCCGAGATCTCCCGACCTTACATGTTTGGATTTTTTTTTTTGGGGAGCAGTCAAAGATTACGTGTATTCGGCAGAAGTAGACACGGTCGAGATGCTGAGGAGAAGAATTGTTGAGGCGTTCGAAAAAATTCGAGAAGTTGATCTTGACAAAGTGCACCGTAACACACTCTTGCGTTATGAAGCGTGCAGTAGCCTTACCATGACTTTTTTTGAGTTAAAAAATACGTTACGTTTTCAGTGAGAGTTACGGAAAATGTATGGAAAAACTGAACAGCGCTCCAAGCGGAAACGCTCACGTACTAAAATTTTCATCGGTACCATAAGTTATTAACGTGTTTACTCCGAGTTTTCAATACGTTCCTAACTTTACAGCTAAGGCGCTCTCTTTCTAACTGTATGAAGTCAATAGAACCAGAAATATTTGACAGTCTCTAGTGAAAACTCAATACTTTACGTGAGTAATCATTGACAGTCACTAGCGTAAAAGTAAACCACCAATTCACTGTGATGTGTCATTACTGTCAAATTATATAACAATCCCACAACATTTTCACGATTATATTTGCAATTTTAAATACAATTATGACTAATATGTATTAATTTATAATATTACGTGAAATTCAAGAACAGCTTAAATGTAGCAGTTAGTCAGTAGTTCGATAAAAAGATAAACCAGTGATGAAACCAGTGTTTGATACTTTTACAAAGGTAATGAGTTATATTTATTCATCATTTTGTACTGTTTAGCGACAGTTGAGATGATTAATATTGCTTGCTTTCAGAAAAAGAAGTTATTATTGAAAACAATATTTCCATGCAAGCCGTATGGTATTCAGCAAACCCAACGTAGTAGAAGATTGTTCAAATTGATAAGGAATGAGGCAGTTACGAATCAACTGATTACCTACAGCAACAGGCAGTACCAATTCATAGGCATTTTTGTTCCTCAATGCAAAATACGTGTACCCATCCATAGTCACCATAACACCATATCTCGTGGGTTAGAAGTGAACCAAAGGAAAAAACTTCAAAAAAATTATCCTTTTACTGAAATAAAGTATATAATTCTGTGACTTTGTTTATTTTGTGATATTCTTGAGTAACAGGCTAAGTATTTAATAAATTGACGTGAAACGAAAACTTAAAACCTAAAATTCAGCGTTTCCGTACATATCAAACATCAATTACAACGACATCGACATAACGACAAAGTCTAAGGTAAGGTATGGAACTTTTGAAGGCCATTATGTGATGTATATGAAGATTATAATTTGATACAAAAGTGAGAGCATAGTGAAAAGAATTTTGAAACAAGTAAAAATTATATCCCATTTTTTGGCGGGGCACGTAGCCAAATGCACAAACGATTATGATAACATCGTTATCGTAGCTTAGCTATCTCTATCACTTTTCCGTATTGACGTGACAGAGCTAGACTGAATTTCGATCGGCGTCTAGCGTCAACGATTGACATTTTCAGCTAAGTCCTTGTGTCAAAATTGTCAAAGCTAATTTTTTATTTATTTATTGGGAGCATTGGCAACTTGGCCATCAGCTCAAACATACAATATTTAATACAACATACAAATAACAGGAATAACAATTACCATGTTAAACATAAAAGTAATAATTGCACATATTGAAATGCTAAACTTATGACTATTTAGTAACTACACAAAACAATGTTTTATGAATGAAAAGAAGTATTTTTGAACAATTACTAAATTATTTACAAAGCGCCAATAGTGTACATAATAAATTCATAAATTACAGGGTATAATTTTGGATATTTTAAAAGAGCCTTCAAGTTGATTTCCCGGTTCTTTGCTTGGCTGAAAATCCCGGGAATTCCCGGTATTTTCGGTAGGTACCGGTATTTCCCGGGAGCAAACTCTAATAGGGATAGGGATAGGGTTAGGGATAGGGATAGGGATAGGGATAGGGTTAGGGATAGGGATAGGGGTAATCGGTCGGCAAGCGGTAATTGTAAGCGATAATGCGAGAAAGTACTTTATACCCACCGACAATAGTGTCGAGATACGGGCTATGTGAGTTCTGTTGTATGTAGTTTCCCCAGTGCATATAGAATACATATCTACTCGTACCTACTACCTACGCTGTGGTCGCTGTGTAACATTTCTACAATTATTGCAAGCATTTCTTTAACACTTTCGAAACCGGGCTCTACGCGGCGCTACGACATTTTCGCTACATACGGGGAAACCCATGTAATCGGCTACGCTTCTACGAGCGGTGTGCCCGACAGTCGGGTTCTTGGTAGCGAAAGTGTTAAAGACAATAGTAATATGAGTAATCGAAAAAAACGCAGACAAACGTATGCATAGAAACCTACGGATCCAAATGAAAATTTTATTTTTTGTACATGTTTGAATAAGGATTCTTTTATTACGCGGGCGAAGCCGCCGGCAAAAGCTAATTCTATATATGATGCTATGTACCCTTTTTCTGCAAATAAAATATTTCTATTTCTTTACTCGAGAGAACATCACAAATAAACAAAGTCAATTAATGAAATACTTTATTTTAGTAACAGGATTATTTTTTTGGAGTTGAGGTTCCTTCCTTTATTGGAGTACTTCTATACATATACCTGTGATGATCATGGCCAATAATACCATTAAGTGCATCGCGGAACAAAAACACCTATAAATTGGTACTGCTTCCGGAGGTAATGAGTAGCGTATCTGCCACAGTGCCACAGTATTCATATTAATTGAACTATCTTCCATGTTGACTTGTTGACTGAATACCATACGGGTTTGTTCGGAAATGTTGATTTCAATAATAGCCTCCTGAGCCTCCATCATCTTTCTGAAACCAAAAACTGCTTTGAGCAATATAATCATCTCAACTGTAAATAGTACAAAATTATGGCCAAAAATAACTCATTACCTTATTTGATTTGTTTACTGGTTTATGATGAATTTCACGTAATATTATAAATTAATACAATATGTTAGTCATAATTTTATTTAAAACTGCAAAAATAATCGTGAAAATTCCGTGTGATTTTTGTATACTTAAGTTGACAGAAATGTCACGTCAGAATGACTTGGCCTATGGTTTGAGGCCTACTACCGAATACCGAAGTTATCGAAATGTGGACATGCGTCTCTTTTACTCTTATCAGTATGAAGTGAAAGAGGAAGAGTCCCTCAATGCGTATGTTTCGGAATTCGCAGTAGACCCTATATTGACAGATTTCGATAGGTAAATTTATGGAGATTAGAGGTAAGAAGCGAAAGCTTTAAGTATCAGAAGTGCACATATAAAAGAAAAGATAGGTGGCACTGGAATAGCAGGTACATAAGGGTTTGACAATCTCTTAGCCTTCTCGGTAGTGACCCCGCCTACGGAGCAAGAGGTCCCGGGTGCAAACCCTGATAAGAGCTTTTTTATTTTTTTCTACTACATAATATCTTTACCTGGATTATTTTATATTTTTACATACAATCACGCCAGTATCCCAT
Source organism: Leguminivora glycinivorella (assembly GCF_023078275.1). NCBI lineage: Eukaryota > Metazoa > Arthropoda > Insecta > Lepidoptera > Tortricidae > Leguminivora > Leguminivora glycinivorella. The sequence continues at coordinate 22,852,324 of NC_062976.1, forward strand.
TAAGGGGTAGGCAGAGCACATGAAACTACTCAAGTTCCAGTGCCACTTTTGGCAAATAAGGGGTTGAATGAAAACGAAATTGTGACATTGCAGTGACAGGTTGCCAGCCTCTCGCCTACGCCACAATTTAACCCATATCCCACTGTCGCCTTCTACGACACCCACGGGAAGAAAGGGGTGATGAAATTCTTAACCCATCACCACACGGCATATTTTATAATTTTAATATCAAAAAATATTTTGTTTTGTTACAACTTTTCGAAATTTCATTCGCAAGACTTACAACATTACCTAAGAATCCTAAGATGGGGCAAACAATGTAAAAGGGCTTAAGTTGACATTTTTATTAATAAAACAATAATTAAACACAATTAAAATACACAAAATGAAAATTTAAAAAAAATCAAAAATCAAAAAGAACGCTGTCAGGATCGAACCTGAGAACATCTGCATACGAAGTCAGCGCACTACCACTACATCTTGACTTGTTCGGTATAACGAAATCAGCCTAGAGAATAGAACGTCTAATGTCATGTCACGTCGCTGATCATTGAGCAAGACATGAGAGATTTGTAACCTCAATTACAAGGCATCAGCCGGTCATTTTTGCGACTGTTCTACTTCGACAGATTTTCCTCCTTACCTCTATTCTCCCTGGGTAAATTACATTTACTTATGATTTTAGTTCCATCGCGTAAACACCAGAGGCGTAGCATTCGTCTATAGTTCTTTCTCCGTTTATTCATAAACTTAGAAAGGGACAGAAGCAGCTTCTTTGGAGTGAAGTTAGGTACAATATAATGTAAACAAACGTAAACTCACTCACTTTCTAAGTAAAGTAATACGGCTCTCACTTGGGCAGCCCATGGTAACGGTACTGAGTTGAGACAAGTAGGCATGTATCGTAAATAAATATTTACATAATAGAAAATAGTTATTTGTTATACAAGGGGGCAAAGTTGTATTTTAACGCCGAGTGTGGAATTGGAAAACGAGCAAGTGAAAGGATTCTATAGTTGAACCACGAGCGAAGCGAGTGGTTCGAGAATTGAATCCTGAACTTGCGAGTTTTTTAACACACGAGAAGTAAAATACATTTGCACCCGAGTGTAACACAAAACTTTTCCCCTCATTATACCGAGGAAACTACAACGCAAAAAATGCGTTTATCACTGCTTCCAGTAGTTCCACAGGTGGTAAACCATCTTTATTACTAGATTCACCTTTTATCAATCTTAAAGCAGTTATTTTTATTTTATTCAAGGTCAAATTACTTTACCCACTAGTGGCTAAAATTCGTTTTCACCCGCTGGTATTAAAGAACAAAACACGTGTTTCCGAGCTAGTGAGGGGAAAAATAAATTACTGTAATTAACTTTTTTGTACTTTTTAAGTATAAGGTACTTAGAGCGTGCGCAGCCAGAGAGCGGTCTGCGTTCTGTCAGAGTTCCGAGTTCTGGTGACCGTTGACCGCTCAAGAGTTCCAACGCACACAGGCGGCGTTCAAATTCTCGCGTTCTAGTTTCGTTTGTGTCATTGTACATGCAACATATTATGTCACTGGAAAGTTCATTTTTCTATGAAGAATTATTGCTCAAAAATTCTACCGATTAAATTCTCCTTACAGATCAACAAGCGATTCGATATTTTTATTCGCATGTCGATTTATAGTTTCATTAATTGAGAAAAATAACGGCTAGTTGTATTTTTAGGGCATTGTAATTATTTATTAAGATCAAAATAAACATAACAGCATTTCGTCGTGTACTATCCGTAGATTCGACCTCAGAAATCCCTCCTTTTCCTAACCAATTCAGTATTTTTTCTGTGTTTGCAACCTCAGACATCCCCGCGTTCCAGCGTTCTCTGTCTCGGCGGGAAAAGAACGCTAGAACGCGGCATTCCGCTTTGACCGCCGCGGGAAGACTGCCCGCTGTGGGCGTTGTTGCTGCAGACTCGGTACATTCTAAAGAAATCAAAACTCTGAACGCGGAACGCAGAACTCCAGACCGCTCTCTGTCTGCGCACGCTCTAAACAGTCTGTTTAAAACTATGGTGTCTGTGGTCCATTACGCAAATATCATGAACTTTGTCATGAACCTTCACAGACATTCACACATTTGCAAATGATAACTTTTCGTTGTGTATTTTATTACCTACATGCTCGGAGGAAATATAGACTGGAGTAGCCTTCATGTTGCGTCTACGTACAAATAATTCTGCCAAGATTCGCGGGAGGTGAGGAAATAACACATGTAAAGGAGTACTCACAAATGCAAAAAATATTATTGTCAATACACACGCACATTATGATAAAAAAATAACACATGCTCATTATGATGATCAATGTCTCATTACGATGTCAATATTATTATATGCTCTATTCTGATTGAAATTAGGTTAATTCTTACAAAATATATAAATGAAGTCTCGTGGGGAGTGCGTCTTTTTATGAATAAATTGATACATAAATATCGACCCTATTGTAAACCTCATTAGGTAACTTCTTAAACAGCAAAAAATCGAAGTCTCGTGGGGAGTGTTCGTGACGTAATTTCTACCCACCAACAAATTTCAAATCGATTGCATTCGATCACATAAATCGATATTCGATGACGTATGACAAAAATATTATCATTTAGATAATAAAAACAGTAATATAACAATATTAAAATCACTTACAAATGGAATATTATGCCATCTTTTTGCAAACTTGAGGTATTTAAGCGCTTATTACAAGTGTTCACAGCACACGCGGGCATTTTTAATTACCAGTGATATGTGTCGTGGCGATTCTGTGAATGAGCATGAATCGATTGTGAAATTGTATTTACGTGACTTTATGAACATTTGTTCAAGTTTTTTGGCAGAGGGGTAAGTAACTGAAAGGCTACTCCAGTCTATATTTCCTCCGAGCCTACATGTCTATTGAAAACATACGTCAAGTTGATAAGATACATCAAAGTTGTGCAAAAAAGCAACAATTTATTAAATTACAACGCACGTAAAATATGCAGGTACCAGATACCTATCACGAAAGAAAAGCGAAAACAAACCGAGCTTTGTGTAATAGTCGCGTTACATTCAACCCATTGCAACGAAAGTGCAGCCGCCAAATATGGTTCTGTTTGTGATCGCTGTATGCATCACAATTTTCACAGAAATTCTTTGTAAAAGGTGAAACTCTAATTCTCAAAAGATACTAACAAGCTGTATCTGGACGGGGTCAATTGGAGGACAAGCCACACAGAGTAGTTGCGGCTGAGAAATAGAAACATCTTCAACAAACTATTAAATGTGCAATTTACCTTGTGAAGTGATTACCCAGTAATATTGGAATTGGAATACCTAATTTTTATCAGTGATTTCATTTATTGTTGGAACTTCTTAATAAACAGTAAGTTACGTTAAAACATGATTTGCTTACTTTTATCCTTTCGTTACTACACCTTAAACCTGGGTACCTACTTTAAAGAAAATAGTTACCTCGCGTTGAAATAAGTGATTAAGTACCTATGTAATTTAGATCAACTGCATTGCATACGTTTAAACAACATTGTTAATAGGATTAATAATAAGTATTATTGAAAACGATCCCAAATGTCACTGTCAAGTATTTCGCCTGGACATAATGTTTGAGGTACATTACTTGCTCGATTAAGTTTGTTAGAAAATAACAGTAAATTTATTTTTCATTTTAATTAATTAATACCATTTGTACGTGATTACTGATTAGTTAAAGGGTGTATATTTTAATTTTTTGCTTTAGTTACAGGCCCCACCCTGTATGTGTAAACTTGGAAACATAACCTTAAGAGCCAAGGCTGTCAACTAATCAAAGCCAAGCTTAGTGCTTTGCATACATCTCTCCCGCGGGCACCGTCAAGTCTTGGATTATCATTTTATGACCACGTTTATGGCTCCGATGATCCTGGCGAGATTGTTTCGTGAAAAACGTATGGTTTTATGGAAGCCTATAAAGATGACGTGTGTTTGAAATTGTTTTAAAGGGGGATAGGTGATTTGTTTTTCGGCAGCAGTAGTTTTGGAGTTCCATAGCTTAATTGTTTCATGTAAGTTTAAATATTTTATAAAATCGTTAATTGCTTTTATTGAATATTCTTCACAAATTCTTTTTTTTTCTTATAAATAACACAAATTTCAGTATATTCATGTGTTCTGCCTACCTTTTTAGGGAAAACTAGTTAACGTGAATTTATGTATAAGTACTTAAACATATTGACGTTAATTGCGTACCTACTACTGCCAGTTTCTTAATATTAATTTTTGTCATTTTTTTTGTTTACTGTAACTTACAAGTAGTAAAAAATATAGGTAGGTACTTTACATGTTGCACAACACATCACACATAATTAGACCAAAAGCCTCACTAAGCTCCAAAACACTTGACTTTCTCCGCACTGATCAGACTAAAACTTTCCTACTTTAAAGGTCTCTGATAAATGAGGGTAGGCGGCATAACTAAGCGCCGCGGTCCGGCCGCGGGCCGCAAGACATCAGTCTCACTTCGACCGCCGCGTTGGCCGGACGTGCGGGAGAATTAAAAATTAACGGCAGGATGCGATTTATCGGTGTATTGGGTTCCCTTGATTAGTCTGATGCTAAGTGATTTGGGTTTGTTTTCTGTTAACGTATGTTGGGGGTTTCTGCGGATGTAGATACTGAAATTTGGCCAAAATTTTTTTTAATACCACGTCGGTGGCAAACAGTTATACGGCCCGCCTGATGGAAAGCGGTTACCGTAACCTATGGACGCCTGCAACTCAAGGGGTGTCGCATGCGCGTTGCCGACCCATTAGAAACTGAATATTGTTTACTAAATTCCTACTGACACACATAATGTTTTCTTTCCAAATCATATACATGTGAGTGTCTGTCTTATTCTTCTTCACGATTGGCCGCTTAATCGATTTCGATGAAATTCGCTATGGTTTTTTTTTTGGCTAGAGCGAGATCATAAGTTACAGTTTTTATTAATATTCATTGTCATCACAATTCGATGCAGGAGATGGTTAGTAATATTGCATACATACGACCTGTATTGCTACATACTATACTTACATTCAATTTCATTATTAACAAAAAGAAACAAGTGATTGGTTTGTATGTTTTGTAACAGATTCAGTAGTACTGTTAATCAATCAACAACACAATCATTCTCGATAGACCCAGTCTTAAGATCCAAAATGAATCTAACGAAACTTATTTTTCTTCATAGATCCAAATGTACTCATATAACTAGAATGTACCTATTAGCGTGTATATCTTATTCAGGTACCTTTCTGAATATTTTCACTCTAAAAACACTATGATTCCTTCCTTTTCAAATTCTTTATCACTAGTAAATTTTTCATGGCGGCCATTTTGAATCACACACAACCACATACTCAAGTGAAAGATATAGTCCCTTGTCGTCAATAGCAATTGAGGTGTTTTCAATGTAGCGGGTAAGAAAATTGGGAGTAATCAGTAACGCCGCGGTGCCGCTGAAATACGACCCAGAAGGATCGTTACTGTTGCTCGCACAGATTTGTGAGGCAGACGGGAAAAATAATGTAGAAAATATTCCTGTTTTTTTTCATTAATTATTCGAAGGCGCCGGTAGCTTAGCGGTAAGTACGTGCGAATTTCGTTCCGAAGGTCGTGGGTTCGAACCCCGGCTCGCAGCAATGAGTTTTTCGGAATTTATGGGCGAAATGTCATTTGATATTTTTTGCCAGTCGCTTTTCGGTAAAGGAAAACATCGTGAGGAAACCGGACTAATTCCAATAAGGTCTAGTTTACCCTTCGGGTTGGAAGGTCAGATGGCAGTCGGTTTCGTAAAAACTAGTGCCTACGCCAAATCTTGGGATTAGTTATCAAAGCGGACTCCATGAGCCGTGGCAAATGCCGGGATAACGCAAGGAGGATGATGATTATTCGAAGGCCGCGCCCCACGTTGGGCGCCACGCGTCAGCGTTACAAAAAGGATCTAAAGTATAATTGTAAAGAGAAGATTGAGCTGTCTAAGAATAATAATAAACTCTGAAAATAATAATTGATTAATTTAATACATTTTTATTCTACTAGAATACACATAAAAATCAAATGCGCTCCCATACGGGGTAGGTAGAGAACATGAAACTGTTCAAGCTCCAGTGTCACTCCTGGCAACTAAAGGGTTGAAAGAAAACTAAATTGTGACTGCAATAGGTAGGAGTGAAAGGTTGTCAATGCATCGCCCACATTACAATGGAACCCATATCCCACTATCGACTTCCACGACACCCACAGATGAAAGGTATGAAAGGGGGTAATAAAACTTTTGACGAAACGAACATTCTATTTCATACCTTAATTTCGGCGCCCGCCAAGGCAATTTTAACCCCCGACGCAAAAACGACGGGGTGTTATAAGTTTGACGAGTCTGTCTGTCTGTCTGTACGTCTGTCTGTCCGTCTGTCTGTCTGTCTGTCTATTTGTCTGTCTGTGGCACACACACAGGTGTCTGTCTGTGGCATCGTAGCTCCCGAACGGATGAACCGATTTAGATTTAGTTTTTTTTTTGTCTGAAATCTGAGTTAGTCGGGATTGTTCTTAGCCATGTTTCATGAAAATCGGTCCACTATGTCGGGGTCGGCGGTTTTTCAAAATTTTAATTTTGTGGTTAGGTTATTTACACAGTATTTAACATTTACGGAAACGGGTCTTTTTTGTGGAAATTTTTTAAACAATAATTTAGCAAACTGACTGTACTTGGTTGTCCCCTCTACAGCCTTATTCTCTGCCGGCGCAAAATGGTTAATATTCATGACAATCCGCGGCCGCCAGTGAAATTGGTTGCCATTTTTTACGCCCTCACTCGGAGCGCCACTTTAAAAGAAACTTCCTATCTACTGAGAAACAAAGACTTTCTGGGGTAAGTAATTGCGCTTGCAAACTGCGCTTTGGATTTCGGGAGTGGTTTGTTTAATTAAAATTGTTTGGAATTTGTGTCTCTTAGTTTTTAGGGCTTTCAGACTTAGCTAAGATCCGAAGATTCCGAAGAAAAAGAAGTAGGTAACTACAGAAGTCCTTTCGTGAAGAGTAAAGATTACAAAATGTCCATCTTGGTAATGATATAGACAGACTCCCACAGTATGCAAACTTCAATCACGTTAGGCCCTTAAAGCTTTTTTATATTTCGTCCCTAAAGTGAACCAAATAGTAGCAAATAATTTTAACGCCAATTGCAATATCATAAAAAAATATGTTAAAAATAACGATGAAGAAGCATTGATTTCAGATTTATTATAATAATTACTATTACCTAGTTACTACAGTCATAGATTTTAAAGATTATTACTAGGTTAAAGAAACTGTAATATTACTAATTTGAAAAATAAACAGTTTAAATTTTAAGTTTTTTGACCAATAAAGTGAGTGAAAATTCATTTTCTGAGTTGCGAAAGTGACGCGAAGTATTTTTAGAGTCAACGGAAAGGTAATAAATGCATTCTTCGAGCATTTAGATGTCTAAAATACCAAATAAATATTTCAGCCAGGATAGACAAGTCTTGAAATCAATCAAATTCATCATCAGCTAAGAAAATATCGTACTATGACATAGATCTAAAACTATATCGAAATGACAGCAGCAATATCCCCTCAAATGCTCGTATAGTTTATGGCTAATATCAATTAAATACAAACATGGCTGGGTCCGGCAGATTTGATGAAATTTCCGGACGGACGCTACTCGTCCCGGACCGGATATTACGGACGGTCCGGCCGCTGAGCGACGCTAGTTTTTGGCGAGAATGACCTTGATGTTCTTTATGTTTGTGGTGTTTGTTTTGACAAGAGTTTTTATATTTAGGTACACGGACTATGGTTTTATTAAATAACTCGTGTGCAATTTGATTTGACCTTTAAAAACTTCACTCTCTATCCCTTCACCTATTTCCACGTAAAAAAATCACGTCTATTCGTCGCTTTGTTTTGCCGTGAAAGACGGGCAAACAAACAGACATACACACTTTCCCATTTATAATTATTAAAAATAGTATTTTGCCCGCGGCTTCGCTCGCGTCAGAAAGAGACAAAAAGTAGCCTGTGTCACTCTCCATCCCTTCAACTATCTCCACTTAAAAAATCAAGTCAATTCGTCGCTCTTTTGCCGTGAAAGACGGACAAACAAACAGACACACACTTTCCCATTTATAATATTAGTATAGATCCAGAATAACTCTCAAACGTGTCATCGCTTGGAAACGAAGAAGCATCTGAAACGTACCTACCTACTGCAGAATTCAAATTCCACATCCCAGTGACGAATTGTTCCTCCCGTGTCCCACCAGCTGGGACGTGTCGACAGGTTGGAACAAACGGAGTGGAACACGGAACAGAGATGCTTAAGACGCGTTTGTTCCGTAAAATGTATTTATGAAGAACGCTTTGAAATCTTATGAACGGTACTATTCATTTTTAACCCCCGACGCAAAAACGACGGGGTGTTATAAGTTTAACGTGTCTGTCTGTCTATCTGTCTGTCTGTCTGTCTGTCTGTCTGTTTGTGTGTGTGTGTGTGTGTCAGTCTGTGGCATCGTAGCTCACGAACGAATGAACCGACCTAAGCCACGTTTCTTGAAAATCGGTCGACATTGTCGCGGTCAGGGGTTTTTTTCAAAATTGTAATTTTGTGGTTAGGTTATATAGAATACGTCTTGTTCTAGTGTTTTAGTGGTACATACCGAAAATAATTCTTTAAAAATGTGATCAAAATTGCAATACACAGCCATCAAATAATAGCTACAACCTTTTTGATCTTCGATCTCCCATTGTTTTTCACACATGGCCGGAAAATCTCAATATTTGTTGCACTAAAACACGTCATAACAATATATTTAGTCATATACAGAGTGGGGCCTGTAACAAAGGCGAAAAATTGAACGGTAGGCTATTCTCCTTATACTGATCAACATTTGTTCAGTGACTTTTAAAAATTATGAAGTCTTTAAATTTTTAATTTTTCATACAAAATAAATATTAGCTTCAATGTACGCCATTATTGTTATCATTGACGTTGTCTGTCACACTTTAGACTTAACAGAATTCGCAATACATTACCTCTTAGAAAAAACTTTCAAGGGTGATAAAAATCAAAATACAAGTTATTTTTAAAAGTCGCCGAACAAATGTTGATCAGTATAAGGAGAATAGCCTAGAGTTCAATTATTCACCTTTGTTACAGTACAGGCCCCACTCTGTATAAGAAAAAAATGAATAATAAAGAGCTTAAATAGCGAATTTTAATAAATCGGTCACTTGGGTTAAAACGTCTTTTAAATTATACTTTACTATTTAAAACCTCTCTGTTCGAAGTATGTTCAATTAGTCGCCAAACTTTTAACAGTAATATTATGTTGTGTTTTGAAAATATCTTCAATAGTCTTTACCCCGTTTAACTACGTAACTACATACAGCAACTAATTAAACATATCGTCACTACTTTTAAAAAAACTTGTATCTTCGTCTGTCATTGAAAAGAAAATTGTAGTAAGTATGTATGGAATGCATATAGACTTACTGCGTTTTAACTTTGAGGAACAGCGTGAGATACGAAATTTTTTAAAAGTAGTGACGATATGCTAGTATGTTACGGTATTTAATTAGGTAATTAATTATGACTGTTGTAGGTATTTTACTCGCGTTAAAACTACACCTAGGGCCTGTAACCATGGTAACAGACAAAAGTTAGTTGCACGTTAGTTGACTACATCTTCTTCATTCCTACTTTAGAATTTTCATTAATATACAAGACGAGAGGATTCTGGACATGAAATAGGTGTGGCCAGAGCATATTCAGAAAGCGAGCTACCGTACTACGTGGCACAACCAACCAATATCAATTGAACCTCAATTTATTACAAAATTCTATCTATAAACTTTTCTTTTGTTATCTATGTATAAACACCACACAGGCGGTGAAGGGTTAAGAATTTCACCACCCCCTTTCTTCCTGTGGGTGTCGTAAAAGACGATTATGGGATATGGGTTAAATTGTGGCGTAGGCGAGAAGCTGGCAACGTTACTGCAATGTCACAATTTCGTTTTCTTTCAACCCGTTATTTGCCAAGAGTGGCACTGAAGCTTTAGTAGTTTCATATGTTCTGCCTACCCCTTTATGGGATACAGGCGTGATTGTATGTATGTATGTATGTAAACTTTTCTAATAGAGTGCAAAGTAATTTCATACAAATTTTGAAAAAATGTCTGCTGGCTGCTGGCTGGTACCGCTGGTACTTAGCAGTATTTACGTATAAATGACGATTTTGAATCGTAAATAATGAATAGATTGCTGGATTTGATTTAGCTTGATGTTTTATAGTTACTATTTTGTTCGTATTGGTCTGGTGAAAAATTTTGTGTTTCACTCGGTGGCAAAGTTACTTCGTGCCTTCAAACCCTCGCAACGCTCAAGCTTCCACATTTTGAAATAGGTACTCACGACGCTCGCGGTTCAATATTGGAATCATCTGCAATGTCACAATTTCGTTTTCTTTCAACCCCTTATTTGCCAAGAGGCAGAACACATGAAACTACTAAAGCTTCAATGCCATTGAAGCTTTAGTAGTTTCATGTGTTCTGCCTACCCCTTTATGGGATACAGGCGTGATTGTATGTATGTATGTATGTAAACTTTTCTAATAGCTCACTTTTAGCTCTAGTATAGTTATTTGTTTAACTGCACGTGCCAATATACCCGAGCAAGCGAATGATTCCAATATTGAACCGCGAGCGTCGTGAGTACCTAATTCAAAATGTGGAAGCTTGAGCGTTGCGAGGGTTTGAAGGCACGAAGTAACTTTGCCACCGAGTGAAACACAAAATTTTTCACCAGACCAATACGAACAAAATAGTAACTATAAAACATCAAGCTAAATCAAATCCAGCAATCTATTCATTATATTTTATGATTCAAAATCGTCATTTATACGTAAATGCTGCTAAATAAGTACCAGCGGTACCAGCCAGCAGCCAGCAGACATTTTTTCAAAATTTGTATGAAATTACTTTGCACTCTTGTGGATAAAATTCAATTTTGCTGTTTTCGAAGAATCAAGAGGGCCTTTACCAGCCCCGAGAACCTCTAAAGGAACAGTAACCGTAAACTTATCGATAACTGAAAAAAAAATCCTTTACCTTAAGGCTCATTTAGATTTCGTGCAACTCCATCGGCCTATCAAATGCCGCTTGGTGATGAAAGTCGCATGCGAGATCTCGTACCGTACCGTAAGCCCGGAGGTTTCGATGAAAAGGGTCGCATGATCAGTGAATATGCTTGTTGAATCACCCAAGTAGTTGGGATTGCTCTCCTGTGGCCAGGCCAGTCCATACTGGTTATATTGGCCGTGAAATATTACTCCCCTGATAGCTTTCTGCTTCTAGCTTTCAACAATGGCGTGTTAAGATGACAGATGTTGTTATGTAATATTTTGCCTCAAATCATTACGAGTGGGTTAATATAGTATTAAGTAATAGTCAAAAAAGATGAGTGGCGTAGGTAACAATTTGAGGCGAAGTCGAAAATTGTTATTAAGTAAAACGCCACGAGTATTTTTTGACTCAGTTAAACACCGTTGCATACAATACTTTTTCTACGACCTTGCACTTAGTTTTTAATAGTTTTCTTGAATAACTTTCGTGAAATTCACACTGTTTCCTTTATTTTGACGCAAAGGTTTGAACTGTCAGCTCAGCTGCCCAAAGCCTTCCCGCGCACGCGCGCAGTATCGTTATAACAATGCGTTGCCATGGTTACAGAGCCAAACAATGCGTTTTCAGTTTTTTCAAAGCCGGCGGACGCTGGCTTTGGGAATAGACTTTTATGTAGGGTTTTAAAGATCTATGCACGACCCTGTAAATGACGAATAACAGTTCGGGAGTAGGAAAAAGGATTTTTATAGCATCGCACATTTCTACGAAAATTATAGACAAAAATAAGAAAAACTCGTTTTTTTTTAATTCGTAAGTCAATTAAATTCAAACATGACATTGTCGTCAGATAAAGGTCTAACAATTAGGATTCCGTAGCCTGACTAAAACGGGACCCCATTACTAAGAAAGACTCCACTCTCCGTCCGTCTACCTGTCTGTCTGTCCGTCTGTCCATCTGTTTGTTTGTCCGTCTGTCTGTCCGTCTGTCCGTATATCTGTTTGTCCGTCTGTCTGTCCGTCCGTCTATCTGTCAGTCACCAGGCAGTGCACTTAATACCGATTTCTCTGCCATTTTCACTGAAAGTTCCATAATAATATAGTTATCTCGTTCGGTCACATTCTCCTTCTCTCAAGTCAACTCTATACTATTGTACCTTTGTATTTTTATCGTAGGAATGCATAATTAATTGGCACTAATCAAATCAAAGCTGATCAGTGATCACCGCAAATTAAAAAGTTAAAAACCTTTGAGGAAAGTAGCCACTCCTCGTTAGTATCGCAATAAATAGTAGCCGCCAATAAAGCCTTTAGTTATTCGTTTTGCCGGACATCACACATTCCGTTTAGAGCCGGCAACTACTGCCCAAGTAACAAGCGGGCATCAAGGCCAATTCAAACTAACTGTTACGTACATCTTCGTAAACCACTCATAATAAGCAAATAGTACACTGAACAGCTTGTGACTTTTAACAAGCTTTTATTTAACTTACCTTGTTAGTAGTATGTTAGTTTGGGTCAAAACCTAGAAGCTAAATTTGACCCAGTTCCCGGTTTCCGATTGTGCTAAAATTTAGCACACGTATGGAAATCACGTGACAATGCAATATTATGGTATCATGGAGCTGATCGGATGATGGAGCAGAAAGCTGGTCATAGGAACTCTGTTATGAAACGTCTTATCCCCATCGAGTAAGGGGTTTTTAGAAACGTCTTGGAGAGCAGTAGATGACTGTTGAAAAAAAGGTACAGTCAGCGATAGAAGCTTGTGCCAAAAATGAAATTTTTGCCTATAAACTTTTAATGTGATGTATCTAGAAAGTTAAACCGAACCGCTTTGCAAGACGCTATAGCTGATGACTTGTGCCCACGTAACGCGACAGCAAATGTCCAAATACTGAATAGCTTAGCTTGTAACTGTTTATGTTTAATGGTTTAGTGCTATTGCGAAACGCTTTATGTATGTCCATCGCTCTTCCACGTAGCAGCGACAGTGACAATTACGTTTCGTTCGCTTGGCCTGAACTAGGGTACGTAGCTAAATGCACAAACGCTCACGATAATATCTGTTTCGTAGCTATCTATCTCTATCGCTCTTGCATATTGGCGCGACAGAGCCATACTGACTGTCTAGCGACGACGATTGCCATTCGGCTACGACGGCAGTACGCTAGACGCTGCCGCTTATAACTTGCGTCCACGTAAGGGGACAGACACTCCCGTCAGCATAACGAATGTCTAAACACTGAGTAGCTGATGAACAATCTGCATACTGGAGCGATGCGATCTGTGTTTGGGACACAGAGAACCTCCTATAGAGTGGCAATCTTGTATATTTTGTTCGCGATACGAGTCACCAGTGTTTGGGGTGCGAGGAGCGGGCGGGGAATGTGTTAAGTGCGCTGTGATTGGTCGTTTCAAGGACGGCGGGCAGTCGCGCCAGATGAAAAGGGACAGAAGTATGACTGTCCCTCTACTGACGCGTAAGTGGCCAATGTAAGTTGACCTATGCCGGCTCTGAATAAATTATAAAGATGACTTATTTGTGGAATGTAATGCCGTCTGTTTTTAAATTTGAGCTTCTTGTTACCTTTCCACACCATTTCACACTGTAGTGGTGGCTTGTAGGTGGCCTCTGTAGGTGGACATCTTTAAGGCATCAAAATACCCTTTTCCAATTTTTTAGTGCGAAAAACACGCGCTGCTTTCGGGTCTGTTACTTGGTCGATACTAATCGGGCACGGCAAGCGCCCGCGCTTATATCAGTGCAAATACTAGGAAGGCTGGCGACCGCGAGTCGTCTTGTAATGGATGTCTATAGGGGTTGGTCTGTGGTTTGGGATTAGTCGCGACTATTGATACACACGGCACGAATATTAAAACAACAGCTTTTGACTGTTTTTGATTTGTTTGATCCAGAAAGTTGATCCTTTGCGGTAGACGTTACAGCTTATGAATTGCGTCCATGTAACGCAACAGCGAATGTCCAGACACTGAGTAGCTTGTAACTGTTTAATGCTATTGCAAAACGCTTCATATCTGTTTATCGCTTTTCATATAGCAGCGACAGCAGGGTTAGCACATGATTGCCTCGAGAGTATATTGCCGCGAGGTAGACTACCCGTCCTTATGTCTTTAGTACAGTCAGAAGATGACGTGTGACCTATCTCGCGGCCACACACTCATCGCGGCCATCACGTGCTAGGCCTACAGAGACAATTGCGTTTCGTTCGCTTGACCTGGACCAGTACCTTAGAGCTAGACGCTATCGCTTATGACTTGCGTCCACGTAACGCGACAGACACTCCCGTCAGCATAACGAATGTCCAAACACTGAATAGCTGATGAACAATCTGCATACTGGAGCGATGCGGGCTGTATTGGGATTAGTCGCGACTATTGATACGTTAAAACGTACCAATCACGATGCGGGATATTCCTTTTTGTATCTGTATCTTTACCATGAGCGTGACAGAGACAGAGCGAACACGTGTGACGTGTTCATAGTCGCTAGCGACTTCCGCTCGCCCCAGGACGATTTCACGGATGGATGGACGATTTTAGACTAGCATGTTTTTAATCCCCGACGCTAAAACGACGGGGTGTTGTACGTTTGACGTGTCTGTTTGTCTGTGTGTGTGTCTAAGAGTTTTGAATGATTCACGGTTATTTTCATTAGACTTATATTGACCGGGATATAGACCGTGATTACCTTTTTGATTTTTGTCGAGCTCCCGATATTTCACGGGTAATCACGGTCTATATCCCGGTCAATATAAGTCTAATGTGTGTGTGTCTGTCTGTGGCATCGTAGCTCCCGAACGGATGAACCGATTTAGTTATTTTTTGATTGAAAGCTGAGTTAGCCTGGAGTGTTCTTAGCCGTGTTTGATGGAAATCGTTCCATTATGCCGGGGGTTTTTCAAATTTTAATTTTGTGCTTAGGTTACGATCGTAGCGCGTTAAAATTTGGCGCCTATGCGCTCTTTAGACAGGGTGTAATTTTTATAACCGGCAATATTTAAGGAAATAATTATATGAAAACCTGCTTTACTAAAAAAAAAAACAACATTCATACAATGAACAATAAGCGCTTGGCGGCGCATCAGGATGAAAGTGGTAGATTTGTAATGTTTTGTAAAAAAATACCTAGAAAAGTCTAGGTTTTATACAAAAAATTACAAATCTAGCCATCGCTTGACATATTCAATTCAATTCAAAACCTTTAATGTCATAAACAACACATGTCAAAAATACAAATACATACACTATGTTCTCATTTTAAAAAGAAATCATTTAAACTTGGTAACAATATAGGTAGTTATTATTTCACAACTTAATTACAAGAATTCAGTCATTTGAGGGTAGGCGTTTATCAGGAATAACTTACTGAAACGCTTACGTGACTGCCCACAGCATACCGAATGAGCCAATCGGCCCAGTCCCCCTGGGGCGGGTTGTAACAGCCTTCCGATTAACTGGCGTGTTTTAATTCCCGACCTATTAATATTAAGTCGATTATGAAACTAGCGACACGATTGCCCTAGTTGGAACTTTTATAAACGCTCTAAAGTACAGTGGGGCAAATCTCGATTGGGGGGCAAATGTAACTGGTCCATTTTTTTCATGTTTTACAATGATTGCATTATTAAATAGAGTGTCCAGCGGTTATATATGGTAGGTGTGTTCAGTGGATACATGTAGAACTCAACATCATAGTGTAATAATGGAAAAAATGGATCAGTTACAATTGTCTCCCAGTCGATATTTGCCTCGTTGTACCTTATAGCCTGTGTCTTAAGGCATTTAAAAAAAAATGTAACTACCCGAAAATGTACAAATTGTTTATTTACGTTCTTTTTAACCGACTTCAAAAAAGGAGGAGGTTCTCAATTCGACTGAATGTTTCTTTTTTTTTTTGTATGTATGTTATAAATATCTAAAAGTAAAGTCACCGGCATAAATAAGTGATGATTTCTGTACCTTGTCGCATTTAATCATTTGACAACTTCGTATGACATTTCAAACAAGATGTTAATGTGACATGGTACAGAAATCATCACTTATTTATGTGACGTGTTATAAATGACGCTTCTTCAAACATAACTTGATCTAGAGATGATTTTTTTGAGGTAACACTCGACTTCGAATCACGTCGTGAAAACACGAATACTTCTTTTTTTGGCTTGTTGTTAAGGTTTGCATTTTAATGAGATACATTTTTTTATCCATTACCATTTTTAACTCTGATTATATTTGTAACTAACATAAATGA
The DNA here is from genome assembly GCF_023078275.1 of Leguminivora glycinivorella. Classification (NCBI taxonomy): domain Eukaryota; kingdom Metazoa; phylum Arthropoda; class Insecta; order Lepidoptera; family Tortricidae; genus Leguminivora; species Leguminivora glycinivorella. The sequence continues at coordinate 22,868,795 of NC_062976.1, forward strand.
ACTCCAAGTAAGTAAGTAGTTTGAAAAGCAAGTGCTGGTGGCCTAGCGGTAAAGAGCGTGCGACTTTCGATCCGGAGGTCGCGGGTTCGAACCCCGGCTCGTACCAATGAGTTTTTCGGAACGTATGTGCGAAATGTCATTTGATCTTTGCCAGTCGCTTTTCGGTGAAGGAAAACATCGTGAGGAAACCGGACTAATTCCAATAGGCCTAGTTACCCTTCGGGTTGGAAGGTCAGATGGCAGTCGCTTTCGTAAAACTGCCTACGCTTGGGATTAGTTGTCAAAGCGGACCCCAGGCTCCCATCATCATCATCATCATCATCATATCAGCCCTATATCGCCCACTGCTGAGCATAGGCCTCTCTTCTAGTACGCCACTTGTCCCGGTCCTGAGCTAGTCTCATCCAGTTGTGACCCGCAATTTTCCAGATGTCGTCCACCCAACGAGCTAACGGATGCCAGGCTCCCATGAGCCGTGGCAAATGCCGGGATAACGCAAGGAGGATGATGGTGAAGGAAGTATTCTGAAAGAAATGTGGTAAATCTTTAAACAAAATGTCTTAAATATGTTCGACCCACAGACCAACCCCTATAGACATCCATTACAAGACGACTCGCGGTCGCCAGCCTTCCTAGTATTTGCACTGATATAAGCGCGGGCGCTCGCCGTGCCCGATCAGTATCGACCAAGTAACAGACCCGAAAGCAGCGCGTGTTTTTCGCACTAAAAAATTGTAAAAGGGTATTTTGATGCCTTAAAGATGTAGTGTGAAATGGTGTGGAAAGGTAACAAGAAGCTCAAATTTAAAAATAGACGGCATTACATTCCACAAATAAGTCATATTTATAATTTATTCAGAGCCGGCATAGGTCAACTTACATTGGCCACTTACGCGTCAGTAGAGGGACAGTCATACTTCTGTCCCTTTTCATCTGGCGCGACTGCCCGCCGTCCTTGAAACGGCCAATCACAGCGCGCTTAACACATTCCCCGCCCGCTCCTCGCACCCCAAACACTGGTGACTCGTATCGCGAACAAAATATACAAGATTTCTACTCTATAGGAGGTTCTCTGTGGTTCGACCGGAAAGTTTCTTCCGCACGAAAGTCAATGTGCAGAATGCACCTTTTCTTTATTTCCGATTATCGATGCAGGGTGTCTTTTCACACAGGTATGTTTCATTTATGCAGTAGGCAAAACAAGATACGGCATATTAAAGCAATACAAGGGTTTTAGGATCTTTAAAGTTAGACTGCAGTGTGTAATTGCGACATTTAAATTACTGTTGAAAAATATCATTACAATGCGCGCTGAATTATTTATTATGAAAAAAAAATAGTTTTTGAATGGTAAAACTTAATATAATAACATTCAGAAATAGCCAAGATTCATAAACAAAATGTCAGTGCTCATCTCACAAATAAAATGATCTTACTAGGATTCGAACCTAGAATCACCGATTGACCGGCTTCACAGGCAGACCTACGGTCAACACCCGAAAGATACACCCTGTTTTTTTTTAATTCCGTTAACTTTAAGGCATGGTTCTTTAGATCAAATACAATTAATTTCTCTAAGAAACTAGCGTCTCAACTCTTACGGTTATCGAGTTATTAAAAAAATAAAAATAATTACTGAACGTGTGTGTGACAGCCTTTACCACTTCCCAATGTTATTTGTTTTGACATGTGTTGTCAATCACTTGACACTAACTTGAAAATTATTCTTAAGGGTCTCTCACACTAACTAATTCATTTATCATGTATGAAAACGACGAAAAAAATGTTTTTGCGACAACTAAAAGTGATATACAGGTTGGTTCCTGATAATGAACCTAACAACGTGTCGAATTTAACGGAAACAAAAAAAACACGGTCTATACCCCTCCAAACGACTACTATACTATTTTTTCTATACTTGAGAGTCATCCTGTATGCCCATAGACATATATTGTACTGCACAGACAAAACCTACATTTGTACTCGCGGTCGCGAATTTCCCGGTACATTAGCCCCCGTTGTTTTATGTCCGACATTTCGCTCCCAAGTGAAATAGCTGTTTTGAATATTCCCAGTTTTTTTTCAGAAGGTTTTCTTAAACTTGTGAAAAATCTAGTGTAATTTGAGTTTAGTGATTCGTTTTAAAAGCATAATAATTAATTTGTAAGTCATGCCGCCTTTATTTTAGAAAGAATTTCTCGTTCTAAAATTATTGAAACATTCACGTTTTTGTTTATTATTTTATTCGTGTTTGTTTAGCACTGGCACCTAAATAGTACATTATGATACAAGTGCGTAGAAAAGGAAGTTCGAAACGAGTGGCGATAAATTAAAACACGACCGAAGGTCAATTACCTTTTTGCACGTGTATCGTGCGACGTTTTTCAGTACAGATGGCCCTCCGAAGTTTCGACCTGACATATAATGAACTACTCCTCGCACTAGTGCTTAAAAAAACATCATCTATACTGAAAAAAATATATTTTTTTATGGAAACATCACGTGGTCACGTGGAGTTTCTGCCTCAGCCCGGACCTCATTATGCCGAAATAACTAAAATCATCTTACCTACTTAACAATTTTTATGAAGCTTAAAATACATTTTAAAGCCGAAAAATGTATATCTTTATGTTACTTAAACAGAATTTTTTCTTTCCATTTTGAAAATATATTTGTTTGCAGACATTTCTGCTTCTTTAAAATTAATGTACTTACTTATTACATAAGTGTAGAAAACAAGAATTTCATGCGTTATTTCAAGGAGCATTTTACCCAAAGCTAAAAAAACTAAATCGCATTTACAAGCAAATGCACTTCTTTGTCACTGCACCAAGTTTTACAAAACAATGATTGCAGTCTGGAGCTAGCCGGGGACAAATTGGGAGAGATATCAACTTAGACGTGTTGAAATTGTGGTGAATAATTGTGGTATGTGTTTACGTGTTTTATAGGATAAGTTCGTTTTTATCTTGTTCTAGTGTTTTAGTGGTGTTAGAAATTATTAGAATAGAATAGAATAGAAATGATTTATTGTTTACCGTGTACAATGGATTACAATTTTTACACAAACATAATTATGTCTCAACGGCAACCATTTTCGGATATACAATATTACTTAAACCAAATATATAATTCTATAGACAGATAAAGTTTAAGAAAAAAACGTACCTCAGTACCATACAGAAAAAGGTACGGTGGCCTAGATGGCATTACACCTTTGGGGTACGCTCAGCTAGATGGCGCTAATATCAATATTTGACATTTTATCACATATCAAGCTAAGAATACGGGCCAAATTGTCAAAACTGAGGTTCAAAAGTTTTAAGCCTGTGTCGAGAGATGGCAGTCTATGCGCTGTGATTACATATTTTACTTCGACATTAGGTAACTCTCTATAATACTCGATCCTCTTTGCTTAAACTAAAACTAAAACTAATATTACATGCTATTTGGTTCACATATTGCGAATTGTATTTACATACCGAAAATAACTCTTTAAAAATACGATCAGAACCGCAATACACAGCCATCGAATAATAGGTACGATCAATCAGCTGCAAAAGTGCATGGAGAAATTATGAATGAATTCATTGACAAATTCGCTACCCACTTTTGCAGCTCACAGTAAATACTTAAACCGTTTTTGAATTATAAAAATATATTTTAATAAGGCATTCATATGCAAAAATAGCTAAAGTATGTTATGACACTTATGACTTCAAATTCTAAAATATTCGTATTTATATCTTAAAGGTCCATACCATTTATATGTAAAATTTATGAAATAAAACTATGGAAATGGATTAAATCGCGTATAATGAATTTACAATTCATCCGGACGTTTCGAACACTTTACAGCGTTCGTGGTCAACGGGTGACTGAGGAAAAATTACAATGTGCAAAAGCTACCCACATACAAGAAATATCAACGAACCATGACCATAAATAATATAGATTTCTAAGGCAGGTTCACACACTATTAATAAAGCTAGTTATACAATATAAAAAAAAAAATACCATTACTATGTTAAAAAACAATTAATCAATAATTCTACACAAAATTGACAAAAAACAAACTGCAAATGTCTAACACCCTTCAACACAAATGTCTCACAGCCTTCGTCGTGATTGTTCCATTTCCATTATCAGATGTACTACTGGATCCCAAGCCGGTGGTAAAGTAAAGCCATCTTCTCTATTAAAGTTTGGATATTTCTTGATCTCAATGGCCTCGCGCAACATTCTGGTTATATCTCCTTAGCAAGAACCAGAGGCTTATCAAACTTTATAGCATGATTGACTTTATCCATGACATGTTTCCATAGTATTATTTCATCAGTAGGTAACTATCGCGGTAACCGAAGACAATATTATGTAAAATTTAATTAGGGCACCGGTCCATTGGGCGAGCGACAAAGGGAAGCGACGTACTCGTGCACATGTCTCCGTATGAAACAACTGTTATTTGTATAGCGCTATGAAAGTCCAGAGGTGGCCATTGAGAATAATCATTCTACAGATTAAAAACCTAACCACAAAATTAAAATTTTGAGAAAACCCCCGACCGCGACGTAGTGGACCGATTTCATCCCGACGAACTCAGCTTTCAAACAAAAAAACTAAATCTAAAATCGGTTCATCCTTTCGGGAGCTACGATGTCACAGACAGACACATACAGACAGACAGACAGACAGACAGACACTTCAAACTTATAACACCCAGGGCCCAGGCGTCGCCGTCGGGGGTTAAAAATATAATCTCATCAAACCGAAACGTTTCTAGGTCCATGGGGTCCCAACGCTAACAAGTTGTTTACAGAAATCACGAAGCGTCTGGTTGAGGTCTGGTGACCGAAGAGCTGGCGACTTCCTCGCACAACGCAATGCTGATAGCATTGCGATACAGCGAGGAAATTCCGCCAATATCCTTGGTACAATGCCTCACGGACCTATTTTAGACATTAGCTAGCTTTTAACTACAGTTTAGGCCTGATTTAGACTGAACTCGTATATGAGTTTTATTACATTGCGGTTTTTGATGGCTGTGTAAAATTGCATGTAACCTCAACAGCCCGCAATGTAACTAAAATCGCATGCCAGTTTGCACACCGTCTAAATCAGGCCTAATCTATCGTAAAACAGTGCCGGGGCCAATGTGTTAAAAAACTAAGGGCCGGTTGCACCAACACATTTTACAAACAGAGCCTACGTTTACAGGTGGTTTGGTGTAACTGGCCCTAAAAGCTACATATCAAAAGCTTTTGCCACTTCTACCAGCCTCTAAGTCTGCACGGTAGAAAATGAGCCAAGTCCCGATGCGCCGGAACAACTTTCCCGTTGCATATATTTCCGGAAAAATTCCACGTGTTGAAACTTTTGCATCTTACGATTGTTGAGGATTGTTGGGAACAAAACAAGGAACATTTGTATAATGGCTAGTGCTTTGCTTTTATTGAAAAAGTGGTTACAACAGTATCATTTATGGTTATTGATATAAAAAGTTTGTTTGATCTAAATAAACATAATTGCAATGTTAGTATTATTGTAGGTACAATGATGCCTTTTATAATTCTTTTATAATGAATTTATTTGTTGCGCTGGGAGGGTGGGAACATTAATTGCATTTAAAAAATACGCAAGTAAATACAGAGTGGGGCCTGTAACAAAGGCGAAGAATTGAACTCTAGGCTATTCTCCTTATACTGATCAACATTTGTTCGGCGACTTTTAAAAATAACTTGTATTTCGATTTTAATCACCCTTGAAAGTTTTTTCTAAGAGGTAATGTATTGCGAATTCTGTTGCGAAGTCTAAAGTGTGACAGACAACGTCAATGACAACAATAATGGCGTACATTGAAGCTAATATTTATTTTGTATGAAAAATTAAAAATTTAAAGACTTCATAATTTTTAAAAGTCACTGAACAAATGTTGATCGGTATAAGGAGTTCCAGTTCAATTCTTCGCCTTTGTTACAGACCCCACTCTGTATAACGGCTTAACACTGATTGACTATCACGTGATCTGTTCACGGAGTAGCAAAAAATTTTCTAAATGACTATTATGGATTTCCGCAAATTCATGCCCCACGTTGGGCGCCAATTATGTCACCAGCCGGGCATATCTCATACAAAGGGTTGTAACAGACTGCCATTGATTATAGAGTACCTAACGTATTCTGAACATACGGTACCCACGCTTGTGCCACGTTTCACGTTTCGTATAGTTTGTAAAAGTAAACTAAAACACACGAGTGCCATTGTCACACTAAAGCGAAGCTTTTGTTTATCCGAAGTTGTAGAAGTTGTGCGAAGTTGTGTGCATGTGGAATGCTGAACGTTTTGTTCTGTGGCGACATTCTAAGACGCTACAGGAGCGAAAAAATTGTCCATTCCGAACAACTCAGTTAAAAGATAAAGCGAAAAAATCTTTAAAATCGAGGTTCCGCTACCGACTGTTTCCTCCTTCAAAACTTAATTAATTGTTACGAAACTTGATAATCTGAATAACAATGAAATTATCTGTGTCGGACCGTTTAGTTTTTTTAGCTAATTGTTACCAATTTTGAATACAACACCGTTATTGAGCCATAATCAATAAGGCCGTTCTTGGAAATTTTTGATGGGCTCTAGCGTCTTTAAAAGTAAGAATATGATAAAAATCAAAACGGTTCGACACAGATAAAAATAATAATCTGTGTTAAAAAAATCAGTGCTCTATCTTTAAAAACCAGGGAGGAAATAGTCGAGAGCGTTTGTATGGAGAATTGACCCTTCCTGTATCGTCTTAAGTGGCGACATCGATTACACAGTACGCTACTGCTGTAGTAATTAGAAATATACCTCATAACCACTTTCGTTTAGAAATTTAAAAGAAAGCCAGTTCTTTTCAACACAACCTCAATTTGGCCCTCAAAACTCAGTGAATAGCAACAAAACCCATCTCTTTCCCGCTGCTACATAATATACACCTCCTAATTTATTCTGAGATCTAAACATTCAGGATATCTATTCAAAAAGCTCTGTAAGTTTGTATTGGCTTGAAAGCGTTTTTTTTTTCAGATCCAGTCCGCGATAAAATCCACGTTTGTAGAAAATAAGACTAAACATAAAACTTGATAGCTTACATGTAAATAAACTAAACTAACATAACCTAACCATAAAATTAAAATTTTGAAAAACCACAGACCGCGACATAGTGGACCGATTGTCATGGACAGGGAGCGTACTTTTCGTGCCGATGACATCAATTTAACGTCACACTCCATATAGGGTGATCACAAATTGTTTTATTGTAAATAGTTAATCATTAGTCATTAATCATTTTAAGTTATGAAATTCTTTGCATGGTAATGAATGCAAGAAGGTTGGTGTGCTTTACGTTAGAGAGGAATTCTCTTTTCTACGTATTTATTGTAATGTGTTGTTAAAATATAAACATTAAGTATAGAACAAGTGCAGTGATATACACGCATCAGCTATCAGCTGCTAGTGTATCAAATAATATAATAATATAATATAATGTAATAATATAATAATATAATATAATGTCGCTAACAACATTCTGGGTCGCTAACAACATTCTGGCTCCCGCTCAAAATGGATGTAGGGTTGGGTCCCGTGGTACTAAAGAGCTCCTCCTCATAGACATGACCATCTGCCAACAAGTTCGGCGGAACAGGGGAGCCATCTCGGCCGCTTGGATTGACTATAAGAAGGCCTATGATTCGGTGCCTCATTCATGGCTGAGAAGGGTATTGGAGCTGTATAAACTTGATGCAGCTTTAATATCCTTCCTGGCTGCATGTATGAGGCAGTGGACCACAGTCCTTCGTCAACCAGGAGGCAGGGATGACCCCCTGGCCCGCAGGACTTCATAAGGATTGAGCGAGGAATATTCCAGGGTGACAGTTTGAGTCCATTATGGTTCTGCCTAGCTCTGAATCCCCTCAGCACGCTGCTGAAGGATTCTGGGCTAGGTTGCCGGCTTCGGAGAGAGGGTGAAGTCATCTCTCACCTTCTGTACATGGACGATCTCAAACTATTTGCACCGAACGCCCAAGACCTGATGGTGCTATTGAAAACCACAGAAGTTTTCAGTACCGCCATCAGAATGGAGTTTGGTGTCGATAAGTGTGCGGTTATGCATGTACAGCGGGGGAGGTTGTAAATTCAGAAAATTTACAACTTTCTGAGACGATGTCGTTCAGATCTATCTCTGAATCAGAAACCTATAAGTACCTTGGTATGTCACAGTCGTTGGGTATTGAGGATGTTGGCATTAGACGGTCGGTGAAGGAGCGCTTTTTCAGTCGGCTCACAAAAGTCCTTAACAGTCTTTTGTCAGGAGGCAACAAAGTGCGCGCCTTTAACGCCTGGGTAATGCCTCTACTCACATACTCCTTTGGCATACTACGGTGGACCCAGACTGAGCTGGACGCCCTGGATCGGAGGGTCCGTTCACTGCTTACCACACATCGTATGTTACACCCGCGCTCGTCTGTTATGAGATTGTACATCCCACGGAAGTGCGGAGGTCGAGGCTTCCTAAACGCCAAAGATCTCCACAACCGTGAGGTGTACAATCTCAGGAATTACTTCCTTAACAACGAGTGTGGGATGCATCGTGATGTGGTGGCAGTTGACGGAAACCTCACGCCGCTCTCCTTGACGAAAGAGAACTGGCGCAAACCTGTGGTACTAAGTACTGCGGACCGCAAGGCGGTATGGGAGAGCAAGCAGCTACACGGGCGGTTCTACAAGGCCCTCACGGGACCCGATGTAGACCTGCTCGCATCGGTGAACTGGTTACGATTCGGGGACCTCTTTGGAGAAACCGAGGGTTTTGCCTGTGCAATTGCGGACGAAGTTATGATGACGAACAACTACCGGAAATATATCCTGAAGGACGGTACGGTCGACATTTGTCGGGCATGCCGCCGTCCCGGAGAGTCACTCAGGCATATCATTTCCGGTTGTTCTCATCTTGCTAACGGCGAGTACCTGCACAGACATAATCTCGTAGCCAGGATTATTCACCAGCAACTTGCTCTTCAATACGGCCTTGTGGACCGCGAAGTACCGTACTACAAGTACTTGCATGCGCCAGTTCTTGAAAATGGTCGTGCCACGCTCTATTGGGATCGATCTATTATCACTGACAGGACTATTGTAGCCAATAAGCCTGACATTGTGATAATAGATCGACCGCAACGCCGGGCCGTGCTCGTTGACATCACCATCCCCCATGATAAGAATCTCGTGAAAGCCGAGAAAGACAAGTCCAGTAAGTACCTAGACTTGGCTCACGAGATAACCGCCATGTGGGATGTTGATTCAACGATCATTGTTCCGATAGTCGTTTCAGCGAACGGTCTCATAGCGAAGAGTCTCGATCAACATCTTAAGAGACTCTCGCTAGGTGGCTGGATCAAGGGCCAGATGCAGAAGGCGGTGATCTTGGACACGGCGCGGATAGTCCGACGGTTCCTCTCTCTGCAGCCCTAACCACCGGCAGCTTGGGCCCTGCCCCGCTGCTGGCGGCACCCTAGGTTAGGTTTTTTATAATGTGTTTATATGTTTTTTATATTGTTTTGTATGTGTTTTTGTATTTTACTTTTATATTCATATTATAAAAAGCTTAACCTAAGAAGCAAAATAAATAAAGGAAATAATATAATAATAATTAATAAGTGGATTAAGGACTACCCCGAGCTCTGTTTGTATGGTGAATTTAAGGTTGCATTAATAAGTGTCATTGAAAAATATAATTAAATAATATTGTACATAATGCAACTCTATTGATCTTGTTCTATTGCAGTCTTGCGATTGCTTTGCGATGACTTGTCCGAGCACTGCAAATCATAATGCTGATACTTTGTGCGAAAGAGTCGCCAGTTCGTTGGTCACCAGAAATGTCAAGAAGATGTTTCGTGGTGCTTGTAATATTTAATACCTATTAGGCCCACTTGCAAAAACAATTAACTCAGGGTTAGTGGGCTGTCATCTGTCAAATTCCATATAAAATGGTGGGTTAACCCTCCATTTTCGTTGGTGCAAGTGGCCCTTAAGGTTGAAATAAAACTATGGAAACGGATAATATAGCGTATAATGTTTCCATAGTTTTATTTCATGAGTAACTATTACCTATTAAGGCGTATTGGTATTATTAAACAATGAAAAGCCCACAAATCATGTTACGAACCCGCGACTTGCTTCGAAGACATCTTCATTATTGACTAGGATAGGCTGTCAAAGGTGGAAAATCTAGTAATAGTACATTACATCAGAGGCCGGGAAAATGAGGATTTCCGGCCAAGTGGGTATATCTATATACGGCCGAGCGAGCGTGCGAGCGAGGCCGGATAGGGATACGAGGCCGGGAATACGTTTTCACGCCGAGGTATAGTGTATGTATGTATAGTGCTTTTCTCGAACATACAATGAAATAAAAAAAAATGCTCTAAAGGACAATATTTTATAAAAAAAAGTTACTTTGCAGGCCTAGGCCTAAAAAATAATATGAAATCCCTTTACAGTCCTCTCGAGTTGTTGCGCCCAAAAAGCGATACTTCCCAGCCCATTTTAAGGAACGTAAAGACAATATTTCATTGCATGTTTGAGAAAAGGGAATTTTTGGAGCTATAATTAAATAAAAAACGTACCTCGGAACTGTCAAGAGAAATGTACGGTGGCTTGTATCGAGAGATGGCAGTCTATCAGCAGCGGCTGGTCTATATAGCCGATTCCCACCGGCTTGCCTAAAATTGATTACTTAGTAAAGTACCTATGAATGTTTAGGCAGGTTTCTTTTTGCTCGGTGTTGCCTGGCAGAAATTTTCACCAGCCGCCACTGCAGTCTATCACTGTGACTAGACTACACATTTTACTTTGACAGTAATTTTCTAGTTATTATTATACTCGATCCTCATTGGTATTAATTAGTAATGCATGTTGGTTACGCAGACAGGGGTAGAAAACCTTCGCGAATAATCACCTACCCGCAAGCAACGCGATGTAATGAAAAAAGTTCATTCATCCCGGACTTTCGTATGAGGTCAAGGGTGCTTGTGAGTTTGAATGGTCTGAGGTATGTGGAGCTGAATGGATAAAATAGCTGCTTAGCTATGCTGTGAAAGAGCAGTTGATTTCCTTTATAACATGATGGTAGATAAAGACTCGGGACTAATTTAAGGATTGACTCGTACATGTGGGTGTGTGTGTGTGTGTGTGGACTCAATTTTCAAGTAGATACCTACTAAATACATAGACTAATAGCTGACTGCCTACAAAAAGTTAAAATTAAGGCGGAGGACTCGCGCAAACAGCTTTTTTCTACTAGTCGACTTTAATCTGTCAATTAGGACACCACAGACTAAACTATAAGTGCTGACTTTTCAGTGTTAGATAGTCTTTGACACTTAGTCAACTATAATATTTCATTACAGTTCACTTTTAGTTAACTGTAATAATTTCAAAAATAGAACTTCATACAAGTTCTTTACTAATTTGCGATACCTGGCTTTTTCTGCATCTGAAACACATTTTTTTTATCTATCGCGTTATCGACCAATCAGAGACGGTTATCACAAACAATTGGTTGCCAGGTAATTTGATGTTGATATAACGGTGAACGACACTATTAACATTAATTTTAACTTGAATGATGATATTTATCGTCCATTGATGATGAAGATGATGACTCATAGAAAAAGTATTGTACTTATACAATAGTGATATAATTAAGTTTTTCACTCTCGTACCGTACTTTTAGGCCACTCAGCGTGGCCTAAACATGGTACTCGACTGAAAAGCTATGTATTATAATTGTATAAAATACTATTTCACACAAACGGAATTCTCCATTTACTCTCTGGGTATTAACATTATTGAATAGTTACTTTACTTATTTGTTTTACAAGTGGGCAAATTTTTTGTTTAACTGCACGTGCCAATATTGATACCCGAGCAAGCGTAAGATTCCAATATTGTAATAAAAAGTGTAATGTTGAGTGTTGCGAGGGTTTCAAGGCACGAAGGTTAAACAAACATTTGCCACCGAGTGAAACTCTAAATTTTTCGCCACACTAACACGAACAAAATACTGACTATAAAACATGCCATCTGTTCAATATTTATGATTAAAAAAAAATATTTATAGGTTAATTTTACCAGCCAACTCAAGGCATCAAGTTAAAATTTGTATGCAATTACTTTGCACTGTTGTGGATAAAATGCAATTTTGCTATCCGTTTTCGAATAGCAACACTCGTCTTTAGCAGTTGGTGTGGTAAAAAATATTTTATGATAACTTGTTGTATTTACATCCATTAAGTTTTTATAAGTCCTTACATGTCCATTTTGTGCTGTGTTGGTAAATAAATATCTTTTTATTTTATTTTATTTTATTTATTTTTAATTACTTTTGTTTTTTTTGGAATTTTTTATTGTTGTTTTAATTATCATTAGCATTTTTTAAACTGTTGTCTCTCCCGATTTTTACAAAGAGTGAAGTTAGGATTACGTTTGTATGGAAAGTCAATTCTGTTTCTCTTACGTTGAAGGTAATAGTAGTACGAAGGTAGAAGGTATACATGGCTCACGTCACGACAGTTATGTTTCAGATGAAAATCACAGGTTTCCTTTCAAACTACAAGTTAATGTGTGTTAAATGAGCTAGAATATCTCGTTTTGTTAGAAACTTGAAGTTTTAGGGTTCCGTTCCGTACTTGGACACGTACAAATTTAAGTCTCAAAATTCAGCTCCTATGACACTGTAGCCTAAGTTTGTGGATTTCTAACAGATTCTTGCAAAATTTAAATAATCTAAAATAATGAAAAAAACCCAAATGAAATATTTATTTTTTAAGTAGGTAGGCATATTACAATGCGCATATGAACTTCAAACAAAGCTACGCCGGCTCTAACCCAACGCCTCAGCCTCTAGAAGATTTCAGCCCCCAGTTGAGAGGGGGGTATCCACTATGGGACCGACAAGAAACTCGGCGGGCCACTCTTTTCAAAACATTACATCTTTATAAGCTTTTTATCCCATAGCCCAAGCGCCAGTCATTTCAGATTCCCATTCAGTTGCTCATTGATTTTAGATTCCATCATTCTCAAGTAGACTTATATGTTAACCGGGATATAGACCGTCGTGATAGCCTATTTGATTTTTGTCAAGCTCCCAATATTTCGACGCAGAGTTTCATTTGAGTTTTCTGTGATCATTATGCATGCAACTGCGTCGAAATATTGGGAGCTCGACAAAAATCAAAAAGATAATCACGGTCTATATCCCGGTCAATATAAGTCTAATTTAAATAACCTTGAATAATTAAGAGGATACGGTAGCGAAAATGCTAAAATGGAAAGGAGCCCCCCTTTCAACTTGGGAATTTTAGTTAAATATACAAGTGTTATTAACTAAATTTATCGAAAAAAATAGTCCATTAAGAACAACTCAGTCAAAAGATATTTCAAAAAATCTTTAAAATCGAGGTTCCGCTCTCGACTATTTCCTCCTTCAAAACTTAATCAATCGGAACGAAATTTGAGAATCTGAATAACAATGAAATAATCTATGTCGGAAATCTTGAGTATCACACCTTTTTTTGCGCCACAATGAAAAAGGCCGTTTTTGGACATTTCTGATTGGCACTAGAGTCTTTAAAAAGCAGAATATCAAAAAAATCAAAACGGTCTGACACCGATAAAAATAGTAACAATCTGTGTTGAAAAAATCATTGCTCTATCTTCAAAAACCAGGGAGGAAATAGTCGAGAGCGTTTGTATGGAGAATTGACCCCTACCGTATCGTCTTAAAAACTCTCATTCTCAAGTAGTTCTACACCCTAGCGGGTGCTGCCTCTGTGTGCGTTCCATGGCACGGGCAAGGGCATCATCCGCTTGGTGTATACCATAACTTGTCGTTGTATTGTGGTTATTATTTATGTTATTATATCCTGTAAATTATACATATTTGTTCCGTTTGCATGTAATGGAAGGGTTGCCATGGAAGACCAGCGTCAAAATATCCAAAAGGTACCTTGACGCCAAGTTGAGTGGAAACCTTTTCAGTGACGTTTTAATTAAATTTTTGTGACATGTTTTTGTAATTTATTTTGTTTAAGCGTCTTGAATAAAGTTTTTTCTATTCTATTCTATACATTTTATAAAACTGTCAAATGGTCTCTTTGTGTTGACTTCGGCTCCGAGCACGCCTCCCTAAGGTTATTTAAGGACAAAAAGACTCAAAATAACCTTCAAAAATAATAAAAATTGGAAATGGTAAAAAGTGTAAATCCGCGAAACGGACATTGTTCATTACTTATTAATTAGGCTCGCCGCGAACGAGATCCTGCTCATTTATTTAAGCAACGTCTGCAAGCTGCCTTATGATTTTGAGTTATAAGCTAGGTGTACAATAAAGGTATAAGAAAATTGTAGATTGTGTTACAAGGGAGCAAAATTAGATATTTACGTTGAGGCGTTTTTTGGATCTTGGTCGAAGCAAAGGATTCTAAGATAGATGTTGAACTTTACTTAAGTGAAGGATTCAGTTTCTATGGTTCAAATCATTTTACAAATATTTTGCACATTAGGTATAATTATTATATTTAGTTCGCATAATATTTTAAGACACAATAAAGACTCATCATGATTAGAGAAGCAGTGTGTGTGAACGTAATAGTAAACCAAAAAAAAAGATACACAAAAAACAAAGTGTCTAAAAAGTTTCTAGTGTTCTAGGAGAGAACAAAACTATTTATATCAATTTAGATTTATTATGGGACCAATGCTGAAATATACAATAGTACATTACGATACATTAAATAATTTGAAATTAGAAAAAAGTTCCGGAAAAAGTGCTAGCCAACGTGGGGGAGGGCAGCACCATCGTCGAAACCAAGCCATCTGGCAGCGGGCTTAAAGCGGTGGCGAGTGCCTCGAATGCACATACTTGTAGCGCGTATTACTGCGACATTAATTCTCGCTCGAAGCCAGCCTAGGATGGTACTCAAGAAGCGATTCCAGCGTTCAGATATGGTTTCTGCCATATGTTTAATGAAGGAAGACATTTGCGGAGCAAAGACACCGTCGACCGATGTTACGAGTGGAGTGAAAGTTGCATGTCGTAATTCACAGGCATTATTATATTTTCTATGTTTTTCATCTTCGGCTGATTTAAGGATGGAAGATACGGGTCTTGAGATATAAGAAGGAGCGTCGGTGTCAACAATACGGATGTCAAATAACGCCTCCCTCTGAGCATCCCATACCCCACGGCAAGAAAGGTCTGCACGTATGCCGCAGTCGTTTTCAGCTATTATTGGTTCTTTTGTTACATTGCCCCAAGCGTATTGGCAGAGTTCGCAGAATAGATCCCTTATCTCGTTATGACGCCGTGTGATAAGGCCGCCGGTTTTACAACAGAGTGCATGATCGATGTTGAATGGTTGTTACCACAACCGTCGCACGTCTGTGGCATAGCGTTTGGTGATCTATGGTAACGTATTGAAAGTGCATCTCTGAACTCCAATGGGGATAGGTCGAAATGATCCTTCTTTATGGGAATAACTGAAAGCCAATTTGAGGATTTTGTTTTCATTTTAGAAGCAATGGATCTTCCGATTGCTCTTTTCTTAGTGGTACTAAAGTTATTTAATGTACTTTCTAGAAGTTTATCATCAAGGGCTTCTTTTTCTCTGCGGCCCTTTTTGCGAGCATCATTTAGGGCAGTAACGTGGTCAGATAAAACAATCTGTTGTTTGTCTATTAAGGCGGCTGTGAGAACCTTACATCCTTTGTTGGAAATTTCATAATTTAGGTTGGTGGCGTTAAATGGGTCAGAAATTGCTAATCCGCCTTTATTTAGTGGTAAAGAAAATAGATTAGCTTCTGTCGGGGTGACATTGCTCCCAAAGAGAGTTGGCAGAAACAGTGTTCGTAGTGCATGTGTTACTGGTTCAAATAGTTTGTGGGAATTTTTCAGGACTCTTAGTATAAATGACCATTGAAACTGAATCGCTTTGGTAAGGGAAGTATAAGCAGCTTGCGGAGAGTTTTTACAAATTTCTGTAATTTTTTCTATGGTAGAGACGAATCTGAGGGAGAGAACAAAATGCCCTTTTCTGAAATGATGATGTAAAATATGTCTTATATAATGGTTTTGTTAATGGAATTGATACTATGACCGAAAATCCATAATATTTGCTCCGAGAAATTGTTCGGATTAATCCCTGCCGCTTCTTTCCGCCATCGCCCTACGCGACAACATTTCCATCTCCATCATTTAAATGGCTGGCAGTCCTCAACTGTGCGTTTCTCCAGAAACTTCCTGCCCCGCACAGCTAAACTGTGGAATGAATTGTCGCCTGCAGTATCTCCGGACCGATACGACCTTCAAATCTTCAAGAAAAGAGCGTACACCCATCTTAAAGGCTGGCAACGCACCTCCAACACCTCTGGTGTTTCGGGTGTCCATGGGCGGCAGTGATCGTTTACCATAAGGCGACCTGTCTGCTCGTTTGCCTCCAATCCCATAAAAAAAATATTTATACCTAAATACAATACAATAACAGATAACATACGATTTTATCACTTAATTGTTTAAACTATGACTGTATTCCGCTATTTGGCAACCACAAATCATCATTGCCATAACAGACCGAACTTCTATTACTAATCATCATATCTCCTGAACAAATCAATCGAAAAGTTGTACCCTACTCAAATGAGGTTGAGGTTCAAAATTCTTTTCTGTTTGAAGGATATATGACTTTTTAAAATGTGAAAAGTTAATTTCAGATTGAAAGTGTTATTTCGTTGCGGTCGGAATGTTTTAGATTTTATGTCAGAATTAATGAAAATCGGCGATTTTAAAACGTCGATATGAAACGTTTGGAGTTTAATACATTGTCGTGTGGTTTTGCGTATAATAGGTTTTCTGTGTTTATTTTGAGAGGACAGTTATTTTGTATAATGCCCATTAAATAGATTTTGTTTCTAGATACACAATTGTTATGGTCATATTTCTTAAATAAATAAATTCGAAATGTCCATAATTTTGCTTCTTTTTCACAAAAATGCGACTTTCTCATTAGTAGTAAAAAGAGAAATTTATGCTTTTGTAGTACATGACGTGAAAGAGAGTATTAAATTGAAAAGAATTACGAATTCCTTCTTGTAAATGTGTACATCGCACGATGATTTACAGTATATTATTATTTATTTAAACTTTATCGCACAAAAAGAGTAAAAATTGTTGGACTTAACGCCTTGAGTCATTCTCTACCAGTCAACCATTGGACTAAACACAAACATTAGTCTGGTGAAGGATATTTAAAAACAAAAATGAAAACACAAGTCAATATTATGGTTCTTTTAAGTTTTGACATGATACGTTTTGAGAGCTAACTTTTTTCCGCAGCGGAAACTCTTTTCGACACTAGTACCGTAATTTACGAATATATTTAGCTTTATTAAAGACCCTCATCGGTGTAGACTCCACCTTAAGATGAACAGCAGCTTAGCGCTAAGATTCAGCATCCGTCTGAGATCAGACTGCAGCAGGGATGCAGTGGTTTAAAAGCTTACCTCTGATCGCAGCTTTTCTGTTTCAAAACAAAACCATCAGTTCCTTTATCTAATAAAAAAAAACGCCTCTAAAATAATTTATTAGACAACATGGAGAAAATAAAAAACAAACAATTACTTTACATTTAAATAATGTGGTCCTAAGATCACGTGGTTATTAGATTATGTGGTGTCTGAAAAACGTTGTACGATACAGGTGCGAAAAGGAATTCGTTCCAACTTCCTTTTTTAAGCACTTGTATCGTAATGTACTATTTCAGTAGGTACATATGATGTTTTTTAGGGTTCCGTAGTCAACTAGGAACCCTTATAGTTTCGCCATGTCTGTCTGTCCGTCCGTCCGTCCGTCCGTCCGTCCGTCCGTCCGTCCGCGGATAATCTCAGTAACCGTTAGCACTAGAAAGCTGAAATTTGGTACCAATATGTATATCAATCACGCCAACAAAGTGCAAAAATAAAAAATGGAAAAATGTTTTATTAGGGTACCCCCCCTACATGTAAAGTCGGGGCTGATATTTTTTTTCATTCCAACCCCAACGTGTGATATATTGTTGGATAGGTATTTAAAAATGAATAAGGGTTTACTAAGATCGTTTTTTGATAATATTCATATTTTCTGAAATAATCGCTCCTAAAGGAAAAAAAGTACGTCCCGCCCTCTAACTTTTGAACCATATGTTTAAAAAATATGAAAAAAATCACAAAAGTAGAACTTTATAAAGACTTTCTAGGAAAAATATTTTGAATTTGATAGGTTCAGTAGTTTTTGAGAAAAATACGGAAAACTACGGAACCCTACACTGAGCGTGGCCCGACACGCTCTTGGCCGGTTTTTTACGCACTAGTGCGAGGTTCATTATATTGTCTGGGGGTCGATTTTTGAGTCTCACGGCGTTCGAATTCAGAAATTTGTCACTGAAAATAATAGGCAATTCACCGTTTTCAACCGGTATTTTAGTGACAGTGAGACTCAAAAATCGGCCCCCTGGGGCCCGTTTCTCGAAAGGTACAAGCCTTGTATTACAAGTGTGTTTCCATGACAACCCATACGATTTGACAGTTCGCGCACTTGTAATACAAGGCTTGTACCTTTCGAGAAACGGGCCCCTGGTCGAAACTTCGGATGGCCATCTGTACTGAAAAATGTCGTACGACTCCCTTGGGTCATGTTTTAATTTATAGTCACTCGTTTCGAACTTCCTTTTTTTCGCACTTGTATCGTAATTTACTATTAATGTGTCTAAGAAATTATTAGCGGGTTTTTTTGACAAAATTTCATCCAATCTTAAAATGTGGCAGAATATTACATAGACATATAAGTCTATATGGAATGACAGTGTGAAACAACTTTGCATAATATAACAGGTCGGGAGCGACCACGGTCTGACCAAGGCAGGGGTATGGCACCCTTGGGTTTCTTTATACTGACTTATTATTTATTTATCTTTAACGATAAGTAAAATAGAGAAATATAAAAGCGAGACTCTCAATCTACGGGAAAGCTCGAAAGGGTAACCTATCGATGTTTCGAAAATCCTTTGTCCGAATATCACTTGTCCGAAAACGGTTGACAGAATTTTTATAATCCAAATACATTGTTTACCATATTTTTAAAATGTCGCTAGTTTGCTATGCCACATTATCGTTTTCCCGAAACTCTATAACCAGAAGAACGGTTGCCAACTTTATCATTTGACAACCAGTTTG
This sequence comes from Leguminivora glycinivorella, assembly GCF_023078275.1. Lineage (NCBI taxonomy): Eukaryota > Metazoa > Arthropoda > Insecta > Lepidoptera > Tortricidae > Leguminivora > Leguminivora glycinivorella. The sequence continues at coordinate 22,888,100 of NC_062976.1, forward strand.
TTAACCACCTTTTCATAAATCCGATGCTACGTGACATCGAAATGTCATTTTCTCTAATATCATTTTATAGAACTCAATAACCAGAAGAACGGTTGCCAATCTTATCATTTGACAACCGTTTCGTTAACCACCTTTTCATAAATCCGATGCTACGCGACATCGAAATGTCATTTTCCCTAATATAGAGGTAATTTTATAGAAACATTACAAAAAAAATAGGTTAGGTTAGAAAAGCGACCCCCACGGAAACAAACTTGCTAAGAAAAGTGGGTTAGGTTAGGTTAGAATTGCGACCATACAGAAACAAACCCTTACCATAAGAGTGGGTTAGGTTAGGTTACAACTGCGACCATACAGAAACAAACTTGTGCTAGAGAAGTGGGTTAGGTTAGGTTAGAACTGCGACCCTCACAAAAACAAACATTAGCAAGAAAAGTGGGTTAGGTTAGGTTAGAACTGCGACCATACAGAAACAAACTTGTGCTAGAAAAGTGGGTTAGGTTAGGTTAGAACTGCGACCATACAAAAGCAAACATTTGCTAAAAAAGTGGGTTAGGTTAAGTTAGAACTGCGACCTTACAGAAACAAACTTGTGCTAGAAAAGTGGGTTAGGTTAGAACTGCGACACTCACAGAAACAAACATTTGTAAGAAAGTGGGTTAGGTTAGGTTAGAACTGCAGAAACAAACCTTTGCCACAAACTCTTATGGCAAGAACTCATAGGTCAAGTAAAAACTGCGACCGTGAGGGTCGGTCGGGAACAAACTTTTGTTAGAAAATTAAGGATTTATTGAACTTTTGATATAGCGGCTTAATTATATTTCGAATTATAAAATTATACGCCATACAAAATTGCTGTCAAATGATACTTAGGAATTTTAAAAGTGTTAATTCGAATTTCGAACTTTTGATATAGCGGTTAAATAATATTTCGGAATAAAAACTTTACGCGACAAAAAGTAGTTGTCAAATGATTCTTAGGAATTTTAATAAGTGTTGATTCGAATCATAAGCGAAACAAAATTACAGCGAAATAAGAATAGGGAAAATAATAATAGGGGAAAAGTACTTTCGGGCAAACAAAATTTAGGCCAATTAATAAAATGGGAAGCGTTTTCGGGCTACTAATAATCGACATTACAATTTTCGACTTTTTGATAGGTAACCACTTTCCAACTCACTTGTCAACTTTCCAGACAAAATAATTCCCTACTATTTAATTGTGTGTTCACTAAAAATGTTGTCATGTTCAATACGTAGGTATTCAATTTTTCTTATTTCATGATAATTATTAACAAGTTGACTTTGCCAGACACTTCTTGTATTCAACGCGATTCTATTTACTTAATTTAATTAAATAGGTACTTTGGCATTTTATTAATTTGTTTCAACTGAGTTATTTGTACCTTTATCCACTTTATTATCGTTTCAACATTGGACTACAAATATTTTTAATGAAATTATATTTGTTGGTTAAGTTCACTAGACAGACTAACTGCCTTAGCTATAAACTTTGCCGAAGGTTTCTATCCCCTGGCTATTCGCGTAGCCACGGAACCATTTAAATTTATGGCCCCTTTCTGATCTGCACCGAATGTTCCAGAATGCTATTATTGCGTAGAATTATTCACGAGAAATTAGCTCTAGTGTACAGTCCCCATCAGAACAGCCAAAGGCACGGTATATAAGAGTATAATCGTACATATATGGCCACTCCCGCTCCCCGCTGAAAGTACTGCCTACCCGCTCTCGGTTACCTCACAGTTACCGCCTGTCAAGAACCCGACCAGTCGACCTGTCATATCTCACTGATACAAGCATGGTAAGCGTTTGCCTACACGAGTTTAGACTGCGTGTCAGCATTTTCAGAATTTGGGTCCCCCCTATTAGCAAAAGTCAGTTTTGTGAGGACAATTAAACATAAAATCTGTCTAAAAATTTACTTTTTTCACATTCTAAATATAGGTTGTTGCTTAAAGTTTATGTAATTAACACAAAAACAATATTTTTATTGAAATTGTATGCTTAATTATCGTCACAAACTGACAATGACAGTTATTGGGGGGTCCCAAATTTTGGAAATGACCGTGCGTATAGGAACGCGCCTCTTTCATATATTTGATTGCTAATAACTAATCTTTGCAATAGAGGTGTGTTTCAACATTTCTGAAAGCTTCGGTAGCTCCGATATATTTGATGGCGACCGTACTATGCAATATTACAACACTTTAATCCTTCGATTTAAGGTTCAATTTAGCATAATAATCAATTATGCAAAGTTTGAACCGCTTATATGCGATTTTAAATTCAGTGTTTACAAACAAAAGTTTGAAAAAATAATAGCCGAATTCATCTATTTTTAAGCTAAACCTTACAGCGGGTAACTTTAGCACCCTTGTGAAACTTTTAATTACCTATAACAGAGACCAGTTATTAATAAAAACGTACGATCAAGAGTGAACAGGCATCTTCTGGGCGAGCTCACTCTATCGTAGGCCATGTCTTTGCCTTAGGCTAGTCTGTGGTCAGATGCACGGCATGACTACAGACAGTTTTGTGAGGGGACGGAAATCACCAAACGGGATGTTTTTTTTTAAGTCAAACAATTCCACAAAATGTATTGATCATAGTAGAGGTATTAGCACCGAAAGTGCTACCATTTTTTGTTCTTGTCACAGCCAGTAAGATGTTGTTTCGTAAAATTTGTGACACGTGACTCAATCGAAATCGCATCACACAGGTGTCCATATTTGTGTGATGCACGCTGCGTCAGACAAATGTACACGCTATTATCTCAGAGTATGAGGTTCAACACCAACCGACGTTGATATAGAACTGTTGACGGCGATCGACAAACAAATCGATACAAAATCGATCGATCGACGTCAACTGTTCCATAAAAACGACGGTCAATCGATCGATGCCATCGATCAATTGGTGTGGAAGACCCTTGCGTCGTGTTACTCACGTGTCGAGATAGTACATATAATCACGCCTGTATCCCATAAAGGGGTAGGCAGAGCACATGAACTACTAATTTTCAATGCCACTCTTGGCAAAAAGGGGTTGAAAGAAATCCAAATTGTGACATTGCAGTGACAGGTTGCCAGCCTCTCGCCTACGCCACAATTTAAACCCATATCCCACAGTCGACAAAGGTAACAAATAATTAAAATAAATGAATAAATATTGGGGACACCTTACACAGATCAACTTAGCCCCAAACTAAGCAATGCTTGTACTATGGGTGCTAAGCGACGATTATATGAACGACGAAATAGATAAATACATACTGGTATAGATAGAAAACATCCATGACTCAGGAACAAATATCTGTGCTCATCACACAAATAAATGCCCTTACCGGGATTCGAATCCAGGATCGCGGCTTAGCAGGCAGGGTCACTGCCGACTGAGCCAGACCGGACGTCAAAAAAAATGAGTGGGTGGTGAAATTCTTAACCCCTCGCCACACGGGACAGTCTTTATTCTTAACTCGTTTTTCCCTACACTTCCCAACCATTATTCAGGGCGGGCTATGTAAAAAAAAATGGAAAAGTTTAAAATTGATACCGATATAGGTAATTAGCGATAAGGTAGGGGCTTGGGGTTCAACTCTGGAGTTTAAAGTTTAATGGTGCTCTCTGATTGGCTATTGTGTTGGACGCTTTAGAAATGAATCAGGGGGAAAAGTTTGTCTTAGAAATAATTATGGGAATAATTTTAAGGGTTTTGAAGTGGATATGAATGGATTAAATAAATTTATAACAAGTGCAAATCTCAATACTTGAAACTCCAGTGCTGTTACCTGATGTAATTGTCTGTCGATAGATGTCGCTATATGTCACCCCAAAGGTGTGCATAAGGAAAGGAATGGAAAGATTTGCGAGAGTCCGGTGCGGCTTCCGTAGCTCAATTGGCTAAGAGCGACCGCCCGCTCTGCGGTTGATTGATGCGAGTTCGAGTCCCACCGGAAGCGTTAATATTTCCATTTTTTCCTTCAGCAGTCTAGAATCTGAAAATGTTTAAAGTACAAAGCGACTACGACGACTTTGACCGACATAATATTTGCTTACGTTTAGTAACATAGTTTCTTTTACATCTGGCGATTACATGTTTCCTATATTTATTAATTTGATTACCTATGACAAAAGTGTTCGTACTTACTTTTTTTTTTAAATCCACCAGTATGTCATATCTTTTTTTTTATTTTTATAAAAGTTACACGAACCTACTTGCGAAAGTATCCTTATAGAGATATACTTCAAACTACATTCAAGACATTTTTACGAGTTCTATTGAACCAACTCCATCAATCCATTTCATTACTACCAGTATCAATTTAACCCTTTCACTACTAGCGGCTCAAACATCCATTAGGGCCGCACGAGACGGGATGCAACCGAATTGCATAGTCACTCAACCGCACAAAGCAAGGCGCAACTTGTCATCCATTTTAAAATCTGTCTGTACTACGAAAACTGCGGACTTGAGACGTGTCGTGTTGTGTCGTGTCGCATCGTAGGTAGATATGCCGCGAACTCGCATGAAGCACTTTGAAACTTCTTTTCTTATGCGCGCTGCCAAAGAGTGAAATTATTTGCCGGAGGATATATTTCGAGCTCATATAACCCGGCAATCTTCAAACCAAGAGTGAACAGGCATCTTCTGGGCGAGCTCATTCCATCGTAGACCACGTGTTTGCCTTTGGCTAGTCTGTGGCCAAGAGTAAGCTTATTTATAATAAAATTATTTACAAAAAAATCAAAAAGGTTTACACCGAGACAGACGACGCAACGGAAGTGAAAACGCAGCTTTGGCCGACTAATAGATGACTACAAACGTGACCGGATATCCAGCTTCCTTGACTAGTCTGACTGACCGAAGAATCTGGCCTAAAGCAACAAACTGAAAACTGTCCCAAGCCCACAGCGCCAGTGGTCCTACATGATTTATGGAATGGTGCAAATGGGTTGCGATGACAGCGTGTGCGCGATTATGCAGCTCGCGCGGACTGGGTCGAGGGCCCAAACCTGCCAGAGGAAACATTTTGCGGACATATATCGCAGCTAGAGTGTTTTATAACCACTTCTATTAAGTAGCAAGTAGCCAAAGAGGTTCGAGTATAGAATAAGTATAGACTGTCAAAGTAAAAGGTGGATGGTGCAAATGGTTTACGATAAGAGCGATTATGCAGCGCGCGGACTGTGGGTCGCGCCCAAACCTGCCACTGGAAACATTTTGCGGACACATATCGCAGCTAGAGGGTTTTCTAACCACTTCTATTAAGTATTCAGTAGACAAAGAGGAGCGAGTATAAACTGACTGTCAAAGTAAAATGTGTGGTCACCACAGATTTCATATTTACCTACCATAGATAAAGTAAACGCATCTACTTAGCGTGTCAAACGAACTGAATACCTTTACACATCGTTACATTTCTTTTTTGTGGAACCTCATAAGAGCCATTTGACTAAACCTTGCCAGGGAGCTCATTTCTTAGCCGGAAGGAAATTATACTGCAGAGTATACTGTACCTCATTCCATTCTTTAGGATGTAGGGTGTAAGTATGAACATGAATAATTTATTTAAAGTCACATACAGGTCGAACGCGATTAATTAACATTATTTTTACCTTTTTTCCCAACGTTGAACAATTTGTCAATGGCGAGCTCTGCGGTATAGTAATAGACAACAGCCAATAGCATGATTGCAATTTGCAATAAGTACTTAATAAAAAGGAAATTCACTGAAATACTGTTAAGCTGGATACTTAATATCATGCAAGTACCCACATTACCTCATCACCGAGCTCAAAAACCTCCGCCTTTTCAACACCCATTATAAAAATGAAATCTCGGCTAAATTTTTAGCTAAGCGCAGCCGGCCGCAAGCTAATACGCTGGTCGAGGCTTTTAGCGGCCATTTTGTTTATGAGGCTGGGCCTGAGCTGTGTAGAAAGGCAAGTTAGGTTTAACAATATCAAAGACATATATAACTCCGTATAGACAGATAAAGTCTAAGAAAAAAACGTACCTCAGTACCATCAAAGAGAATATAGTCTTCTAGAGCGCTACGGTCTAAGTCAATTGTGTAACGGACTACGTGAATTGCTTGGCTGTCGCTAGATGACTCTAGCAGTTCTTTTTCATGGAGTTACGTCCTTTTGCCTCAAATCATTTTGAGTTTCTGCTGCTTTGACAGTTTCGGAATTCACAAGCATTCATTAAGTTGCGATAGCTTTATAGCCAACTAATTATTGTTAAAATGTCACATCAGATGGCGCTGGACTTGGGTTGTCGACAGATTTCATAGATTAAATAAGTTTTGTTCAATTTGACACAGTGACAATAATTGTCATTCTGGTTTTCAACTTGACATAAATTGTAAAAATGCCGTGTACATGTGCATACGTGAACTGCAAAAATCTATCCGGAGAAATTTTAGTGTTCCGATTCCCGGTTAACGAAGAAGATAGGTTGGCGTTATGGGTGGAAAATTCAGGTACCTACAGCTTCATAAAAAAAAGATTAAGTTGGTAAGCAAATACTTAAATGGTTGAGCATGAAACCCGAAGCACTTCCTGTCTCGAGTCATTAGACGTGATACATTAGGGGCAGGTACCGGTGTTATTTTTAACATTTTATCAAGCGAGCGAGTGCTGAAGAACCATGTTTTTAAATTTGAATCACACGGCTAGGACGCCCAGCACTTCGATGTTTTAAGTTGAACTATAATATTAAATTAACATCTGAGGAAAGTTATATCCAGCAATAAGTTACGTTTCTTCTAATTCAAATAATATTATAGTACACTTAATTCTGGAAATTTCATAATTTCAAACGGGTACAATGTTTAGTTTCAGTGTTTGTGTAGGTACACAAATGATTACGTGAATATCTAATAAGAAACTATTCCATAATTCAATAACTCAGTTTTTAGGGTTCCGTACCTCATAAAGGAAAAACGGAACCCTTATAGGATCACTCGTGCGTCTGTCTGTCCGTCTGTAACAGCTAATTTTCTCCAAAACTACTCAACCGATCAACTTGAAATTTTGGCACAGGTATGTTAACCTGTGAGCCAAAGATGGACATGTAATTTAAAAGTGAATATTAAAAACTGAAGTTTTTTGAAGTATACGTATATTGTGTTACATATCAAATGAAAGAGCATGAGCGAGATACTAAGTTTCAAAAATATGTTTTTAAATAATTTTTTAACCATTCGAGTCCCAGCGACATCATATGATGTCAGTAAAATATAAGTAAATAGGTACATATAGATGCTTGGGACTCGAAGGGGGAAGCCCTTCTTGTAGTGTACGGAACCCTTGCAACGTGAGTACAACTCGCACTAGGCCGTTTTTAGGGTTCCGTAGTCAACTAGGAACCCTTATAGTTTCGCCATGTCTGTCTGTCCGTCTGTCCGTCCGTCCGTCCGTCCGTCCGTCCGTCTGTCCGTCTGTCCGTCTGTCCGTCCGTCCGTCCGTCCGTCCGTCCGTCCATCCGTCCGTCCGCGGATAATCTCAGTAACCATTAGCACTAGAAAGCAGAAATTTGGTACTAATATGTATATCAATCATGCCAACAAAGTGCAAAAATAAAAAATGGAAAAAAATGTTTTATTAGGGTACCCCCCCCCCTACACGTAAAGTGGGGGCTGTTATTTTTTTTCATTCCAACCCCAACGTGTGATATATCGTTGGATAGGTATTTAAAAATGAATAAGAGTTTACTAAGATCGTTTTTTTAAAATATTAATATTTTCGGAAATAATCGCTCCTAAAGGAAAAAAAAGTGCGTCCCCCCCTCTAACTTTTGAACCATAAGTTAAAAAAATATGAAAAAAATCACTAAAGTAGAACATTATAAAGACTTTCTAGGAAAATTGTTTTGAACTTGATAGGTTCATTAGTTTTTGAGAAAAATACGGAAAACTACGGAACCCTACACTGAGCGTGGCCCGACACGCTCTTGGCCGGTTTTTTGTAACATCTTAGGCACATTTAGACAAGATTCATTTATTTCATAATACAATTTTTTTTATACTACGTCGGTGGCAAACAAGCGTACGGTCCGCCTGATGGAAAGCGGTCATCATAACCTATGGACGCCTGCAACTCAAGTACATTCTTGTCACATGCGCGTTGCCACCCCATTAGAAACTTGTACATTCCCTTTTGCTGTGTTAAGTAGGTACACAGCAAAAAGGAGTGTATAAGTTCCAAGGAGGGTTCGGGTTGCCGACGACTCAAAGGACAATAGACGGAACAAGTTAGTTCCGTAAGTCCTCCCGTCATCCAGCACACCGCACCCTCGTTGAGCTCTGGCAGCCTTACTCACCGGCAGGCACTATGAGTAGGGTCTAGTGCTATTTGGCTGCGGACTTCTGTAAGGCGGAGGTACTACCCCAGATGGGCTCTGCTCTAGATTCGAGCGAGACGATATCCGCTGTGCTGTGCCCTAACACACAAAGCGGAATATCACTCGCTATGCCCTACCAGCCCTACCTCCTATGATAATTAGACTGTAAATTATTTATTCATAAGCAATACTACATTATGTTTTATACGGAAACTAAAATAAAATTTGCATGACAATCTACGATCGTTTAAGGAATTCATATTATGATCGTCAAGTATAGTACCTACGCTATGTTGTATGTGTTAAATCGTACAGTGACCTGCAAAATTGCATGGAAATATTATAAATTCGCCATCCACTTCTGCAGCTCACTGTGCATAGTTCTTAAAAGTAGGTAAATAATTACAATTCCATACCATTTCTAATAAATCTCCTGGAATGGATCGTCAAATTACAAAGGGTTTGTTCCGTCGAGGAACAGAGATTTTTAGTTTTAATTTCTTTTCTTGATATAGTTAAATAGTTATTTCATTTTCATACATACAAGGCAACACAATTTTGAAAGAATACTTGTTTCCATGTATATGTAGCACAGTTTTTTGGAGCTGGCAATTACAGAAGTCCCAAAGCGACTTTCCGGTGCCCCACCACGCCACCTGGCGGATATATAGAAAAAACTCTCTCTTCGACCGTGCGAGCGCCATGATCTGCGCTCCCGTTATTACGAATTAAAAATAGTTATCGGTGCACCGGCGCGACACAAACGTGAAAATTGACATTTTAAGTGATATTCCGACCAGTGACCTAAGCTTCCGTTTATATGTGACAATCGTTTTAGTGTGAGGATTTTCCCAAAGTGTTTCCACGTGGCCCCACAAGCGCCTCTGGACAAATGTAAGTAGCCTCACCAATTAAACGCCGCTACATATAGTTTTTTGATCCGTTCGATCCGGATTTTTCTTTCTCACGTTGTGTTGCCCGTGTATTTTGCGGTATTACGTACCCATCATTCCAATTACATACGTTTGTAGTTCAATTTTTCATTGTAATTTCCGCCATCTTTGCTCACGGCAAAATGGTACCGAATCCTACAGACGGTGTCGAAACCGACACATCGTGTATGACACAAGATTTATTCGAGCGAGATCTAATTCTCGACGAATTAAAACGAACATTACAGTTCGCAGCAACGAATATAGAACAATTTCGTTCAAGAACTTCCGATTTAACAGCGCACCAGCGAAAGTTTACCAAAATTCAAACTAAGATCGAAAAGGCATTAATTAAGTCTAATAGCTTCAACAAAGAAGCCAACATTAAGATTCGAAATGATTTCAACGATTTATATTACGCGATAGTTACGCATTTAAATAACCTAAAGGAGGTAGATGTAGAAAAGCGGCGAGCGAGCCGCATTCCTGTGCCTAGCCAACACGACACGTTTATGAACGACCGTCGAAACTTGCCTAAATTGTCGCTTCCTGAATTTCACGGTGAACCTACGGGCTGGCCCGCCTTTTTCGACTTATTTCAATCGTTGGTCCACAACAACAATGCCTACACTGACGCGGAAAAGTTTAGGTATTTACTACTTTCGGTTAGAAACGAACCATTTAATTTAATTAAATCAATTCCCATAACGGAAAGTAATTATTCAATTGCGATCGATGTTCTAAAATCCCGTTATGACAACAAACGCATTATTGCGTCACAACATCTAGATAAATTATTCGATATCGATTCTTGTTCCGCGCGCTCATCAGTTGTTGCTATGCGAAATTTGCTTAATGTTTACCACGAAAATATTAAAGCACTTGAAGTTTTGGAGTTTCCGGTTAAAGAATGGGACTTCGTTCTGTTAAATTTATTATTACGTAAAATTCCCGTTAATACGCGAAAAGAATATGAACGTTCTTTAACCAACCCAAGTGAAATACCTAAAGTCCAAACCTTAATAACATTCTTAGAGCGCGAACTTACGGCGGAACAGATGAGTACAGTTTCCCATATACAGTCCACAAAAAATAATTCCTTAAGTACAACAAATAAAAATAATTTAATTTCAAATCAAATTACACCTAAACGGGTTTTAATTACGAATACGTCAGACCAAACTCGACCGTATGTCGATACGAATAAGGTTCGATCTTGCGTGAAGTGCAAAGGCTCGCATGCCCTTCACAAATGTTTGGAGTTTTTAAATTTGTCTACTAAAGATAGATTCACATTTGTTCAAACAAATAACATTTGTTATAATTGTTTATGTTCCGGACATGACTTACGTAATTGTAAATCAAGTTTTAAGTGTCGTAAGTGCAATAAGAAGCACCACACCTTAATTCATTTAGATTCGGACCTTACGCGTACGCGACCCTTCCCGGCGAACAATGAAGCCGCGGAACTAGTTGCCGTCTCGCTCGCTCTAACGGAGCAGTCGCAGCCCGGCGCGGGCGCTGTCCCGAGTCCATCAGCTGTTCACGGCGTGAATCAAAATAATCTAGGTTTAGGTATTGAGCCTCATACGGTGTTACTGTCAACTGCGTTGGTTGACCTTTATTACGAAGGTAATAAAATTGCTACAATTCGTTGTATGTTAGACGGGGGCTCTCAAGCAGCTCTTATTACTGAATCGTGTATGCAACGATTAAATTTACCGCGACGAAATGTCAGCGAGCCGTTGGTAGGTGTCGGTGATTTACCGCTCAACCCTAGGGGTACCTTCGTGTGCTCAATTTCGCCCAAGGGCAAACAAAGTCCAAGTATTCCTTTGGAGGCTACTATTTTGTCAAAATTAACCCGTCAAATGCCGAGTGTACCACTAGCACCGTACGGGGAATGGCCTCATTTGCAAGGGCTCGCTCTAGCCGACCCTGAATTTCATAAACCTCAGCCGGTTGACATGATACTTGGCGAGGACATTTTCATGGATGTCATTCGCGAGGGTATAGTCAGGGGTAAACCTGGCACACCCACAGCAATCAATAGTGTATTTGGTTATTTACTAGGGGGTAAAGTCAACTTTACTTCTAACATTTCGACTCCACGCCATACTTGTTTTACGTCGTTCGACAACGACAATCTCGAGAAGTTTTGGGAGCTGGAGTCAGTTCCAGAGATGCGGAGTTACACTCCCGAAGAAAAGCTATGCGAATCCTTTTTCCAAAAGACGCATACGCGCGAAGAGACAGGGCGATACATAGTTGCTCTGCCATTCAAGCCCGATGCACCGCCCCTCGGCGAGTCTCGGCAAATTGCTCTAGCACGTTTCCACAAACTGGAATACCGTCTAGAACGAAACCCCCAGCTGAAGGCGGAGTATCACGCGTGCCTCCAGGAGTATGTGGATCTTAACCACATGGAGCTCGCGGACGATAACCCCCCCGCTGGCGCGAGTTATTACATCCCGCACCACTCGGTGTCGGTAGGTACCGTTACTTTCGGTATCAGTAGTTCCCCTTATCTCGCCTTGCGCACAATTAAACAGCTCGCGCATGACGAAGCCGAGCGTTTCCCGCTCGCCTCGCCAGTCCTCCTAAATGACATGTTCGTCGACGATGTGGTGACCGGCGCAGATACCTTAGCCGAAGCCCTCAATCTGCAGCAGGAGCTGATAGGTATTTGTGCCACGGCCGGGTTCGAATTGCGAAAGTGGCAAAGTAACTCGCCAGCCATTCTCGCTGCCACGCGACCGACAGAGTTTCATGGTGAGCGGCGCGAAAATGTTCATTTTGCCGAAATGGAAAATGACAAAGGGGTCAAGGTCCTTGGACTTCAATGGAATCCAAGATCTGACGCATTTAGTTTCAAAGTTCAAAGTTCTTCGCAGGCCTGTACAAAGCGGGCGATTCTTTCCGAAATTGCAAAAATTTACGACCCCCTCGGGTTATTATCTCCGGTGACATTGTTTGCCAAACATTTAATTCAATTGCTATGGTTAGCCAAAATTTCCTGGGACTCAGAACCCCCTATCGATATTATTAACTCATGGACGAGTTTTATTAACGAGCTACCGCTCCTATCGCAAATTTCTTTTCCTCGTCATATTTTCAATACTGACGACTTCGATTCAATCGAAATTCACGGATTTGCCGACGCAAGCAAAATTGCATACGCAGCATGTGTTTATATACGTCTGACGGACAACACCGGGCGAGTTCAAACCTATTTAGTCATGGCTAAAAGTCGCGTTGCACCTCTTCGGGTATGCCTTACTATACCTAGAATGGAATTGATGGGTTGTGTAATCCTATCAAAATTAATTGAAAGAGTTATGCATCTTTACGGTGGTCACATTCACCCCGATCAAGTGTACGCATGGTCTGACAGTTCCGTCGTGCTCGCGTGGCTTCAGTCACCCCCGCACGAATGGAAAACGTTTGTCTCGAACCGCACTAGTGAGATTTTGTCCCGTGTCCCGGCGCGCTGTTGGCGTCACGTCCCGTCAGCTGATAACAGCGCTGACCCGGCGTCTCGCGGTCTGCTCCCCGCCGCGCTCGTACAAAATGACTTGTGGTTCCATGGTCCTACATGGCTCCAACAAAGTCGCGACTCCTGGCCTATACCAAAACCGGTGGTAAACACGAACGAGGAAAAACGCAATACACATGACTCGGCAAGTCTTAGTTATGCATGTGTGTCCACATTGCCTCCTTCCCCGGACGACGACACTCTTATAACGCGATTTTCGTCGCTAGGTAAATTAGTTCGCGTCACGGCAGTCATATTTCGTTTCTACAATAAATGCAGGAAACATAAACAAACATTCCCAAAGTACGTCACCGTACCAGAGTACAATTTTGCATTAAATCGACTAATATTGATTACACAACAAAAAGTGTTCGTAGACGACATTAAGAGGATTTCGTCAAATAAACTTCCGTCAATTCGTTTGCGGCGTCTCACGCCCATTATAGATAGGGATGGTTTGTTACGCGTCGGCGGACGTATTCACAAATCACTTTTACCTTTTGAATCAAAACATCAATTGATTTTACCTAAAAGACATCCTCTTACAAATCTTATTATTGACGATGCGCATATAAAGGAACTACATGCCGGTTCGCAGTGCGTGCAAAACTCGCTCTTACAGCGATACTGGATTATCTCTGGTCGTGATATTGTTCGCCTCCGCGTACATCGTTGTATCAAATGCTTCCGCGCTCGACCGACTCGCTGCCAGCCGCGCATAGGAATGTTACCCTCGGTTCGGCTACGCCCCGCACGTGTGTTTAGTAAAACGTCTTGTGACTTTTGTGGGCCATTCTACGTACGCGCTAATAAGGTTCGTAATGCAAAAATAATAAAATGTTACGTTGCAGTTTTCGTATGTATGAGCGTTAAAGCTGTACATCTTGAGTTAGTTTCCGAACTTTCCACGGAAGGTTTTTTAGCTGCGTTGCGACGTTTCACGTCCCGTCGAGGATATTGTACGGATATATATACCGATTGCGGACGTAACTTTGTTGGTTGTAATAATTACCTTCAAGAGTTATATATTTTTTTACGTAATGATTCGGTCATGAGTGCCCTTAATCAACAAACTTTAAAACAAGGATTAACTTGGCATTTTCAACCACCTTATGCTAGTCATTTCGGTGGATTATTTGAAGCAGCTGTTAAGAGTTTCAAAACTCATTTACATCGCGTAATAGGTACACAAACGCAAACATATGATTGTATGCACACTTTGACGTGTCAAATCGAAGCTGTATTAAACAGTCGTCCGCTCTGCGTTCTAAGTTCGGACTCCGCGGATCCTTTACCTCTTACGCCGGCCCATTTCTTAATCGGTGAGCCCTTAACGGCCCTACCGGACGTTTCTCTGATAGACGAGAACCCTAATCGTCTTACACGTTGGCGCTGGATACAGCAAGCTGTCCAGCATTTCTGGCGTCGATGGAGTCGTGAATATCTCCATCAACTGCAACAAAGTACAAAGTGGCTGCAAGACCGCGGTCCCGCCGTTCGTGAAGGTACTGTTGTTGTGGTATGCGACGACCACCTGCCGCCGCTGCAGTGGAAACTCGCGCGCGTTCATGCTGTCCATCCGGGCAGCGATCAAGTTATTCGCGTCGTAACATTGAAAAGCGGGAACACGTTGTTCAAACGACCTGTTGTGAAGGTCTGTCCCTTACCTTTAGAATAAACTTATACAATCGTTACGACTCTTAATGTTAAGTTAAATATAAGTTTCATAAAATATTTTGGTATACTTTCGTATGGTTTCTTTTTTTATTTTCTTTTAAAAGTCACTCCGTGTCTTTTAAGGTGAGCGGCATGTTCCGTCGAGGAACAGAGATTTTTAGTTTTAATTTCTTTTCTTGATATAGTTAAATAGTTATTTCATTTTCATACATACAAGGCAACACAATTTTGAAAGAATACTTGTTTCCATGTATATGTAGCACAGTTTTTTGGAGCTGGCAATTACAGAAGTCCCAAAGCGACTTTCCGGTGCCCCACCACGCCACCTGGCGGATATATAGAAAAAACTCTCTCTTCGACCGTGCGAGCGCCATGATCTGCGCTCCCGTTATTACGAATTAAAAATAGTTATCGGTGCACCGGCGCGACACAAACGTGAAAATTGACATTTTAAGTGATATTCCGACCAGTGACCTAAGCTTCCGTTTATATGTGACAATCGTTTTAGTGTGAGGATTTTCCCAAAGTGTTTCCACGTGGCCCCACAAGCGCCTCTGGACAAATGTAAGTAGCCTCACCAATTAAACGCCGCTACATATGGTTTATTTATTGGATAAGGTTTCCTCAAACCTATTGGCAAAGCCGATTTCATGGCTTTCACCGACTAAAAATCGATGTCGCGAAAGCATCTATGAAGATGAACTAACGAGCGATTTTTGGTCGGCTAGAGCATATTTCGCGTCGATAGGTTTGGGGAGACCCTTACACATCAATTCACAATGACTACAGTGCTGGACAAAATGCTTCATACACCGGCATATAAAATAAACTTTCGATCATAAGTTACCTTACCTCTTTATACCTACATATATGTACAATTAATGACAAACAATTAATTTAAAAAGTAAAAAGTTACAAAGGTCATGGATTGACTGTGTCTCAAATACAGAGGTAAATTCCTATACCATTCTAAACAAACAATGAAGTGAATGTAATTAGGGTTCCGTACCTCAAAAGGAAAAAACGGAACCCTTATAGGATCACTTTGTTGTCCGTCTGTCCGTCCGTACGTCCGTCTGTCAAGACCCTTTTTCTCAGGAACGCGTGGAGGTATGAAGCTGAAATTTATATCAATTACTCAGGTCTACTGTCCCTTGAAGCTGTGAAAAAATCAAACTTCTAAGCCAACGCAATCAAAAGATACAGCCGTTTATGCCGCAAATTTTCGACACTTGCAAGGGAATCAAAGCCGATTTCATGGCTTTCACCGACTAAAAATCGATGTCGCGAAAGCATCTATGAAGATGAACTAACGAGCGATTTTTGGTCGGCTAGAGCATATTTCGCGTCGATAGGTTTGGGGAGACCCTTACACATCAATTCACAATGACTACAGTGCTGGACAAAATGCTTCATACACCGGCATATAAAATAAACTTTCGATCATAAGTTACCTTACCTCTTTATACCTACATATATGTACAATTAATGACAAACAATTAATTTAAAAAGTAAAAAGTTACAAAGGTCATGGATTGACTGTGTCTCAAATACAGAGGTAAATTCCTATACCATTCTAAACAAACAATGAAGTGAATGTAATTAGGGTTCCGTACCTCAAAAGGAAAAAACGGAACCCTTATAGGATCACTTTGTTGTCCGTCTGTCCGTCCGTACGTCCGTCTGTCAAGACCCTTTTTCTCAGGAACGCGTGGAGGTATGAAGCTGAAATTTATATCAATTACTCAGGTCTACTGTCCCTTGAAGCTGTGAAAAAATCAAACTTCTAAGCCAACGCAATCAAAAGATACAGCCGTTTATGCCGCAAATTTTCGACACTTGCAAGGGAATCAAAACCTACAGGGTGCTTCCCGTGAACTCAGAATCTTGAAATTTGGTACGAAGCAACGTCTTATAGCATAGATAAAGGAAAAATTACGAAAACCATAAATTTTTAGTTACATCACATAATATATATTTTTTTAATAATTGTAAACCTTGCAGGTTTGTACGGAACCCTCGGTGCGCGAGTCCGACTCGCACTTGGCCGGTTTTTTTTCAAATATAGTCTCATTAATAGATACCTCTATTACTGAGACTATATAAAAATACACTCTGTCTCACTAGTAGAGGTACTTAAATGTGACTGTGCAGTCGAAAAAGCTTATCTCAGTTATAGAGGTCTTATTTGTCTCACTAATACAGGTAAAGCAGTGCACTTATAGTGACTTTGGTATTTTTATAAGAACAGCATGCACTTTCGTCCAGAACAGTGACATTTGGTGCAGTGGAACTGCTGATGATGGTTTGAACCGAACTCAAATCTGAACTGCACACTTAAAGTGACTTTGGTATTTTTATAAGAACAGCATGCACTTACGTCCAGAACAGTGACATTTGGTGCAGTGGAACCGCTGATGATGGTTTGAACCGAACTCAAATCTGAACTGCACACTTAAAGTGACTTTGGTATTTTTATAAGAACAGCATGCACTTTCGTCCAGAACAGTGACATTTGGTGCAATGGGACTGCTGATGATGGTCAGAACCGAACTCCTCAAATCTGAACGGCACGCTTATAGTGACTTTGGTATTTTTGTAAGAACATCATGCACTTACGTCCAGAACAGTGACATTTGGTGCAGTGGAACTGCTGATGATGGTCAGAACAGAACTCCTCAAATCTGAACGGCACACTCATAGTGACTTTTGGTATTTTTATAGGAACAGCATGCACTTTCGTCCAGAACAGTGACATTTGGTGCAATGGGACTGCTGATGATGGTCAGAACCGAACTCCTCAAATCTGAACGGCACGCTTATAGTGACTTTGGTATTTTTGTAAGAAAAGCATGCACTTACGTCCAGAACAGTGACATTTGGTGCAGTGGAACTGCTGATGATGGTCACAACCGAACTCCTCAAATCTGAACGGCACGCTTATAGTGACTTTTGGTATTTTTATAGGAACAGCATGCACTTACGTCCAGAATAGTGACATTTGGTGCAGTGGAACTGCTGATGATGGTCAGAACCGAACTCCTCAAATCTAAACGGCACGCTTGTAGTTACTTTGGTATTTTTATAAGAACAGCATGCACTTACGTCCAGAATAGTTACATTTGGTGCAGTGGAACTGCTGATGATGGTCAGAACCGAACTCCTCAAATTTAAACGGCACGCTTGTAGTTACTTTGGTATTTTTATAAGAACAGCATGCACTTACGTCCAGAATAGTGACATTTGGTGCAGTGGAACTGCTGATGATGGTTAGAACCGAACTCCTCAAATCTAAATGGCACGCTTGTAGTTACTTTGGTATTTTTATAAGAACAGCATGCACTTTCGTCCAGAACAGTGACATTTGGTGCAGTGGAACTGCTGATGATGGTTTGAACCGAACTCAAATCTGAACGGCACACTTATAGTGACTTTGGTATTTTTATAAGAATAGCATGCACTTTCGTCCAGAACAGTGACATTTGGTGCAATGGGACTGCTGATGATGGTCAGAATCGAACTCCTGAAATCTGAACGGCACGCTTATAGTGACTTTGGTATTTTTATAGGAACAGCATGCACTTACGTCCAGAACAGTGACATTTGGTGCAGTGGAACTGCTGATGATGGTCACAACCGAACTCCTCAAATCTGAACGGCACGGTTGTAGTTACTTTGGTATTTTTATAAGAACAGCATGCACTTACGTCCAGAATAGTGACATTTGGTGCAGTGGAACTGCTGATGATGGTCAGAACCGAACTCCTCAAATCTAAACGGCACGCTTGTAGTTACTTTGGTATTTTTATAAGAACAGCATGCACTTACGTCTAGAACAGTGATATTTGGTGCAGTGGATTTTCTGATCATGGTCAGAACCAAACTCCTCAAATCTGAATGGCACACTTACAGTGACTTTGGTATTCTTATAAGAACAGCATGCACTTACGTCCAGAACAGCGATATTTGGTGCAGTAGAACTGCTGATGATGGTCAGAACCGAACTCCTAAAATCTGAACGGCACACTCATAGTGACTTTGGTATTTTTGTAAGAAAAGCATGCCTTTAAGTTCAGAACAGTGCATTTATTTAGTTATGTTTGTTAAGCATATTGAGTTTTCAAGTCAAAGTTTGTCAAGCTTCAATTTCTTATAATCGGATTCATGAGGAATTGAGGAAACTCCTCAAACCTTAACGTTATACGTATATTCATTTGTGTTGCCATCTAATAATTAAAGCATTCAAAGCAGTTTTAAAAAATACCTACACATTTCTACATAATCCAACATTCGCAAGTAGCTTTCACCAGAACCCGAAAGGCGACGGTTTTTTTTTTCTTAAAAATTATTTTATCTCTATAACGCGAACGAAGCCGCGGGCATAAGCTTGTCTTATATATAATTATTTGATTATATATTATACAAGCTTATGCCCTTTGTCAGCGTGATTGATTTACATATTGGTACCAAATTTCAGCTTTCTAGTGTTAACGGTCACTAAGATTATCCGCGGACGGACGGACGGACGTACAGACAGACATGGCGAAACTATAAGCGTTCCTAGTTGACTACGGAACCTTAAAAAGTGTCTGTTAAATCCATACTAATATTATAAATGTGAAAGTGTTGTGTCTGATTGTTTGTCAGTCTTTCAAGGTGAAGGACTGACGAAACGACGAATTGACGTGATTTTTTAAGTAGGTAGATATAGCTGAAAAGATGCAGGAGAGTGACATACTTGACTATACTATTGTATGAGAGCTTATGTAGGCTAACATTATAATGCAGATGGTTTAGTTGTAGTCTAATTTGAATCTATTTGTATGTGTGTTTATGTGAGTATACATCCCATCAAAAACATAAATGCGTGTGTGTGTGTGTGTGTGTGTGTGTGTGTGTGTGTGTGTGTGCGTGTGCGTGTGCGTGTGCGTGTGCGTGTGCGTGTGCGTGTGCGTGTGCGTGTGCGTGTGCGTGTGCGTGTGTGTGTGTGTGTGTGTGTGTGTGTGTGGATGAAGTGCCTTGATGTGACCATGTTAAAAGTGTTACTCGCACCGATAGCATGGTCGCGCGATTAACGGTAAAACATTAGGCCGTCCCTATCACACTTACAAAATAGTGCGACGGGGCGGCCTGATGTTATATCATTTTATTTTTATTTTTTATTAATCGCGTGAAAATGCTGCAAACGGAGACGGCAAAACTGCCGAATCTTGAAAAAATATTGTTGGTAATTAGAGATAAGAAAGTCTCTCCATAAGTTCCAACCATTCATTATTTATTCTTATTTATTGATCATATTTTTGTTTTTAGGAAATTCCGCCCTGCACTCCCTAACAAAAAAGGAATTGAGCCATAGATTTATATGTGCTGCTCATTTCCATCCTCTCCAAATAGCCAAAGGAAACGAGATGTGCCGCCTTCTTGGTCCACAATCTAAAGTCAAAAAGTTGTTGGGATAATGTTTATTGTGATTTACCCTGGACAATTCCTGACAATCTAAAATCAAAAAGTTGTTGGGATAATGTTTATTGTGATTTACCCTGGACAATTCCTGACAATCTAAAATCAAAAAGTTGTTGGGATAATGTTTATTGTGATTTACCCTGGACAATTCCTGACAATCTAAAATCAAAAAGTTGTTGGGATAATGTTTATTATGATTTACCCTGGACAATTCCTGACAATCTAAAATCAAAAAGTGGTTGGGATAATGTTTATTGTGATTTACCCTGGACAATTCCAGACAATCTAAAGTCAAAAAGTTGTTGGGATAATGTTTATTGTGATTTACCCTGGACAATTCCAGACAATCTAAAGTCAAAAAGTTGTTGGGATAATGTTTACTGTGATTTATCTTACAATACTCTTCTGAACAACTTTACAGCTCCAGAACACGCGACTCGCGAGGTTTTTTGAGGTTGGAGCCCGGGAAGACGGTTACTGGCTACATGCCCATCTCGCACCCAATACTGGTATTTTCTTGGATTCGACCTCCCTTATACTGGCGACTGGCTTGCGACTCGGAGTTTGGATGGGTATGCCCACAGATTCAAGAAAAATAATTTTTTGCTCTGAGTGTGTGCCATACATATGTATAAGTATGCTCTTGTGGCACAGACGTGGAACGTGGACCAACTGGGACATCATGGATTATCTTGTCAAAAAAGTGCAGGTTAATTTTTAGTCTTAGTTTCTATGGTAGCTATCTCTATCGTTCTTACGTATTGGCGCGACAGAGCCAGTCAACCTTTCGCGGCGTTTCGTTTTCATTTCGCGTTACAGAAATGCCATTCGGCTACGGCACCTGTTATTTGTCATTTACAAGGTCGTGCAAAGTTCTTCAAAACCCTACATTAAATATGCCACGATAAGTCTATAGTTAATTTCCCAAATACGTATTGTGTTTTTGGATTTTAACGTACCTATGAAGGACATTACATTGTAAATTGTGATCAACTTATTTAGATAGTAGGAATGTACTATGTTAGCTACGCTTTATATAATTGTTCTGTTGTTGTCTGTTTCATTTTGGTGGTACAATAAAGTGTTTAATTCCATACTTATTTACTTAAAAACCCAGGAACAAACATGTGAACCATAGACGTGTTTTTTCAAGCCGTCAAACTTTGTGTCAAAATGCAGGAGCAGTGTCGACTTCAAAGTTATTATAGTCTAGTTTACTAACCGGAGCTACAGTCCGGTGTGGCAGAAATAAACTAATTCGTGTTGCTATAATGGTCAATTATCTTATCTATTGATTAAAAAAGTAAAGATTACAATAAGTTTCATTTAGGTTCTTAATTTGTCAAATTGCATTAGGTACAGTTTGTTGGCAGCAAACAAGTTTACTCTCCCAAATACTCCTAAATACAATATCGGTAGTGGCAATTGGCGACTTTGATAGTGTGGGCCAAATGAGTACCTATATAATTATTTTGTTCGCCCTGCCTCTGCAATTTAAGGAATTGAATCGCATTTTGATGTTTAAATATCATTTTCATCGGCGAGGCTATCAAAATCGTTGCTAACTTACCTTGGACTGACTCTACCAACGCAGTTAAGTCAACAGCCAGCAAGAGTAGAAATTGAAAAATGGCAACATCGGTGTCGTCCCGTTTTCTTACTACTGATTTGAAATGGACGACACTATGATGTCGCCACATTTTAATATAACTTTTTTTGCCAACGTTTAATATCCATGCATGTTTGGATGTGATTCTTTCCTTCCTCAAACGTGACGTTAATTTTTGAAGAGAGAAGTCTACGAGTGGGTAGGTAATAAATACAATAAAATAAAGGCCCTCATTTTCAACAAACAGCGAACACAAGCAACAAATACGAACGTGTGGAATGTGTTTGTTGTTGTTTGTCGGTTTTTTTTTCATGAATGAAACTTGCACGTTCTCTAAGCGTGGAGAGTGAGGACGACGGTAATAAAATTATAAGGTAAAGTAAATTAATTGAATAGTGCAAGATTTTTTGTAAGTATTCAAAAAAATGCAGGTATCAAAACGAAATAGGTGTTATGGAACATAATGAGGAGGCACACTGACATTTTATCCCGCCAGGCGGTGCCTGTGCAAGTGTCTAGGCATGTCACTGTCATTCATATGTGTAAGAGAGAAAAAACATAATATATCGTCTTATCGCTCTCTCGTATGGTACTATGGTGGTATGGTAGACAGAGACAGACATAGACTAAGGATTATTCTATTATTTTCGGACTAATAGGGTGGCGCTATCTGTCATAACCTTTGAGTGTGCCTCCTCATTGGCTAAACCTAAAGATTTTTGAAGATAGGCAAATAATATTTATTTCTGATATAATACGTTATAACGATTACGCAAAGGTGGCTCTTATATTTCGTATTATTTATTTATTATCTTTTTTAAGTAACTGAAATAAAATGTAATAGCAGTTGAGGTGAAAATACGTGAATGCCTTTGCTCGTGTTGAATTGTAAGAAAAACAAACACTAGTGACAAAGCTGTCAGTGATGTGGTGATACTTAGCTCTAAGTGACACTGACAATTGGCATCGCTTTTTTTTCTAATTTCATATATTGAGCACACGCAAAGGCATTGGTCACCTCATCTGCTATTAAATTTCGCAAAGGTCATTTCGGTCATGTAATAAGATAATAAATAAATGATACGAAATAATAATAAAAGAGCCACCTTTTCGTGATCGTTTAACGTGCTATCAGAAAAATATATTATTTGCCAATCTTCAAAAAAATTATCGGTAGTTAAATTTATAAACGTTAAAAAAACAGCTCATTTAAGTAGAGCTCTGATAGTTTGTCCCTTGTCTTAGTGCGTTTTCACATTATCCGTTTCAATATTGGATGTCGGACCAATATCCCATATATTTACGCCGCCATCTTTGATTTTTTTTTCTTCGAAAACCTTCCTACATCCGATATCGAATCGGATAATGTAAAAACGCACTTACTCTCACCACTCAAACAATTCTAATTATATCGCTAACCTTTTTCTGTTTTCATACTTTTTAAAGACCACGATAAGAAACAGGTTATATACCTATAATATACTGATTGATTTAATTGCCATCTATCGACATTTTAATAATTACCACGACAGAGTTGTGCATTTATACAATTTACTGCCATCTACCTAAAAATTTAGTACCATACAGAAAAAGGTACGGTGGCCTAGATGGCGTTACACCTTTGGGGTACGCTCAGCTAGATGGCGCTAATATTAATATTTGAAATTTTAGCACATATCAAGCTGAGAATTATGGGCCTTATTGTCAAAACTGAGGTTCAAAAGTTTTAAGCCTGTGTCAAGAGATGGCAGTCTATGCACTGTGATTACACATTTTTCTTCGACAGTAACTCTCTATAATACTCGATCCTCTTTAACAATGTGCATATATTGGGTTGGCACAAAAGTAATGACACACTCTACAAAACTCTATACATTTTCTTTCTTAAGTTAATTGTTTTCGATAATATTCTAGTATGTTGTAGAACATTCTAGGTACTTCTAATGTGAGGGTATATAAAGCCGCCCTCGTGATTGGTTTAGTTAGATTGAAATAAAATGGACGAGCGACAAGTTAGAATACTTTACTTATACGAGTACTTGTTAGGCCACAGTGCGCGGGCTGCGGCTGACAATATCAACACTGCATTGGGCGCTGGAAGTACAAGCCATGCCACGGTGTCCAGATGGTTTGACCGTTTTAAATCAGGAGACAGGAGCCTTGAAAGTCAGTCACGCTCAGGGCGACCACCTGCATTCAATGATGACGATTTACGCCGCGAACTACAATCGAATCCTGATGCCACTACTCGTGAATTAGCGGAAGCACTTAACTGCAGTCACCACGCTGTGGAATACCATCTGCATGAGCTTGGGTATCGAAAAGTTTTGGCTCGATGGGTACCGCACATCCTTACCAACGCCAGTCGTGCAGTCCGTGTCGCCATCTGTCAATCACTTTTGCTGTGACCCCGACGTAAAGAGTTTTTGACTGATCTGGTTACGGGAGATGAATCATGGATTTATTATGAGAACGATACACGTCGTGCTTTTTGGCTGCCTCGAGAAGAAACGCCACCAACTCAACCGAAGCTGAGTCAAAAGAACCGCTTAAAAGTTTTGCTTTGTTGTTTCTGGGACTCGCAAGGCATGCTGTTTCATGAACTATTACACAATGAAACTGTAAACGCTAACAAATATTCAACACAGCTCACCGAACTATCTTCTGCTATCAAGAAAAAACGACGAAGACGAGCCACTGTAATTTTACTACATGATAACGCTCGACCTCATGTCGCATCTACCGTTCGCCAACAGCTGCAGAACTTGGGCTGGGAGACGATACCCCACCCACCTTATTCTCCAGACCTCGCACCATCAGACTTTCATTTGTTTAGAGCCCTGAAACGACATTTGCGGGGTAAACAATTCAATGATTTCCATGATGTACAGGTGGAGTTGAACAACTTTTTCGAGGCACAGCCATCAGAGTTCTGGGCGAAAGGCATCCAAACTTTGCCGGATCGTTGGCAAGAAGTCATAGATGCTAATGGTGATTACATCATCGACTAAGCTTTTTGTATTGTAATAATAATAAAAAATATAAAACGTAAACCAAGTGTCTCATTACTTTTGTGCCAACCCAATACATACGTAGCCAAATGCACAAACGCTTACAATAATATTGTTATCATTATCATAGCTAACTATGTCTATCGATCTTCCGTATTGGGGTGACAGAGCCAGACTGATGTTTCGATCGACGTCTAGCGTCAACGATTGTCATTGTAGCTAGGTCGGAATGATAAGTCAATCAATCAATCAGTCAATCAAATCAAATCATTTATTCAGAAAACAGGCTACAGGAGCAGTTTTACACAGTACAGAGGTAGTACTTATTTGAACTTTTACTACCTATCACAGAAAAATGTGCCGCATCTCCGATCCTTCAATCTCGCCAAGAAAACCAAAATTAGAAAATATATATGAAGCATCTTTCTCTGTCACTTTAATCACTCTTTCTTAAAATAAAGGGAAAAACAACCCAGATCTATTCGACCTAATAAACTGTCGCTACAAAACAACCCAGATCTATTCGACCTAATACAAAAACTGTCGCGATGATGACATAATCACTTGAAGATTTGCTCGGTGTTCAAATGACAGTAAAGTGACGTTTTAGAGCAAAATAGTGGCGAAAGTTCAACAATTTTCGACCGACATGGGGCTGCGCGACAGCGCATGATGTCATGTTTTAAAGCTACAGCCATCTCTGGTGCGGCGTGTGCGCTCCAGACAGCGTCATGTCAATGATTGCGAACAGCCCTTATGTCGCATTTTGTTGTGGGCATGCACCTGTGGTTGACACAGTGAGGAATAACTATAGATAAGGGCTATCAGTGTGTCAAACAGCTGCTTGACTTTTTGTATGTGTGTTGTGTCATGAGTTGTGTTCTAGCGCGACGCTGAGCGGCAATACGTGCGAATGAAAAGTGCCATCGTTGTGTCTCGCTCCAATGTATGGCCGCCGCTTACCGCTGCCGCGCTTAGACTATTGTCGTGGCTGAGCCGTCACACTTCGCCGTTCATTGCCTGAACAAGGAAATACTGACGCTTAACAATGTTACTCGTACTTATCAACCCAGAAATAAGCAAAGAATTGTCAGTGTCAATGGTCAATGTCACTGTGGTGAGATAGCCCACTAGAAATATCCTATAGCCAATAAAATAAAATAAATAAATATTATAGGACATTCTTACGCCGCGTCTTGCGTGGGCGACGGACGACCGTCGCCGTCGCGTCTCATACCTACTTCCATATCGATAATTTGATTTCGTATGCGTCGCATCGTCGTCCACGCAAGCCACGGCGTTATTACACAGATCGACGAAGAGTCTAGTCTGTGGTGTGGTAGTGTAGTCTGTGGTCAAGAGTAAGCCCATCTATAATAATAATAAAAAAAGAGTTAATTAAAATTTTGAAAAAAACCTCGACATAGTAGACCGATTTTCATACAACATGGCTAAGAACACTCCCGACTTACTCAGCTTTCAGACAAAAAAAAACTAAATCCAAATCGGTTCATCCGTTCGGGAGCTACGATGCCACAGACAGACACACACACAGACAGACAGACACATCAAACTTATAACACCCCGTCGTTTTTGCGTCGGGGGTTAAAAACAATGTTCCAAACATTCCCTGCAACATTTTAAGTATTCCGTCAAAGATAACCAGTGATCGGAACTATGGGAGCAAAACTTCAACAAAACCTTAGACTTAACGTAAATAAAAAAAAACCAAGATTATTATTTTCAAATCAGTGTTAAATTTGATTCTATACCCCAAGATTTACAATACTTTACTACAAGGATATTCACATTTTCAGGCATAGTTCCGATCACTGAAGATAACACTAAAGCCCACGTCAAGAAAAAAAAAACCGGCCAAGAACGTGTCGGGCCACGCTCAGTGTAGGGTTCCGTAGTTTTCCGTATTTTTCTCAAAAACTACTGAACCTATCAAGTCCAAAACAATTTTCCTAGAAAGTCTTTATAAAGTGCTACTTTTGTGATTTTTTTCATATTTTTTATACATATGGTTCAAAAGTTAGAGGGGGGGGGGGGACGCACTTTTTTTTCCTTTAGGAGCGATTATTTCCGAAAACATTAAAATATTAATGTTTTCGGAAAAAATCAAAAAACGATCTTAGTAAACCCTTATTCATTTTTTAATACCTATCCAACAAATGGTGGGGGGGGTGGTGGTGGCGGGGGGGGACGCACTTTTTTTTCCTTTAGGAGCGATTATTTCCGAAAATATTAATATTATTAAAAAATGACCTTAGTAAACCCTTATTCATTTTTAAATACCTATCCAACAATATATGTATCAGACGTTGGGGTTGGAATGAAAAAAAATATCAGCCCCCACTTTACATGTAGGGGGGGTACCCTAATAAAACATTTTTTTCAATTTTTTATTTTTGCACTTTGTTGGCGTGATTGATATACATATTGGTACAAAATTTCAGCTTTCTAGTGCTTACGGTTACTGATATAGATCAAGACAAGAGTAAATATTTGTGCATACACGACTACACGTAGTATCTTGCTGGGCACTTTTCGATACTGCTTATATCTCAATTTGCCCACTAAGAGTACTGTTAGCTGCAAAGGCTTATTAGTTAAAAAAAACCGGCCAAGAGCGTGTCGGGCCACGCTCAGTGTAGGGTTCCGTAGTTTTCCGTATTTTTCTCAAAAACTACTAAACCTATGAAGTTCAAAACAATTTTCCTAGAAAGTCTTTATAAAGTTCTACTTTTGTGATTTTTTTCATATTTTTTAAACATATGGTTCAAAAGTTAGAGGGGGGGACGCACTTTTTTTTCCTTTAGGAGCGATTATTTCCGAAAATATTAATATTATCAAAAAAACGATCTTAGTAAACCCTTATTCATTTTTAAATACCTATCCAACAATATATCACACGTTGGGGTTGGAATGAAAAAAAAAATCAGCCCCCACTTTACATGTAGGGAGGTACCTAGGGATTGCAATCCGGTCCGGCGGATCCGGTAATCCGGCCGGATCCGGTGCTTTTTTCATGCCACCGGATCCGGTGAAATTCGCCGGATCCGGTACTGGATCCGGTAATGTAACACGATATGTTAAAATAGTGTAAAAATAATAATTTTACGGCAACATTTGAACGTCGCTCAACAGGTGATTGCAATCCGGTCTGATTTCCAAGCAAAAAATATTTTAGTACGTATGTTCTTTGCATTCGCAGGCCGTTTGGAAGTAAAATAATGTGCTCAAGCAACGCGTTACACTTTCCGTTTTGGAATCCGTAATTGAATCTGTGGGATTGTTTGTTGGGATGCATAATGTGGAGTGACAAATAACCATGGTCTGAGGTCGATCCTTCGCGTTTTCAGGCCAGACACTATCCGAAATCGAGACCTATGGGAGTATATAGCAGCTAACCGCGACACAAAAAGGAACATTGATGACACACTATTCAAAGAGGGGAACGAAATAACGCAACCATTGCTTTCGGCTGAAAACCGCAAAATGCAAGTCGTGGCTCCGAGCGCCCTGGAAACTCATGGAAACGGTCCGTTGAGGATGGACTACGAGCGACCGGGTCGAGCTGGAGCGAGACCACGAGGGTAGCTGAAGATAGGAAAGCGTGGCGCGAGCTCGTGAAGGCCCTTTGCACCTCTGTGGTGACGTAGGACTTCAAGATCAACAACATGTTTTCAGCATAATATGAGAAGTATGAGAGCATATTGCTACGAGAATAATAAAATTAAAAGCTTAAAAATAATAGTTATTTGTTATACAAGGGGGCAAAGTTGTATTTTAACGCCGAGTGTGGAATTGAGAAACGAGCAAGTGAAAGGATTCTATAGTTGAACCACGAGCGAAGCGAGTGGTTCGAGAATAGAATCCTGAACTTGCGAGTTTTTTAACACACGAGAAGTAAAATACATTTGCACCCGAGTGTAACACAAAACTTTTCCCCTCACTATAGCGAGGAAACTACAACGCAAAAAATGCGTTTATCACTGCTTCCAGTAGTTCCACAGTTGGTAAATCATCTTTATTACTAGATTCACCTACTTTTATCAATTTTAAAGCAGTTAATTTGACTTTATTCAAGGTCAAATTACTTTACCCACTAGTGGATAAAATGCGTTTTTACTCGCTGGTATTAAAGGACAAAACACGTGTTTCCGAGCTAGTGAGGGGAAAACATTTTTAAAAGGTAACCAGTAAGATTGTTGATTCAGCAATAGCAAATAATACTTACTAAGGTCAATTATTCTTGCTGGCTTTAATTTAGTTACTGTAGTTTTTCTTAACCGATACTGGATATTTTTATACAGACTGAGAAAAGGTTACGCTTTTAACGACTTTTAATAGTTATGCTTACTTAATATGATTGTGATACAATACAATTTTTTATTCTTCTTTTCATGGTGAGTAAAGTTACCTGTAAAATAACACAATACAGGTTTTTTTTAAATACTGATCTTATACTCATAACACATGTATGTTTGTAGGTATGTTATAATGTCCGCTCTTTATCGTATCTTAAAAGCTCTATAGGTACCTATTACTATTACTGTAAAACGTTACACTAATAATAATTTTGTTATCCTATCAAAGTTTCAAAAGAACGAAATAATTTGATTTGCGACTGATTATTATAGTAAAATTTACTTGTTAACTGTAAACAAGTTGAATTCTAAGCCTTTAAACTGTTGGTTTATTAATCGTGATGCAAAATACCATCATACTTGTCATATTATGGTGAAAACATTAAAAAAAGGCACTATTTGGGTACCTTTGGTCCTCAAGGCCAATCCGGCCGGATCCGGCCGGATCCGCCGGATTGGGGTCGAAATCCGGCCGGATCCGGCCGGATTGGGAATCAGACCGGATTGCAATCCCTAGAGGTACCCTAATAAAACATTTTTTTCCATTTTTAATTTTTGCACTTTGTTGGCGTGATTGATATACATATTGGTACCAAATTTCAGCTTTCTAGTGCTAACGGTTACTGAGATTATCCGCGGACGGACGGACGGATGGACGGACGAACGGACGGACAGACAGACATGGCGAAACTATAAGGGTTCCTAGTTGACTACGGAACCCTAAAAATGAGGAGTAGACCCATGAAAATGAATATAAGTTTTAAGTAGATAAATCACAAAAACGGAAATAAAATATTTTGCACGCAAAGCAATTCATTTTGACACGTTTCCCACCCATTAAAGAACTCAGATTAAAACTGCATAACCTACCGGAACCCATATAATTTCACAACTAAAAACATTACACCATGTAGTTCTACTCACCCTTACAACTTTAAATTTAAAGTCTAAAATCTTTGAAATCACCTACAAGAGTGCGGTTTAGATTTACACTGGCGTGCAACGTGGCGAGTTTACGATCCCACCCGGTAATCGATTGCGGACGTGATAAGTGTACCAATTATTTTGCACTCAAGTTTTCATGACAGTAAAGGTCGTAAAATGCAAGTGGAATAGTGTGCAAGACGATTCGCGAACGTGATGCATTATTTCAGTGACTGTCCAAAGAATGAGAACTTTGAATTGTTTTACTGTCACGGGCCTTTCGCTTATTTTTAACCCCCGACTAGTAATGCAGAAATTGCAGAACATTCCCAAAAAGCGGAAACATTCTTGAGAATGTTCGCAGAACGAGCGTATAAACGAGAGAATATACTTGAAATAAAGTTTAAATGGGCATAATGTAAAACTATATGTTATTATACATGTAATATTGTCTATTACAGTTAGCTATTTTGTTGATAAGTGATAAGTTACCAATAAGTTGCTTAAATTCTCACTATACTTCAGGGAACATTTCAACTTTCAGACTTCACAGTTTTAGTCCTGACTTTTTTTAAATTAGGTACCGAACTATTATTTCTTGATACCTGTTTTTGGTCATGTCAAAAAAAAAAAAAAAAACAAAACAAAAAAAAAGAACAAAAAGATCGCTGTCAGGATTGAACCTGAGAACATCGGAATACGAAGCCAGCGCACTACCACGGGACTACGTCTTAACTTGCTGAGTCCGACGAAATCATGGTATAAACTACGAAGTTTCTAAGTTTTCTGATAAATTCTCGTTCTCGAGAACATTCTCAGAAGTTATCGAAAATTCTCATGGGGAATGTTCTACAACTTTGGAAACTTCTCGTCCGTGCATTGCTACCCCCGACGCAAAAACGAAGGGGTGTTATAAGTTTGACGTGTCTGTCGGTGTGTATGTCTGTCTGTCTGTGTGTGTGTGTCTGTCTGTGGCATCGTAGCTCTCGAACGGATGAACCGATTTTGATTTAGTTTTTTTTGTCTGAAAGCTGAGTTAATCGGGAGTGTTCTTAGCCATGTTTCATGAAAATCGGTCCACTAGGTCGCGGTTGTAACTCCATACATCAGTAAATGCGGGTTAAATATTTGTAGAAGTATAGTTAAGTGACATCTAGCGACAATAACGCGTCAATCACGCGTCAACGTTATCAGTACTGCTACTTATCAATAGATGTCGCGATGAACGAAAAGTATAATGCTCACCAATTTTCAGCTAATAGTTATTTTGTTTTCAATTCCTTCTGGTTGTAATATAAGTTGTAAACTGTTCTAATATTAAATTTTTTGCAGACGAGACACAGTTGCCACCTAGTACCGAGTAGTGGTACTGATAATTCACGCTAATTAACGGCCCAGCCACGACATTGGTCTAAGCGCGACAGCGGTGAGCGGCAGCCATACGTGCGAATGAAAAGTCCCATCGCTGTGTCTCGCTTCAATTTATGGCCGCCGTAAAGCGTGATTGTCGCGTGACTGTCGCTAGATGTCACTTAACTATGCCTATACAAATAACCCGCATTTACTGATGTATGGAGTTCTTATTCCTCTTCCCTTACTTATTCCTCTATGGTGTGTATTTAATGAAAGGAGAATAAGGGCGCAAAAAAAGGTTGGAGGTTGGTGGTTAATGTCCTATGTCTGATATTGGGTCGGATATATGTATATGAATATGCCCCAAGGGTCTTCTAAAGTATGACGGATGAAATTAAAGTAAACAAGCTATTTAATACGAACAAATTCAATTTATTTGATTCAAACTAATTACATTTCATTTTTTAACGTGTCTCATTATCCAAAGACACAGTATCGAATAGCAGCGTCGATACGAAGTTTAGTTATATTGCCGGAGCATATTAAAGTAAGAATAAGCGGTGCTCATAATCTGAAAGGAAATAAAATACAGAGCTTGAAAGAAATAAGCTTTTTTTGCAAAAAATGACGTTTTTGGCACAAGCTTTTATCACCGACTGTACGTGGACTGTACCTTTCTTTCAAAAGTCATCTACTGCTCTTCGAGACGTTCCTAAAAACTCCTTATTCGATGGGGATACGACATTTCATAACACAGTAAAGTTACTATGACCACCTTTCTGTTCCACCATCAGATCAGCTTCATGATACCATAATATTGCATTGTCACGTGATTTACGCGTACAATCGGTAGTGGGTTCTTCTACGTTTTGACCCCAACTAGCATACTAAGGTCCACTTGCACCAACCAACTCGGGGTTAGAGGGCTGTCAACTGTGAAATTCCATATAAAATGGTGGGTTGACCCTCGGGTTAACCCTCCATTTTCGTTGGTGCAAGCAGCCCATACAAAGCAAGTTGAATAAAAGCTTGTAAAAATGTTCTCAATTGGGATTTGAGCTGGCTTGCAGTCGAACAGACCTTGACACATATGATGCGTCATTAGCATCTAGCTGTGTGTAACTAACCGAAGAGAAGGTGTATAGCTCCAATTCGGGCAGACCGGTGAATTTGATCCCAATTGGGACCTGAGCTCTTATGATAAAGATGAGCAGGTCTTGACGCACAAGCTGCGTCAGGGGCGTCTCGTACCAGCCGGAGTAGAAACAGCGCTCTCCTAACGACAACGCCTGGAAAAAAATCAGCATAGCATTAGGATGTAGTGCGAAAAGACTTGCCTTCGTATTGTTTTTTTTTTTTTTATACTACGTCGGTGGCAAACAAGTATACGGCCCGCCTGATGTAAAGCGGTCACCGTAACCTATGGACGCCTGCAACTCAAACAGTGTCACATGCGCGTTGCCACCCCATTAGAAACTTGTACATTCCCTTTTGCTGTGTTAAGTACACAGCAAAAAGGAGTGTACAAGTTCCAAGGAGGGTTCGGGTTGCCGACGACTCAAAGGACAATAAACGGAACAAGTTGGTTCCGTAAGTCCTCCCGTCATCAGCACACCGCACCCTCGTTGAGCTCTGGCAGCCTTACTCACCGACAGGAACACAACACTATGAGTAGGGTCTAGTGCTATTTGGCTGAGGTCTTCTGTAAGGCGGAGGTACTACCCCAGTTGGGCTCTGCTCTAGATTCGAGCGAGACGATATCCGCTGTGCTGTGCCCTACCACACAAAGCGGAATATCATTCGCTATGCCCTACCTCCTACTAAACCCTCCTGTTACTCCTGTTAAACTACTACCCTACTAAACTCCTGTTAAACGTACGAACGTGTCATGCTATTTCAGTCAGTGTCAGTACAAGTTGTTCTG
The DNA here is from genome assembly GCF_023078275.1 of Leguminivora glycinivorella. Taxonomy (NCBI): domain Eukaryota; kingdom Metazoa; phylum Arthropoda; class Insecta; order Lepidoptera; family Tortricidae; genus Leguminivora; species Leguminivora glycinivorella. The sequence goes on from NC_062976.1 coordinate 22,921,271, forward strand.
ACATTGACTGAACTAGCATGACAAATACGAACGTTTCTGAAGACACACAAATTCAGTCTCTTATTTTCAAGTGGCAGTCTTACAATAAGAGTTTTGAATGATTCGGTTAGTTTCATTATATTTTTACAACAAACTTGTAATTTTTTGGCAGATCTTGTTAGTTTTGTGACTAAACCTGATAGATATAATAGTAAATTGTATTTTTTTTATTTTGTTTCTAAAATAATTAAGCTTAAACAAAATGGTAGTGACACTTTTCCATTTATTTTTGTTTAGGGACACATGACAATTTTATATTTTCATTTTACTTTGTGGAAAAATGACACTATAGCCATTTTTTTATGAAATTTACCTTTTATTTCAATGAATAATTAGCAATCAAACCACCTTTTATGTATATACATTAAAATTTATTGAATTAAATGACATTCTGTCTCAAACCCTGTATCTATTTAGCATTACTGCCCTTAAAAACTAGTGTAAACACTCCTGGCTTGCCCTCTTAAACAATAAAATATAACTAAAAATATATTAGAAACAAAAATCACTTTCAGCTTTGACATTTGCGTTAGTAATACAACATTTATTTTAATATCCATAAAATTCATGACATTTTATACAAAAAATTAAAATTGTCAGGAAAAAGTAACCAAAGTGCATTCAGGTTAAAATTAAAAAAAAATCAAACGCAATAAAATCAACAAATATCGAAAAAAATGACTTAAAATTAATCTTAAAACCCAGTGTTCCTCCCTCTGGCCCTTCCTGTAGCTTCCATGCGATCAGTTATGGACCTGATCAGTGTTACGATCAGTTTTTGAGGAATATTTTCCCATTCCTCAATAACTACGGCTTCCAGCTCGTTGAGGGTGGCTGGAGCAGGATCCCGTGACCAAACAAGCCGTTTTAACTCATCCCAGAGATGTTTGATGGGGTTCAGGTCGGGGCTCGTTGCTGCCACTCCATTACGGTGCATTCCGACCTCATGCATCAGGGAGTCCCGCACTATCAAGGCAGTATGGCAACGGGCGTAGACGTGCATGAATTGGAAATCAGGTCCAAAAACTCAGCGTACAAGACCATACGTTCTTCTAAGATCTCCATAATGTAACTGCCTGCAGTTAAGGATCCGTTTTGCCGTCGATGGAAATGCCGCCCCAGAACATGCACGAGCCGCTCCCGTAACTGACTGTTTCTTTGGTGAAGACTGGTGTAAACTGCTCTCCTTGACTCCTGTACACCCTTTTGCGTCTATAGTTGGTGTAAATGATCTCCTTCGTCTCGTTGGGGAACAAAACATTCCTCTATTGCTGCAACGTCCAATCCTTAAGCCTTATAGCAATTCGTTTGGGGTATTGGCTCTGGCTTCAATTGGTAGCCTCTGTCAGCTCTTCGGGGTAACATTTTCTTCTCCCTCAATCTTCTTCTGATCATGGAGACACTCACTACAGTTCTTCGAGCTGTTCTAAGCAGTATCTGCAGCTCAGGAGCGATAAGAAAGCGGTTCCGCAAAGAGGCCGATACAATGTACCGGTCGTCTCTAGCGGTGGTGCAGCGTCTTCTCTCAGATCCTGGCCTCCTGATGTAGCTACTGGTCTCCAGAAACCGCAACAAGACTCGTCGCACCCGGAAACGGATTATGCTTAGGCGTTCAGCAACTTGCTACTGCCGTAGTCCGTTTAGGAGCAGTACCACCACTTGAGCTGCTTTTTCTGGTGTTTTACCCCTATTGCCTTCAAGGCTTTTTTTTCTGCAGGCGTTCGTCCTCGGTGACTTTTGGAGTGCAAAAGATCCACATAACACCTTTACAGCTCCTTCTAAAACCGTCTGGGGTAGCACACCTAGAGTCCCATTAAAATCGCATCAATACCTTTTTTTTTAAACCACGGCAGATTGGCGATTATTGTTTTTAAGAAAGTTGTACACCTTTTTTTTTCTTAAAGGGCTTTAATTGTACTTTGAAATGATACAAATATTGATACATTACAGTCGATAAGATTAGAGATATTTATGCTTGAAACGAGTTTGCGCGAGGTGCGATTTTTTTTTGACGACGTGGTATACCCTAACCCTAACTTATGCGAAGTTTAGTCGGCCGCTTGAAATGTGCATGCTCGTGGCAATGTAGCAAATAGGTGATCTGTAGATGATGGTGTGTTTATACTATTGATGATTGCTTTGAATTTTTGAGCCTTGAATATCGTTGAGCCATTTTTTACTGTAACAAACAAATATACTTATTTATGGCTAATAATTTAGTTATATTAATGCACAAGAAATTTATCCACTAGCAATCATAGTTTTTATATTGTATCTTAAATTAGTACTTGTGTCTTGTAGATCACAAAAATAGCAATTACTTCGTAAAAAATAATTATACAAAAAATAACCTTCATTTTTATTAGCGCTGTTTATAGGTATTTTACAAAAAAATAGAGTAAAATGTCTTTTTCATAGAATTTCATCAAAATTGTGTAGGTTTATGTGCTAAACTTAAATGGAACAATAGTATTAAACGTAATATGTCTAGAAGGTAATTCATCATTAACTGTTTTGTAATTTTAATTACCGCAAAGCATGACATAAAACTTAAAGTGACAATAATCAGTCAACGCGCTTAAAGCTACCATTACCAGTTAAAGTGGCTTTAAACTCATAACAGTGGTATTCCATTTCTTTTCAAGCGTAGTTATGGTAATTCATACAATCAAAAATGACACTAAACAGATAATGACGATTCATTCATGCAAATTCTTTTTAGCGAGTTAAGACCATAACGTCATTTTAAGTAAAAGTACAGTACAACTTTATTTTTAACCTGCATTAAGCCTAATAGTTTAAAGCCAAACCGTCATTACGTGCACAGTGTCACTATACCTATCTCAAAACGTTTAGAATTGTTAAAGTACTAGTGTCATTATAGCAAAAATGACACTGTTACTTTAAAATGAAACTCAATATTGAATAGTTTTTACAAGTTCAAAGTGACACTTTAAGGATTGATACAATGTTCCATAAGAAAATTGTCATACTTACCATTCAATCTCGCGGAACACCGTCACTAAACACAAAATGACAACTTTCGTCTTAGAGTTCACTACATTTTGATCGGCGTCCAGGTCATTAATGCAAACATGACATTGTTCCCGTCCGCCACGCGTCTATTCCCACTATTCGCCATAGTGACATTAGCGCCCCCTGTCGCTTCTAAGCGAGCTAAATCGATAGGTGTCTTTGCATTGCGTTCGTTATGAACGCGCGACCTAGATGGCGTTGTTAACTAAAAACCTATGTTTTTTGGATAGTGTCACTATGTTTTTCAAGGAGCGTTATATTGACCGGGATATAAAATGTAGATGTAGTGATCACCTTTTTGATTTTTTTTTCGTGCTCCCGATATTACGACCCAGTTACATACTCATTCAGAACAATCAGAACTCTAATAATTAATAAATTACCTTGGTCTGTAATAGAGTGCCAATGCAGCATGGAATCCATAGTTGTAAGACTGCACCAAATGTCAGTATCGCAAATAGGTAGTTGAATTTTCCATCTGCCAGTTGCTAAAACAGAAAAAAAAATTCGTTGCAGGCAAATAAATAATAATAAAAGGATTATCACAATTGTGTCGCTTAACTTCAAACTTGGGTTAGATCTTGTTGATTATCTTTCAGATAATAATATTTTTTTATATAATCAACCTTAAAGCAGAATGGATTTACTTAAGTTTGAAGTACCAGCGACATAATTGGTGTTCGGAAAGAATCTAACTGACGCAATGTGTGGTTTAAAGAGTAACTTCCTCTTGCGGATGCTGCTGCTACGGTTGTGAAAAGAAGTCCTTTCTGAGAGCTTTCTGATTGTATGGATTTTTTACACTATATTGTTGAAATAAATATAAGCATATTGAACTATATGCAGGACTTACGATAGCGACTTGATAAGCCATTAAGCAGATGATGACCGAGCTAAACAGAACTTGATACACCAGCATACCGCCATATATGGATGTGATAGCACCCACAGAACTGCAAATACCAAGATAAGTAACTTAAAAAAAATCTAATCGTAGGTATAATATTTTACAATTGGTGATGGGAAGCAAAGTCCTTTCCTGCGAATTTTCACAAAGACAAAATTCAAACGATTTTTACGGAGGCACGCCGTAGGGTGAATAGATTGGACCTGTAGTCCACACCCCCGTGAGCTCAGCATCTAGCTATAGTTCGCTCAATATCGCTTAATAAGCTCTCAAGTTTGTACTTAAAAACCCATTTGGGTTATTGCGCCAGACAAGTAAGTAAAATGAAAATAAATAATACTTTTAAATGAAAATAAAATAAATAATAGAATAACTCAAGAAGTAAGTAAAAGCAAACACAAGTTTCTCTACCCTTATACATTTTTTTCAAACCCTTACTCAAAGAAAGACTGGTGCCACTGCACGATTCGTCCCATCCTCCTGGCGAGCTCAGCTTTCACATACAGGCGGCGCTGGTCCGTGTCATGCAGCGTTACCACTGACTCATCCAAGTCTTCGAATAACTCGTCAATGGCAATCAACACCATGTCTAGTAGATTGTAGTAGTGCATGAAGAGATGCAGAGATAGAGGCACGTATACTGAAATTTAAAATTGTTGTACTGGGCAATCTATAACTTATTGTATGCATCTGGGCGATATAGCGAAAAGAAAATTGGTTCACCCGTCGAAAAGCTCCATCAATAATTTTTAAATGAATACTATGTCTTACCTAAGTACCTAATCAAAATACGTTCTTAAATAAATCCATGTGAAAATGTTGAAGCTGATACTTCACTTTTTGTATGTAGATTATGTTGTATTCGTAATAACTTACATCCAAATGTAGCCATGGCGACAAATATTATTGCAATATGAAAAACCATCAGCATTTCGTAGTTTGGACTCCTGTACGGATCATCGTGAGGAAGCCAGACTGGAAATATAAACGGTCGGACGTAATGCTCGTCCAAAGTGCCAAAGAGGCTCTGATAAAGTAGCAGTACTAACGTATTTGACACGTAAAGAATAGCGAGAACTATGACGAAAATTCCCCAAATCATTGTCAGTTTCCAAATCAGAAGTTGGCCGTCTAAAAAACATTTTCTGGAACAAGCGAAATACTTCTAATTAGTTGTCAATTAAGTTCCGATGTCGATTATCCATGTGACCGTCCGACGATAGCGTATCCAAAAAAAAAATACCTATACAACAGACCGTCTGCGGATACCTTACTATCCCAGGAAGGGGCAAGAGAAACATTTGATTAAAGTAACATCTAGCGAAATATTGCGGCATTACTTACTTACTTTAAAAATCACAATATTAAACACGAGAATCATTTTGAAACAACACAACGTTAATAACTAAAGGAGCGATTATTTCCGAAAATATTAATATTATCAAAAAACAATCTTAGTAAACCCTTATTAATTTTTAAATACCTATCCAACAATATATCACACATTGGGGTTGGAATGAAAAAAAATATCAGCCCCCACTTTACATGTAGGGGGGGGGGGGGTACCCTAATAAAACATTTTTTAATTTTTTATTTTTGCACTTTGTTGGCGTGATTGATATACATATTGGTACCAAATTTCAGCTTTCTAGTGCTAACGGTTACTGAAATTATCCGCGGACGGACGGACGGACGGACAGATATGGCGAAACAAGACCAACGAGCATAACATTATTAGAAAATAAAACATATTTTATTTTTATTAAACTACTCCAAGGACAGTGCTTTTTACTAATAATTATGTTAAATTCCATTCGATATGCTTTTAATAAAATAATATAAGCTTGTACATGACGATCCTGACAATTTTGTAAACATACCTGTAATGTGGCGCCAAACTGCAAATGTACCTAAAATCTTTGCTCATGACATCCAATAGATCCAGGATCGCGGTTCTATTGGTCAGTACTCCGATGTAGATGAGGCTTACAGACCCCAGGATGATGAGGTAGGCGAAGGATTCAGTGGCCATAGCGTAGTCTTTGATGGTGAGGGCCCGTACGATGAACATCAACTCGAAAAATGTGGCCACTATCGCCATGCAAGAACTCAGTGCTGGCCAGATGAATCTGAAAGATCATACTCCAACAATACAAGTATTCTTGAGCTTGCCAAGAGGCTCAGTCAATCAGTGTAAGAATATAGTGTAATAGGGTTGGTCATTTTGATAAACTAAATCGGCTCAAGGCCTAATATATTTTTTACGGGTGTACTCAGCTACTCACGTTATTATAACATGTGCTGTAAACTCATGCCTGAGGATGGGTCTCCAGTTATTTACATGTCGTCAATCGTGATAATATATATAAGCGTGAGTAGATAGATAGATAGATAGAAGATAGAATACCTACTCTTTATTGGCAATGATTATAGGTAAATAGAGGCAGACAACAGGCGGTCTACATCGGTGGATCATCCATATAGGTATTTAAGTAGTTTTGTCTCACGAATGCTAAATAAGGCCTATTGAGATTTTTTTGTATTTTTTTTGCATAGACGTCTTTGGCACGTGCGAAAGCAACATAAAAAAAAACGATAAAGGCATTATACATTGTGATAACTGTAATAATATAATTATCATTACCACCTTTTATAAGAGTTATGGTTATTAAAAAATATTCCTTTAATTGCAAAAAATATCTCGAGTTGAGGATGAAAGTTCTGCAAGGTCACATCAGGTCGTTCAAAATCGTAATCGTCTTTATAGACAAACGATTTTATATTTCGTAAAAATAGTGTCATTCTGCTTCAGTTACAAAATGAATACTGAGCTTGAAATTATTTTAATTTTAGATCGATTTGTGAAGCAGCTTAATAATGTCTGCAATTTAGTGATTATCAGCAATTTTCTATTATCTATTGCTGGTTACAATTTCTATTCCTAGGTTATAAGTTGCATTGATTTACTAGAATATTCTGGAAGCATTACAAAATGGTGACCAACATATACAACTTACTTCAGTAGGTGACTGATTTACAAACTTCGAAAGGATATCTTCTGGAAACTTCAATACATTCACTCCCTACCAAAAATTTACAGATACGTTTTACGTGCGTTTTACGATTAATATATTTAGGTTCGTTCTCAAAAAAGTGGCACCGTCAGGGTAAAGTGAATGAAAAAAAATGAAAATGGTTTTTTGTACCTTTTTGGATTTAAATATGTTTTTGAGTGCATCAATGATACGGAATTTGCGGGAGGGAACGAAATAGTCGTAAAAACGTAGAACTTAAGGCGAGTTGAAATTTTAGACATACAGGAGAGAAAGTGAATAGACAGGGTAGCAGGGAAAACGTGGCAGGATAAAGAGAGTCTGAATAAAAAAAACAAGTTTACCACTAATAATTCAACGTATATCGACTATTATGATTTTGTTAGGATTCAATTTTTTTTTCTTTGAGTAGAAACAAAAACAAAAAAAGTATTTTTTTAAACAATATCCATTATTTTTTATTCAAAACAGTTGAAGTACAGTAAGTGATATCTGATTATTGTTTTCTGTCACGATGCCTGCACGTACCAAATGTTTCTTTTTGACCCAGTGTTTGACTGGTAGAGAATGCCTTAAGGCATTATGTACACCATTTTGTACTTTTTTATGTGCAATAAAGAATAAATAAATAAGTGCCTATAATCACAGTCTTGTAAAACAACAAAGCACATATCATGATTCACAATGGTACTTGTGCGTGTAATGCCTGCAATGGCTGCCCCAGTGGAAGAGTTGGTTCGTCTCCTTGATGTCTCCTTGGTAACAGAATAATGAGGGCCACTCTAGGGCCGGAAGGCGTGCCTTTGGCTCTTTAAACATCTTGGAAGTAGATTACGTGGCCACATTGACGACTGCCTCCGAGAGGGTATAAATTCTCGTTGTAAGGTGGGCAGACTGTGCCTTTCGAAAAAAGGGTAGTCCAGCTGACTGTCCCTTAGGATACCATCCCATTGCCCTCCTAGATGAAACTGGCACGATGTTGAGCGCATCATCATAAATCAGTCTACTGCTGTGCACGCATTTTGGAAGACACGTGCCCAAACATCAGAGATCGGGTTCTGGGAGGAGCGATAGACGCAATTGATTGACGCATAAATACAGCGGTCTGGTAGCAGAGAAAAGGCAGGGAGCCATCGCAGTATATCTTGACATTGCCAATTACTTCGGCTCTCTTCCTTATGTGGTAATAAAATAGGCGCATTGCTTCCACGATGCGCCTTTCTATTTGAAGATCATCATTCACCATAGGGCATTACCTTGCAGATAGAGTAGTGGTCAATGAATCAGGAGGAAGATGCCTAGAAAGACTAAATGGAATGTGGTGTTCCTACCGGCTGCGCCATGTAAACGTATAGGGACAGGTCAATGAGACTACGTGCTCAAATCAAGACTGACTTCTTTATTCTTCTTCTTATCCACATGCATATTCATAATAATCATAACCTACCCACAGTTTTCCACAGGGGTCGGTACTGGGCGCCTGCTCTGGGGCATTGGCTTTGACTTGGCTATCAGAGTAGTCTAACTTCTTCGCATGATCACCATTTGTTATGCCGATGACACAATATTATAGTAGCCGTGAGGGGAAGAAAGTACCAGGATAATAAGGAGAGCCACAATGGCAACTGAGCTCACAGTTGGGAGCATTAATTTGTTTGGGCTTGCGGTGTTACTTGCCACGACCGATGACGTGGTTTTCGAGGGAAAGGTTGGCTTCTGCCCGAAGAAAGTGATTGCTGTCGACCTAGCCAAAATGATAATCGTTGACGCTATACGCCGATCGAAATGCAATCTGGTTCTGTAGTGCCTATATACAAGAGCGATAGGGATGTTGCCTGTTGGCGGTAAGGCGGTCCCTCTTACGCCCCAAATTAAGTACTTGGGATTAAATTTAAACCAAAATTGGTACTCCGAGGAACATTTTATCAAATTGGTTCCTAGCCTCGTCGGGACTGCTTCGACGCTGAGCAGACTATTTTCCAATATCGAAGGACCCAATGCCTCATATCGGCGCGCGAACGTCATCCGCAGCGTGTAATACAAAATTTCAGCTCAGTCGGTTGAACATTTCTGCTTCAAATTGGGTTGCAAGATTTGACCTCAACATACATACAAACATACATACATACATTGCAAGTTAGTAAAAACCATGTCAAAATAGCTTTTTTTTTTCCTTGTGTTTCTTTATCCTGTCAACAGTCACTTTACCCTGCAGAGTGATGGCAGGATAAAGTTACACAGGGTGTAGTGAAAATCCGATTAACTAGATATTATCTCCGAAACTGTTGATAATACAACTGTCATAATTTTAATATAAATAGTTATACTTCAATACAACATTAAAATGTTATTAGTAAAAAAACTGCCGTATTAATATTTTAAAATAATCATGCCAGAATAAAGTGGACATACCTGTTACAAACTCCGAACGTCACACTTTGAAAACTTCTAACCACAAGACCGCAGCACCTCACACACAAACCTTTACACCGGCGGCTAGAACCATACTGGCTACGTGTTTTACGTATATTAGGGTCTCAATAAGACTTTCTGTGTGTGAGTGAGGTGCAATACCGCGGACGCACAGGATATAGAGAAAATATCGCTGGACAAACTTTGAACGTGAAAATTTGTGTTCAAAAGTAATCGAAACATCCCGTGCAACGTATATTTGAGAATATAGTAGTATATTCTCTACAAAAAACGATATTTTAATATCATACAACTACAATTCAATAATCTATAGAGCGAAAACTTGAGCAGTGTCGCGTTGTGACAAGGCAGGGTACAGTAGAAAACGGTCTTCTTTATTTTTTTTTACAAAAGTATTATATTTATAGAAAAAATATGTTTTGGCCTCGATGTGTCACGTTAATGCCTACTTATGAAAATTTTAATTATATGTGAAAATTATATATTTCGCACACTTTCTATTCAAAAACGTGATGGCATACAATGCCACTATTTTGAGAATTACCCTTCAATATTTGGTGTGGATAGTAAAGTCTCTTTTAAAAAGATTGAGTTCCCGAAAAAATTCAAAGCAACATTTTAACGATTTCCCTAAAAACATAAGCAGTATTTCAAAACCAGGCCAAACAGCAACTATGATTTCAGTGAAAATGCCGGTGTGTTTTTAAAAGAGTTGCAGCTTAATTCCTAGTTTTAATGGAGGAGCCATTAGCGCGGCTAACCAAGCTTGCAGCTTTTTTCCCTTGTTGCTCTAGGATTTAGTGTTATCTTTGACGGTACACTGTAAACGGTTTACTTATGTATTGTTTAGCTTTCTTGTAATATTATCATCTTTTACAGTTTGTGGAACCCGTGGAAGCTCTCGGTCTTGTAAATATTGCAGATGGCTACACACCTCTTGATAAGCGATTAAGCGGAGTCGAATATTGGGACCTTGCACTACTTCGCTCGCCTTGTGACGCACATTAATTGCCAGATAATTATGTTAACACGTTCCCTGTGTAACCGACAACCAGAAATTGACTCCTCACGTGCATTTTTATTTTTTTGTAAATTAACTCGGAACTGTATTATATTGTTATATTTATATACAAATACATCTTTTATGATGACCGTTTTCCCTATTTTCCCATTTTTCCGAGTGACCCACATGTGATGCACACACGTATAGGCTTCTAAACTAGTGCCCACAATGTGATGCATGCACGTATTATCTCATTGCTGAGTGCATCACTCCTATATTTATATACATATTTTTAAGTAATTTGACGTTATTTTTGTTTTTATATATGTGGCTACGTTTGTTTATGCCATTTTTTTGAAGGAAGAAAGTTTCACATAAGTTTGATTGGTATATGAATATGCCTAGTCAATTGTCAGAAGTGTTTGGTAAGACGGATGTTAATCATGAAATACTCTTCAAAACTAAATGCGATCAGTTAATTTTTGCCATATACCTACTTATGAATAAATATAGATAATTTTAGAGGGAGTAATAGAAAAGATCATGGACGAATTGGAGCAAATTGATGATTCTAACATTTCTAGTGATAGGACCTGTATCGTCCTTGGACTATTGATGACATAAAATACTTTATCAATCGTGATTATCTTAAAGATTCCAGAATCAAACAATTGGAGATTACGTGGCTTTGCAAAAACTTACTAAGACATAGCCTGAACCTGGTTTACCGCCTCTAGTTCAAAATGCAGAATGTGTACTGCCAGTACCAAATTTGACGTCTGACAACCGACAACCTAGTTGAATCCTTGCATCACAGTTTACAAATTTATTTGATTAGTCTTTTGTTTTCAATATAATGTGACATTAATGCAAATAATTAATATTGTTTAGTTATTTAAAATAAAAAACATATTTTTTTTAAACAGCCATCACCTGGCAACATTATGAAAATGTCCTCCGGACGCACGTGTTTTCTGTCAAAGTTTTGGTACCCAATATGTGCACGCAAATAAAAAACATCTAGCTCACACGTGCAATTTTTGGCGATGCCTTATGTTCACGAGGGGTCGTGCATCACCCATGATGCATGCACGTATCATGTATACCCTAAAATGCTACACATATGATACATGCACAGGGAACGTGTTAAGCGAGATATCTCAGTATATCACACGACGTCTTACAGATGTAGTGCAGAAATATTTGCCTTCGAATTGTTACGGAAACGTACGAACGTGTCATGCTATTTCAGTCACAAGATGTATTGACATTGACTGAACTAGCATGACAAATACGAACGTTTCCGAAGGAAAGCCTTTTCGCACTACATCTGTACATCTCTGTCATTTGATATTAATTACCAGTCGCTTTTCGGTGAAGGAAAACATCGTGAGGAAACCGGACTAATTCAAATAAGGTCTAGTTTACCCTTCGGGTTGGAAGGTCAGATGGCAGTCGCTTTCGTAAAAACTAGTGCCTACGCCAAATCTTGGGATTAGTTGTCAAAGCGGACCCCAGGCTCCCATGAACCGTGGTAAATGCCGGGATAACGTAAGGAGGATGATGATGATCACACGACGTCTTACGACGCACACGGGCGATGTTGCCAGAAAACTCATGACATCGCAGTATGTCTTAATGCGAGTAACTCGCACAATCGCGACGTCGTCAGATGTGTTACTAATTCGCATAACTCAGCTGAATTAGCAATTCGCATACAATTAGGTGATGAACCCACTGAGCAAACCTAGTGAGGTTCTTATATTGCTTATAGTCAACAGCGAGTCGATCTAATTTATTTATTATTTATTATCTGTGATTATTATATTACTGACAGACTGACTGACTGAGTGATATATTAACGCACAGCCGAAACCGCTGGTCCTGGCACATAGGTTCTTTTTGAGGTGTAGAGGAGCACTAAGAAAGGGTTTTTCCAAATTCACCTCCTAAGGGGGTGAAATGGGGTTCCAAAGTTTGCATGGGCAAACAAGATTAGATTAGTACGCGGACAAAGCCGCGGGAAAAGTTAGTTGGTAATAGTTATAATGCCACAACTACAGGAAGCTTTTTAGAACTCAAGATAAAGTACCAGCCGGTTTAGCACAACTTGCGCTCTCGTCCGCGAGTCCATACTTGAAGTCGCGCTTGATGTATGGACTCGCGCGCGTCAACGCAAGTTGTGCTAAACCGCCAGGTATGTATAAATGTCTATTGGATTAAATAGTTTGCTGTAGATGCGGCATTGAACGCACAAGACCCCAGGAACCTCCTCCTATCAGATGTCGTGCACAAATTACTGAACCTATGATACTGCACGAGGCCACGCGCTTGCCAAGAAACAGAAGGCTCTGGGCATCTTCGTCTTTAACAGAAGGACACACTTAACAATCCTAAGCAATCAAAGTACGCCTAAAGAAGAATTGGTAACGGTGGAAGCTTCGACTCGTAGCAATTGGAATCCCAATGCGCGGGATTAACTAACTTTACGCAAATATGACCATTCTTCAATAAAAGGGCTTAAATGGCCTCATTTCTCTATTAACTTAAGTTCCTTTGTTATGATGAAGATTATTTGCTGTAGATTCAGACGCTGAGTTGTCTTTTCTGGTATTATCGGAAGGTTTTGATTGAGGCGCAGTTTAAGGATGTTATGAAATGCTTTGTTAGGAGGAATTCGCAGATGATGAAACCTTTCAAAAATTTAGCAAAATGGTATATTTACTATGTAATATTGAATGATTATAGTTTCAACAGCCAAAAGCAGAAGATTCGTTTAAAAAGTAATTAATGAATCTACGGTTGTACTCACGGCTGTGCTGTTAATGATTTGAATATGTCTCACGAAAGTTTTACGTGTATATAATCGTTTAAAAACTTTTAAAAATAAATAAGAAAAATGGTCGTTTACCGATTTTGCTGCATTAGGAATTGTAAGACCTACATAATCACAGCAAGAATACTACTATTGTATACTACTATCTATAAAAAGAAATACATGAATTTTGGTTACCAAAGTTCAAAGGCCTTCCATGGTAGCGATGCTTTGTAAAACCATGGGTGAACAGGCATCTTCTGGGCGAGCTCACTCCATCGTAGGCCACGTCTTTGCCTTTGGCTAGTCTGTGGTCAAGAGTAAGCTCATTCATAATAAAAAAAATGGCTATGATCTTGATCTCGATTGTAATGATTAACGAATGAAAAGCCTCAACGCTCCAGGATTTGAAGCAACGTCCCAGCCGGTCTAGCCAAAATGACAATCGTTGACTCTAGACGCTGTTCAAAAGGCAGTCTGGCTCCTTCGAGTCAATGCAGAAGATTAGGTACGATATTATTGTAAGCGTTTGTGCATTTGGCTACGTGCCCTGGTGACACATTGTAGCAAGAATAGGTCTGGTTTAATGCCGAGAACACCTACAATACGTGACTAGTCTTATAGCCCCATAAACGCCATGTTATGGCGAAGGACACGACTGAGAACTTTTATTTGATTGTAGGTGTCAGTGTCTAAAAGCTTTGAAGATCTGGGAACGAACTTAAGGGCCCAGGTGGCAAGTTTGTTGCATAAACATTATCTACCGTAAATGGTTTATAATTTTTTTTAACTACAAATAGTCACATGGCTACAGACTAGATGGAGCGAGTTCGCCAGAAGGTGCCTGACGCCTGTCTACCCTTGTTTGAACGTTATATTAGATTATATGAGCTAGTCAGTATTGGCTTGTAAAGAAATATTCTTTCAGCATCTCCAATTCAGCAAAATGTCTCTCTTAAACGCAACCACAATGCAAAAACCTGTATCCTTCTACATTGTTCAACGTAATATATTCCAAACCTGTAAACCCGATATGATCCACAAACAAGCCAAATGCTATCAAACTAAGATCTAGTCTGAATTCCAAAATTGAGGCGAAAATCCACCAAACGATATACTACAACATGCATCTCGTTTTGATCGCATCAAGCCAATGCATGACATGCCGACGCATTATCCAAACACAAACTTAAATCTACAGCCACTGACCTTGAAATCAAGCTAAATGAAACTGTAGTTGAAGATGATAAGGTTGTCACTGATGGAGTTGTCGGTAAAGATAAGTTTGTAAAAGTTTACACAGCATAGTCCAAGTTTGCATTGCAGATTGGGCAGTTCAGTGAAAATGCAAATACGGCTATTGTATGTCTGACCCTTGTTGAAGGTATGATATGCGGTTTGGACTAATTGATTTATGTGTAAGTTGTGGTCGTTGGCCAGTTAGTTGTGGCCGTTGTGGGGAAATCGTTCCTGTCCTTTGTCTGTAGGATGAACGCCTGTCTGTTGTCTCCTAGTAGAAGGCCTATAACATGATGGAATCGAAGTAGAAAACGAGATAGATGACACGTCTTAGTCTAATTGTATTAATGACATAAGGACAGGTATTCTAAAATCTCGCGGAACATGTAACTGCCATCATTTTATTACCTAGACCGTAACTATTAATATTTCAGCAAACAGCAAAGACGAACACTTTTGGACTCAAACTAGGTAAGTGAATTTAGAAAAAAAAAATCTGCTAACGAAACCGAGTTCAAAGATAAGTTGAAAAATTGACCGAATCGAATCGAACCAGCGACTACGAGAAATTCACTATTATTTTTTGTGTATTTATAAACAGCGCAACAAAGAGTATCGTTTGTTTGCAAATGTACGAAGAATCCTCCATTCTAAACAAACCGCCATAACAAATATTGTTCCACTCCTTTCCCACTTTCCGACGATCTATCATATCCTTTTACCCCACAATGTTACCACAGACCATAGAACTGGGTTAGATCACTCACACATTTAATAATATATTTAATCAACAGATTATTAAATTGCTATTTCAAGAACTACACTGACGTAGAATTAGCAAAAGTTCTCAGAATTATGTTTATTTACATGTATATAATTGTACTGTAAGTCATACATATTTTCAGAAAAAAAGAAACAGTTCTTTAAATTACCTACTGTCATTTTATTCATACTAACTTACAATATACCTTATTCTGCACAGTGTATGCACAATATGGGCTTTACCCCATCAATTTATTTTAAGTCACTATAAATTATTAAATTAGTAAACTTCGACATTGGCTGATCGACAAATGTTTTTATAACCTTAATGAATTTTTTAATAACTAATTTTTATATTGATTGACATTTAAATATTACATTGCCCTGGTAAGCATTAATTCGTGTTGTCAACAGTATGGCGTTGGCGTTGTACTATATTCTTGTAAATTATAGCGATTTAATTTTCTTCAATAATAAAAATTTGCATGCCTTCGGCGAAATGTGACGATCAAAATAATGCATGTTTACCTACCACCTAATCTAATGTACCACATTTCTTGCAAATAAAATATTTCATATTTCATTTTATTGATTATGGCGCAGTAAAATATTTGCAATCAATCAACATCGGACAATAGAGTCTACATAAAAAAAATACAAGCACTACCATCGCATCGAAAGTATCCAAAATGGTATAATTTCTGCCTACAAATATTACTGCAACGTACAATATTATGGCAAATGGAAGTTACTAAACTTTTCTCTTGTAAATTTTCTATAAAACTTCCCACAACATTTCACTTTGGATCCTCAATTTGCACATTTGCTGTCTAACTGGAACATGATAATCTGTGGTAACACTGTTTATGCATGAATATTATTTGGTGAGTTTTCCGCGTACTTAACAAATGACAAACAAAATGACGGTTGTCGAGAGCAAGACGCATTTGCCCGGAAATGAAATTGCTGAGAACACCAAATATTATGTAATGTTATGAGGCATTATGTCTTGAATTGAATTACTTTATACGTACGTGTATAGGGTTGCAAATAGAAAAAAAAAACCAAATGTTTTTTTTTTCAGAATTATGAAAAAAAATCATGAAAAAAAACCAAGCACCATTGTTTTTTTTCTAAATATGTTTTTTTTTTCAGATGAAAAAATAATTCGACAATAACGGTTTTTCCTGAGTTGTAACGTGTTTCAATAACAATAACGTATATTTTAGTTCGATTAACATTCAGTATACAAACGTTTATTGGGGAATCCCCGATACGGCGTGCAGCGTGGAGAGGCGGTGGTGTTGCCAACAGTAAAATAGTGATAACTACCAACTACAGATTTCGTAAATGTTACTTTTATAAGACCAGAAATTAAAGAAACGAATTTAATGAAATAAAATTTGTTTAATAGTTAACTTAATGTTAATTAATCTAATAAAAAACCATATAAAAGTATTAACTACTTTGCAAATTTTGAGATTTCGTACTATAGAAAAAAAACATACTCCAGAAAAAAAAAATGTTTTTTTCACGGTTTTTTTTGTTTTTTTTTTAAGCCAGAAAAAAAAAACCGTTTTTTTGCAACCCTATACGTGTCTCTTGTTTTTATAAATGGGCAGTCGTTTCAAAGATAAACAGTTGACCTGTAAGTTTTTATCGTTGTACTGTTGACTATGTTACTCGATACCGATACGGAATACTATTAATTTAAACAGCATTTCAATTTGTTTTTCTGAATGGAACAATACGGTTCACGCATGCTTACGAAAAAAAAAAACAGCACGTAATGTAAAAAGTGATTTATGGAAACCCTAACACGTTTACGAGGGCTGCCTTTTAAGTTGTGTCGTTTGCAAACTTCCCGTGATTATTAAAAGAAAAACTAATATCGACTTAAAATATTTGAATTTAGAATTCGAAAACAAAAGAATGACTCGTAAAATGGGTGCGTGCTACGCGCTACGAGTGTAGCCAATATTGGCTTCGTGCGAAGTGCATGGAGGGGGTAAGCAAAGCGATCGCAGTGCTTGCGGTGGTCAAAATCGACACTGATTGTGGTTGTCATCTATCAAAACTCATAAAATATAATACAATGTGGTGTAATGTTTGATATGGGGTTTCAATGTTGTTTCGTTGTTAATTGTAAAAATAATGGCATAAATAGTCGTTGCACGTTCTATGCGTTTCTTAGAGCACACTGGAAATTGGATCAAAGAACTAAATGGATAGCTACGGTGAAAAGAAAACGTAAGTGACATGTCAAAACAAAACATGATAATAAATTATATTTAAGCTTTCTTTACCTAATATTGTTCAATACGCTGTTAGTATTTTTCCTACCGTAAAAGATTTGACGCAAAGATTCAGGCCTAGCCTGGGAATAGGCCCGTGTCGGATATTTCTGCGGCCGCGGACATGACTACGTAATTACGTTTAGATTTGTTTTATATGGCATTAACGGGACGGAGGTTTAGCGAATACCATATCACTAGCTCGAAGAACTTGTACCATTACTCCTATGTTCTTCAAGATTCCTTATATGCACCAATTTATTGACTCTTTCTGTAGTCTGGGGTTGGAAGTTTATACCGTGAGCAATGCTTTGGAAACTGATTTTTGGTATTATATCCTTGTCTTTATAATCTATCTACCTAAATTACACTTGAAATAGTAGCTCTTGTTATTCGATTTATTTAAAATTAACGAAAAATCGTTAAAATATAGTGTTTGTTTACATGTCATTTTTTGACATTTTCCACTTCAAATTCACATGGTAGTGGGCGTAATTGTCGTGCACGTAGCCAATACGATACTGGCTTGAACTTACTGATACCGTTCTAATATACTTACTTAATATACGTTACTATATTATTCATTAGCTGTATATTAGGTACATATCTATATGATATGGATTGGATACTTATATTAGATATTTTCAAATTGTGGTCCTGATTATTGAGTAGGTATAATTATTTTCAATCTAAATATTTCATAGTGCTTAGGTCCTATTCTAATCATCGTTAAGAGATTAGCCCTTAGCAATATTATTCACAAACTATTTTTTTTTAACAATTCGAAAACAAAACTCTGGACACTATAGTCCGAATACCGATGACCGTAAGTACCGGCACGGATTTCTATTGTAGCGGCGGTATTACATAAGCGAGTTTGCATTTCTTTTTCTACGTAAAAAATCTCCATATTTTTTACTCTTAAGGTCCTAATCTTTGCCAATACTCGTTAACAGTTTAGCCCGTATTGAATATATGCAAACTAAAGCTATGTTTTTTTTTGTATTGGTACAATTCGGAAACAAAATCCGAACACTATCGTCCGAATACCGGATGACCGTAAACTAGTACAGGCACGGATTTCTATTGTAGCGGCCGTATTACATAAGCGAGTTTGCATTGCAGATTGCTTTCAGCGCAATGCAAATACTAATAGATGCGTAGGGATGGGCAAAAGCGGAACCGAAGTCCTACAGGGGCTTAAGATGATACAGGAGGGGTCAATTCTCCATAGAAACGCTCTCGACTATTTCCTCCCTGATTTTTGAAGATAGAGCCATGATTTTTTTACACAGATTATTATTATTTTTATCTGTGTCGAACCGTTTTGATCTTTTTGATATTTTTATTTTAAGACGCTAGAGCATCAAAAAATTCTAAAAACGGCCTTTTCCATATGGCGCAAAAAAAAAGGTGTGATAAGTTTGGTAACAATTAGCCAAAAAAACTAAACGGTCCGACAAAGGTTATTCAGATTCTCAAATTTTGTTCCGATTGATTAAGTTTTGAAGGAGGAAACAGTCGAGAGCGGAACCTCGATTTTAAAGATTTTTTCTCAATGTCTTTTAACTGAGTTGTTCTTAATAGACAATTTTTTTTCGATAAATCTAGTTAATACTTAACACAAAATATTGAACTAAAATTCCCAAAATGACAAGTCCCATCGTTGGTCTCGCTCCAATATATGGCTTCACCGATTTTCGCATTTTCGCTCCTGTAGCGTCTTACGACTCAGCTTTCAGACAAAAAAAACGAAATCTAAATCGGTTCCTCCGTTCGAGAGCCATGATGCCACAGACAGACACACATACAGACAGACAGACAGACACGTCAAACTTATAACACCCCGTCGTTTTTGCGTCGGGGGTTAAAAAGTATAATGAAAAGGAGAAAGTCATGTATTGATATTTAAACTACACACACACACACACCCACACACACACACACACACACACACACACACACACACACACACACACACACACACACACACACACACACACACACACACACACACACACACACACACACACACACACACACACACACACACACACACACACACACACACACACACACACACACACACACACACACACACACACACACACACACACACACACACACACACACACACACACACACACACACACACACACACACACACACACACACACACACACACACACACACACACACACACACACACACACACACACACACACACACACACACACACACACACACACACACACACACACACACACACACACACACACACACACACACACACACACACACACACACACACACACACACACACACACACACACACACACACACACACACACACACACACACACACACACACACACACACACACACACACACACACACACACACACACACACACACACACACACACACACACACACACACACACACACACACACACACACACACACACACACACACACACACACACACACACACACACACACACACACACACACACACACACACACACACACACACACACACACACACACACACACACACACACACACACACACACACACACACACACACACACACACACACACACACACACACACACACACACACACACACACACACACACACACACACACACACACACACACACACACACACACACACACACACACACACACACACACACACACACACACACACACACACACACACACACACACACACACACACACACACACACACACACACACACACACACACACACACACACACACACACACACACACACACACACACACACACACACACACACACACACACACACACACACACACACACACACACACACACACACACACACACACACACACACACACACACACACACACACACACACACCGTATGCTTGTTTGCCACCGACGTAGTATAAAAAAAGTATCCGGTATCAAATCCGTTCATTTTAACCGAAACCTAATCCCATCTCTTTTGGCGTCCATTCCATTGTACACTTCAGAGGTGTTAACTCCGTCGCTTACATAGGTTTAGTGTGTTTTAACAGTGTTCTTGGCCACCAGTTGGCGCCACTGTAGATGGTAGTTCGGAAAAACTTGTTGTTGCTGTGTATTTAAATTTTGATTTAAATAAATACGTTTGAATTTAGCTACCAGTGGCGTGGCGTGAAAATTTTCGTTGGTAAAGCCGGAGGGGTTTTCGGGATCTGTTTTGTATGGACTTCTACAGATACTGGAGAATTTTAGAGAACCCGTTGGGAATCGAGTTGTATCGACGCTACGCCACTGTTAGCTACTAAATGCTACCCTAAGGTAGTCTGCCTCCTGTGTTTTATTTGACACCTTTTGAATATGGCTAGCATTAATTGCATCATCTCCAGCACTACCTACCGGCCCGTTAGTGGACTTTATTGCAAAGGTATAGGATCCACTGATGATTATTATAAATAAATTAAAAAAAAACAATGGAGAAATCTTTACCACAACTGGGTACGTAGCCGAATGGCACAAACGCTCACGAAACGAAACGCTCGTAGATAACTATCTATCTCTTTCGCTCTTGCGTATTGGCGCGACAGAGCAAGACTACCTTTGGCGGGGTTTCGTTGTCGTTTCGCGTCGCAGAAATATCATTCGGCTAATAAGGCCCGGTACAGTCGAGGTCATAAATATGTGTACATTTTTTCACCTTAATAATGCATAGAGTTAAGGTGAAAAAATGTACACAAATTTATGAACTTGACTGTACATAAGGATTAAGCAGTGAACGTTTTCAATCTTCAAAAATGCATGCGAAATTTTTGCAGACCTAGGGATCGACATCGTTTCTTGCGGTTAAATTAAACGTGGTAGTCTTCTTCTTAGTTAATATTCCTTAACACGAGTTGCATATTGCATTCGCTAGTGTGTGCGTACTTATTATTGTCTATGCATCGCGCTCGTACCGGCTATTAGTGCCACAGAACGCCTAAAGCATGCTACGATGGAGACAGATCATTTTACACTGGCGTGAAAATAACTCTAGCTCGCGTCCCCAATAGAAACGTGATACACTCCAGGACAAAAACACGGGCGAGGCAAATTGAATTTTTATACATACGTCCGGCTCGGCCATCCTGCCTCTGGAGCGTCCTCGAATTTATTAAGTGTGACACTTGTTTTGTTCGCGATTGTGGATTTGAATAATTGAAAGCGATTGTGCATTTTAATAGCTTTACTATCAGTATTAAAATATATATATAATATTAATCTTAAATGTTTTCTTCACAAATCGTAGGAGGAGGCAATAATGTAGATGATAAAAGTTTATATTATAATAATATTCGATGTTAATTAATTGAATTTTAACAAAATGTTTCTATGTAGGTAAAGAAACTTTACTTTTGACCAAGGTCGTAAACGTGTGATCAAAACTTCAAGAAAAGAGCGTACACCCATATTAAAGGCCGGCAACGCACCTCTAACACGTGTTTCGGGTGTCCATGGGCGGCAGCGATCGCTTACCATCAGGCGACCTGTCTGCTCGTTTGCCTCCTATTCCATAAAAAAGTACAAAGGAACTTGGCGTCTCTATCACTCCTCATGTGTTCGACGGTGACTGTTCTGCTTCATTCTATACGATTATTTTTTTATCATTATATATACATAAGTACGTTAGCTACATACTTATAGCTGCGTACGTATGGACACGTATCCATACCATATCGAGAGAATTATTTTGTGACCAGTGTCTACTCTAAAATCCACCAGTTTTTTTAATGGCGTTCATAATAAACAGACGACTATTATATTAATGATATACCTACTCACAAACAGACTATATAATACCACATTATGTCAGGTATAGACGCACGACCGCATTTGTCACGGACTCAACCGCACCCGCGCCCCATATGTCACATGCTCTTGAGCTGCCCTGGAATGGGACATAGAGTATATTACTACAGACAGTATTAATATAATGTCGTTCGAGAATTTCTGTTTTGTACTACGGTCAACCTTTATGGTTACATGATAGAATGACTAGGCATTAAGTACGCCGTTTTGTACAGTCACCATCAGATATATCTGAGCGGCCGGGGCGTGCAAAAATATCTGAACACGCCTTATCGCCTTGACAATAGAGGTGTGTTCAGATATTTGTGAGCACCTTGACCGCTCCGATATTTCTGATGGCGACTGTACCAGACCAGTAGCCCCCAATGAAAAAAGTATGCTGACCACTGTACTAGACTGTAGCAAGGCCAAAATCGGGTATCTATGATAATTTTTTACTTTTTTTTTTGTAACGTGATAATTCACACATTATTGATAATCCACAAATACAAGTCTAAATAGATTAAATAAATAAATATCCTAAAAATCTAGCTATAGCTACAAAGCATTATGTCAGGTATAGACGCACGCGACCGCTGTTGCCACGGACTCAACCGCACCCGCGCCCCATATGTCACATGCTCTTGAGCTGCCCTGGAATGGGACAAAGATTATAAATAGTACAGAGGATATATTTTAGGACAAAATTACAGGCTAAAACTATGTCTATCATAGATACAACTTCGTTTTCTTCTTTATCTTATATACTTGTGTCTAAAATGTTATTTTAATTATTTTTACCCATAACGTATTTTAATATCAATGAGTAGTAAAAAAATGCATATTTGGTATTTAGTTCGTTTTTAAAAATTACATCATTTAAGTACCTAGTTTTAATGTGTCAACCCACAAAAATAAAAAATGAATTTTAATGCCAGTTATAGCTGGATTTTTAAATACTATTTGCAAAAATGACCTTTTCATTTTGTCCCTAAGGTTAACACAAACTTTATCGTTGTTTGTTTTATTAATGTGTCAAGAACCTTAACTTATTATAGTAATTGGCAGAAGACATATTTAAATTACAATAATGTGTTATGAGGGTTGAATCAACGATTTTTACACTTGACTCATTCTTGCAAAACGCAAAAAATTACATAGTTACCCACCATATGAGACTTGAATGATTATTGCAAAATGATATTTTATTCGTTGTTTTATGTAATTACTAATTACATTAAGACGTGTTAATGTATGCATAAAAATATTGTTTGATTTTTGAATACTTACTGAATGGTAGTTTATTATTTTGTTAAAGATATTTTATGTTTTGTTCTTGTACAAGTCATGAGTTATTCATAATTTAAATGACTTAGTCTATTTCTTAGCGTAAAAAAATATTTTGTTGTATATTTTAGATAAGTAGTTTATTTTTTTTAAAGATGATTATTTGGTTTTTGTAACGATTTTTTGTTGAAAAAGCACAGATAATTTAGATATGTGTCTAGAAATGATCATTACTCTAATAGTTAATTTATAGTATTTTATTCAACGGGCGTTTAAAAGAGGTCAAGAAATATGAGTGGCGTACTTTCCACGAGTATTTTGGAGTCAGTTAAACACCATTGCATACAATACTTTTACAACGACCATGCACTTAGTTTTTGATAGTTTTTTTTAATAATTCTCGCGAAATTCACACTGTTTCCTGTATTGAAAAAGTTTGCACTGTCAGCTCAGCTGCCCAAAGCCTTCCCGCGCACGCACGCAGTATCGTTAATGCAATGCGTTGCCATGATTACAGAACCAAACAATGCGTTTTCAGATTTTTCGATACGCACAATCCTGTAAATGACGAATAACAGTTCGGGAGTAGAAAAATCATTAAAAGGTTTGATTAATAAATAATGTATTGATTCCTACATACCTAATAACATAAGTGACAATGACTGATATGTTACTTAACACTTATAAAGTTAAAAATATGCATAGGTAGAGTATTTTACAACAACAATTTATGTGCTTTAACATGTTTATTTAAGACTCATAGATATTTTTAAACAATTAGCAAAAGTGGGTTAAGTATCATAACACAGTCTTGAAAAAGTTTGACGTCGTCGAACAATTCGCAATAAACGAAAAGGGCATTATTTCGTCAAATTGAAGTTTGTTTTGAAATTAAGCTACAATAATCACAACTACTGAACGTATTATAGCTGAAAAACACAACAATCTATATAAAAACAATTTTTTTTAAGAGAAACACAAAAAAATGAGAAAAAATCTTTAGACGCCATTTTCTCAAAATGGTTGGCGTGTGGGTTGACACATTGTTGCTTATCAGCATCCATTTATGTATAAGCTGCCCCTCTGGTATTATTTACTCTATTCCCCTCAAGTAGCCGTCTGCCATCTGATTATCGCCATTGCCGGCGTTAAAATATCGCCGAATATTACGCCACGCCAAATATTACTCGCTATTACTGCTGTAATTCTAGTTCGTGTGTTAGTGATGTTTCTCTATTTTTTTATCGATAATATCAACGAATGAACACCACGTAGTTAAAATTTCGCCTAATATTACGCCACACCAAATATTACTTGCTGTTACTGCTGTAATTCTAGTTCGTGTGTAGTGATGCGACTTTATTTTTTATATCGATAATATTGGTGGTGAAGTAGTTAAAATATCACCGAATATTACGCCACGCCAAATATTACTAGCTATTACTGCTGTAATTCTAGTTCGTGTGCTAGTGATGTTTCACTATTTTTTTTATCGATAATATCAACGAATGAACACCACGTAGTTAAAATTTCGCCTAATATTACGCCACACCAAATATTACTTGCTGTTACTGCTGTAATTCTAGTTCGTGTGTAGTGATGCGACTTTATTTTTTATATCGATAATATTGGTGGTGAAGTAGTTAAAATATCACCGAATATTACGCCACGCCAAATATTACTGGCTATTACTGCTGTAATTCTAGTTCGTGTGCTAGTGATGTTTCACTATTTTTTTATCGATAATATCAACGAATGAACACCACGTAGTTAAAATTTCGCCTAATATTACGCCACACCAAATATTACTTGCTGTTACTGCTGTAATTCTAGTTCGTGTGTAGTGATGCGACTTTATGTTTTATATCGATAATATTGGTGGTGAAGTAGTTAAAATATCACCGAATATTACGCCACGCCAAATATTACTGGCTATTACTGCTGTAATTCTAGTTCGTGTGCTAGTGATGTTTCACTATTTTTTTTATCGATAATATCAACGAATGAACACCACGTAGTTAAAATTTCGCCTAATATTACGCCACACCAAATATTACTTGCTGTTACTGCTGTAATTCTAGTTCGTGTGTAGTGATGCGACTTTATTTTTTATATCGATAATATTGGTGGTGAAGTAGTTAAAATATCACCGAATAGTACGCCACGCCAAATATTACTCGCAATTACTGCTGTAATTCTAGTTCTCCTGTTAGTAATGTGCTATCGGAATGTTTTTATATTTTGGGAATACCACTGATGTTTAAAAAAAAACTGTTAGGACGTAAACACTTTGTTCCAACAAAATAACAAACACAAACAATTGGCTACAACAGGAGGAACAGATTGTCATTGTAGAGCACTCCGTGCTACCAAACGTAATGCAATCTTACAAAATGCATTTCCAGATCCATAAATTGTAAGTAGTCCCAATACAAAATATTATAGTTTTAAAAAGGATTTAATATTATAGTTTTAAAAAGGATAAATTATAGTTTTAAAAAGGCATAGAATATTATAGTTTTAAAAAGGATTTAAATTCAAAACTACTTTCTTTTTTTAATATTTAAATATTTTTTTCTATTTAAATATTTAGACATTCCTGTCACCAAAAAATTCGAGGCGTGCACATCACTACCCAACTGTTGTAATCGAGGGTCGTAATAAGCGGTTATGAGTGACGTGTGTTTTAAATTCAAAACTACTTTCTTTTTTTAATATTTAAATATTTTTTTCTATTTAAATATTTAGACATTCCTGTCACCAAAAAATTCGGGGCGTGCACATCACTACCCAACTGCTGTAATCGAGGGTCGTAATAAGCGGTTATGAGTGACGTGTGTTTTATGTCGGCTCCTTGACCTGCGCAATTTGGGGTGGCAATTTGTAATGACATATATAATGCATCTTACCCTATAAGAGTGCGATGTGAAGGAATGTGCGTTGTCGTTATCTGTATATAATGTGTTTTTTATTACCAGTTCTATCCATGATTATAGTATACAATATGTGAAAGTGTGTAATTGTGTATGTGTGTGTGTCTTACCACTAGACGCTTAAACCACTAAACTGAATCAGTTGACATTTCATATATACATAGTTTTTATTACAGAAATCACCCATTAAAGTGAGTGAAATTGAGGTTGGATGGAGAAACCAAATTAATTCCCTGTTAAGTGGTGTAAGCAAATGCTCAAATTGAATTTTTGCTATTCGACTTTATCCAGGCCATATGTTTATTTTAATACGCGAGACGACTTAAAAAACTAATTAGTCCGTCAGATAGATTATCAAAGAATTTTAGACACGTATTTTTTCTTTTTTCTCGTAAACGAAAAACAACGACGGTACAGTGCGTTGCAGTTTCGCATGACGTCACGCCTAGGTACAATTTTTAGGGTTCCGTAGTTAGGCCATGTCTGTCCCCGTCCACATCCGTCCGTCCGTCCGTCGCGTCCGTCCGTAGCGTCGGGCCAACTGTATGGAAAAAAGACGCTGCGTCGACGCGACGTCGACGCGGCGTCGTGTGATATATTGTTAGATAGGTATTTAAAAATTGCCCATACAGTTGGCCCTTTTGACGCGACTTTATAAAGCTTTCGCAGAGACGAAAACTAGACTGAGCGTGGGGACACGCCTTGGCCATTTTTACTTAGAAGTGACGTCACAAGCCCCCACTCCGGAACTTTGATGCTCTATACCTATCTTTATTTATTAATTATTATTTTTTCATTAATTAGAAAAAGCGAAAAATATGTGTTCAGTATTTTTGGACGATCTAATTGACGGCTAAACGGAATGCCATTTTTTATGTAGTCGTCATCCCTATTGCACGTACTGTAATTCCACACAGAGACACTCTCAAGATAAGCTGTTTCTGCGGGTTTATTCATTATGAATATTTCAGCACATTTCAGAATTGAACACATAGATTTTTGCGTTCTTACCATGAACAAATTTAATTTATTAGTTTCTTATTTACAAAACTATTATATTACCAGGGTGGTTTCCCATCTGTTTTGATGAAATATGCATTGCGTCTATCTCATTAATATACGAGATTCAAACAGTATCAAAGATTAGCTGTGGGTTTATCATAATATTCACATCAAAATATGTGTACGACCTCGCACGGCAGAGTAACGCCAAGTATGTTCACTCCAAGTGAAATAGAATTATTTGCCAGCAATGCCAGCATAATCATGAATATGCCACATAGACCACATAGACACCGCATTATGAAGAATTTACAAAAAGCACGTGATCACCAGACATATGTGGAAATTCTACTAGTAAAATATCACGATTTGAGCAGCGCAATTTATAGCTCCTTATCGTATCCGACAAAGGCAACTCCATTAACGATTATTGTCCGGATCATGGAATGCTCTGATGTGGCTCGTAAACCCAAACTTGGTCTTGAAGATCACAGTGGAGCTATCCAGACGGGTTGCGGGTTTGCTGGACGCGTCTTTCGGATATGGCGCTTAGCATCTAGGTTTTCCAACCGCTGCTGCTCAAATTCGTGCACTTATCCCATTACATAGTATGGCAACACAGGTTCAACCCTAAACCCTTTTTTAGGTACAAATATTCCAAAATTACACGAGTGCTGGTTGTAAATATTGACACAAGTAGATCAAGTGGTTGCTTTTCTATACAAAATTACGACGGGTGATCATGTCCTCCTATAGTCTGTATTTCTAGGTAAACAAATGTAAACAAAATCTACCCTCAAAAGGCTCCTCGAAGACAGTTCGCTTACTGACAAATCCGCGTGATTATTATTGGTAAACCAACCAGATATTTGTATATATTATGTATATTGGAACTACTCAAAAATGCACTTACAAATTATTGTTAGGGTTCCGTACCAAAAAGGTACAACAGGAACCCTTATGGTGCGACTCTGTCCGTCTGTCTGTCCGTCTGTCACATTCCTAAATATCTCGAGGACTACTAATGCTATCAACTTGAAATTTGGAATATTTGTGAACATTGTAAACCTCTACAAATAGAAAGTATAATTTTTTTAAATATATTTATTTTAATTGTAGTAAATGGCCAAAATGAAAGGGGGGCAAACTGTAAATTTCAAGTTACTAGGTCAAGTGGGGTATCGTTGGAAAGAGCTCAAATTGAACGTAAATAAGCTATTTTTTATAATTTTTTTGTTGTGGAAAAAAAAGAATTTTTGAAGGAAAATGTAAAAAAAAAATCGGGTCGCTGATCACGATAAATACCCCCCCCTCATCTCCGAAGTTTACCAACGAAAAATTATGAAAATTTTAGTAAACATTGGTTTTATGCTATATATTACAGGAAAAATATAATCGAGTTTGTATTTTGAATACTTTTTTTTTAATTCACAAAAAACTTTTCAGATTTTTACATTCAATTTACCCACCCTTGCGGATGTATATCGTACTTCAAATTAATACGAGGTGTTACGTAAACCATCTTCTGTCCAATAAAGTAAAAACTGTTTAAATCGGTTAACATTATAAAGAATTATCCCTGAAAAACCAGGTCGCGCAAATTAGTTAGCAAAATGACCGGGAGATGGCGCTATACACTATAATACTCATTAGTGCCTATACTTTTGTCTTCTAGTCGTCATTAGAGTTATATGAAAATATGAGATTATTTTTACTAGGTAGTTTGAAAGAAAGTTTGTACGGAACCCTCGGTGGGCGAGTCCGACTCACACTTGGCCGGTTTTTTTTTTGATGGCTTCCCATCAGGCGGCTCGTCTGCTCGTTTGCTGCCTATTTCATAAAAAATAGCTACCTCAAGAATACAGAGTATAAATAGTAGAAGTGGTCTGTGATGTGGCATAATTAATTGTCAACGTCCGAAAGGCTATATTGCTTTAGAAACAAAGGCCAAATTAGCATAGCTTCGTTTGCATGAGATTATAGCATGCATGTGCAGGTTTTAGTTTTAATGGGCGCGTTATGCGAGTCATTTTGTGTAATGTGCCGTCGCTTTTGAATTTGAGCGTGAGTTATTTTTATAAGTTGCGGACTTGGCCGTGTTTTGTGAGTTTTGGTTATGTGAGAGGTTAACGTTTATGAATATTTTCCGTTAGAATGTCGAATATATCTGAAAGCTGGATGAAAAAGTATTAAGTAATAGTTTCAGTCATATCAATATGAAAAAAGTACCTATAACATAAAGCGTGTAGATATTTTGCTAAACTCTCAAAAAGAGACGAAGAATTGGATGCTATAGCTAAAACAATTCGATTTTTATATAGTTTTAAACGTCAAGTGAACACCAATCAAATCAGCTATTGGCTTAGTTATCACCTTAAAACGACGTAATCTACAAGAGTTTTTGAGAAAGTTAAGCACTAAGTAAATTAATCATTAGACTATGGTGGCACCAGGCTATAGCCGATCCCAATATCCCCATGGCACTGGCAGCATTACCTCATTGAATTGCCAAAGAAATTTGTTGAACCAAGACCGTAACGAGAAAGATATCGTACAAAGTTACGTTTTATCAGTATTTTCCTGTTATTACCCTAACGAAATTCCACCAACTCGCTAAGGTCAGCGCAATTCAATAAAACAAAAAACAACCACCAATAAATTCCACATCGGGACATATTAAGGGAACAATTCCTAATCGAGTTACAGACTCCATTGTTGGCCGCAAGTTTATTATCTTTCGGCGAAGATACTCGGAAAATATGCCGCCGAAGACAATATTTTCGCTTATCTGTGGTAATTTATGCGGGAACTTTGGAAAGTTGGCCGCTTAGAGCCCATCGCTGATGTCGATTTGCGATTGCGATGGAGTTCGGTGGGATACGTGACGTGTTTGATTATTACTGCAAATGGTTTGTAATTTGGAAAGTGTAATGTTTTGACTCGATTTTACAAAAGTATCGTTATTGTGTTTAAACTGTCAAAAGCCAAAAGATTTTTCATTCACGAAGGCGCGTTTCTTGACTCATAATGTCATAAGTTTAGTTCTGACAAATCTACCCGCCGCGCCGTCGTGGTTGATGCGAAGTACAGTCAACCAATTGGAACCCTGGGCCACTTTATAACCATGTCAAAATGACAAGCAGTAAGAGATTTCTTACAATCTGATTCACAATTTCACTATGACACAGTTCTACAGTGGCCTAGGGTTCCAATTGGTTGACGGTATATAGAAACTTAAGTTGTCCGATCAATTCGAACGTACACCAAAAATATTAGTGTTATACAGAATACCTTTACGATTTATAATTCAAGGCCAGTTTTTGAAATATTTAATTCAGCTTTTCCGATTGGTTTAAGTTTAAAAAATCGTCTGGGCTCTACAAATTTTCGACCAGAGGCCAAAATCTTCGGATTCAGAAATTAATCGACTGGCAACACTTCTAATCTCCATTTCTGCTATCTCCAGAACCGTACGCAAAACTGGCAGACCAACAGAAACACGATATTCACCAAATAACACCAAACCTCAAAGAAATGCATCTTTCATCGTCTTTCACAGCTTTGATACCCGTCAGTGCGGTCTAGACTCAAGTACAAACAAACAAATGCACCAAAGCCTCTACTATGTGTTTATTTGTATTTACTTATTTAATCGTTATTGTAAAGAAAAAAAAAATATAGTACAAAACGCGGACTTAATGCAAAAAGCATTCTCTACCAGTCAACCTTTAGGAAAAGCAGAGATTGAGTAATTCCCAAAAAGTTTGTATATTTGGGTCACGTCTCTAATTTTGATAAAAATTGGTAGGCTGATAAGAGTCCATGATACTGAGCAAGATCCACTAGGTTTCCCAAAATGTCACTGTCGTTTGTATCAAACCTTCCTTATTTTTAACGTGTTGTTTGACGTGTCTGTCTGTTTGTCTGTCTGTCCGTGTGTGTGTCTGTCTGTGGCATCGTAGCTCTCGAACGGATAAACCGATTAAATTTAGGTTTAGTTTTTTTTTTGAAAGCTGAGTCAGTCTTGTTCTTAGCCATGTTTCATGAAAATCGATCCACTAGGTCGGGGGTTTTTCAAAATTTTAATATTTGTAACCAAATTTCTATACATTTTCGGTACAATAACTGTCTATATACTAAATCCTCTTTGGTATTAGGTAAGGAACCACTTGAAGGCGATGGCGCTGTTAATGCTCCGTACAATTAATGTCATTTTCCGTGACATTTACGCTGTCAAGTGACGTATTTTTAAACGTTAAAAACTCCAAGAAAAACCGATCAAGCCCACTGGTGGCGAAGCTGGGAATCGAACCCAGGTCTTCATGTATCGCCCGCTCGAGGCTCGAGGGCGGTCGAGGTGGTGTAGAGGTTTATCAACGTCAGCCGCGTTAGCTGGAGACCCGGGTTCGATTCCCGGCTTCGCCACTAGTGAGTGGGCTTTTTCTTTAGTTTATGGTATCTATTTGAGCTTATAATTTATTTATTGTAGTGTTACTACTTAAAAAACAAATAAAAAAATAATAATAATATAATTTGATTTGTTCCTTGCATCCATAGTAGTGGTTTAGATGCATGCGTGTGAAATATCAAAGGATTTCCTCGTAGCTCTCATTGATATAACTTGAGGCTATTTGATCCTGGACTAGTGTGAAATTCATTCTATTAAGAGTTAATGAATGAATGAAATGAATGAAATTATTATGGCCGGAAATATATTCCATAGATTTTAACTATAAAACTCCCGTGAGACTCATACATATTTAAAAATATTTTAAGCGGCTCTTGAGAAAGGCTCTCGAAATTGAGCCGAAACATGTCGAACGCTATATCGACTTAATACGTGAGTAACCCGCTTAAAATATTTTTTAAATATTCCATAGATTATTGGTATTATTACTAATATTAACATAATAAATTAAATTAAATTAAAATAAATTAAGAGGACGTACATTAGACACTGTTAACGTGACATGGGAGACAGAGTTAAACATCCCGACAGGGCTATCACATTATAGAAATGGTTATTTAAAAAATAAAATTTTTTTTTTTTTAGGGAAATAAAAACAAAAAAATCATATGAAAATTTTGTTTTAATTTTTATCGAAAGTTAATTGTTTTGATGTTAATTAACGTCCCTTAAAATATCCGTGACTAATTTGGTAACATCCTATATAATAGAATGGGAAGTACAAGGCTGATGTATTTTAACACGTACCTAACGATGTTACTTTTATTTTAATTCAGAGCGATGAGAATTGAAGTCAGTTTTATAAATAAATAAAATAGAAAATGGTATAATTCACACATTCAGCAGGACTTGAACCTGCGGCCTATTGGAACACCAGTGCAATGAACGGTCAAAGTTGACAAAAAAAAGCTATTTTATAAATCATAAAACATTCAAAAAAACCGGCCAAGTGCGAGTCGGACTCGCGCACCGAGGGTTCCGTACAAACCTATGCAGCTTAAATTGCTGTTTCTTTTGATTGCGTTGACATAGAAGTTTGATTTTGTTACAGCTTAAAGGTATTATAGACCTGAGTATTTGGTATGAATTTCAATTTAATACCTCTACGCGTTTATGAGGAAATGGGTAGTAAGGTTAAAATTATTAAAAAAAAATATATTATGTGATGTAACTAAAAATTTATGGTTTTCGTAATTTTTTCTTTATCTATGCTATAAGACGTTGCTTCGTACCAAATTTCAAGATTCTGAGTTCACGGGAAGCACCCTGTAGGTTTTGATTCCCTTGCAAGTGTCGAAAATTTGCGGCATAAACGGCTGTATCTTTTGATTGCGTTGGCTTAGAAGTTTGATTTTTTCACAGCTTCAAGGGACAGTAGACCTGAGTAATTGATATAAATTTCAGCTTCATACCTCCACGCGTTCCTGAGAAAAAGGGTCTTGACAGACGGACGGACGGACAGACGGACAACAAAGTGATCCTATAAGGGTTCCGTTTTTTCCTTTTGAGGTACGGAACCCTAAAAATGAATTATTAACACGTTTATACCGCGCTTTGGTAAATCCAGCTATAAAATACTTTAACATCTATCATTTCGATACAGTGCCGTGACGTATAATAAAACCATTCTGAAAACCCACAGATAAATAAACATGAGACCCTTGTTAGGGCGACGACTCTAATCGCTCGCAGCCACCCTGTATAGCTTTCTGTATTTAATGTGTTAAATGGTCACTATAGGGTGACACATAAAAAAATGGCGTCTTAAAAATTATGCTACTAAAATATAAACCGTGTTTTTTTTTTGTTTTCCGTTAAATTCGACACGCAGGTTCATCATCAGGAACCATCCTGTGTATATCGCTTTTTGTAAAATTCGAAAAAAATGTTTTTTTCGTTTCCATACATAATAAATGGATCATTTATGTGAGAGGATCTTAATCATAAAATTAAAGTCATTGTCAAGTGTTTGACGGCACAATGTCAAAACAAATAACATTAGGAAGTGGTAAGGGATGCCACAAACCTGTTCAGTGATTAATTTTTTTTTAATAATTCGATAACCATAAGAGTTAGAAGCGGCTAGTTTCTTAGAGAAATTGAATGTATTTGAACTAAAAAATCTTCCCTTAAAGTTAACGGAATTCAATAAGAAAAGGGAGTATAGAAATAAATAAATTATAGTCTCAGAATCAACAAACATTTTTTGGCATTATTTTTTATACCGAATTAAGACCTTACTTTTTTTAATTGATACTGGTCATCTCATCTAGTTGGTAGTGGCGTTGTCTACAAAGCAGAAGGAATTGAGTTCAAGGGTTTTTCTGTATTTACCACGAATATTTTACATTTTGTTGAATCAATGCATATTATTTAGATGTTAACGCCTAAAAGCAGTTTTTTTTTCGAGATTCAGAGTCTTGTAAGCTCTTTAGTAAGTAAAAGTTATAATGTACATATGTATTTACCCCTTTAAATATGTTCACAGAAAAGAAAAACACACTGTAATTATTATTGTCGTCTAGTACTCACACGCTTTATAATGTGTACATTCGGTCTTTTTTAGGGTTCCGTAGCAAAAAGGTACAAAACTAACCCTTATGGTGCCGCTCTGTCCGTCTGTTTATCTCATATTATCAATCGATTCCATTTAGCCACTTGTATGAAGGTTAAGACAAAAATGAAAAAAAAAAAAAAAAAAACAATTCAAATTTTCTTAAAAACAAAAACACCATTTATATACATTCTTCTGGTTAACCATAGAAACGATAAATTTTCCAGCACAATTACATACAGACCGACATCTGGAATTTTTCTGAGGGGACGTCACAGGGGACGACAATGTACGCATTATTGTTCATGATTGCTTTAATGATAAATGAATGCATGTTATTGCATTTTGTTAGAATAAATACGGTTCTGGGTTAAGGCGAATTCAACATTGAGCTAATATATTGAAAATTTATTTTAAATCCGGTGGCCCCGGCAAGGCCAGAGGTCGCAGGTTCGAGTCCTGTCGGAGGTGTGAATTTTTCCTTTAATTAAAAAATATGTAATATCGCTCGCAGACGTTTCTACACGACGAAAAAAAAAATTAAATCCGGTTGTTCTAGACATGAAAATGGAAGAAGTAAACACAGAAGGCGATGATGTTTGACATAGAAAGGATAAACTGAAAAAAATGTCGATATAAAAAAAATGTCCTCCAAGTGTCCAAATCCAAATCTGAAAGTTTTGAACCTCAGTTTTGTCAATTTGGACCATATTCTTAACTTGATAATACCTATACACGTGTTAAAACTGTCAAATATCCACTAGCGCCATCTAGCTGAAACCAACCAAAGATATAGCGCTATCTAATTGACGAACCAGACAACCAATTGGAACCCTAGATCACTCTACATACTCTACAACCATGTCAAAATGCCAAACAGTAAGAGATTTCTTATAGATTTCTTACAATCTGATTTATAACGTCACTATGACATAGTTCTACAGTGGCCTAGGGTTCCAATTGGTTGACCGTATACACATTTTTCTTAATTGTTTGAAGTATGTTTTTTTAGACTTCATCTGTCTATACGGAGTAATAACGTCTTTGACTTCACATAGTAACCGTGTACTTTGTGTTAATTGCCCTGGGGACCGATCTAGGTGGCAAACGACTTATCTTATCCTTTTTTAGGGTTCCGTACCTCAAAAGGAAAAAACGGAACCCTTATAGGATCACTTTGTTGTCCGTCTGTCCGTCCGTCCGTCCGTCTGTCAAGACCCTTTTTCTCAGGAACGCGTGGAGGTATGAAGCTGAAATTTATATCAATTACTCAGGTCTACTGTCCCTTGAAGCTGTGAAAAAATCAAACTTCTAAGCCAACGCAATCAAAAGATACAGCCGTTTATGCCGCAAATTTTCGACACTTGCAAGGGAATCAAAACCTACAGGGTGCTTCCCGTGAACTCAGAATCTTGAAATTTGGTACGAAGCAACGTCTTATAGCATAGATAAAGGAAAAATTACGAAAACCATAAATTTTTAGTTACATCACATAATATATATTTTTTTAATAATTTTAACCTTACTACCCATTTCCTCATAAACGCGTAGAGGTATTAAATTGAAATTCATACGAAATTTGTACGGAACCCTCGGTGCGCGAGTCCGACTCGCACTTGGCCGGTTTTTTTTAAAAGGATGGCTAATTTTAAATCTAGTGGTAAATCACTTACTTTCGTATCAGTTAGCAGAATTAAAATCGCTGGTAGTGGAGATATTATTGAACGAAATTCACGAAAGATTGACATTCAAAAATTGGCCCTATTCTTATTTTGAACCGTAACCCAAGTTTAGAGGAAACATTACAGCAACAACATACAGTATGATAAAGGATGGTCGCCAGTCAATTTCCGCACAGCTATAAATCCAGAGGACTCGGAAATAAACCGTCGTAGAATTATTGTGTGCAAGGAAATAATGTACTTTTTCACTGTCTGTCTTGTGACCAAGTAATTTAATTCGGTTTTTGCGGTCAGTTCCATGAGACACGATGGATGGAGGATTATCTTAAAAAGTGTACATAAGTCACCTGAAACTAATGTTATCGAAGCTGCGTAGGTTCAAATATTTTTTCGTTTTACAAAGGGACCTTAAGGCATTAAGTCCGCCATTTTTCCAACTGTGCAATAAAGTTTAAATAAAGGGAAAGGTGTTGTTTAACCGTAGGTATGTCTCAATATTGATAGGTACAAGCAAAGAGGATCGAGTTGCATATGTCTTTGGTCACAGTATAATAAAGAGTATACTATCGTACAGTATGGCCACTCCCGCTCCCCGCTGAAAGGGCTCCCATCCCCTCTCGGTTACCTCACAGGTACCACCTGTCAAAAACGCGAACAGTCAACCTGTCATATTTCATTCATATAAGCATGGTACGCGTTCACCTACACACCTAGAGCGTGTGCTAGGAACGCGCCTTTTTTATTTATTTGACCGCTAGTGTCCGAGATGTGCTCTGGTTGCAAATATTGCATTAAGCTGTTGACGCGCATGTATAATGGAATTCATAAAAACTCAAACACACTTTGCGAAGCCTCTCACTTTTCCATAAATTACTCAATAAGCTATTTTCTGTCGCACGCATGTTTTAGCTCGTCGAAAAATCAAATAAAAATGCAAATCCGTACAGAAAATTATGCGTACTCATGTCTGGCTATTAATAATTCTAGATAGTGGTGTGTAGATCAAAAAACGTTGGAAACATGTGACGTGGGACTTTCAATCCGATGATGAATTTATTTACCAAAAAATAAAATCAAAAAGAGTTAACAGTCACATTACACAAGTTCTGTCTCTCTCTTTCTAATTTTTAAATCTATTGTTAAAAAATTAAATACGGAGAGAATTTAATTTTTGAATGACAATTATTTTGAATACAACCCGTGTTGAGTAGAGAAATTAAAGAGGTTTTGAAAAACACTTATGTATCCTATTTTCGCGCTGTTTGTCCTTAGGGCAATAAGCAATGAGATCTGTGTATTTCCAGCCAAGTGTAGGTACTTTTACGCTTTTCTCGAACCTTTTCTCTTGAAGGTTATACTCATATCGATCCAAAAATACCTTAGCGACAGTTAATTCACAGTTTAGCTGTGCGAAAAGTTTCCCTCAGACCTGGAACTTGACCCGGAGTCGAACCGGCTACCGCTACAGTCATTTATTAGACGTCGGCAGCAGCCGTCGCCGATAGACAGATGACAATATCGCATCGATTGGTAAAGATGAAGGGAATCATAGATGCGAGACTTGCGAGTATACTTATAGGTCGATTACTTACTGTCTATCTCTTATGTAAGGTCAATACGGGTAAGTGTGTCGTGAGGAGAAGTGTGTCTGGCCTTCACATTTGACCTATTTAAACCATTGATCAGTGGTTACCAAAGACATAAAATGTAACTCCGTATAGACGGCTACAGTCTAAAAAACGTACCTCAGAAGCTCAGAACCATATAGAAAAAGGTACGGTGGCCTAGATGTCGTTACACCTTTGGGGGACGCTCGGCTAGATGGCGCGAATATTAATATTTGACATTTTAACACACATAAAGCTAAGAATATGGGCCAAATTGTCAAAACTGAGGTTTAAAAGTTTCAAGTTTGTGTCGAGAGTCAGTCTATGCACTGTGATTACATATTTTACTTTGACAGTAACTCTCTATAATACTTGATCCTCGTTGGTGGTTACTGAAAATTCAGACGTTTACCACTAATCCTGAGTAGCAAAAATGTCAAGCCCAGACACACATTTCCGCTTTCACTTATGTATGACACTCTTATCCGCATTGACTACATCAATTATGAAATGAAATGTAACCATTGATCGTCAGTAAGTGCATTACGCTTTATGCATCCAAAATCCGATCACAAAAAATGAGACACGACTGCGACTGGTAACCGTGATCGCCATGCAAAGTTAGAATTCTGCATACAGTTTTCAAAGTCAGCATCCTGCCAGTGTCTACGGCACCATGACTAAGGAGTTTACCTAGTTTTTAAGGTTTTTAGTTTAGTTAGGTAGGTATTTATTTTTAGATTAAGGTTTAGTGATTAGCATTATTGTTTTTATTTTAAGAGTGTTGTTTAAATAAAGTGCGAGTACTTGGACAATGGATGTTCAACGTAGTACCTATCGTAACTTTAAAAAAAGTCAGCATGTAGCATCGGCCTCTAGTGACAGGAAAATGGGTAATCGAAACTGAATCAATGGCATTGGATCGCAACTCTGTTCTATTTCATTATGATGAAATTTTCATACAAATTAATTTTGGGTACTAGGTTTCTTTGCAGGTACTAGTAACTATATATTAGTACATTTATAATCATAATCATAACATCGTTTATTGCACCATGGTTTAAAAGTGCAATAAACGTTAGATTTCTTTCAACCACTTTTTGCCAAGAGTGGTACTGGAACTTAGTAGTTAATGTGCTCTGCTTACTCCTTTATGGGATACAGGCGTGATTATATGTATTATTTGTATGGTTTAAAAGTTGTTACAAAACATACAAAGTTTCTTATGGACCCTAGTAGGGTGTTGCAAACATTTTCGACCCCAAGAGGATAGTGTGGGGTAATCCTATGCCCAGGAAGTGAAATAAATGGTTATGAACAGTTCCAGATACTCCTTCCCAATACCAAAGAGGACAGAGTATTAAAGAGAGTTACTGTCAAAGTAAAATGTGTAATCACAGTGCATAGACTGCCATCTCTCGACACAGGCTTAAAACTTTTGAACCTCAGTTTTGACAATTTGGCCCATTTTCTGAGCTTGATATGTTTTAAAACTTCAAATATTAATATTTGCCATCTAGCCGAGCGTACCCCAAAGGTGTATCGCCATCTAGCTCACCGTACCTCTTTCTGTATGGTTTTGGGGTACGTTTTTTTCTTAGACTTTATCTGTCTATACGAAGTTATTTAAGTCTTTGCCAATACTGACGAATCTACCTCAGAATCTAAGCCCTTAATGCCTCAGGGTGTCGTATAGCAATAAATTACCGACCGCCGTAACTTAACGGCAAATTAAACAACAATCCCCACGCTTCCCGGCCGGGGTGAATAATTTTACAACTCACAGTATTGCCGGCTTGATTCGGAAATAATTTTAGTTTGATGTACAATTTGATAGTTTATTTGGAAGTTTGGGAATAGTGATGAGGCCTTTTTGTTGAAGTGATTTGATTTTAATTGTAAGTTTTGTTTTAGGTAAAGTAGGACACGATCAAAGACATATATAACTCCGTATAGACAGATAAGAAATGGACCAGTTATATTTACCCTCCAGTCGAGATGTGCTCCGCTGTACCTTACGTAAATAAATATCCAATTTCTATTAAAATGTGAAGTAAAGACTGGCGGTGTTACACTTTTTTTTTACTATAGGTAGGCGTTTTTTCTCAGTTTGTGATAGATAGCAAATAGATTTTTAGCAAAGATATATACCTACTAGTGTCACATACCTATGTACAGTCAACCAATTTGATTCATAGACCACTGTAGAACCTTTGCACAGTAAACGTCAATATGAGTTCTTATGGCAAATATAACACAGTTTAAATGAGACAGGGTTCTACTTAAATAGGGCCTAGGATTCTAGTGGATATAATTTATTGAAATTAATTTCCATAGAGTACCTAGTCTGATAATATTTTTTGATGAATACTTTTGCATGTTAAATTGTATCTTGTTATTTACTGCATGTTAATTATAAGATGTAATGTTTTGAAAAGGCCGCCGAGTTTCTTGCCGGTCCTATAGTAGATACCCCCCTCCCAACTGATGGGGGACTGAAATCTTCTCGAGGCTGAGGCGTAGGGTTAGAGCCGGCGTAGCTTTATTTGACGTTCATATGCGCATTGTGTAATATGCCTACTTGAAAAATAAATATTTCATTTTCATTTCAAATTGGTTGACTGTACCTACGAGTAGGTATTTGGTAACATGTGCCATAAAGTAGATTCGTCTAATCTGTTTTCTATTACTATTAGAAATCTTAGGCGAGACGACCAAAAGAAACTAATTAAAATTATTTGATAAACTAACTGACGAGTTAGATTATCAAATAATTTTAGACAAGCATTTTTCTTTTTTCTCGTAAACGAAAAATGACGAGGGTACAGTGCGTTGAAGTTTCGCGTGACGTCACGCCTAGGTACAATTTTTACTTAGAAGTGACGTCACAAGCCCCCACTCCGGAACTTTGATGCTATACACCGTGTTTCACTTAACACTAAAAACCTGAAAACAGTTTGTTCAGAATCGAGAGTAGAATCGATTGAGCTATATCTTGATGGGGGTAATATTTTTATTTAAATTTGTATTATTAGTTATTTTTTAAGTGCCTATTCTATTGTACTCGTAAGACAACATTGTGTATATCGAATTGCTAGAAGTTGTTTACCTTTTTCAGTATTTAGGGGTATTAATACTGGCTGGTTACTTGGACGATTATTTTTTCCACTACGAGTTTGACGTTGTTTGTCAGTTTAATCTTAATGTTTATCATAAGTCATAACAAATTGAACTCGTACCTAATTAAAACCTTGTCATTTTGAATATTAGGTTTAAATTTGCTTACTGCGATTACCTGTCCAATTTGAAGTTTACTGTGACAAAGCTTTAAAGTGTTTTACAATGACATCTTAGCTGTCTATTGGTAAACCTTATGTCGTTGCAGTAACGTACACAAATAAATAGTTTTATGGTTTATGGTGGAAGTTAGCAATTATTTTATTGAGTGTAGAGCTAAAAGTCAAGTAGAGCTGTACAGAAAATTAAAAATTCAATTTATTTTCATTTATTTATTCATAAACAATAATAAATTGTGTTTGAATATTACATAGGTAAGTACTTAATTAATAAAACATGCCTTTTTACAATTTCCTGCAAGAAGAAAAGAAAAAATACACTATATACTATCTAAACTCACTATTTCAAACCACTTAAGTAATATCACAATAGTTTATAAATATAAAGATATACAATTAAATATATGTCAAGAGTAGCGATAATAAAAATCATAATTAACAAACATTAAATAAAACCTAAAAAGTCATCAACACTATAATAATTTTTCTCTAATAAAAATAATTTTAACTTATATTTGAATTTCTTGTGACATGTCATAGATTTTAATTCGATAGGCAACTTATTAAACAACTTAACTGATTGAATCCGGGCAGTGTGCGAGACTACCGCCAGTCGTGAGGCCGCAATTGGAGGAAAATTTTTTGTTCTAGACCTCAATCTCAATTCCATTTCAGCCTGTGACTCATAACATTCCCGATGTTTCATAAGACCCGTCAACAGAACCAAAATATAAAGAGACGGAGCTGTCAATATCTTCAACTCTTTAAAGTGCTCCTGGCATGATTCCCATTGTGGAATACGCACCATGACTCGAATGGCTTTTTTTGTGCTATGAAGGCGCGATCCATGTTATAATTGTAGCTGTTACCCCATATCTTTATACTGTAACGAA
The DNA here is from genome assembly GCF_023078275.1 of Leguminivora glycinivorella. Lineage (NCBI taxonomy): Eukaryota > Metazoa > Arthropoda > Insecta > Lepidoptera > Tortricidae > Leguminivora > Leguminivora glycinivorella. The sequence goes on from NC_062976.1 coordinate 22,963,415, forward strand.
GCTTCGACTCTATGAGAGCAAAGTATACTAATTTTAATTGTTTTGTACTAAGTTCGTTTCGAAGGCTACGCAAGGCATAACAACCCGAAGCGATTGAATCTTCAATAGACTGTAGTTCATCTTTCCAATTCAATAAATTATCTATATGTACTCCTAATATCTTAATACTTTCAACAGATTTTATTAACTGATCCATAATTCTTATGTCAAGTTTTTCACTATTCCTAGCAGTTGTTTTAAACAGCATCGCGTAAGTTTTGTTGCTATTTAGGATCAAGCTGTTAGCCGTGTATCAATTACAGCATGTCTCAGTAACAGATGTTACTTTCTCGTTTAAGTCGTCTAAGTTTTCTCCAGATATTACTGCACTACTGTCGTCAGCAAATAAAACTAAGTTTGCATGAGGTACTTCATTTTGCAAATGTAATATTAAATCATTTATATAAATTATAAAGAATATGGGGCCAAGAATTGACCCTTGTGGGACTCCTTTTATTATGCTACTGAACCTAGATCTGTGAACCACCTCTGTAGAGCTATCATCTATTTCTTTTATTTCTACAAACTGTTTCCTATTAGATAAATAAGACTTAAATAACTTTAGGACTTGCCCCCTGATTCCGTAATATTCTAATTTTTGAATCAGAATGTTATGATCAATAGTGTCAAAGGCTGCCTTCAAATCGAGAAATATACTTGCTACCTTCAGTTTTTGTTGTAACTTACTTGTTATATCCTCAACAAGAGTCTCTAAAGTTTCAGATGTTCCAACACCAACTCTATATGCAAATTGCCTTTCATTCAGAATCTTGTTGCAGATTAGGTAGTTACAAAGTCTATCTTTTATAGCTTTCTCTAAAACTTTAGAAATTACTGGCAACAAAGAAATTGGCCTGTAGTTGCTAGCCTCCGTTTTCAGACCCTTCTTAATAATGGTAAAACTTTTGCTATTTTTAATTGGTCAGGAAAAATCCCTGACTCGAAGGATAGATTACAAAAATGCGATAGTGGTTTTGCTAATTCAGATATACAAGCCTTTATTACGGTATTTAAAAAAAAGTAACCATCAGATTAAAAGATGAATACTCTAGATGAGTTTAAAAAAATAAAAATCAGTTGGGGTGTCTGAGGTTTTGAGTGTTACCGGAAACACGGTGTATATCTTTGTACTTTTTAATTAATTAGAAAAAGCGAAAAATATGTGTTCAGTATTATTGGACGATCTAACTGACGGACTAAACAAATTTTTTTATGTAGGCGTCATCCCTATTGTCCGTATCATTCGACTTAGCCTAAAAATGTAATATACTTTTTGTAAATACTATAATTGTGTAACTCCCTCAAATACACAACTGTCATTTCGCAAGAGAACGGCCAGATGCAGTTAACACTTTGGATAATCGTTAGAGTAAATAATGGCAACGCAATTAAGGAACTATTGACGCCGCGGGCAGTCGGGGGGTTAACTTGGTCGAGCGTACCCAATAGTCTAGTGACTGTAGTGTAGGTACTGATGATTAAGTTATAGTGTGTATTTAGGTAATTAATGTAATTATTATGAAATTTTTGACCGAAACGATACTACGGTATTACATTGTTTATCGGGAATTTTTTTTTATATACAAATATTTTTTAAATGTTCTCGTGTGCGTAGCTGAATGCACAAACGATAATATGGTTTACCCTTGAATCGCCGACAAACACTTCTTCGAATATTATTTCAAAGACAACGTTTCAAATAATTTAGTAGAACAATCGATACAAGTAAAATCAAACCGTAGACTTTTATTTCGTAGATAAGTTATTCCGAGTATACTTTATATCGCGGTAATTCGTTTCGTGTTTTTTCATTTCATTTTGTTTTACATTAAATACAATTCATTACGCATAACATTATTTCAATTATGATTTTTTCTAAAATTTTTGTGGTCACAGTTCTAACCTAACCCAAACCTACTCTGCAATACGTTTGCTTCTGTGTAAATCACAGGTCGAACCTAACCTAAACCTACTCTGTAAACTATTTGTTTTCTTGTGTGGTCACAGTTCTAACCTAACCTAAACCTAATTTAAAAGCCATTCGTTGTTGTGAAGGTCGCAGTTCTAACCTAACCTAAACCTACTTGGTAAGCCGTTTGTTTCTGTGTGATCACACTTCTAACCTAAACCTACTCTAACATAGGATTTAAGCCAATGGTCATAGTTTAATTAAGGACGTATGTGATGTGCCACGATGAAATCGACAGTTTGAATTTTCTTAAAATAAAAACATCTATAAATGTGTAGTACGACAAATGAGACAGTTTTGTAATTATACGTCGAATAAATGAATTGCGATATTTTGTAGTTCTGCTATTTGAAGTACTTTGAAATGAATCAGCGATGAAGAAATATTACTTGAATAGTAGTTATAATAACTAAGAAAATTTCAAATCGATAATATCTCTTACGTAGCTATCTATCTCTATCGCTCTTGCGTATTGGCGCGACAGAGCCAGACTACATTTCTGCGGCGTTTCGGTGGCGTTTCGCGTCGCAGAGATGACATTTGGAGAGGTCGCATTTTCAATCGATTCTTGTGAGCTTTCGTGACCAGACGGGTAAGCATGGTCACGTGATATAGCTTTATTACGTCGGTGCGTCTTTTCACGCCTTCTGTAATTGCTTCTATACTCAAGTAAGTACTTATTTTACCAAAATGTTCATAAACCTCACTGGCAATAAATTTTCTTCTATTTTGCTTGTAATCTTGGTTAGTTCTTATCATTATATTGGTTTCATTGTCTCAAATTATATCAAAATTCCCACGAATAGGTTTAGAACGATAAATATGACCTTTAAAGAAAAATAATGCTATGTGTGGTTTTACGACTAGGGTGACCAATCTTTTTTCTTGCATGGTATTTACTCTTATTGAATGGAGCTAAATCTATCAACTTGGTACGGTTTCTATGTTCATAGTTCATATCACAGTATAATAATACCAACTTTATATAATTTATGTCTTTACAATTAACATGAATAATATTAAACTTTTCAGTGTTCCAAAAGATGAAGGAAGGAGGCAGCATTGGCTGTTGGCTGTTGATTGTACCGATAAAAGGAAATGTTTCAGAGCGTTCGACAATTTGCAGATTTGCACTTTAAGCCTGAAGATTATGACACAGAAAGAAATTTTAAAAATCAGTCCAGTAACGACGGATATATCGTGGCCTAAACATTAAATTGAGATACATATATACATGCGAAGAGAATTGAAATACGTACGAATTGAGAACCACCTTCCTTGAGATTTGGGGCGGCGCTTAAAAATAAAGATACTGTTTTAAAACGTCCTAGTATTTCATTATTTCCCCATTGACAAATACTTCCCTTATATTTTTGTGGCTATTCCCACTAGTTACCACCAAGTTTTTACCTGTCCTAACTACTGGGATTTCCCCCACATTGTTAATTACCACACCGGGGTTGATAGCTACTGGGATTAGTTTTCCCAGTAGTTACTACCAAAATATTATTGTGATGACCAAAACACTAAAATATATATTCCATTGCATGCTTTAATAAACACAGGTGTCAGTTAGTAAAAGACAAATACTTATGTAACTCCGTATAGACAGATAAAGTCTAAGAAAAAACTTACCTCAAAACCATACAGAAAAAGGTACGGTGAGCTAGATGGCGATACACCTTTGGGGTAGGTACGCTCAGATAGATGGCGCTAATATTAATATTTGACATTTTAACACATATCAATATCATATCAAGCTGAGAATATTGTCAAAACGGAGGTTCAAAGGTTTTAAGCCTGTGTCGAGAGATGTAATACGTCAAATTCCGCGGGATATCCCTAATGTATGCTTAATCATGGACACCCTAAAGAAAGAGATGCAAGACCGGCGTGACGTAATTCAAGGTCAAATTTTCTGGCTTCAAAGTAATGTTCGGCGTGCAACATCCATGTATATAAGATTCTTGGTCATGCCAAAAGAAGTTAGATACTCCATGGTCATTTGATTGATACTGGCCAGTTATACACCAATGTAAAGGTAGGTTATCTGCTTATAAATTTAAAAATGGAACACTTGGAAATTCTTAGGATTCCTTTTTTAATTATTTTTTTTCTAAATAATTTTGGCGTGAATTTTCCGAAACAATGGAGCTTACTCGACGTGATTTTCGTGTTATGATATATTATGACTTTAAAAAAGGTTTAACACCTCAAGAGTGTTTTGAACTTTTAGTCTCGACTTTTGGAGAGTCTGCGTGTTCACGTGCAACTGTTTTCAATTGGTTTGCTGAATTTAAAAGAGGACGGGAGAGCTTTGAAGATGAGGCGAAGACCGGACGGCCGCCAACCGCAGTCACTGAAGAAAATGTAAAGACTGTGGAAAAAAATATTCGTGCGAACCGACGAATTACATATGTAGAGCTCGAGCGTGAACTGGGCATTGGATCAGCAGCATTGCAAACTATAATTCATAGTAAACTGTCTCTTCATAAGCGTTGTTCAAGATGGGTGCCGCACAAGCTCACCGATTTACAGAAAGACCGTCGCGTGGATTGGTGCAAATTTATGATAGATAAATTCGACGCAGGCGAGAACAAAAACGTATATGATATACTTACTGGTGACGAAACATGGCTATATAACTACGATCCCGAAAAAAAGCGCTCGTATGATACTAATAACATTTAAAAAATATCCCTACAGTTTAAACAAACTTATAAAATTCTAAAAAATACATACAATTTTCTAAATAAGTTAAGATATGTGCGTACGAGTATGACGGTTTGGGTTGCCGACGACTCAAATTAGTTCCGTAGGTCCTTCCGTCACCAGCACACCGCACCCTCGTTGAGCTCTGGCAGCCTTACTCACAGGCAGGAACACAACACTATGAGTAGGGTCTAGTGTTATTTGGCTGCGGTCTTCTGTAAGGCGGAGGTACTTCCCCAGTTGGGCTCTGCTCTAGATGCGCCTTACCCTGATGTGCCTTACCGCACAAAGCGGAATATCATTCGCTATGCCCTATGTAGGTGATCTGGCCGCCGACGTTAACACTAAAAACTTTATATGTACAGTTTTTACAGACCACGTTATTACATGCAAGGAAAAAGTCACTGGTTATTTACAAGTAAAAGCTATATTATTTACAAAAGTTGAGTAAAATAAAACATTCGTAGCCATCGTAGCCCATTGACATAACAGAACAGAGTGCGAAAAAACCGGCCAAGAGCGTGTCGGGCCACGCTCAGTGTAGGGTTCCGTAGTTTTCCGTATTTTTCTCAAAAACTACTGAACCTATCAAGTTCAAAACAATTTTCCTAGAAAGTCTTTATAAAGTTCTACTTTTGTGATTTTTTTCATATTTTTTAAACATATGGTTCAAAAGTTAGAGGGGGGGACGCACTTTTTTTTTCTTTAGGAGCGATTATTTCCGAAAATATTAATATTATCAAAAAACGATCTTAGTAAACCCTTATTCATTTTTAAATACCTATCCAACAATATATCACACGTTGGGGTTGGAATGAAAAAAAATATCAGCCCCCACTTTGCATGTAGGGGGGGGTACCCTAATAAAACATTTTTTCCAATTTTTATTTTTGCACTTTGTTGGCGTGATTGATATACATATTGGTACCAAATTTCAGCTTTCTAGTGCTTACGGTTATTGAGATTATCCGCGGACGGACGGACGGACGGACAGACAGACATGGCGAAACTATAAGGGTTCCTAGTTGACTACGGAACCCTAAAAATGAGTGCAAAAAACAAAAGACGCGCGCTGGCAGCGGCATCCGTAGCGGCCACGCTGCCAGCACGCGCGCTTAAGGAGGAGGTTAGTATACTCTGTCAAACCAGACTGTCAGTAAATAAGAACAAAGAAAACTATAGGTATCCTTTTCTCTAGCACCCTAAAGAACAGCGGATGCATATAGTTTTCTTTGTTCTTATTTACTGATAGACTTGTTTGACAGAGTATAGTTCCGTCCTCACCCTACCTTCTACAATAATACAATCTATAACTTTTCATAATGTGTATTTGGTCTTGCTATTCTATTTTATTCTATATATAGAATGTCCCTTTTACTGCTAGGCTACCAAATATGCCTAACCATCATCATCCTCCTTGCGTTATCCCGGCATTTGCCACGGCTCAAGGGAGCCTGGGGTCCACTTTGACAACTAATCCCAAGATTTGGCGTAGGTAGGCACTAGTTTTTACGAAAGCGACTGCCATCTGACCTTCCAACCCGAAGGGTAACTAGGCCTTATTGAAATTAGTCCGGTTTCCTCACGATGTTTTCCTTCACCAAAAAGAGATTGGCAAATATCAAATGACATTTCTTACATAAGTTCAGAAAAACTCATTGGTACGAGCCGGGTTCGAACCCGCGACCTCCGGATCGAAAGTTGCACGCTCTTACCGCTAGGCCACCAGCACTTCAAATATGCCTAATCATCATAACCTAATTGTATAAAATCATAACCGAATTGAAGCCGGACAGCAGTTTGCCAAATGTATGGCCGTGTCAGTTTACACCAGCCGTTTGTCATTTGCGGTCCAATTTGATACCACATGTGCTTTCGGGTGAGACCACATGACATTGATCCAGAAAAGCGTATGACATTTTATTTATACTGCGTCGGTGGCAAACAAGCATACGGTCTGCCTGATGGAAAGCGGTCACCTGTCACATTACAAGTTTTAAAATTCTAAGCATAGTGGCATCGGTTTCTGACGTTTCTGGTGCTTCAGGTTGCGTGCCTATAAATGATTAGCAACGCTAATGAGCTACTCGAATCATGACTAGCTCGCGTAAAAGCGTGCAATTTTCATGATTATGCACATTCCTTCATAAAAGCTATATGCCAAAAATGCACGAGTGCCGCGGTGCAATGCGGACTCCAAATACTTAAGTTGTTAGTATGTTATAGTGTGCGTCAAAACGTCGAAGCTAAATTTGACTCACTTTTCGGTTTCCGATTGAGCTGAAATTTTGCACAAATATGTAAATCACGTGACAATCTAATATTATGGTATCATGGAGCTGATCTGATGATGGAGCAGAAAGGTGGTCATAGGAACTCTGTCATGAAACGTCGTATCCCCATCGAATAAGGGGTTTTTAGAAACGTCTCGGAGAGACGAGATGACTGTTGAAAGAAAGGTACAGTCGGCGATAAAGGCTTGTGTCAAAAATGAAATTTTTGCAAAAAAAACTTATTCTGCTCCCGCTCCGCTTATAACCCTAACCCAGAGCGTCCAGTGGCAGTAATACACATAAGCGATCCACTTATTTGTCTCGGCGATCACGTGCCAATTTTATAGCATAGCCACTCGTAAATTGAAATTGCACGGATGCGGCGTCTAATATATTATCATTTAGTATAAAGGATTTTGGGATTAACCTAGTTTCCGCCTTTTTTCGAAGACGGGTGTTTACTTGTAAGGCAGGGAAAGCAATATATGAGGTTGTGGGTGTTTTGAGATTTAAGAAGGAAAATATTATGTTTGGGTGATGACACAAAAGTCTTTGACAAAATCTCAGCAGTCCAAACTCGAGGTTTGCCAAAGAGCTATGGGACGTAGCTCGAAAAGCGGCTAAGCTAAAATGGGATTGGGCTGGCCATGTCTGCCGAATGCCGGACGACTTGTGGGCCAAGATAACCACGGAGTGGGAGCTCCACGAGTCAAAGTGGGATCCGGCAGACCACGTCGGCGATGGCGGGATAACTTGGACTCCTTTTTGAAAGATTGGCCAGATGTTGCTCCAAACAGGGATGAGAGGAAAAATAGGGGGGAGGCTATTGCCCAGCATTGGGACACATTAGGCTAAGAGGCTAATAATAATAATTGGGTGACGATGCTGATAATATTACCCGTTGTTATCATAAAACAATATCAAAAGTTTTTAATTTTCAAATTGATTATGTTCTTAACATCAAATCTCTATACGTCCATATCCAGACGTGTAGGTAATATTATCATTTTCCTTCCAAAAATATCTTAAAACACTCACGAACTCATTTTATGTACTTAATTCGACTTTTCAAGTCGCAGTGCATTTCGGAGTCATAAGTAGGTACATTAAGATCTGCCTTTATAGTAGGACTTCAATTAATGTATTTTTTGTAAGCTTGTAACCATAGTATGGTCACCATACATATAAACTTATTTCCAAATTCCATCGGGCATCGACAATGTGTATAGGTATCTATTTATAATTTTCTGCCATTAAGTCTCGTCTCGTAAAAGTAAATGAAGGGAGAAGTATTAAGTAATTCTACCATTTCATAAAGTTTCTTCGGTGTTAAATTACCAGCTTTTCCAATGTAAAGCAGCACAAAATGCTTCACTTACGCCCCATATGCTCTACAAAAGTACCTCTTGTGTCAGAAATGCAATTTGTGTTATTGAAGAATTATGAGTCCTTAGCCCTTGCCCTCTAGGAAGAATTATGGATTATGTGGGGGACCTTTATTACTGCCTCATGTGGGGTAAAACGAAATTGTGGTTGAATAGTATGTGTTTAAGTGTTAGGGTGCTTCGTTTCGTTCTAAGGGAAATGAGTTTCTAATTTCTGTGTACGGCTCAGCCACGACATTGGTCTAAGCGCGACCGCGGTGAGCGGCGGCTATACATTGGAGCGAGACACAGCGATGGGACTTATCATTCGCACGTATGGCTGCCGCTCACCGCTCTTGCGCTCAGACCAATGTCGTGGCTGGGCCGTTAGAACTTTTATATAAGGCCTGAGTGGACGCTCGGAGCGGACTGCGGAGCGTTCGGCGGGGCGTGCCGCGGGCGGGTGATCGGATGTCCCTATCCACCCTATGCAGCTTTGACTCAGGAATTTTGTATGAGCTTCGATTGTTGACATGAACTTTAACCCTTAATTGGGCATAAGAAGTAAATGTTCCAATACTTTAAACTTTATCCATGACAGGATAAAGTATTGGACATGACAGGTTCCGAAATTAACTAGTTTTCTCCGGGAGCACGTACGAGGCCAAAGGCTTTCTTCAAAACTTCGGAAGTTCACTCAGCATCAAAATGTAGAGGATCAAAAAACATTTTGTAACCGCTAAACAAAGAAAATAAGTATATACCATGTATCAATAGATAGGAAAAAAATTAACTTTGACATTTCGTACCGCGAATAATTGTACAGATTTATTTATATTTAGAAAACTTATTTAAGATTTCAGATAATTTTGGTGCGCTGTTTCCTCCACTATTGATGCTGACTGTATATTTCAAAACTTAATAAACTCCTAAACTAACTAATAAACTTAATAAAGTCCCGTTTTATAAGTAATAATGTATGTCACGGGTGAAATAAAGGTCCTAGTCAGTGTAAAGATGGCTTGACCCCAGTCTATAAATCTTAGCTAAGCCGCCTTTCATGTCGGGCTGAATAATTGTTCGCAATGTCCTTTGTATCTGTCACAAAAAAAAAACTGAAAAAATGTACAGGGTTCCGTTATTCGACTACACAAGTTTATAATAAGTTGGTGAAAAGCGTAACGTTATGTTGAACACCAGTTATTAAAGCCGCAGGGATGTTTGTTTGAACACTAGCTACCACCCTCCAGGCCACTTTGCCTGTATGAACACGATCAATAAAAAATACATTCGCACTTTTGAGATAACAAACTTAAAAAACAGTTTCAAGTAGGATTAGGTTCAGCTAATTGTCCTATAAAGTAATCTTAGTTAATCGTGGTGTAAGTAACACTTGACTTTGGCCCTGGGTAGCTTTCCTATACCTCATCCAATCGGCTCATAGTCATTTTCGGCCAGCACGTCCAACACCTCGTTTCGGAGGTATTTGCGAAGCGTTCGTTAACAGTATTAAGTAGGTAACCCAGAATGATTCTTCTATATTTTATACTCATCGATATCTAAAAATCACTTAATTAGTCTGCTAGTTTAAGTTCAAAAAAATAACTTTTTAAGTTAGGGTCCAACCTGCCAAGTGAGATGAACAGCGGAACTCTAGGCCACAGTCCGTCCGTCTGTCTTATAAATCGCTTTACATCGCGCGCAAACTTTTCAATTACAAGCGTCGAGTGGAGATTTTACAGAACCTTGTGGAGTATTCATTGGATACGGTATAATTTTGCTCGAAGTACGGGCAGTAAAATTGAATATACAGATTTTTCGTAACAAATAATCTGCATTTTTTAACTCTTAATCACAAGCTGGACCTGTCATGTGATTGAATCTTCTCCTTGTTTATTTTGCTTATCAAATACATTGTGCACTGTAATTTCAAATTAAGGAATATGTGTTTAAAATTGACTTTTCAGTACAGTGGTTCATTTCATGTCAAGCCGAAACTTTAGAGGGCCATATGTAATGTACCTACTGAAAAACGTCATACGATACGCGTCCGAGGAAGTTCCTTCTCTTTTCTGCACTTGTATCGTAGTGAACTGTTTTAAGGCGGCTATTGTATCATTGCTGATTGTGGTAAATTCATAAACGAACTAACCACTGCTGCCAGCAATGCATGCTGAACTCATGCAAAAATTTTATCCTTGAATTGAAAAATGCTTAAAGTACCGCATCCAAATATTAACTTTTTTCCTAATCCTCTCATAGTAATCTCCAGGAACACAGCCCTAATCGAAATTTGAATAAAATCAATTTATTTTAAAACGAATCGCGTTATCGCGCCCTTAATAGATTGTTTTTCGAAAAACTTCAAGCCATTTAAAGTTGTTTTAGTGGAAGATTTATGGGTAACACTTCATTATGGACTATTAAATTACTACATTTATTGATTTTTTTTTCCTATCCTATAATTGTGTCCCACTGCTGGGCAAAGGCCTCCCCTTTCTTCCGCACTCATCCCGATTTGCCGCCTGCTCCGGCCAGTCGCCGCAAAATGCGTCGAGGTCATCCCGCCATCTTTTCTTTGGCCTACCTCTGCCCCGGCTAATCTGTGGTGTCCAGTCGGTAGCCAATTTGGCCCACCGATCTGGATGCATTCGGCAGACATGTCCTGCCCAATCCCACTTGAGCCTTGCAGACTTAACACCCACATCTACAATACCAGTTTTGGAGCGCAGTTCGGTGTTCCTAACCCGATCGGTTCTGCGGACTCCGAGTATGCTACGCTCCATTGCTCGCTGGCAAATCTTAAGTCGGGACTTTTGGGCTTCCGTCAATGACCAAGTTTGGGCGCCGTATGTTAGGATAGGCAGGATACACATGTCGACGAGTTTGCGCTTTAGTGTCAGTGGAAGGTTGCCCTTCATTAGCGTCTTCATGGACCAGAAGCTCTTCCAGGCGTTCTCGATGCGTCGATCGATTTCTTTGCACTGCCTGTTTTCGAAGGATGCTATCTGATATTCATTTATTGATAGTAAAAAAAAATCCCTCAACAGAAAATAAAAATTGAACAGGAAAGAATAGGCAGAATTAGCACAAAAACTAAAATATTATAGTAGATAGCTTTATGAATCGACACATCTGCCTAATAGTTCTTTAGGTACTTGCTGTAGGTCTTAGTTTTAGTTATTATCTTAGTGTTTAATGTAGAAACTAACTAACATAGCTCTTAAATTTTTATTTTTATTTTTTGTACTAACATCTTATGGATCAATGATGGATCTGAAATAAACGATTTTTTTTTATAGTGCGCGACAGTGTCAAAACCGAATGGCCTAAAGAAGTGTAGGGCCAGAGTGCACGCTCATATTGGGCGTGCAGCGTGGCGGCGCGTGCGGCGTGCATGTCAAACAATTGAAGCTCATACAATGAGTGTCCTGTTCATAACAAATGTTTTGTTTTAGGTTTTCCCTCCACATCCTTCATCAAAAAATATATATTAAAAAAAAATACCGAACATTCTCCTCACGTGTGAAAGTCAACACTACGGTAACACCAAGCCAACACTGACATTGGCAAATTCACCCTGTGCAATTGGCAGGGAGTAAAAGCCAAAGAAAAAAAAAGTGTCCTGAGTCGACGCTGCTCAATATGGCGGATGTACGCTCGCTCGCTCCGCTCCGAGCGTCAAATTACAAATCCTTTATTCAGCGAATAGGCCACAGGGACACCTTTACATGTCAATATACAAGTTGAACTGCAATAGGCTAGTTTCCTATACTTAAAATAAAATATTTTATGCAGTGCACGAAATAAAACACCACATAATTAGAAGAATAATATGGACAATAAACATAATTTCTATTTAATAAGTCAAAGAGAAAGATGTAAAGTAAATGAATTGACCGTGACGTCACTCCTCAGTATTTCATAGTAATTTCATATTAGCAAATCGTTTTGACATTTCTTAATAACCTAACCACAAAATTAAAATTTTGAAAAAACCCCCGTCCGCGACATAGTGGACAGATTTTCATGAAACATGGCTAAGAACACTCCCGACTAACTCAGCTTTCAGACAAAAAAAATCTAAATCTAAATCAAAAAAAAATTTCATCCGTTCGGGAGCGACGGTGATGCCACAGACAACACAACACAGACAGACAGACAGACAGACAGACAGACAGACAGACAGACGGACAGACAGACAGACAGACAGACAGACAGACACGTGTGACACGTCAAACTTATAACACCCCTTCGTTTTTGCGTCGGGGGTTAAAAAGAAGCTGATTTGACTAGTAGGAAACTAGCCTATTACAATTGATAATACTAATTCTAAGTTCTAACTAATGGTATTACGCTACTACAATGATGAGAGATGTATAAGGTCTCTAAACGTCGATATACAACTAAAAAAGTAAACATAATAATATAGAAAAGTACAAATACAAAAAAAGAAGGCTAAAATTACTTTAGAGATGCAAATGACTCTAAATGTCACAACTAAAGATAACATGTATACTTAATCTAATTATCCTCTGAGATGTATAGGGTCTCCAAGAGTCAAAATCGTATAGGTAATCAAAATATTAACTAAAAGAAAAGAAACAAACGAACGAACGACCACTAAGGCCTTATAATATAATAAGACGAAAAATTACATTAATTGTATGTAAATATGAAGTGGACAACACTTAATTACTATGGTGTGAGCTGTGAGCCAATAACTAAAACCTACTTAAACATTACCAAGATATTGTTTAGTTCCAACCAAAATAATTTCTTACCATATAAATCTTTGACAAATAGACTAATAAATACGGCCACAAATTAAACTATTAATTAAACCCAAGACAGGCCAATAAACTAACCGATATAAATTAGCGCAGATGGCACACCGCTCGATAGGCTCACTATTACTGTCTATTTTATCGTCTAGAGGTTTTTTTTTAATACTACGTCGGTGGCAAACAAGTTTACGGCTCGCCTGATGGAAAGCGGTCACCGTAATCTATGGATTCCTGCAACTCAAGGAGTGTCACATGCGCGTTGCCAACCCATTAGAAACTAAACCCATGACCGTTTTCACATTATCCGATCCGATTTCAATGGAAAAAATCCAAGATGGCGCCTGTAATGTATGGGACATTGGTCCTACATCCGATATCGGATCGGATAATATGAAGACACGTTGTACTCGAGTAGATTGTGTCACTAGAAAGCAAAATGAGGCGTTAGAGTGTGTCTTTTTGGTCCACTTATTTTAAATGTTGTATTTTTGATAATGTATTTTGGAAAGATTACGTACTGCAAGCAAAAATAATATTTTCCTTGACGTATATCATAATCAGTCACGTATATATTCAATGAAACTACGGTTGTACTCACGTTATTATATCGCTACTGCTGCGACATGTTTCAGCGTGCGTAGCCGAATGCACAAACGCTCACGAAACGAAACGCTCGTAGATATCGATCTCTATCGCTCTTGCGTATTGGCGCGACAGAGCCAGACTACCTTTCGAGCCATTTCGTTTTCGTTTCGCGTCGTAGAAATGCCATTCGGCTACGGAGCCAGGCCAATATCTCAGGCCCCTCTTCAGGCATATATAGGAGTTTACGCGGCGGCACGGAGTTTAACCGCCGTAATGAAACTACGGTTGTAGAAATATATTAACGTGAGTACAAACGTAGTTTTTTTATTTGAATATGTCTCACGTAGGTTTAACGTCTATTCAGTAACGTATTCTAAAACGTTGCAAAAACATAAAAGAGGCGCCGGTGCCTCACCCTGAAGTTACATACCTGCGCATTACGAAGAAAAAGAAAAAAAAACCTACCCTAACCGACACTTTCCCATCCAATCAAAAGAAGCACATTGAGCCCCATAAATTATCCCCCAAGACATTATTAAAAGCTCCCAAGGTGTTTTCCATTTTCATTAAAAATCACATGACACAAAAATTCTCCAAAATTTTTCGCCCCGCCCTGTCCACGGCTCTTGATTTATCACCCACCAGCATTGGGCAATATGGCGGTTATCCATCATAGGCACTACGGTGACCACACGACTTGAAATATCGCGGGACTTGTCCCGTGATAAATGACCAAATGGTTCGCTGTCACGTCGCAGTTTTGTATTAATAGTTTTCTGGATTGGTACGTGTTTGTGAGATGTCGATTTGTAATGTTTTTGTGGGATTGTTAAGATGTTTCCGGCTTCATTCTATAACACACTGCTTAGTTCAGTGGACCCCCAAGGATCCTCAAGCGGACAAAATAAATTATTTACTGCAACATGCGATAGTGATAATGTTTTGGCAAATATTTTACCACTAAATGATAATTCAATGTAGGTAATGAATTATGAATACTATTGTATTTTTGTAGTTTTTAGTGTAGATTGTAGTGACATTAAATTTTCCAAGTATACGTATTAGTTTTTATAACTGACTTCAATCATTATTGATTGTAATTCCTTCCCAAAAAGTGACTAATTTTGCAATTTCGATTGAGGGAAGTACAGGTAGCGGAAAATAATCTATGATACTGGTATATTGAAAACTGTAAATCGAAAATTGATTTTTTTTTATTTTTTTTTCTGAACTAAATTTAATTTAATAATTTAATTTAATTTTGAGAATTTTCGATTTACAGTTTTCAATATACCAGTATCATTTTCAAATTTCCATATTGTATTAGTAACTTACTGCTAGTCTTAACATATGTTAGTGACATTTTATATTCTATATTTTTATACCTATTGACTAACATTATTTCAAACTTTTATATCAAGTAAACAACTATTGTATCATAATTACAAATTTGTATTTGAATACTTACGAGTCTCAGGACCCACTGCACGTGGCCCGTGGGCAGCCACGAGAGCCTGATGCGGATTAGAGACTTTACACACACCAATCGTGTATGTTACTAATACTAACACAACATTATTGAACATTAAGATATTACTCTTCTATTGTCAACTATCATTAAGACTATTGCTCACGAGTCCCCCTCCTTCCAAGTAAGTTCACCCCAATCAAGCCTACCAACATCTTAGAGCTTTAAGGATAACTGGACACAATGATTAAGTACCCCGGACCACAGAATAAATAATAGTGCTAACGTACAGAAAGGAGATTTCTACAAAACCGAAGCTTGACAGCAGTTAACACGCTATCCCTTTCGATTATTTAGGGTTGTCAAAAATCAAGTAATTACATTATTTATGATAGCGCACACAAAGGGGCGTCAAGTTAATTGATATGTACAGTCAAGTGCAAAAATAAGTATCGAAGAAATCGACTCAAAAATCCAGGTACTACGCTCTTATTACACCGGGCTTTATAGACGTAAGGTGCTATGGGACAATATTTTTTTGGGTAAGATTTCATACAAAAAAATTTGGAGATACAGCCATCCAAAGTTACTATTTTCAGTAGACTTTATTTATTTTATGATAGCGCACACAAATGGGCGTCAAGTTAATTGATACGTAGACAATGCGAGTCGAACGAAGCCGGAATCGCCAAATCAGAACAGTGTCAAACCACTTTTCTAATGCGATGCGATTTCGACTATTTAATGTTGTTAAAAATCAAGTATTTTTTTATTGTAGTAGATATTAATTTGATAGCAAACGCCAAGAAAGGGACGTTACGTCAAGTTGTCCCAACCCTAAAATTTTATACGTAACAAAGTGAGCAAGAGAGATCCGGACAGTGTCTAACTACTGCCAGGACTTATCCTGTGTCAAGGCGCTGGCGTGGCCACGCTACACCTCCTTCGCTAAATTAATATTAATCACATTATTACCGCTATGATTAACGACGAACAGCAAATACAACTAGTATAACAGATTGGTGCCCATTTCGATGTAACGTCGCATAATGTAAATAGCTATTGTACCTGAATTCAACATCAAGTTTAGCAATTTAATGACAATTTAAAAAAGAGTTATATACATCCCCACAGCTTGGTTTGATGAGTAGTCATAGTAGTGACCTTGTCTGCTAAGCCGATTGTCCTGGGTACGAAACCCGGTAAGGCCATTTATTGTGTGTGATGACAGACACATAAACATTTGTTCGCCAGTCATGGATGTTTTTTTTTGTAAGTTATACACGGTGAAATAAAATAGACCGTTCAAACTTTGCATAGTGGCTTTTGGGGTCATAATGAACAACTTTTATTATGGGACCAATGTTGAAATCGCGAAAAAAAATTTGGTTCTTTCATGGGTCCATATTGTCTCATATAAAATTATTGTTATTTAAAGTCACATACAGGTCGAACGCGATTAATCAACATTATTTTTACCTTTTTTCCCAACGTTTCGGCCACTTTAAAAGTACAAAGCGCGAGAACTTAAAGTGTTAAAATTATTGTTTATACCGATTTGTGCTCCGAATAATCATTTCTCATAATTTTAATTATCATAATTTTGTTTCATTCTTATCAATAGTACTAATATCACTATTGATAATAATAATTTGGCCGAACATTTTTAATCATAACTTCTATACAAATATTTAATAACATTCATAAATTTGTGTTTAAGAAAGTCATTTATAATAAAGTTATTAAAAAGTTTTGGGGAGTTCTATGAAAAACTTGTGCCAATTATAGAAACGCGCTTGGAGCTTTTATAGTGACATATACAATTTACATTAAAAAGTCGTTTCTGGTTTACTCACGGTCAACCTAACACGCTCCTCCTCGCTACGCTCGTCGTCGCACCTAACTGGACTCTGTCACATGTGATTTCTGTTCAGTTAACAATAATCTAACGATAAATTATATTACTCGCAATCGTTATGATCAATAAGTATATAAACATTAACATTAGTATAAAATGTATTTATGATGAATGACATTATGAACATGTCATTCGAAGTTACGACAGTTATTAACATAAAATTGTTACAAATAATGATCATTATAATGTAAAATTGTATGAGAAACATTTTCGGACTACCAATAATCTATGTACCAATTTTATATGAACTTTGGCGCACCCTTCTTTCATACATTTCAATTATCGTGATGTCGCTAATTTCTACGGAACAGCCAAATATATTTTTTCAAGATTTGAGCATTGGTCCCATAATAAAATATGTTCATTATGACTTCAAAAGTCACTATGCAAATTTTGGACGGGCATTTTTATTTCACCCTTTAAATAACGTTGTCTGAGTAGCTTCGCGGCAAGTACGTGCGACTTTCGTTCCGGAGGTCGGAGGTTCGAACCCCGGCTCGCACCAATGTTTTTTTAGGAATTTATGTGCGAAATGTCATTTGATATTGGCCAGTCGCTTTTCGGTGAAGGAAAACATCGTGAGGAAACCGAAATAATTCCAGTAAGGTCTAGTTTACCCTTCGGGTTGGAAGGTCAGATGGCAGTCGCTTTCGTAAAAACTAGTGCCTTAGTTTTATTAGTTGTCAAAGCGGACCCCAGGCTCCCATGAGCCGCGGAAAATGCCGGGATAACGCAAGGAGGATGATGATATAACGTTGTCTGAGTGCACACAACTCACGCCTTCTTGATCATCCATCAGACATCATGATTCAGACAGTCTGTGTAAGAAGTCCATTACTATTTATATTTACTTATTATAAATAAATATAATATTAACGTAATTACATTTTCCTATCCACGTGTCCGTTAATTCCCCTGTCATCCAAGACAGAATTAATTTCTCTCGTGACCAAACAAATTGTTTTCCTCATTAGAAAATAGAAACATCTCTGGAGCTGAATGATAATAATAAGAACGCGATATGATTAATTATGACCGAATTGCTTCTGACGTCTTGGTTTAGGAAAAAAAAGTAGCTCATTCTATATAAAGATGAACACATGCAAAGACATATGTAACTCCGTAACACTTTAAGTTCTCGCACTTTGTACACATGGGAACTTATCCCTATAAGGGATCTCTTCCAGTCAACCTTTGAGCGAATTGAGAGGGGAAAAAAAACTAATTTAAAACCACACACAGGTCGAACGCGATTAATTAACATTATTTTACCTCTTAATAAACATTAACTAAAAGCGGGTAGATTAAATTGATTTGTCTACCCCGAACATTTATATAAACTAATATCGGGTAGTTGTGTTGTGTTAGATTTCCGGTGACACTTTGCTGGGACGTCAGTCTTCCGCGACCACGGCCAGTGCAACCTGGTCGAAACGTTGGAAGAAAGGTAAAGTAATGTTTATTAATAGCGTTCGATCTGTGTGTGACTTTAAATATATGTAACTCCGTATATACAAAATAAAGTCTAAAAAATACGTACCTCGTCGGAACTCTTAAGAAACATACACTGTCGACTAGATGGTACTAGACAATTGGGTGGCTTTTGTTTCGGCTAATATTTGACATATTTTAAACATGTCAAGTTAACAATATAACTCAAGTTGTCGCAACAAAGTTTCAAAAGTTTTAATCTTTTAATATGGCTGTCTGTGCCGTGTGACTAGACATTTTACTTAATTCTCTATACGAGTATTACTCGATCCTCTTTGACCCAAACTTTATAATTTGTAAGCACCCTATAATGTTCACAAATCTTATACATATTGAGTATCCGATATTGCGTTCTTTGTCGTCGGCGCTTTTTGAGACATCGTCGATAGATTTTCTTATCACACAGCTACATAATAATATTCTGCATGACATCAAAGCTCTCCAAACGGCCTCTACGTGTTGGATCTATATCCCCACGCACGCCTTATAAATGACCGGGCTCGAAAGACCCGAGAGTTTCAAACGGATATACAATGCATAGATACTTAGGCATGCTAGCTTTTTCGTGGATATAATGAAAAATATTAAATATCTATTGTTACACTTTCGAGTTATACCAAAAGAAAATGAAAAATACACATTATTATGATGAAAAAAAAAAAAGTATTTATTTATAGGTAGAAAGCTCAAACCATAAATCTTTAAACAACAAAAAACCTTTGCAACTAAGGTATGCATGACACTAAAACACCAACATATAGTTGCGGCCAACGAATTTCATCGCAACATTTATGTACATGGATTTACGGATCATTTTAGACTGAGTTATGCTATAAGTGACGGAAGAAAAAAATACAAAAGACGCCAGACGTAGAATTTGTCAAGATGGCGGAAATTCTATTTTCGCACCGCTGAAACTTATTAAAATTTGATACAACGAATGTATGAAGAAATGCAAAAAATGTTGGTAGCTAACATTTTATTAATATAAAATGGGAATTAATCGCATCTTATGCCGTGTCTTGCGTGGGCGACGGTCGCGCGACCGTCGCGCGACCGTCGCCGTCGCGTCTCACGCCGTGTCTTGACTTCCATATCGATAAGGTTTGATTTCGTATGCGTCGCATCGCCGTCGCGCGACCATCGCGCGACCGTCTACCACGCAAGCCGCGGCGTCATACTTCCATATCGATAAGATTTGATTTCGTATGCGTCGCATCGCCGTCGCGCGACCATCGCGCGACCGTCGCACACGCAAGCCACGGCGTTAGTTTAAAATGACCCCCTGTGTTTGAAGACTTGTCAAAATGAACATAAAATTAACCATCAGCTCTACTCTTTTGTTTTTCGTTGGACAATCAGGTATTCCGTAGTTGCAGGCATTAGAGACAATAAATATTATAACATTTATCCGTAAAGTTTAAGGTAAAACGTATACCTCCTACCAAGAAAAATACACGATCAACTAGATGGATCTGTAAGGGCAAAAGTCGATATTCGGATCGAACCATAATACGACCGTTAGATAGGTAATAACCCAGGTAGAATGAAAGAGGCAACATATGTATAAAGTATGAATGTGCGAGTGAGACGTAGACAATAAAGAACACTTCCGACTACATGTCGTTGTTTCATTGAACATCACCTTACAGATCTACACCTTTGGTTGATTCTCAGCTAGATGACGATAATCACACATAATTATGTCAAAGATCATAATTATATATAGGATTAACATACTTCATACTACGAATTTTTTAGCGCCACCTATTAAATACTATCATAACTACACTGCAATGATGATGCCTACAAATTTCATTTTTTTTTTCAAAATCAATACACATTTTAAAATCATAATTAATGATTACGTCAATACACAAATATATCATTTGTTCTTATAAAAAATAAAAACACGAAAAACTATTTGAGGAAAATATAATTTTGGCCACTTCCAAAGCTGAGCTGGCTGAGAACAGCGCCATCTTGTTTTAAGCCTAAAAGGCCCATACATTTCAGGGGTACGCTTTTTTGTATGGGCTTTGTCGGTCCAGTATTAAATCGTTCTTGCTTATGTTAAGGATTTGGGCCAAATTGTCAAATATGAGGTTCAAAAGTTTCGATCCTCTGTCATAAGATGGCAGTCTACGCACTATGACTATTTTACTTTGACAATAATCCTCTTTGGATACTATCAGCAACCATCAAGTAGTTCGTGCGAGTATGCTTTCTTTCTGTTTCGCCACAGTATTATAATAAAGAGTATGATTTTGACTCATGGAGACCATATACATCTCTAAGGAGAATTAGATTAAGTAGATATACATTTTATCTTTAGTTGTGACATTTAGAGTCATTTGCACCTCTAAAGTAATTTTAGAATTTTTTTTTGTATTTGTACTTTTTATATTTAGTGTAGTTCTTGGTTGTAATTCGGGGACATTTAGAGACCTTGGCAACATCTCTAATTAATGATGTATAGAGTTAATTTAGTTAGAACTTAGAATTAGTTTATAATAGTATCAATTGAACAATCAATTTTAAGCCTTTTCTAAATACTGTACAATATTTGACGTTTAAATAATCCCCTGTGGATACTTTCTGAATAAATTATTTTGATTTTGATTTTGCTTTTTGAGTAGGTACTATAATAAAGAGCCACTGTCGTATATGGCCACTGCCGCTCACCGCTGAAAGTGCAGCCCACCCCCTCTCGGTTACCTCACATTTACCACCTGTCAAAAACGCGAACAGTCGACATGACATATTTCACTCATACAAGCATAGTACGCGTTCACCTACACGAGCTTAGACAGTGTGTTAGGAACGCGCCTCTTTCATATACGATATTTGTGTAGCTTAACTTCAAAACTGGTTAAATCCATTCTGCTGTAAGGTTGATTATCTTTCAGATAATATTATATTTTTATATATTCAACCTTACCATCAGGCGACCTGTCTGCTCGTTTGCCTCCTATCCCATAAAAAAAAAAACCTTAAAGCTGAATGGATTTACCCAGGTTTGAAGTTAAGCTACACATTTGATGGGCAGTGTCCGAAGTGTGGTTCCGCGGTGGTAAAAAAAATACAAATATCTGAATAGGTTGTCGCAGAATAGGGGTCCGATTCTTGTGGGTGACATGGGTCGTGTCGGATCCGCGTCGTATTGTGTTGCGATGTCTGTTGTTGTCTATTGTTGGCTATTGTCGGATGCGGATTGGGCGATGGTATTAGAACGGATTTTATGTGAAGGTGGTATTGTGGTAATATCAGGGGCGGCTCACTCCGCGTTTCTATCGCCGCGCTACAAGTACATGCCGGCGGCCGCGAGTTCGCGGCCCGTTCACTGGTGACGACCTTCACGCGGCGCAATAGAATTCAATGTCGGCTGCTCGCGTGCGGTCCGTATGTTAATGTAGGTAAGAATTTAGAATGGCGGCATTTTGTGAATATCAAAGGAGTGAGCCTTCTGTACTTGTACTATTATATATTCTGTGGTAATATGTATATTGGTACACATTCATGGATATTGGATACCCAGGCCAAGTGTAGGGGTATTTATCTATGTATTAAGTACGATAAAAAAATGTGTCCTAATTTTTTTTTCCTTTTACGTCACGATTTTAGTATGAATTTAAGGTGCGACCACACCGCTGCTCAAAAAACGGCGACGGTACGGAATCGCAGTGACGCATCTTATCCGTGCCGTTTTACCGCATGCACGCCACACCGCTGCTCAAAAAACGACGACGGTACGGAAACGCACGACGTGCCCCATACGTAAGCCAATGCGTTTCCGTACCGTCTGCGTATTTTGAGCAGCGGTCTGTGGAGCATGCGGTAAAAACGGTATGGATACGATGCGTCACTGCGATTCCGTACCGTCACCGTTTTTTAAGCAGCGGTGTGGTCGCACCTTTATCAGCGTCGCATTGATTCTGAATTTTGTAAGAAAATTTGGGACACATTTTTTTATCGTCGGGATCGAATCAGCTCGTGACGTCAGGATCTGGTGAAATTCGATATTCGGGATTTAATTTGGAAAACGCCCACTAGACAATAGTTGACTAAACCGCTAGCAAAGTGGGTGTAAAAGAATGTTTTTTTTTTTGTTAATATATTGATGGTATAACCAAGAACGATTTAATACTGGACTGATAAAGCCCATACAAAAAAGCGTACCCCTGAAATGTATGGGCCTTTTAGGCTTAAAACTAGATGGCGCTGTTCGCAGCCTGAAAGTGGCGAAAATCAAATTTTCCCCAAATAATTATGCGTATTTTTTTATAAGAACAAATGACATATTTCTTTATTTTAAAATCATGATATCACGTCAATACACATTTTGAAAAAAAAAAAAATCTGTAGACATAATCAGTGTAGTTATGATAGTATTTAATAGGTGGCGCTAATAAATCGAGGTACGGTTCTTAGTATGAAGACTATGAAGTATGTAAGATCCTATATAAACAATCCTTGGTATAACATTAGGAACTAATAGTCCTTGAGTGACATACCGAACTGTGTTTTTCACTTTTTTTTCTTACCTCATCGCGTCTGCAGGTCACGAGGTCTGCAGCTAACAACCCACTAGAGTCACTTTATATGGTCATATATATATATATATATATATATAAATATAGAAATATTCAAAACACCAGATCCTACGAAATCTTTATCCACCAAACCACTTGAAAAAAAATCTCAATTTTTCCCCATCCCATCCATTCGCACCGCAAAACTCAATTTTAAAAGGTTATAAATTGTTGCCAATTCTTACGTCGCTTACGTCCTTTTTAAACAGTAGGAGGTAGGAAAGGGCCCTTTTAACTCGGCACAAAGTACTGGGCTCGAAAACACTCGAAGATTGTCCAAAGTGCGTCTCAGTTTCGTTCAGTTTGTCTGGTGTTCGTAATGATGGGGGTAGCGAGAGTGAGTCGAGTTGTTTTTAGAACCGGTATTTTTTAGGGTTCCGTAGTCAACTAGGAACCCTTAGTTTGGCCATGTCTGTCCGTCCGTCCGCGGATAATCTCAGTGACCGTTAGCACTACAAAGCTGAAATTTGCTACCAGTATGTATATCAATCACGCCGAATGGTATTTAAAATAAAAAGTGGAAAAAATGTTTTGTTTGGGTACATGTAAAGTGGGGATTGATTTTTTTTTTCAACCCCAACGTGTGATATATTGTTGGATGGATATTTTAAAATGAATAGGGGTTTATTAAAATCGTTTTTTGATAAAATTAATATTCGCGCCTAAAGTAAAAAAAAAGTGTGTCCCCCCCCTCTAACTTTTGAACCATATGTTTAAAAGTATGAAAAAAATCAGAGAAGTAGAACTTTATAAGACTTTCTAGGAAAATTGTTTTGTACTTGATAGGTTGAACCGTTTTTGAAAAAAAATACGGATAACTACGGATCTCTACACTGAGCGTGGCCCGATACGCTCTTGGTCGGTTTTTATCCCTAACAATGGAATGATTCCACCAAAAACGAAAACATTTTCATGTTAAATTTTTCTAAGACGGAGACGACATGACTAGTCTTGGCAAACTACCCTTGGTGTTCTTGTTAGACAATATTATGATGATAAAGTTAAAGGGTGTGTGGAAGCGGACGCACAATACCTAAAACGCACAGATCCTGTAGAAATCGACTCGCCTGATTAAATAGGTGGTTGGAACAACGCCGAGTTTGCCACTCGAATGGAGAACTTTCGATTCGCGCCGCGTTATTGCGTTTGATGTCCGCGTGATTCCGATCCGAATACGGATTTTTAATGATGGCGATACCTTTGACTTGTGGAGTAGTTTTTAAAGAGCTTATTAAACTTGAAGAATTTAGTGTACCTAGTCTGTATAAATGGTGAACTGGCGGACGCAAAAAAAATAATCCCCATTTTTTTGCTGTACCTAGGCGGTCGCATTTTTATGTATGGGATGGTATGATACTTATATTTATTTTGAGCCAATAAAATAGTTCGGAATTAGACATTTTAAATTAGGTTCCCGCTATTCGCGTACAGTGTGACCAAAAAAAAATTGAAATTATAAAGTGGCAACATTGTATTGTCATCACTTGTGTCAGAAAATGGGACGACACTACGATGTTGCCACTTTTTAATTCCAACTCTTTTTGGTCAAACTGTGAACGTATTCGGCAACCCGTGGTCCAATCCACTATCAACGGAGAGTCAACGTGAAACGTCGAATTCGCCGTGTCGAATTGTGCCCCTGTACTGTGTGCGAATGCACCAACGCTCACGAAACGCTCACGATAATATCTCTTTCGTAGCTATCTATCTCTATCGCTCTTGTGTATTGGCGCGACAGAACCAGACTACATTTCTGCGGCGTTTCGGTGGCGTTTCGCGTCGCAGAAATGCCATTCGGCTACGGGGCCTGAAAGTGTAGCCTAGCGTATAATACAGTGAACTTCAAATCCATGTAAGTATACAATTTTGTATCTTAATCTTTTGTCATGAAGTTAAAAATGCATACAGGTTTTCTATATCAACTGTACGAGTATAATATATTATATATTCATACATACAATCACGCCTGTATCCCATGAAGGGGTAGGCAGCGCACATGAAACTACTCAAGTTTCAGTGCCACTCTAGGCAAATAAAGGGTTGACAGAAAACGAAATTGTGACATTGCAGTGACAGCTTGCCAGCCTCTCGCCTACGCCACAATTTAACCCATATCCCACAGTCGCCTTCTACGACACCCACGGGAAGAAAGGGGGTGGTGAATATGGCGTATGAGTATTATTCATAGTGAAATTTGCCATTTCACTATGAATAATACTCATACGATATAACATCAGATAAGTGAAACAATAATGAACCATAAAGTAATTGAACTATGCTTCATGCTCATAGATTAATTTCAGTTAAATTATACAAGTAGTTAAGTAACGAATAACTTGCCTTTGACAGGTTATATTTTCAGTTAATTAGCGAGAATTTTCAATTTTTAAAAGTACCCACCTGAAAGCTGCAGCTGAAAGTTTCGTTTGGAGTAGTTTTGGTTGGTGTAGATGTATGGTATTTTAGATTCGGGCGTTTATTACAGTATTCCTTTTTTTTATACCACGTCGGTGGCAAACAGGTATACGGTCCGCCTGATGGAAAGCGGTCACCATAAACTATGGACGCCTGCAACACAAGGGGTGTCACATGCGCGATGCCGACCCATTAGAAAGTTGTACACTCCTTTTTTGAAGAACCCCATACTGTAGTTCATCGGGAAATACCTCGGCTATTAGACTCATATCGAATTTAGCACAATAAATGATTGTCTTGTGTAGTATTTGACATAAAAAATTTTTGACATAAAAGATTTTGGGTATTAAAAGTGTATGATGACTACGTATTTTCGATTAAAAATGTGTGTAATTTTTTATTTATTTTGGCCACCGAAAACGCTGTCAGCGATGTAGTGACGTCATCGAATTTGAACCTTACGGCATGTCAAAACAATCACTGACATATTGAACTTTATGCCTTCATACTTAAAAACCGGCCAAGAGCGTGTCGGGCCACGCTCAGTGTAGGGTTCCGTAGTTTTACGTATTTTTTTCAAAAACTACTGAACCTACCAAGTTCAAAATAATTTTCCTAGAAAGTCTTTATCCAACAATGTATCACATGTTGGGGTTGGAATGAAAAAAAAAAATCAGTCCCCACTTTACATGTAGGGGGGTACCCTAACAAAAGATTTTTTTCCACTTTTTATTTTACCACTTTGTCGGCGTTATTGATATACATATTGGTACTAAATTTCAGATTTCTAGTGCTAACGGTCACTGTGATTATCCGCGTACGGACGGACGGACGGACGGACAGACAGACATGGCGAAACTATAAGGGTTCCTAGTTGACTATGGAACCCTAAAAAGTCAGAAAATGTTGTTTTCGAGTAGAATGTCCTGATGCCCAGATAATCTATAGATTAACATGGCTGTGTTGTTTTCGCCTGATTTCTTAAAAGTATACATTAAAAAATATTTTTTACTGTTTCATAATAAAATATGGTAATATTTTATTTCGGTTAATTGGACAGTGCTTAATCATATAAGTCTTTTAAAAATGGTCAAGTAGCCTATTCGGTGATACAAGCTTTGAAGCACTCTTCCGAAAGACGATTTTTGGTTGTTTCACCGAATGAGGCGAGTTTACCCTACGCTTTTTCGTATGGGCCTTGTCTGTCCTGTATTATATCGTCACTACTTTTAAAAAAACTTGTATCTTCTGACTTACTGCGTTTTAACTTTGAGGAACAGCGTAAGATACGAGATTTTTTTAAAGTAGTGATATGGTCCTTGCTACACGTATTGTTTTCAGAATTTGATGTATTCCGAACGGAGAGAGCTGCCAGCCCTGTAATTTTAGAACAAAGCTTATCGAATCTAAAATGTAACAGGTCTACAACTAAAAAGTAGCGTGTGAATATTAAGCAGCAACTTTAAAACACAGCACCAAAGCATGCTTAGCGCTAACTCGGGGAATATTAAGGAGAAGTGAAGAATGGACCACTCAAAGCAAAGTTAGGAACGGGCGAGCGTTCGCGTGACGGAGCTAAAGAAGCTGGATGTAACCAGAACTTACGAGAAAGTAATTTTATCACATACATATTTAAAAAGGAGCCCGTGTGGTGTCGGGTTTAGAATTTCACTATACCCCCTTTCTTCCCGTGGGTGTCGTAGAAGCCGACTGTGGGATATGGGTTAAAATTGTGGCGTAGGCGAGAGGCTGGCAACCTGTCAATGTCACAATTTTAGTTTTCTTCTTTTTGCCAAGAGTGGCACTGAAACTTGAGTAGTTCATGTGCTCTGCCTACCCCTTTATGGGATACAGGCATGATTGTATGTATGTATGTATGCTTAAAAAGACGGTCTAAAATAATTAAAAACCGATGAGTTTCAGACTACTGCACATTCATCAGAGTCTACTGTGTCCCACTGCTGAGCAAAGCCCCCCCCCCCATCTCCCCCTTACCATTCTTCTCTCTTTAGTGCTACTTCTACCCAACCAATTAAAAATGAGTCCAGGTAGGCAATTATGGTCGCGCGATAAGTGATAAAATAGCAGGCCGTCCCTATCGCACTATTTGTAAGTGCCATAGGGACGGCCTGATATTTTATCGTCTATCGCGCGACCATGCTTCTCGTGCTGGTTATTCGGCATACCACATCGGCGATGAGATCCCCGGATTGAGTATTGCTACCACTGCGACTATTACTGCCGATGTCGCAAATGTCCACACTTCTGAACTTTCATGTTTAACTTATCCTGTGCCAATAAAACCGAATCATCAATAAAAAGAAAAATGACGTAATTGAGCGTTATATTGCTTATTTGACGCTTGCGAGTAGTGGATTTGTGGATTCCATCCGCGACGCTGACACTATATCGCCATCGTAGTCTTACGCCGTGTCTTGCGTGGGCGACGGTCGCGCGACCGTCGCCGTCGCGTCTCATACTTCCATATCGATAAGGTTTGATTTCGTATGCGTCGCACCATCGCGCGACCGTCGTCCACGCAAGCCACAGCGTTAGATGAAATCCACAAATCCAGTATTCGCACGCGTTTAATGATGCTCAAATCAGCGTATGTCCGCATTTACCCTGTTTCAAATGACTCAATATTTATTTAAAGCGTAACAAATGGTAGTATTTTTTTCATGTCTCTTCCAGTCAACTATTGTATCACACTTCTATATCCGAGTTTTCCCCTTAAACTTTAAAGGCAAAAAATTCTCCTTTCAAAGTCCTCTAATGGGGGCAACCATTAGGCAGTAATCGATTCCTAATTTATCTTTACTTTTTAATTGTTCTTTTTGCAATCGGAGAATTAATTCGAGTTTTTTCGAACTCGATTCGAAGTTTTTGTCGTTAATCTTATCGATAATATTGTTATAATGTGATTTATATTGGGGACTTGTATTAAAATTGACTATCGGTGTTTTGGTTAATTTACTGGTATCAAAATGATTCATTATGCAAACATATTTTGCTGAAGATATTTACGAGCTCATAGCTGTAGCGGAAAACAAATTGCAGAAATTAAAAAGTTGCAACATTGTAGTCTCGTCCCGTTTTCTTTACTTTTTTTAGAGTCTGTTCCGAAAGCATCAAGAGTTACGATTTATGGACCATTTTGAACAATCTTGTGACTTCTAAGTATTTCAGCACAGACTATAATGATATTGATTATCATCAAGAATATTATATACCATGGATATTGCGTGCCGAACATTACGTTGAAGCCAGAAAATTTGACCTTGAATTACGTCACGCCGGTCTTGCATCTCTTTCTTTAGGGTGTCCATGATTAAGCATACATTAGGGATATCCCGCGGAATTTGACGTATTACGTTTATACGACTGATTAATTTTGTAACTTATTAAATTCAAATCCGATCAATCGTTTTATCACGAAAGTGAACATCCATCCTCACAAACTCAAAAAGTAAGGTACATTAGGGCAATTCCGAAAGTCGTCTAATTAGGAAAGTCGCATAGAAATCACCATTATTTCCGTCATATCAAGATTCCCCTTTCGGAATTATCTGAACATTTCTGTCATTCGGAATTACTCTAATGCACCTTACTAATTTGTCAACCGCCAATAAGGTCCATTTCTATACCACTCTGCAGTTACTTTGCCTTACGCCACAAAATACGGTACAGTTTTTACCAGTGGTAAACTACTGGGATTTTTTTTTCAGAACCGTTCCAGAATAAGAGCGTGGTGAGTGTTGCAACACGAGGCTTAAAATATAACTTTTCTTTTACTGACACCTGTATTTATTAAAAAATGTTTCAGTCACTTTAAACTATCACAATAATATTTTGGTAGTAACTACTGGGAAAACTAATCCCAGTAGCTATCAACCCCCGGTGTGGTAATTAACAATGTGGGGAAAATCCCAGTAGTTAGGACAGGTAAAAACTTGGTGGTAACTAGTGGGAATAGCCACAAAAATATAAGGGAAGTATTTGTCAATGGGGAAATAATGAAATACTAGGACGTTTTAAAACAGTATCTTTATTTTTAAGCGCCGCCCCAAATCTCAAGGAAGGTGGTTCTCAATTCGTACGTATTTCAATTCTCTTCGCATGTATATATATATATATATGTATCTCAATTTAATGTTTATGCCACGATATCTCCGTCGTTACTGGACCGATTTTTAAAATTTCTTTCTGTGTCATAATCTTCAGGCTTAAAGTGCAAATCTGCAAATTGTCGAACGCTCTGAAACATTTCCTTTTATCGGTACAATCGACAGCCAACGCTGCCTCCTTCCTTCATCTTTTGGAACACTGAAAAGTTTAATATTATTCATGTTAATTGTAAAGACATAAACAATAAAGTTGGTATTATTATACTGTGATATGAACTATGAACATAGAAACCGTACCAAGTTGATAGATTTAGCTCCATTCAATAAGAGTAAATACCATGCAAGAAAAAAGATTGGTCACCCTAGTTGTAAAACCACACATAGCATTATTTTTCTTTAAAGGTCATATTTATCGTTCTAAACCTATTCGTGGGAATTTTGATATAATTTGAGACAATGAAAACAATATAATGATAAGAACTAACCAAGATTACAAGCAAAATAGCAGAAAATTGCCAGCGAGGTTTATGAACATTTTGGTAAAATAAGTACTTACTTGTGAAATTTTACGTCGGATTTCGGTTTCCATTTACTTCCACAATGGTTCACTATGCAATACATAGCGCAGAACTTAAGTAAATCGTCGAAAAACGTTTATTTCGCAAAATAAATATCTGAATCGGTGAATGACTTTTGACAATTCTGACATATCGGGCATATTTTTTTATTATTAGTGTTCCCATAGTACGCAGGAGGTAAATACCGGAGAAATAAGGTTTTTGATTGAGTTTTTTTTCGTATAATACAAAGAAAAGTAAGTCAATTTGATTGAAGAATGTTTTATACGTTTTTTTTAGTAACTAATCTGGCAATACATCACAGTGTCGGAAAGAGATAGAACATAGGAGTAAAGGTGAATGAACCTGGCTTCAACTCATTGGTCGGCACGCAAAATCCATGGTATATAATATTCTTGATTATCATCATCGTGTCTTTATGAAGCTTATTTAAAACTATTTCAAATCTCTTTACCGCAGACATTTGGCCTTCACGCTCTTTACATTTCAGAAAACAAAATTTGACAGTGTCACCCACCATCAAAATTTGTTGTCATCAAAATAGAAACAGTTTTTTGTTCAAAAATGGACGCGTACGGGTCTCCGTACGGGCATTACCCCATGATGCCATCAGATCAAGGTCATGGGGATAACGTGGACTATTACAGCATGCAGCCGATGAACAGCAGAGATCTTGCAAGGTAGATTTTTAAAGCTGTAGAATGAACTGTCGCTCGCGGCAGTTTAGGCGAATAAGGCCATTTAGAAATCTTCAAGAAAAGTGCGTACGCCCGGCAGTTTTCAATTGTACCTACACCGGTTTTCATTTTCAACTTACTAGCGTATTGAGATGATGTCTTATATTGTCGATAATCAATACAGGAGAGAGAGAGACAAGTAAAACTATTATACCTTATATAGTAAATTATTGCTTACATTCTATTTTATTCACATACGTTCGTCACATGTATGTTGCAGACAGTAACGTTAAGTTACTGTTAAAGTGTTAATTAGGGAAATACTACAGTATGTACCTACACTTTTGCCTTCATTATGTTGAACTGTTTTACTAGTATTTATGACCGAATATAGGGTTAAATAGCCAAAACAGTTTTAGATTTTTCGTTTAAGACTTTAACTCGGAATTTGGAACAAACCTAGTAATATAAACTTTACTAATAAATTCCTTGTTTATTTTAAGCTCACCAAAACACCGCACCATTCGTCGAGAGAGACGGTCTCGAAGCGCTAGCCGATCCAGATCTCGATCCAAATCTCGGTCGAGATCCCGGTCCCGCTCGAGATCTCGCTCGGTGTCAAGATCTCGTTCGAGATCTCAGTCGACACGCTCTCGGAGTCTTCGGCGGGAACTGAATTTCAGGGACCCGAGCTTTTTGGATGCATTCCGAGTTTTGTATTTGACACGTGAGTTAAAATTTTCATAACTTGTGAAATGAAAATGTTGTTATTTCTTGAAGATGCCTAACTATTCTAACTGAGCTATTATACCTAACATAACCGTTTCGCTGAAAGTGCTCCACCTGTCGACGTAGTGTCACTGAAAATACATATAATATAGGGGTATGTCCTTTCTGCAGCAGTAGTTTGACTGTTGACGAATCGAACACTTATGGGCCAAATTATAAAAAGAGATGGTTACTTATTCTGGCCACTTTGTCAGTAGAAAAAAAGCCGTCAAAGAGCTGACGAATTATAAATAATTGATTTGCACACCAGGGGCCCATTGCGTAACAATTTACAACTTGTATTACAAGATTTAGAAGTGAAACTCCCTTTTTGATAAAAGGAATTGGGTGGGGACTACCGCTTGTAATATGAGTTGTAGATTGTCATGTAATGGGCTCTTTTTCTAATAAAAAAGTAGGCTGTCAGAATTTAATCAAGACATTATTTCCAGCCAGCAACAGAACCAAGAAAAGTACATCAAAGTACCTCGAAACAAAGAAGAGGCAAGACCATATCGAAGAGATTTTGAAGAGCGACGGTCTCGGCTCGAAAAGGTGGCTCTTTTATCCGAGAGTTGCCACTACCACTAGCGAACCGGCTACAGGGAAAGTAGCAGGTGATCATTGAAATGATGATTTACAAGGTTATTCTGGTCAACGGGTCCCAACTATCTTAAAGGCCGGCAACGCACCTCCAACACCTCTGGTGTTTCGGGTGTCCATGGGCGGCGGTGAGCGCTTACCATCAGGCGACCTGTTTGCTCGTTTGCCTCCTATCCCATAAAAAATATATATCACAAGACAATACTTCCGATTTTGATGAAATCAGTGGCCTTATGATTCGCAGAATTGGATAAAAAATAGTCTTCATTAGTCGATCATCATAACAATGTAAGCACACTGTGTGTTTCTCTTATAATTTTAATTATATTTAAAGATTTGTTTTGGTCCATATCCTGAAGGAGGAGGTTTAGGTCTCACTAAAATACACGAATCTTATGATAAAACCAACCCCGAAGTCGCAAAACAACAATTGCTGTCCTAAAGACAACCTTGATCTCATGATTCTGCAAATTATATGATAAAACCTACCTATTAGCTTACATACCTAATATATTTTTGTTAGTATATTAACGCCGACGACATTGTTCTGTTCTTATCATCAGCTACTGAGCTCCGCATCATGCTACAAGACCTAAGCAGGGCAAGCCTTGAGGTTGGATTAACAATGAATATGTCAAAGACTAAGCTCATGACCAATAGGAAACAAATAAGTGTAGAAGTGGATGGAGGGAGAGTAGGATATGTCCATGAGTATATTTACCTGGGCCAAATAGTCTCCTTCCAGGAACGGCAAGACAAAGAAGTCGCAAGACGGACCGAGAATGCCTGGAGGAGCTTTTGGTCCATGAAGGAACATATGAAAGGAAACCTACCCATATCACTTAAAAGAAAACTCATGGACATGTGTATTTTCCCCATCCTTACCTACGGAGCACAGACTTGGTCTTTGACAAAAATTCAAAAATCCAAACTCAAGGTTTGTCAGCGAGCCATGGAGCGTAGTATTCTGAACGTGAAGTTAATCGATCGCATTAAAAATACAATACTACGCTCCAAAACTGGGATTACAGACGTAGCTAACACTGCCGCCAAGCTCAAATGGAATTGGGCAGGACACGTTTGCCGGATGCCGGATGACCTGTGGGCATAAACAGCCACCCGTTGGTTGCCACAAATTACAAGGCCAAGGGGTAGACCACGTCAAAGATGGCGGGACGAACTCGAGGCCTTTGAGACACACTGGTGGGAGACTTTCGAGGATAGGGATACGTGGAAGAGTAAGAGGGAGGCCTTTGCCCAGCAGTGGGACAATGTGGGCTAATAATAATAATAACAATCTTTATATTCAGTAATGAACCTCCAGGTCTTTTTTTATCCAAATTACTTAGTACCTACATTGTAGTACACCAACTCATTTGTTTATGTGACTGTTTGTGTTCTAAAAAAAAAACCTACTTACATCAGAAAAAATTGTGATACAAACGTTCGTAACTACAATGTAACAAACGTGCTAACAGATCTTCTTTTAGGTTCTTGGTTTTATCTATTTTCGGGTGATTATCCTCTAATTTAGGCAGTACTTCACGTTCAGCTTTCTTTTATTTATTACTAGCTTTTTGCCCGCGGCTTCGCTCGCGTTAGAAAGAGACAAAAAGTAGCCTATGTCACTCCCCATCCCTTCAACTATCTCCACTTAAAAAATTACGTCAATTCGTCGCTCCGTTTTGCCGTGAAAGACGGACAAACAAACAGACACACACACTTTCCCATTTATAATATTAGTATGGATTTTATTTCATATTGACTGTTTTTTTCTGCGTTCAGGGTCAAGAGACAACTCAGACCAGCGCATCAAGATCGACAGGCAGTTCTTCAGGAAGTACAAGAGGAGCAAGTCTGTCGCCGGCGACGCGCCGATTGCCAAGCTCGCGCGCTGGGAGCTCCTGCTCTATAAGA
The DNA here is from genome assembly GCF_023078275.1 of Leguminivora glycinivorella. NCBI lineage: Eukaryota > Metazoa > Arthropoda > Insecta > Lepidoptera > Tortricidae > Leguminivora > Leguminivora glycinivorella. The sequence continues at coordinate 22,997,698 of NC_062976.1, forward strand.
ACCTTGGCTTTATTAGGACTGATTAAGTTTGTACGTATGTTTGTTTTAATAAATAGGTTTAATGATGTTTGTGGTTTAGCTTCAAAACCTAATTTTAGGCCGCGAGGAAACTGGGAGCGGAAAATTAGGTAAACTTTTTCGTAAATTTTGTAATCTAAATTTAGTTAAGGGCTTTTTTTGATAATTACTGAAATCAAAAAACTTCGTCCATCATATTTTTTCTCGATCTGAAGTTGCTTTTCAATAGTGTTGTGAACAGCTGCCGTAGCCGAATGGCAATCGTCGACGCCAGACGCCGACAGAAATGCAGTTTTGCTCTGTCGCGCCAATACGCAAGAGCGATAGAGATATGTAGCTACCAAACAGATATTATCGTGAGCGATTGTGCATTTGGCTACGAACGCAGTTCTGAGCGAGCATTAATTCGTTCGAAGAATTTTGAGCGAAGATGAAAACACTTCACTTCCATACCTTTATCGGTGCATGAATGAACGAATGCTCGCTCAGATCTTCAGGTGCCGTAGCCGAATGGCATTTCTGCGACGCGAAACGCCACCGAAACGCTGCAGAAATATAGTCTGGCTCTGTCGCGCCAGTACGCAAGAGCGATAGCAAAGCAGCACTTGACAGCAAAATAAAAATCGGCTTAGATAGCAATACGAGTATGTGTGAATCACCTATAATTGTCGCACAGTGCATTTAGTTCCACCACCCACATTAATGCATAACTATAAAAAAATGCAATTTATTATTATCGTTTCCTTTCCAATAAAGGGCCCCTCTAAAACAACAAGGTTTGCGTGTTCTAGACACATTGACAGACATACAAACAACAATTATTATATATTGTGTCATTCATAAAGTCGCGTCCTTTCGCTCGTATTATTATGCAATCGGAGGTTAAATTAGACAAATTTGGACGCCACGGTAAAGGACACAATAAAAGCGGAAGCGTATTTTAAACGTGGGGCGTAAAGACAAACCGTGTGAGTATTGGTTCGTAATGGATTCGATTATGAATCGATAATAAAAAGGGGAGTTTTTAATATTGGGGTAGATAATGGGACTGTGTTTATCAAATTATCAGCAAGGTTAGTTAATTAAAAAAAAAAACAATTTTTGGGCAACTCTGCTTCTATTTTTCTTGGCATTGCTACGTTGCAAGGGAAGGCATAAATTGACGACCTTTTGCGTCCGCTTGATGATTAATTACTTAATTTTTGATAATATTATAATATTTTATTTTTTTATATTTTATTTATTTCGGGCATCACCAGCAATAAAATCAACCTGAACTATTGAGCTACAAACAGTTTCTTTTTAAGTTTATTTTTATTTTAGATTATTTTATTCTTCGGTATGGTATGATTCGATGTATTTCCTGACGGGGATCGCTCGAAACGATTTTTTTTTTCGTCCCTATAAACAAAAGAAAAAAAATTACAACTGAGGATTACAAAATATATTATTATTAACAGTGTATAACTGAGTTTTGAATGATTTACGGTTATTCATCATGATTACGGTTGTTCCACAGATGTCATATATACCATTCAAGCAAACGTATCTACTTAGCGTGATATAGACCGTGATTACCTTTTTGATTTTTGTCGAGCTCCCGATATTTCAACGGAGTTTCATGCATCATGATGACGGTGTGTTCCGTGGTGAGTTCCCAAAAATCGAACAGGTGATCACGGTCTATGTCCCGGTCAATATAAATCTAGTGTATAACTGGCCGTATAAAGACTAAAATGCTCTATATAACGTCTATAAACTTTTCTGGAATTGGCCCAGTTTCAAAGTTAATGCCAAGTACATTTGTTCAATAACTTATCGCTGACCGTACTACGTGTTTACTAGAAATATACTGCCGGCACTTGCTTTTGAGATATTGGTACTGGCTGGTTATTTATTTAGAGCAGGGGCCATTTCTCGAAAATGATTAGTCAGTACATTGTGTATTATGGGCGGAAAGTGGAAACGACCTCTCATTCGTAATCATTCATCCGCCCATGATATACACAATGTTTTTCATCGTACTCGCAAAGTAATTTTAAAATTTTAAAATAAACGTATTGATATTTTGTAATTTTTGACCAGGGGCCGATTTTTGAATCTCAGCCATTCGATTTCGTGGAATTCGTTCAATAATACATCCACTACTAGCGATTTAAATTCTACTCAGAATCGAAAACGAGTTGGTCGTTGTCAATAGTTTTAAAATCGCTGCCTTTTTCAAAAATAGCATTTTTTTTACGTCGTTTTCCACAGATTTTCGAACGGCGAATTCGTGCGTTCGAAATTCAAAAGTCGATCCTCAGGTCGTGGAAGGGCCCACCCAGGTACACACTAAAACAGCTCAATAAGGCCTGATTTAGACGGCGTGCGAACTCGCATGCGATTTTAGTTACATTGCGGGCTTTTGAGGTTACATACAATTTTGTACAGCCATCAAATACCGCAATGTAATAAAACTCGTATGCGTGTTCTCGTACCGTCTAAATGGGCCCTAAGTATCAGTATTCAGGCATGTAATAACATCTATTACGAGCGTGATAACAATAATAATTAGTGTGTGGTCATGGCAACCCACACTAGTGTGATATACCTAGCAAATCACGACATCTCACAATTAAAGTGCTTAGTCCGTTGGTGCTCCTTATCAGTCGTATCGTTTATAACAAGTTTTTGTATCAGAATTGACAAATAATCATAAGAACGACAAATAAACACTATCGACCTTGAGCCGGTCTGAGTCACTCCGCCGCATATAATCCAGTCATGCGTGATTTTTGCACTGAGCAGTCGTATTTTTAGAAAGAAATAATAATTTGTGATGTTTAGTGCGTTTTTGGATTGCAGGTTTAGGAGTCATTTTAAAAGGTAAGAAACCTATATTATATTATTATTTTTCGTGTTAAGTATCAAGTAGGGTGTCCCTAGTGTTGAATTCTATCTATGATGAAATCTTCTTAAATATTTTGGCTTTTTTACTTAATTATTGGCTCTGAAAGCTTTGATCATTATGTATTTTTTATTTAGGTTGAATGTTGTTTGTTACGAAAGAAGTTGTAATTTGTTGTAATTTGTTTTAATACTCTTTGTAATTGCAATAAATCGAAAATTACATTAATCGTAAATAACGTAGGGTGGCATAAAATATTATAATACCCATCATAAATATTAAAATTTTGTAAGGATTTTGTAAGGATTATTTAATAAGTTAAATTTAAATGCCATGCAATAAGTCAATACGTATAATTAAAAATAAACTTTTACAGATGGCGCATTTCATTCCGGTACAATTATCAGGAAACAATCTGGGAGAGCGGCATCTTCATCTAAATTCATTGGTCAAGAATGCTTTCCAAACATCAGTGTCATTTGAGTCCATACAAGACCTTCCTGAAGCCTCACTTGTGGACAGACTATTCAAGATCGCTATAGCTTCAAAGCAAAGAAACATTGATTACATAATCAAAAATCTAAAAGATCCCGACATGTTATTTGTTTCAAAAGCTTTAAAATGCACATGGATATTGGACCCTGAATACAAAGATAAAATAAATGCGAACTATTTGGAGAATGAGCTGTTTCCACAAATGACGTCAACTGCCGTTCATAAAATGCAGCATTGGATACAACAACACTTACGTGATCCGGACAGATGCAAAGATTTTTACACGTATTACAAGGAAAAACAGTTTAAAATAGCAATCAAATTTCTTTGGCATTGCTCCAATAAGTATATACTCGAAGAGTTTAAAAATATCATAGACAAAACAGATGCACGTAATTTGAAAGTACTTAGTGAAAGATGCCCACAATTAATTGGAATATTTTACGAAAATTTTGAACAAAACCAAAATTTCTTAAAACATTACCTTGACGATGAGCAGTCATTCTTTTCTAATCTTAAATATATCTTGAAATCAGACCCTGAAACATTTTTCTATGTTGTAGAAAAATACTTCAATGTTCAGAAGTTTAACAATTTTGGGCCGGACCTTACAAAGCACATAATGGTTCATCACAGACATAGATTCTTTTCTAAATCGGAATTGTACACAGCGTGGTTACTAGACATTCATACTATAGCCAAGTATTTGAGCCCTAAGGAAGTAAAAGAAGTTGTTCTAAAATTAGCAAGAGCGGATTTCTTGGGAAACTGGTTTACTTATCAAAATGTAGAACCTTTGATCAAAAGGCTGGACAAAAATGAAAGAGTGGCGTTTAAAAACCTTGTGTTTGTTGATAAAACTATTGGAGAAAAACTTAAAGAGTGGCCGTATACCCCTCCTAATTCACCAGTTATGAAAGAAATTAATGGCTACAGCCTTTTTAAGGACAAAATGTATTCATATACAAAGAAGAAAGTCACAAAACGACTAATTAAAAAAAAGAAAGGAAAACTATGTGAAAATATTAAGATTTGTGCACGCCGAACGCTACTAGATGAATTATTCGATCATTTTCGTTTTATGGGTTTCGAAGCAACTTTGTCCGAACTTCGTAAACGTCTTAAAGCGGAGAGTAATCTCCAAAACCGTGAGTTCATGATGCTAGTGCTAGTCAGCAAGTCTGGTGGGAACGAAAATAGTCTTCGAACCTTGTTTGGGCTACTATCACAGTATAGAAATGAGCCTGTGCACTTTCGAGCAGCTATTATCCGAAGTCTTGTTAAACGTGCCTTTGTCTGGCGTTTACCTGATGATCTTTGGGATAACCTGCTGCAATGGGCACACGGTATGGGTTTGGATGGAAACCCCTCAGAAATTAATTGCACTGAAGGGTTGCACGCGGTTATCTTGCGAAATCTTCTCAGCGATCGTGAATTCGATCCAGTTGCTACAAGATTATTCTTTGATAACTTTACATACTTTACTGAGTATTCATTAAGTACTGTAGAACGCAGGTTACTTAGAGCTCGTCTACCTAAGTTACTACTCGACTCAGCTATTTCAAAAACGGGATCTGGAAAACAGTCGATTTTAGAGCAATTATTAATTATACTTGATGCGTATCATATTCCTTATAACAAGTTTTCTGGTGTTATAGAAACTATAGCAACAGCTGTCCAAGAAGATCGAGATTCTTCTGAATACCTACTCACCCGTTTGTACAATGCCCGCGTGGCTCGTAAACAATTCTTCAAGGAGAATTTTCATTTCATTCATGGTAATGCATCATACACGAACGCCTTACGACATGATATATCAGTAATTCATGTTAATAATAGTGATAGGCTACTAGAAGATGACGAAATGGAAATATTTTCTGGTTATACGATTTTTTAAGAAAATTACTGATATATTTTGCTGAACCTGGAGGACTAGCAGAACAGTTTCATGATTTTTTTAAACGCTTAGCTGAAACAAGGCCACATGCCTGCCTCGCAAAGCCTTTGAGTCTGTTCCTTGGACGAGATTTCATTAAGGTACTCAAAACTTTAGATACTGCCCCAGAAAAATCAGCAGAAAGACGTTTAGCGGCTGCATTAAGAGCAAACGCTCATAACACCAGACCAAGAGTTGATTTAAGAGACATCGGTTGGCGACCAGCAGCAGCAAAAGCAATAGCTAACTTAGTTTATAGTAGTCCTCGAAACCAGCTAAACGATATGGTCAAGGAACTTTTAACATGGGGACGTACTATTCGATTGGCACTATGTTTGACAGATGATGATGATATTAAAATCTCTGCATATAAAGCATTGGTAGAGTTAAGGCCAGGCGTAGCTCTTAAAATGTTTTTACGTTATTTAAAAGTTGTAAAATTTGACAATGAACTTTTTGAGATCTGGAATACTGTAAAATCTCTTATTACTAAACTGGATCTTACTAAGCGTCCCAGACTTTGTGACAATCTCAAAAATATTAAATTTGTGCCATCCTCAATTAAATCCGAATATTGTGTTCTTGTATACCAAGCTTTTAGAAAACTAGATGATGATGAAAGTCCTTTGCATAACAAGCTATCACTAAATGTACTTTTCGATATAGAAAATATATGTTACGATGTAAATGAATCATTTTTCTGTAATCTTGTAAACACATTAATACAAGATAAAAAATTATTGAATTGCGAATGTTCCTATAGACAACAATCATGTTTATATATTCGACTTATCACAAAATACATACTGCTTAGTGATTCTGAAGACTCACAAAATATAAAAATGAAGAGTTTAGAATTATTTTTGAAACGACTTGAAGAGTTTTGGAATATATGCGATGACAATTCGAAATGTTTATTTTTGGAGACATTTTTACAATCGTTGAAATACAACAAGGTATTTTTTGATATCAAGTATGTCTCTTGCATGCCTGTTTTTGAAAGAATTCTTACTTGGTTGCACAGTCTCTTTACTATCGATAAGTGGTTTGATGTTTACGTCAAATTACATTTAACAATGCTTTTTATAAAGTATCTCAAATTTGTATTAGTCAGAAAGCTGAATACTTTACTAAAGATCTTGAAAACCTTGACAAGGGTATTGAAATGTTCGGAAATATTTTCGGAAGATTACTTGCGCGTGATTATGAAGAACTACAATCAAGATATTTTCAAAGCATAAAAGAAATATATAGGGAACAGTTAATGGAATATTTAAAAGATTATATTGATTATACATCATTTGATTACAGCAAAGAGAGGTTTGTTGTTACTATTATAAAAAGTATTTTAAATGAAAAAGAAGCTAAAGAAGCTCATTTTTTGGCTTGTCATTTGTTTGTACGGCATGAAGGGAGATATTTTAAATACGGTATAGACTTTAGTGATATTAAGAATAGTTTGAATGATATCAATAATAACGAAATACGCTTCTATTTACAATTTCAATATTAAATGAAATTTGGGCTATCAAGCGATAGAAAAAAACGTCAGGGACCGGAAAACCCCTTTTTAGGCTTAACTTCATCAATTTGCTTACCCAATCAATTTGCTTACCAAATAAAATGGCAAGCTTTTTTAAAGGTAACCTTTTAAAAAGGTAAGCTTATTGAATCTGTTACAATGAGGTTACCATAACTACTAACTAAGTTAACTCCGAAACCCTATCGCGATAGGGTTTTTCAAACCTGTTTTCATTGAGTTATGGTAAGCTTTATCCGTCCCTTGTTGTTTTTCTACATTTAAACTGGTTTGCTATAGATAGAGCTTGTCTCAGACGCATGCACTCGAATTTACGGAGTTATTACACTTATTACCATTTGACTTAAGTCATTTAGTTTCTGTGTTCGATAGTACAATTATTTACCTACTCGTACTCATCAGGGACATGTTAGAAATAAATATCAATAGTATAAATTGTATATTATAAGGGAATAAAATGAAGTAGGTTTTTACAGCTAGCAAGGTTTTGTACCTACTTTTTACTTTTAATTTTTATTTATTTTGAACTTCATTATCAGTCTCATAAAAATAACTATAACAATGCATGTGCTCAAAAAGTGCGTTTACAATGCATGTGCTCGAAAAGTACGTTTTTTACGAAGCAAAATCGTGCAGCAAGTTGTAAGTACTTTTAAAGTAGTACTTTTCCACACTAGTTCTTTTTACTTTTAATTTTGAACTTCACTATCACTCCCATAAAAATAGCTATAACAATGTATGTGCTCGAAAAGTGCGTTTTCTATAAAACAAAATCGTGCGGAAAGTAGTACTTTTCCGCACTAGTGTTTTTTTACATTCCAATTTTATTTAAATTTTGAACGCCACCATCCGTCCCAGAAAAATCGTTCGGAAAGTAGTACATTTTCGCACTAGGGTTTTTTAATTTTAATTTTTTTTAAATTATGAACTTCGCTATCAGTCCCATAAAAATAGCTATTATAATGTATGTGCTCGGAAAGTGCGATTTCTATGAAGCAACATTGTGCGGAAAGTAGTACTTTTCCGCACTAGCGCTTTTTACTTTTCAATTTTTTTTTAATTTTGAACTTCACTATTCGTCCCCGAAAAACCGTGCGGAAAGTAGTACTTTTCCGCACTAGTGCTTTTTACTTTATTTATTTTTTTAATTTCGAACTTCACTGTCAGTCCCACAAAAATAGCTATTATAATGTATGTGTGCTCGAGCATTAGAAAGCTAAAATTTAGTACCAATATGTATATCAATCACGCCGACAAAGTGCAATAATAAAAAATGAAAAAAATGTTTTATTAGGGTACCCCCCCCCCCCCCCCCCCCCCCCCCCCCCCCTACATGTAAAGTGGGGGCTGATATTTTTTTCCCAACGTGTGATATATTGTCGGATAGATATTTAAAAATAAATAAGGGTTTACTAAGATCGTTTTTTGATAATATTAATATTTTCGGAAATAATCGCTCCTAAAGGAAAAAAAAGTGCGCCCCCCCCTCTAACTTTTGAACCATACGTTTAAAAAATATGAAAAAAATCACATAAGTAGAACTTTATAAAGACTTTCTAGGAAAATAGTTTTGAACTTGATAGGTTCAGTAGTTTTTGAGAAAAATACGGAAAACTACGGAACCCTACACTGAGCGAGGCCCGACACGCTCTTGGCCGGTTTTTTTAAATTTTGAACTTCACTATCCGTCCCCGGAAAATCGTGCGGAAAGTAGTACTTTTCCGCACTAGTGCTTTTTACTTTTAATTTTGAACTTCACTATCAGTCCCATAAAAACAGCTATTACAAAAGTGCGTTTTCTATAAAGTAAAATCGTGCGGAAAGTAGAGTACTTTTCGGCACTGGTACTTTTTACTTTTAATTTTTTATTTTATTTTGGACTTCACTACCAGTCCCATAAAAATAGCTATTACAATGTATGTGCTCGAAAAGTGCGTTTTCTATGAAGCAAAATTGTGCGGATAGTAGTACCTACTTTTCCGCACTTTTGTGCTTTTTTACTTTATTTTTTTTTTTAATTTTGAACTTCACTGTTTGTCCCAGAAAAATCGTGCGGAAAGTAGTACTTTTCCGTACTACTGCTTTTTACTTTTTTTTTTAATTTTTTACTTCTCTATCAGTCCCATAAAAATAGCACTGTATGTGCTCGAAAAGTGCGTTTTCTATGAAGCAAAATCGTAAAAAGCAAAATGCGGAAAAGTACTTTCCGCACTTGTGCTTTTTACTTTTTAATTTATTTTTAATTTTGGACTTCACTATCCGTCCCAGAAAAATCCTGCGGAAAGTAGTATTTTTCCACACTAGTGCTTTTTACTTTTAATTTTGAACTTCACTATTAGTCCCATAAAAATAGCTATTAGAATGTATGTGCTTGAAAAGTGCGTTTTCTAACGCAAAATCGTGCGGAAAGAAGTATTTTTCCGCACTGGTGCATTTTACATTTCATTTTTTTTTATTTTGAACATCACTATCCGTGCCAGAAAAATAGCTATTAGAATGTATGTGCTCGAAAAGTGCGTTTCCTATGAAGAAAAACCGGCCAAGAGCGTGTCGGGCCACGCTCAGTGTAGGGTTCCGTAGCTTTCCGTATTTTTCTCAAAAACTACTGAACCTATCAAGTTCAAAACAATTTTCCTAAAAGTTTTTATAAAGTTCTACTATTGTGATTTTTTTCATATTTTTGAACATAGGGTTCAAAAGTTAGAGGGGGGGGACGCACTTTTTTTTCCTTTAGAAGCGATTATTTCCGAAAATATTAACGTTATCAAAAAACGATCTTAGTAAACCCTTATTCATTTTTAAATACCTATCCAACAATATATCACACGTTGGGGTTGGAATGAAAAAAATATCCGCCCCCACTTTACATGTAGGGGGGGTACCGTAATAAAACATTTTTTTCCATTTTTTATTTTTTCACTTTGTTGGCGTGATTGATATACATATTGGTACCAAATTTCAGCTTTCTAGTGCTAACGGTTACTGAGATTATCCGGACGGACGGACGGACGGACGGACGGACGGACGGACGGACGGACAGACAGACATGGCGAAACTATAAGGGTTCCTAGTTGACTACGGAACCCTAAAAATGGTGCGGAAAGTAGAGTACTTTTCCGCACTAGTGCTTTTTACATTTCCATTTTTTTTATTTTGGAGTTCACTATCAGTCCCATAAAAATCGTGCGGTAAGTAGGACTTTTCCGCAATAGTGCTTCTTACTTTTTATTTATTTTTTTATTTTTTAACTTCACTATCAGTCCCATAAAAATAACTATTGCGATAAAAATAACTATTGTAGGTACTCGAAAAGTGCGTTTTCTATGAAGCAAAATTGTGCGGAAAGTAGTAGGTACTTTTCCACAAAGTCACTAGTGCTTTTTACATTATTTTTTTTTTAATTTTGAACTTCACTATCAGTCCCATAAAAATCGTGTGGAAAGTAGTACTTTTCCGCACTAGTGCTTTTTAATTTTCTTTTTTTTTATTTTAGTTTGAACTTTACTATAAGTCCCATAAAACCAATGTCTTTCAAATTCGAAAATTGTACTAACATAACTTTTCATTTTAATAATTACTAAAGTATTTTGTCTTATTACGTTTTTTTATTTACTCGCACAATGCATAGTAAAGCATTGTTTGAAAACTTTGAAACATGTGCGCAAAGATGATTTCCGAAATTCCGACTCGTGTCGGCTTATATGACACTCATCAGAAATCACCTACTTTCCGCACTTGTTGCATAAATAGCTATTTTGACATTTTTAACAAAGCCCAATTGAGAAGATGTTTTCAATTATCTAATTGTAAGATATCGATACAATTATTTGCTTTGTTCTTTCACAATATTTTTTTTAGTTAGTTCTTTACTAAAATTTGCTCTCGAGTATGAGCGTCTTTGCTGAGATGGTCCGACGGCCAAACAAAAGGTTGATTTTAAAAAGCCAAAACTAGAATTGTTCGGAAACGCACACTCGCACGACAGGTATAAACATAAAGATAGATAAACAATAGAACGACCCGGCGCGCGCTACGAATGCATTCAATGCCAAAACACACTATGATAATTCAGGTCAGTTATGTTTTAATAGTAAGGTTTTAAAGTCCAATATTGTTTGAATTGACATAAAGCGACGTTAAAACTTGTTTAGAGACGGACGGATGAGCTTGTACTCGCTATGGTTATTCAATAATAAGTTGAATTTCAATGTGCGCAGAGATTAAAATTGCTTAAACGGTTTAATAACTAAAATGATAGGGTAACCTTTAAGACTGGGTTTGATTTTGGTTAGAGGTTAATTAAGTTAACTGTATCAGATAGGCTTACCCTATCAAACAGTTAGCTTTACAAAAGGTTACCATTATGGTTGGGGTTTTTAAAACAACTTCTAAAATAAGCCTATGAAAAACCCCGGTTATGGTAAGCGGTTCCGGTCCCTGTCGTTATCATTTTAATTCAGCCGGCCACTGTATTGAAGATATAGGAGTTGACTTGTATCAAAGACATATATAACTCCGTATAGACAGATAAAATCTAAGAAAGAAACGTACCCCAGTACCATACAGAAAAAAATACGGTGGCCTAGATGGCATTACACCTTTGGGGTACGCTCAGCTAGATGGCTCTAATATTAATATTTACATTTTAAAACATATCAAGCTAAGAATATGGGCCAAATTGTCAAAACTGAAGCTCAAAAGTTTTAAGCTTCTGTCGAGACATGGCAGTCTATGCACTATGATTATTGATTACACATTTTACTTTGACCGAGTAGGGCGCTCTACGTGTCTCGTCTGCATTACTCCGCCGTTTCCGACGAGGTGGTGGACTACGTTCGCCGGAAGACTGGCTACACGCTGAGGGTGCAGCAGCTGCAGTCGCGTCACTACGTGCACTTCAGCTCCTTTGTTGTGCGCGTGCCGCGGCCGCTGCAGGACACCATCGCGAGCGCAGACTTCTGGCCGAAAGGTGTGGTTTTTCGGCGGTTCCGGGGCAACCTGCCAAATCCCACACCGGGGCAAACGACGCAACGGAGCCACGCTGTGACGTCATCGCCCAAATCCATTGTTTAATTTTATTTTTATTATTGTTCTCTTTATTTTCTCTCTTTTTTGTTATCTAAGTTTCGTGACGCATTGGTTTTACTGTAATGTCATGTAAACATGTTTTTACTAATAAATAAATAAATAAATAATAATATATGTCTTTGTACCTACTAAACGTTATTTTGATAAAACCGTCAACAATCACGATTCAATTTACAAGTATGACACAGCATGACAGACAAAATCATCTCCGCTCTTTTCCGACCCTTGCCCGCATCGCCCAAGGGAGCAAAGTGCGGTATTTCTATATTTGCATTCAGCTTGGACGTACGTTTTTAAGTAATTGCATGCATTTTATTTACCCAGCAGGTTCACGAATAGAATAATAAGGCTGGCTATCCATTAAAGTGTCGGTGTTCGCTGGTGGAACCTTAAGGCTGGACGGCATACTGATTGGTGTTGGTTATTGGGTGTTGGGATTGGCTATTTTTAGCTTTTTGATTCGTTTCTGTAGAAATAATGATTTAAAATTGATACTTTTTATCTGGATGATGAATACAATTAAATAAAAAATATTATAGGACATTAGTACACAGATTAAGTCCCACGGTAAGCTTAAGATGACTTCTGATGTGGGTACCCAGACAACGATATAATATACTTAAAAATACTTATATGGATGAATTAATACTGTGGTATTTTATATGCAAGTCGGTCAATAAATTTGTAAAGATGAGTTCAACAATCAAAAATATGCATTTAGTCTTAGTTTAATAGCATCGGTTGCAGGCAGTTGTTGTGCTTTAAAAAAACATTTAGCCATAGAAATACTTCAAAGCCGATTCCCATATGCGAGACAGCGGTGCACATAATAATCATTTATAATTTTTATCGTTAAATATCTACATATAAAATAACAATCGTGTTCATCACTCAAATATTTATGCTGTTAGCGAGATTTGAACCCGGGACGCATCGGCTTCATACCGACTGCGCCAGATAGGCCGCAAATTAAATATACGAGTTTGTTTCAAAGGCTCCTATTTAAATGTATTTTATTTTATTTTTCGCAAAGCCAACTTGCCCCGCAATACATTTCCCAAACCCTCATTAATTAACCCCTCTTTATATATCGCAATAAAAAACGGGGTAATTCCGCGCAAATTGATAGCTTGCGACACTATGGTCCCTCGCAAATGGGACAAATAAAAACATTAGACGTGTACACTTGATCAGCTTCTTAATACGATTCATGAGGCGTCACTTAAAAGCCAGTTTAACTTTGGCCCCTGTTAAGTAAAAGTTGCAAATTTATTTTTATTTATTTTATTTTTTATTGTTCACTGACCCACTTCCCGGTTTCTGATTGAGCTAAAATTTTGCACACATATGTAAATCACGTGACAATGCAATATTATGGTATCTTGGAGCTGATCTGATGATGAAGCAGAAAGGTGGTCATAAGCACTCTGTTATGAAACGTCGAATCCCCATCGAGTAACTTAAGAGGTTTTTAAAAACGTCTCGGAGAGCAGAAGATGACTGTTGAAAGAAAGGTACAGTCGGCGATAGAAGCTTGTGCCAAAAATTACATTTTTGCAAAAAAAAACTTATCAGTTGTGTGTGTTATATTGGTCTCAATGTAAATATTTTATAATGTACCCTTGAATCTTACATAATACTTAGAGGTTTTTATTATGTTTACATCTCTCGAGGTCAACTTATATTAGTTATAAACTTCTAAACGAATAGCTTTATTGAATGAGGTAGCAGATCTCCACCTTTTTCTTGCTAATGTATTTAGTTTAATGACCCTAGAACCGATAAAAAGGTCCCCCATCGTGACTAAAAAGCGTATAAAAGGAATCCCCCGTGGTTTGAATAATTTTGATAATTATTTGGACATGTTCGCGGATATTACTGTTTGATGGGACATATGGCGGTAGATTAAAAAGAGTTGCTGTAACAGTAGGCCTAGCACATGATGGCCGCGGGAGTATGTCGCCGCGAGATAGACTACCCGTCCTTATGTCATTAATACAGTTAGAAGAAGACGTGGCATCTATCTCGCGGCGACATACTCCCGCGGCCATCATGTGCTAGGCCTACAGATTTCTTAATGGTTGCAATATTTTATATTCAAGTAAAAATTAGGTAAGTTGTATCAAAGAAGAGAGTTAGTATAAAAGTAGAGAGTTACTGTCGAAGTAAAATGTGTAATCACAGTGCATAGACAGCCATCTCTTGATACAGGCTTAAAACTTTTGAACCTCACTTTTGACAATTTGGCCCGTATTCTTAGCTTGATATGTGTTAAAATGTCCATCTAGCTGAGCGTATCCCAAAGATGTAATGCCATCTAGGCCACCGTACCTTTTTCTGTATGGTACTGAGGTACGTTTTTAGGGTTCCGTAGTCAACTAGGAACCCTTATAGTTTCGCCATGTCTGTCTGTCCGTCCGTCCGTCCGTCCGTCCGTCCGTCCGTCCGTCCGCGGATAATCTCAGTAACCGTTAGCACTAGAAAGCTGAAATTTGGTACTAATATGTATATCAATCACGCCAACAAAGTGAAAAAATAAAAAATGGAAAAAAATGTTTTATTAGGGTACCCCCCCTACATGTAAAGTGGGGGCTGATATTTTTTTTCATTCCAACCCCAACGTGTGATATATTGTTGGATAGGTATTTAAAAATAAATTAGGGTTTACTAAGATAGTTTTTTGATAATATTAATATTTTCGCAAATAATCGCTCCTAAAGGAAAAAAAAGTGCGTCCCCCCCCCTCTAACTTTTGAACCATATGTTTAAAAAATATGAAAAAAATCACAAAAGTATAACTTTATAAAGACTTTCTAGGAAAATTATTTTGAACTTGATAGGTTCAGTAGTTTTTGAGAAAAATACGAAAAACTACGGAACCCTACACTGAGCGTGGCCCGACACGCTCTTGGCCGGTTTTTATCTGTCTATACGGAGTTATATATGTCTTTGGTTGTAAATGCAGAATCAAAATCAGCGGATCCGGCTTCGGTTTAGCAATACGTTAAAGTATCTAACAGCAAATGAGTATGTGTTAAATATTAGGAAGAACCGTTTAAAATCCATAATGCAATTTTTAACGCAAATCGAAATCAGTTGCTGATGCCCATAGCTACCTCAGTAGAAAAGTTATACCAGAGGCGTCTCACTCAGCGACAGGGATCGGAACCGGTTTCAAAATAGGTATCGGTTAATATTGTTCGTAAACAGTTCAAATTTCTGTTCTGTCATTAACCGGTAATCTACAATAACGTTTTGACAGAGAACAAATCAATTTCGGTTACCTGTATTCAAGATGAACAGAATTTATTTCGTTCCGTGAAGTTTATTGAACGGGTTAATAAAATGACATGCTGTGTCAAGTTTGACAATAAATTTATTTACATATCTATAACAGCCTCTTCAACCAGCAATACACTGATATTGCACCTTTTTATTGTGAAGTTATAAATCGGTATGTCAGACATTGACTTAAATGAGGAGGCACACTGACATTTTATCCCACATTGAGTAATTATTAACATAATTACTAAAAGTTATTCCACCAGGCGGCGCCTGTGCAAGTGTCTTAGCCATGTCACTGTCATTCATATGTGAGAGAGAGAAAATAAATATCATCTTCTCTCTCTCACGTATGAAATTCTTCATCTGTGCAATGGAAGGACGGGACGGCGCCATCTGTCATAACTTTTGAGTGTGCCTCCTCATTAAATGCAATAATTGATACCTTTAGCCAAAGACTTCGGTAGAAAGAGGTTATATTCATTCATTTATTACATTTTAACTCGAAATTATGAAAAAAAAATCATATTTTATTGTACAAGAAAAGAAAATAAACACCGTGGGCCTGAATAACCCGAAAGATTTTAACCACATGCATTTTTGATGTAAAAACAAAAAATATTCTATGACTTTTTTATTTTTTTGTGTTTTTTTACTCTTTTTGAATGTATTTTCACATAAAAAAGTAAATGTTAATTTTTTTGAAATGTTTTACTTGTCACATAATCTGCTTAAAACTACTAGGAATCACATTACACAGTGTAACAACATTAAATTTTAAAATCTAAATTATAAAATGCAAACATGGAAAAAGCTTGCCCACTACGAGGATCGAACCCGGTACCTCCATATTCCTAGTCCATGTCCCAGACCGCTAGACTACGGAGAGAGATTACTGACCGGACCAAATTATTGAACCGTATCGGAGTGCATTTACCTACACCGAAAGATACGCCTTATATACATGACTATAAGGTCCATTTCAAAGATACTTTTAACATAATAGTTTGTAGCTTGACGTCATAAAATTGTCATTCGCACCAAAGTTTCGCTGCCTGCAAATGAGAAAAAGAGTCGTTGTATCTCTGACGTTGACATCTCTGACGTAGAAACCGGTTAATTTCGTTCAACAGAAACAGATCTGCTGAAGAACAGTTCTCTCATATTAACCGGTTAAAAACCGGTAACCGAAAACAAGAACACTATTTTTTCGGTTTGACGTCTAGAGCCAAAACCGGTTTGGTTGAAAATACCGGTATCCGATCCCTGCTCAGCGATTCTATCACCCCGCTACAAGTACATGCCGGCGGCCGCGAGTTCGCGGCCCATTCAGTGGTCGCCGGCAGGGTTCACAAGTCAAGATTTTTTCTTGTGGGTTTGGTACTGGACCTAGGTATCTATATTTTTCTTACCCACAGTTTTTAATTGGAAAATTGAAGCCATATCCAGTCTACCTAAACCAGTGTACTCCCCCGGGTACACGGGTGCAGAAGTTTGCATGCGGTTTGGGTACTGTCGCTGTATTTCTTAATGGCGCCCGCGGCGCGAGTCATTTCGGATACGCCACGATTTATGAATGGGACGTGGACGTGTTATGTTTAATGGAATTATGTAGGTAGTAGTGGGATAGTTTAAACTATATAATTTTGGTCACGGTAGGTTTATTCTTCAAAAATGTTTAATAATGTGAAAATTATAGCACTATTTATTAAGTGCTATAATCAACTACAACGTAATAGTAGTGGTGATGATTCGAAGCAGACCACGTACTATAATAAAAAAATAAAAAAATAAAAAACAATCGTGATGTAACTCTAAAATGACATCAATATTCTATTGAAATAAGGTGTGACACAGTACCTTTACAGGTCTAAAAATCGCCGAGAATGAAAGTTCAAACGGCCTTGATGCTCGATAGTTAAATAAATTATTTAATTGTTTTAAATAAACTTAAAAGGATCGTTGGAACACAATTACCCACTGCAAAACAAAGTAAAGAAGTACTTACATTACCCAGTACCAGAGTTCTAACGCTTTTTAAGAACTGTGACGTATTATTAAATTAAAACGGGACTTAATCGCGTAAAACTTACGTTTTATATTTAACCGTTTTATTTTCAATCAAAATGAAGGGCAAGGGATTTCATCTTCGTGGAATCCAGTGATTAGCAATTAAGTGTAAACGTGAGAAAACTTCCCGTCCCATACCATCGGATGTCGTGAGTGTTGTATGTAGGCAGAGTGGCAACCCTAGCGTAAAAGTGACTGATGACAATCAAGTGCGGGTAGTTCGAAAAACTCGTACAGCTAGAAGATGTTGATACAACAACTCCCAGCCAGTCTACCCGTGACCACGGACGTAATGTCATGTCCGAAACGTCGGGTTAAATATAAAACGTAAGTTTTACGCGATTAAGTCCCGTTTTAATCTAATAATATGAGTGAAGATCGTGTTAGTTTAAATCAATATACTGTGACGTAATTGGCAAAGTTATGTTGATAAGGCAAAGTTGTAAACATTTACGATATACAAAATATTTATGCCCGGTTCAAAACAAAAGGGTTACAAAATTGCAATGGCGATCTAAATTCATTATACGGGTTGGTAACGATGTCAATTTCGTTCAAATCTTTTAATTTATAGTATCCTAAAAATTTAAATTAAAGTCGCTGAACTAATAATGTTGCTCATTTTGAAGAGTGCAAGATACAGTTAATTTTTTTTGCGTGTGTTACAGGCCCCACTCGGTAGCATTTTCTCTATACCGTATTTTTATTTTTTCAAGCGAAATATTCAATTCCCCTTACATACAAAGCTATTTAGATCAAATTTCGGTGATGGACCTCGACACGCGTCGATAAAATTTCAATCTTTATCACATAGGATGAAAGTAAATCTTCCATCGTCCAATTACGTAAAGTGCCATACGTTCGTTTTGCACGGCACTTTCCCACCAAAAGAGAACAAGCTATGAGCTATCGACTATATATTTATTTATTTATTTATGTCATGGAGAACCAACAGCTATAAAACTAGCAATATACAACAAGATATGATTCAGAAAGCCAATTACAGGATCTCACAGATAGATACAAAGTAATATTAATTAAATTAATGCTAGCACTTATACCAACGCACATACATGCTCACAAAAGTGGAATATAAAGAAAGAGAAAACAAAACTGAAAGTTAAGTAAGATGAATGCACTAACTAACTTATGTTGACTACATAAGTATTCAATTAAAAAGGAAAAGAAATAATAATAATCACTCAATAAACGAGAATGTCATGCGCGCCTATTACGGGGCCACAGAGGGGGGAACCCGGCTATCCGCGTACCGTTCTAGAATGCTGCCTCTGTTTCAGGCACTCGAGCCATCTACCACCGTATCGGAGCAGCGTCTATCGGATCAGGTGCGCGTCATTCAGCGGTCAAAGCGGTTGGATGACGCCACACTTGATCGGCTTCGCCAGGAGGCTCTCGCTGCTCGCGCGGACCCCGCCTCGGGGCGGGATTTGCCCGCCATGTCGCCGGACCCGGTGCCCGAACCCGACCTAGCACCGGAGGCGCCGCGGGTTGATTCCGGTAACGACGGCGGGGACTTCGCGAGTCAGAGCGTGAGTGAGCCTGCTAATGAGCAACTGAGGAGGTCTTTGGAAGAGGCTATTACGCAGTATCGCTCCACAAACAATCCTAGGCCACGATTACCACGTCTACCTATGAATAGACGCAATCTAGCGTTAATGGGAGCCTTAAACGCTTTACTAGAGCCATTTATACGGACTAGTAAAGATCTAGATGATACACACTCGATCATGTACTGCGGAGCCATCGCGGCGTGCCGTGTTGCTCGAGTCAAGTTTCCGGACGCTGACCGTGCAACTAGGACCGTCGGAGGTGTCCCTGCATGGCAAGTACGGATCGAGCGTCGTATCAACTCGTTTAGGACTCTCATTGCAAAGCTGATCTGCTTCAGAGGGGGTAATAATCGCCCCCGAGTAATGCGCTTTGTGAACCAGGCGTTCGCGGGGACGGACATCAGGCCCCGCGACTATTTGGCCAATGTCACAGAGCGCATCGACTTCCTGAAGCAGAAAGTCTATGCATGGGCAAGCCGTATTCGCCGCTACAGAAAGCGTGTGGACCGATTCCAGCAGAATCGTCTTTTTCAAAGCGACCAAAGGAAAGTATACCGAAGGTGGGAGGAAACCGACCCTCGTGTGTCTGACGTGTGGCTGCCGGATGCTACTGCCATGTCTAATTTCTGGCGTAGCATCTGGTCGGTGCCCGTCGAACACACGGAGGGTGAGTGGATGACCGTTGTCGAACGCGAGTGCGAGAACATCGAACCTATGGGGGCTATCACCATCAGCCCCGACGACGTAAGTTGTGCTACCCGTACGGCCCAGAACTGGAAAAGTCCTGGACCGGACGGATTGCACAACTTCTGGCTAAAATGGTTTCGATGCTCGCACTCGCGTTTGGCAACGCAATTTCAACAAACCCTCGATCTTGGTTCTCTCCCACCTTCCCTAACAACTGGTGTTACTTTCCTGCTCTATAAGTCCGGTAGTACCACGGAAGCAAAAAACTACAGACCCATTACGTGCTTGCCTACACTTTACAAGCTCCTTACATCCATTTTGAGAGCAAAAATTAACGCGCATATTGTCGCTAACAACATTCTGGCTCCCGCTCAAAATGGATGTAGGGTTGGGTCCCGTGGTACTAAAGAGCTCCTCCTCATAGATATGACCATCTGCCAACAAGTTCGGCGGAACAGGGGGGCCATCTCGGCCGCTTGGATTGACTATAAGAAGGCCTATGATTCGGTGCCTCATTCATGGCTGAGAAGGGTATTGGAGCTGTATAAACTTGATGCAGCTTTAATATCCTTCCTGGCTGCATGTATGAGGCAGTGGACCACAGTCCTTCGTCAACCAGGAGGCAGGGATGACACCCCTGGCCCGCAGGACTTCATAAGGATTGAGCGAGGAATATTCCAGGGTGACAGTTTGAGTCCATTATGGTTCTGCCTAGCTCTGAATCCCCTCAGCACGCTGCTGAAGGATTCTGGGCTAGGTTGCCGGCTTCGGAGAGAGGGTGAAGTCATCTCTCACCTTCTGTACATGGACGATCTCAAACTATTTGCACCGAACACCCAAGACCTGATGGTGCTATTGAAAACCACAGAAGTTTTCAGTACCGCCATCAGAATGGAGTTTGGTGTCGATAAGTGTGCGGTCATGCATGTACAGCGGGGGAGGTTGTAAATTCAGAAAATTTACAACTTTCTGAGACGATGTCGTTCAGATCTATCTCTGAATCAGAAACCTATAAGTACCTTGGTATGTCACAGTCGTTGGGTATTGAGGATGTTGGCATTAGACGGTCGGTGAAGGAGCGCTTTTTCAGTCGGCTCACAAAAGTCCTTAACAGTCTTTTGTCAGGAGGCAACAAAGTGCGCGCCTTTAACGCCTGGGTAATGCCTCTACTCACATACTCCTTTGGCATACTAAGGTGGACCCAGACTGAACTGGACGCCCTGGATCGGAGGGTCCGCTCACTGCTTACCACACACCGTATGTTACACCCGCGCTCGTCTGTTATGAGATTGTACATCCCACGGAAGTGCGGAGGTCGAGGCTTCCTAAACGCCAAAGATCTTCACAACCGTGAGGTGTACAATCTCAGGAATTACTTCCTTAACAACGATTGTGGGATGCATCGTGATGTGGTGGCAGTGGACGGAAACCTCACGCCGCTCTCCTTGGCGAAACAGAACTGGCGCAAACCTGTGGTACTAAGTACTGCGGACCGCAAGGCGGTATGGGAGAGCAAGCAGCTACACGGGCGGTTCTACAAGGCCCTCACGGGACCCGATGTAGATCTGCTCGCATCGGTGAACTGGTTACGATTCGGGGACCTCTTCGGAGAAACCGAGGGTTTTGCCTGTGCAATTGCGGACGAAGTTATGATGACGAACAACTACCGGAAATATATCCTGAAGGACGGTACGGTCGACATTTGTCGGGCATGCCGCCGTCCCGGAGAGTCACTCAGGCATATCATTTCCGGTTGTTCTCATCTAGCTAACGGCGAGTACTTGCACAGACATAATCTCGTAGCCAGGATCATTCACCAGCAACTTGCTCTTCAATACGGCCTTGTGGACCGCGAAGTACCGTACTACAAGTACTTACCTGCGCCAGTTCTCGAAAATGGTCGTGCCACGCTCTATTGGGATCGATCTATTATCACTGACAGGACTATTGTAGCCAATAAGCCTGACATTGTGATAATAGATCGACTGCAACGCCGGGCAGTGCTCGTTGACATCACCATCCCCCATGATGAGAATCTCGTGAAAGCCGAGAAGGACAAGTCCAGTAAGTACCTAGACTTGGCTCACGAGATAACCGCCATGTGGGATGTTGAATCAACGATCATTGTTCCGATAGTCGTTTCAGCGAACGGTCTCATAGCGAAGAGTCTCGACCAACATCTTAAGAGACTCTCGCTAGGTGGCTGGATCAAGGGCCAGATGCAGAAGGCGGTGATCCTGGACACAGCGCGGATAGTTCGACGGTTCCTCTCTCTGCAGCCCTAACCACCGGCAGCTTGGGCCCTGCCCCGCTGCTGGCGGCACCCTAGGTTAGGTTTTTTATAATATGTTTATATGTTTTTATATTGTTTTGTAAGTGTTTTTTTTTATTTTACTTTTATACTCATATTGTAAAAAACCTAGCATAAGAAAAAAGATAAATAAAGGAAATCACTCACAAAAAACACCGCTTAGCCAATAATAATATAAAGGAGTGTTTTTCAAAATAAATCTCGAATATAGCATTTCACCAGATCTGGACGTCTTTATGCTCATTCTATGACGAGCTGATTACATCCCGATGATAAAAAATGTGTCCCAAATTTTCCATACAAAATTCGAGTTTCCAATTACGTCACGCTCGTAGTTCATAGCTCGGCGACGAACTATGACTCGCTCGCGCTATCATTGCGTCTCTTTTATTTACACGGGATATATCTTAGATATTTAGCAAAGAGATATATAACTCCGTATAGACAGATAAATTCTAAGAAAAAAACGTACCTCAGTACCATACAGAAAAAGGTGCGGTGGCCTAGATGGCATTACACCTTTGGGGTACGCTCAGCTAGATGGCGCTAACACTAATATATGTACATATAATAATAATATAAGTACAATATTTTAGTACATATCAAGCTAAGAATATGGGTCAAATTGTCAAAACTGAGGTTCAAAAGTTTTAAGCCTGTGTCAAGAGATGGCAGTCTATGCACTGTGATTACACATTTTACTTCGATAGTAACTCTCTATAATACTCGATCCTCTTTGGTATTAGTAATAACCGTAGTGTAGTGACGACCGGTCTGGCGCAGTCGGTAGTGACCCTGCCTGCTGCGCCGCTTCGAATCCCGGTAAGGGCATTTATTTGTGTGATGAGCACAGATATTTGTTCCTGAGTCATGGATGTTTTCTATGTATATAAGTCTTTATATATTATATATATATCGTTGTCTGAGTACCCACAACACAAGCCTTCTTGAGCTTACCGTGGGCCTCAGTCGATCTGTGTAAGAATGTCATATAATATTTATTTATTTATTTATATCTCTTTCTTTCATTTTTATAGCTCAATGCTTACTCGCTTGTGCTGAGACCAGTGCCTAAATTCCGCGCCCCTCTCAAAAAACGCAATAAAAGACTTATCGCTCACTTTGCGTCTCTAGGGGGCAAAGTGGACATGATCTGCCCATCGTTGGGACGGCAGGTGATCTGTCAATGGCTGGCTTATTGAGATTAAGTGCCAGTGTAATGATGTTTAAGTTTCTGGGAGCTGGACAATTTTCACGCTATTTTATTTTGTCGCAAGATAAGAAAAGTGCAGAGCAACTATATTATATACGTCGTTGTCTGAGTACCCATAACCACAGAATATACAGGGTGTAAACCTAATACGGGCGAACCTCTTAACGGTGGTGAGTATAGGACATAAAAAATGGAATTAGATAACTTTTACTTAAAATTGAAATATTTTTTTTATCCATACAAATTAATTCGGCCCGCAACGTAATGCAAACACACTCGCGTTAAACGCTCGTTGACAGTTGTCATTGATTGTCATTGCAACCACGTTTACAGTACATTGCCGCTGGGAAATTTTTCAAAAATTAATTATGGGCTGAAAATTAAGAGTAACTCAAAAACACCTCTTAATTAATGATAACAATATTAAAATATATGCCTGGTTTCATTTTTCGCCCTTATTACGTTTACGCACTGTATATTGGTTGCCATAACACAAGCTATCTTGAGTTTACAGTAGGACTCAGTCAATCTGTGTAAGAATATCCTATAATATTTATTTATTTTAACTTTATTGCACAATCGAGAAAAAATACAAATGGCGGACTTAATGCTTATTAGTATTTACTTATGAAAATTTATGACTTACGAGATTATAAGTCATAAATTTTCGTATCACTTTAAAATATGAATCTTCATAAATAATACTCAACAAAAACAAATCAGAATTTTCGTCAAATTTTGACGTATGTGCAGGTAAGGAGATAGCTCCCTCCCCATTAAAAATATCTTAAGGTACAAATAAAATTTAAAAACCCGCACACCCAAATTAATGAAAATATTTTACATTACTCATCTCAATTTATAAAACATAACATGCAATATGTTATTCTAAACATTTTATTATTTAAGGCTCCCATTTTATTATTCAACAAAACATTTCGGCCCAGCCTCCCCTTTGAAAACAAACAGGCGAGCCAAATGCAAGAACGCAAGTTGCATACGTCCCAGGAGGCACTCTTTATAGCCCAACTTCCCCTCTGTAAGAATTTGGGGGAATTTCTCTTCATCGTCTCGCCTCCGTCTCCCCTTGATACAAGTTCTAGAACACACTGAACAACTCTTATGGAAGTAGCTATAGGATTGTCATTTGTTTATTGTAGATGAATTCGGTATTTTTGTAATACGTACACTTTCGTACGTCAGAATAAAATGGGGTAAGTAATTTAATTGATGACTCGTTCGATTTACGAAAATGGATGTCGGCGAATTAAAAATGTATTTTTATTTCTTTTAAATCGGCGTCTTGTTTGGGAGCTTTTTGTTTCCAATTTAGTTAATGGGACTTGAGTTTTTGATGTCAATGAAATTGAACGGATCATTGATTAGATTGTCTGAGTTTGTCAAAATGGCGTTCAGTTTTATTTCAGGATAAAATGTAATGCCGTTGAAAAGCGATAATGATGTTTGGGAGGATAAAACGTGATTAGGTTGGTTTCTTAATTTTAATCGTATTTAGTTTTTTAGTTTATTTAAAGATATGAAAGGTAAGATTTGTATTAAAATGTAAACTTAATAAATTAACAATATGTTTAGTACTAGACACTTGGCCTGTCGGCATCAAAATTTGATTTCACTTACAAATACACGTTTAGTTTTCACTTGGAAATATTTGTGTTACCTACTTTACATACATTTTCTGTCAGATAATGTCTACAGGGTGGCTAGCCGAATGGCACAATCGCTCACGAAACGCTCACGAAACGAAGCGCTAGTAGATATCTATCTCTATCGCGCTTGCGTATTGGCGCGACAGAGCCAGCGGCGTATCGCTTTCGTTTGGCGTCGGAGAAATGCCATTCGGCTACGGGGCCTGGTGTATCATTGATAACACCACCACATAATTATCATTGGTATCACAAGAGAGGTTTTAACTTATACTTCTATTGACAGGTTCATTACTATAGCTGAAAATCAGTATTAAAACTAATAAATGATAGATAAAACTTTAAAAAAATATAATGATAACTTACCTATACAAAACAATTTGATGATACAAGAAAAATCTAAAGATAAAAGTAATGTTACGAATGTCATTATACCACATTCTGCACAAGATAATTATTCCTTTGGCGTCTACGTTCCAAGTATTCCTTCCATTGTACACGGTGTGATTTCATAAGTAAAAACATTAAATTACTTAAAATTATTTGTATAAAAAAAAGAATCAGACACATCAGTTACTTTCATCAGTTTTCCGAAGAAAAAAGTTGACATTGACGCACATCCACTCATCAAAATAATAATAGTTTCTACACGCATTTTATTCCAAATACTAAAGTCCGAATTACTCCTCAAATTTCGCAAAAATATTAAAGTGAACAAAACCCTGAAATATAATAACAAGTTTACTAAATTAACACAAAATATTATTATACGTAAAATTGAAAAGTCTGAATGAAATAAATATTCTATTAATATGTCAGTCGCCGGTACATCCCAAGCAAACACACTAGACTTTAAATACAAATGTTTGGTAGAAGAATTGAATATTTTGACAACATCGATGTAAAAAGTAATAGAAGCAAATAATAGCCAAAAAATATGACGTAACAGCAGAAGTCGCTATTGGAAATAAGAATACATAAATGGACATAAAGTTATAATAACACTGGAGCAGCTAATGTTGAAAAATACAAAGTTTCTGAAATGTCTCCATTTTGGTAGCACTGTCCACGACACAACACTAAAAATTAATGCAGTAACAGCTATGATTGAAGCAATAATCAAAAATATAAACACAATTAGTATGGTCCAGGAGTCTGCATTATTATCCACGTATGTAGAAGAAACATTCATCTCAGTAGTGGTAGGAGTGGTAACATCTCCTTTGATGACATTTTGTGTTGCTGCTTTATTGATAGTATAAACAGTATTATTTAGATTCGCGGTGATATCACTTATATTTCTTATATCTTGTAAAGTCATGTTGGTGCCATTTGGTATTTTCTTTACTATAATATTGCATTTGTATTAAAATTTAATTGTTAGCCAAATGGACGACCGATGCACATTAGCCACAATTAGAACAAAAGTGAAATGTTCAAATGTCAAACTATTAATAAGTTTGATAAACATAATTGATAATTAAAATTTTAACATTATTGTTATCAATGTCCTGATAGCGTATTCTATTTAAATGAAATTAATATCCGCCATTTACTCAAGATTTATTTGTTACAACAGTTCTTTGGATTTTCGTAAAAAAACTTGCTGAATCAATTTATAACATTCTGAAAGCGAAGACCAACTTATTGAATTGCACTGTTTGCAGTTTGGGTCGAACATTACTAAAAAGGATTTAGATGTAACTTTTTAATTCGATGTATTAAAACATTTTACATACATTTTTGGCACTGTAATGTTTTAAGAATAATGATTGTATTCATTCTAATTTATGTACACTGAGAAAAATTTAGTTAATACTTACAGTTATATGACGAGGCAAGGAACTATACCTGACTACACTGGCCATTAACATTACGGCTAAAGCAAAGTGTGTATAGTTTCTATTAAAAGGAGGCAACTTACAAGGAACATAGTTATTGACTTCATAATAGTGAATTCACTTTGCGTTTGAAATTAGCACGGTTATTATTAAAAATGTCAACCGAGACCAGGCTTTCGTTGTAGTTTTGACACATTCTGCGAAGCGGAGCACGGACTCCAGCGTTACTCGACACATTAGGTAATGCAAACAGGGATATTGTTCGTGTCCTGTAGGTTGGAGCACGGAAACCAATACACTCTAGCAGTTCTGGACAATTATAATGACCCCTGCATATGTTGAACAAAGCAATTGCATCCTGAGCGTCACGCCTGCTAGTCAGAGTTTTAACTTTGTACCGCTCAAGGAGCTTATCGTATGACATTCGAGCATGGGTCAGTCTATAGTGAAGAGCTCTCAGGAACCGTTTCTGTATAGCCTCAATCGCATTCTTGTAGATTTGATAATGAGGGTTCCAGATTTGGGATGAATATTCAAGACAGGGACGAACTAAAGAGTTGTATAGCAACAGGTAAGATGAAGACTTTTTTAGAGGTTTGGCTACCCTAAGAACGAAACCTAACATTCTATAAGCTTTGGCTGTAATTATGTAGACGTGTTGGTCAAGGGTAAGCTTTTCATCTAAAGTAATCCCAAGATCCTTAACCTGGTGCACTCTTTGGACATTTTCTACTCCTATACTATAACTATTTACTATTTTGTTTTTGTTTTTTGTGAAAGTTATATGTACGCATTTGTCGCAGGCTAGATATAGTTTGTTTGTTAGGCAGTATGTGTGGAAGCGATCCAAGTCATCTTGGATAAGTCTACAGTCGCTTTGATCTTTCACCTCTTTATATATTTTTAGATCATCTGCAAACAGGGCAAATTTACAGTTTAAAAAGCATTCACTAATATCATTAATAAACAGGATATATAGCAACGGCCCTAATATGGATCCTTGGATTACACCTGATGGCACCAGTGACGCTCGGGATTCGTATCCATTTACGGTTATTTTTTGGGTACGATTATCCAGATAAGAAGCAAACCATCTCAACAGGTTACCCTTAATACCATTGTAAGCTAGCTTACGCAGCAGTAAAATATGATCGACTTTGTCAAAAGCCTTACGGAAGTCCGTATAGACCACGTCGACCTGCGTCCGCTTATCCATAGAGGTAAAGAGAAAGTTTGTATATACAAGAAGGTTCGTTAATGTCGACTTTTGTTCCATAAACCCATGTTGTTGTGGAATAATGTTGTTTTTGACAAGAGGATAGATTACATCATGGACCAATGACTCCAGTAGTTTGGGAATACAGGATTGTACAGAAATTGGCCTATAGTTGCTTAATTGAGATTTAGGTCCAGATTTATGAATGGGAGTAACATGGGATATTTTCCAGTATTCAGGAAATGTCCCGGCTCTAAGGCATTTATTGAATATGATTACAAGAGGGTCTATTATTGCAGGCGATGTATTTTTAAGAAAAAGAGGGCTAATTTTATCAGGGCCAGGGCCTTTATTGGCATCCAGTTGCCGGAGCTTACGTTTAATATCTGTGTCGCGTATAGTTATGTCGGGGATAATATTGGCAGTCGGAGAGCATGGGAGATCATCTAAATCGGATATATTGTAGTTACTTTTATTTTCAAAGACTGAATTAAAATACGTCGAAAATAATTCGCATACATCATTTGGGGTGCTGACTGATTTGCTTCCCAAAGTCATTGTTTGAGGGTAGTTGGATTTGTTTTTTTTTAGTGACGAGATATATGCCCAAAATGATTTTATGTTAGTCTTCATGGCATTTTCGGTGTTATCGGTATAAATACGCAAGCACGTTATCATCATATTTTTGCAACGTGCCCTTAAAAGAGAGAATTCTCTGTAATCCTTAAGGGATTGATATGTTTTCCACTTCAGCCAGACTTTTTTTTTCCGTTTGAGCGTCTTAATAAGTGCCTGCGAGAACCATTTAGGGTAAGTTTCATTTTTGCTTTTACACAAAGGAACATTTTTTTCTATTATTTCGTAAAGTAAATTATAAAATTTATTAACTGCATCATTTGTTTGTAATGAATTTAACTCCTCTGGCCAGTTTATTTTATTTATTTCATTGATTATATTTGGGTAATTAGCCTTGTAGAAGTTATATTTTGGCACGTTCTTTAAGGGTAGTGTAGAGGCAAGTGCTAGACTAATACTAAATTGAAAAGGTGGATGATGTCTATCGATGTTACTAAGTACTACATCGGGAGGGGAGAGGTGGCAGTCTATATTTGAAAAAAGCAGGTCTAATGTTTTATTACTCAAATTGGTCAGAGAATTATACTGAAGCAAGCCTTTTTTTTGTTTTTTTTGTCGGAGTGGGGAATGCGTTTACGCACCGTCCCCCCGACCACGGGAAGGCCTTAATGGGGGGGTGTGTGGGACTCCCACTTTCGGCCCCCTCTCCTATTGAGAGGGAGGGAAGCGGACTACCCACTAAACCCCACTCCGGCGTTTCGCCCCCTGTGCCGTTCATGAAGGTGCCACGGGATCATCGGATTTCCTCTTTCCACCGTGGCGCCCTCCGGCAGCCCCGGCTAAGTGCCAGGGCACCCGCGCAAGGAAGGGAGGGAGAAACGCTTGATCCCTCCCCCTACGTCGCTAGTGAGGCCTTTTGTGCAATGCGGGTCCCGTACCCGCCGGCCCCTCTAAGGGTCTTGGCGTACGAACGCTCGTCGCCTTCGCCCTTGCCGTCTGCGTCTGAGAGGCAGCGCGTCAGCCGCCGCTTCGCGCTCCCTCTCCGCCGCCTCCTTCTGTGACATGACATGTTCGCAGAAGGAGGCCATCGCATTCCATTTCCTCTCGCTGCTCAGCATCGCCGCTATGACGCTGTGCAGCGAGAGGTCTACCACCTCTATGGCTGCGACCAAGGCAGCCCTTTCTTCGGCCCAGCGATTACACTCTTGAAGAGTGTGCTGGGCCGTATCATCGTCCGCACCACAGTCCAGGCACTGGGTGCTCGGCTCCCTCCCGATGCGGTGCAGGTAGTGGCCGAAGCAACCATGCCCGGACACCACCTGAGTCACCCTGTAGGTAAGGACCCCCTCCTTCTGTCCAACCATTCCTCCATTACCGGGAGGATGGCCCCTATGGTTCGGATGCCATAGTGGCCATTCTCCAGAGTGTCCCTCCACTGTTGGCGCAGGTGCTCCTTAGCTGCCCGCGCCACTCTTTCGTCTTCCTCGGGGTCCGGCGGCTCTCCCCGGATTCTCGCATCCACCTTTCGCTGGTACCTCTCGGCTAGGACCACCGCGTCCAGCTCCCAGGGAGGTGTGCCGGCGAGGAGGCACGCCGCGGCGTGGGAAGTGGTACGGTAAGCCCTTACCGTCCTTTGGGCTACCACCCTCTGGGGCCGACGGATCAAGGCCTTGGTACGTTCCGTCAGTCGTCCTGCCCAGATTGGCGCTCCGTAGAGCGCCATGCTCCGGACGACACCCGCAAACAGCCGCCTGCAGGGAGCATTCGGCCCCCCAAGTTAGGCAGCAGGCGACCCAGTGCCGAGGCAGCACCCACAAGACGAGGAGCAAGTCTCGCGAAGTGCTCCTCAAAAGCCCATTTTCTGTCCAGGACAAGACCCAAGTATTTTATGTTGGCCTTGACCTGGACGGACTGACCCTCCACCCTCAACGCCGTGCTTGCCCGCAGTTTCCACTCCCTCGTACCCCCCAGAACCATGGCATCGGTCTTTTCAATGGCGACCCGCAGCCCGAGGAGTTCGATGCGGTGTACAGTGAGCTCCGTCGCCACCGCCGCCTTCCTTAGAACCTCCTCCAACTCCCGCCCTCGCACGGCCACCAGTGTGTCGTCCGCATAACACAGCGTGACCATGCGCGGGAGTTGTGCCCCCCGGAGGACCCAGTCATAACCGACGTTCCACAGGGGCCCCAGGTCTAATGTTTTATTACTCAAATTGGTCAGAGAATTATACTGAAGCAAGCCTAGGAGATGACTAGTATCAAGTAGGTATTTGGCAGCTTCGCTCGGGGTAGATAGCAACTGAACCCCAACCGACCCCTGCGACGCAACCCAAGTTAAATCAGGTAAGTTATAGTCACCTACTATGCACATTTTACAGTTAGGCTCTAATTCGCATATTCTTTCGAGAGATTTGAAGTGTTCAAGGTATATATCTTTGTGTGAAGCAGGAGGTATATAAACAACACATATGATCAAATTATAATTTGCGGTAGGTAACACTAAAAAGAGATCCTCAGCGGCTTTTGATTCCCAGTTCGCGTAACGGGTCGCCTGTATGGATTTCCGCACTCCAATGAGGTAGAAACAATAAACTTTATTTCATTAGGTATATATTGTAGTAACATCAACTGCTTCTGGTTTTATATTAGTAATTTACAAAATAATTCTACTTACAAAGAAGTACCTCACATATACCTAAACCTTGACAGAATAACGAAATCACTTAACTAAAGAACTAGCCGTATCTTTCAATTCCGGTATCTAATTTAGTAATTATACATACCACACTTTCTCTCAAAATCAATAAATGACTGTTACAAAAACCTACTAACCTTCACACAAACCACCCCTAATTAATAAAATACTACCCACATTTCGTAATAAAACGTCGGCCTGTCGTAAATAAATCGTGACGTTATCGTTATCGGATCGGATCGCGTCACGTTCGAAATTTAAACTGCCAGTGACCGCACTCGTAAATCAATGTGCATGCGCAGAACGGTCGGCGGTTGAGTGATGAAACATTTTTTAAACAGGGCCAGAGTACAATCGTTGAAAGTAACGCATGATATGATAAGTGATTACATGAGTATGATACGGTTGTTGGTCTGTGGAAGCAATACGGAAGACGGACGGACGCATAGCCGAATGGCAGTTCTGCGGCATTTGGCAGGCTGAAACTTCGTAACATAATTGTGATAGCTGGGGCCAACCGGAATAAAAATTAATAAAAAAACAGTGTGTGGAGCTGCAGTCCCTCCGAGCGAAAGAAGTGAAACTTCATAATATAACCTCAAAAACATCACGTTTTTTCGTTTAGTTACGTCCACATCGCTATTTGCTCAAATCTTTTTGTATTGTGCCTAGTCGGAAAGACCGGCGTCTTTCCAACTAGGCACAATTTCGAAATTGCATATTTCAGGACATACTTAAAACAATAAATTAAACGCGTTTTAAGAGCATTAATTATACTAGACAGGAAAAATGATTATTAAATTAACACGTTACATACATAATGCACAAATATTCCAACTGCTTCTATTTTATTTTAATTTTTGCGTAACCTTTTTAGGGATATCTTTTGAAGACCAATGGATTAAGGATGAAAAACTGGCATACCTTCGGAGGTGTAAGAAGTGATAGATATATAAATACACAAGTTATATTCAGTATACGGTCTTTTTGGGTAGATGGTCTTCCCGACACTGACCTTACTCCATCTAAATATAAAACACACACATTCCAACGATTCCACCATTCAAAACCATTCTGGGCATTCTGTTCTGTCACTGACG
Source organism: Leguminivora glycinivorella (assembly GCF_023078275.1). Classification (NCBI taxonomy): domain Eukaryota; kingdom Metazoa; phylum Arthropoda; class Insecta; order Lepidoptera; family Tortricidae; genus Leguminivora; species Leguminivora glycinivorella. Next base: position 23,029,890 of record NC_062976.1, read on the forward strand.
ATGATATGATTATGATTATGAATGATTATGATGATTAGGTAACACTGACTGAGTGTTACGCGCTGTCAGTTGAAAATCGCATTAGAAGTCTCACTTCAATAATTTTGTACCTACTTACGACGTGTAAACCTTCCTCCATTACCTACTAAACAATTGCTACAGGCAAACACTAGTAACTCAACACCCTGTTCATTCAATCGGCACAATTTGCAAACTAATCGTTAGAAAGTTTACTCAGGAGACAGAAACAAGATATAGAAGTTAATGGGTCTGCTTCGGATTCGTTTAAAATCACAATTGAAATCCCTACTATGAGTATTTAGTTGATACTAGCGTCCCGCCCTGACTTCGCGTGGGGATATTCTATACTACTACTACTATACAAGGTGCTCGCGAGGAACCCATATAACTTTAACGGCATATTCTTGGTCACATTTTAAGACTAAAATGTCATATAAACTTTTCTAGATTTCGTCTAGTTTCAGAGTTATTGCCAATTTAAAAAAACATTTCCGTATTGTTACTCAGTAGAAAAGGTTTCTTAACGGCGCTGATGCGTAATTGTGGAGCATAGTCTCACAGTAGTCATTGATAGATGTCAAAATGTGACAAGAAAAACTTCAAAATAATTTGGTTTTTAGAAAAATAAATGAAGGAACTCATTGTAATTGCCAACTTTATGGATAAAAAAATTTTTTTATGTGAAAATACGCCCAAAAAAGTAAAAAAAAAACAAAAAAAAAATTGTTTTTTTTGGCGAAAAATTTTAAAATTCATATAACATTTTTTATTTCTTTTTGCCTTAGAAACGCGTGGTTCAAGTTATGCGGGTTCCTCGCGAGCACCTTGTATAATAGAAAGTTTTCTTTATAAGATAGAAGTATGCCGTCAGGGACTTTTTGAATATTTATGAAAGAGACAACTTCATCATATCGTGTTACTTAATGTTATTGAGTATTTTTTCCGACTTGATTAGCAAAAGTAACATTTCAACCAAATCACTCTTCCCAAGAATCACTCTATTCATAGGCAAAAACCACATGAAAATCCGTTGTGTAGTTTTTAAGTTTATTGGGATCATAAAAACAGATACGCAGACAGGCGCTGGGGAAAACTTTGCTTTATAAGGTGTAGGTGATAATGGTAACAAGAAAATTAAGATGATAATGGGTTGTAGCCAGTCAGTCTGTCTAAAAATGTTAGTCCGGTAAAAATACCGAAAATTTAATATCAAGGTCCTAAACATGATAATGAAAATGCCATTATAATATATTTTTTCTACTCCCGTACAATATTCGTGAGTTACAAGGTCGTGCATAGAACTTTAAAACCCTACATAAAAGATGTCAGGACAAGTCTATCTAGTCTATACCCTGAAAACATTTAGTAGCAGTAGCACGATATAGCTGTTACAGTTCAGTAAATACATTGCTACCAACTTAACAAACCAATTCGCAGAGTCGAGACTCCTTCGTTTTCTGCTGCGTTCATTGGCGACGCGTCGAATCGCATTCAAATGTATGAGAACTCGATTCAACTCGGCTCGATTCGTCTTAGTGGCCAGGCTTCAAAGAACCATACCATAGACAGTTTTATTTTCATGTTTGCACTCAAACTGCATATTCAAAATGGTAGGCGGTCCACTAGATAACTAAGATGACTGAAAGTAGGTATTTGTTGATTTATAATTTTCTTTCAAAATAAGTGCTTGGTCGTAGAAAAAGTATTGTATGCAACGGTGTTTAACTGAGTCAAAAAATGCTCGTGGCGTCTTTATTAACAATTTTCGGCTTCGCCTCAAATTGTTACCCACGCCACTCACCTTTTTTGACCTCTTTTAACCACCAGTTGCATAAAATACTATTTACTTAGAGTCCTTAAGTAGAGAGCATTATTTTTGGGTTTAACTAAGACTTGTGAGACCTATTTATTGTTTGAAATATTTTAAAGTCTAGATAAAGTGTCCAATATTTTATAGCACATTAACTACCAAGCTGGCAATTTATTTCAGTCTTAAGTAATTCAAATATTTTGATTATTTCCATTGCCATTTCCAAAGAGATATATTATTTTATATGATTGCTATAACGTTATCTATGAATCTATAAGATTTGTAGGACGACTACTAATAACCGGAGTGAAATAATCTATCTTTAAGGGGCTCCACACGGATTTCATCGATTTTTAACAAGTTTTGAGTTGAAACTCCTAAATTTTCACAACAGATAGAATTAAAAATCAAAAGGCTATCGGTTCTTCAATTTTTTTATCTCTATTCGCAAGAGCCACATTGACCAAATATACAGTTTTTGGCCCTAAAATTGTTCAACTTTGATGCCACTCTTGGCAAATATGGGGTTGAATGAAAACGAAATTGTGACATTGCAGTGACAGGTTGCCAGCCTCTCGCCTACGCCACAAGTTAACCCATATCCCAAATATATTTTATGTTAGTTCTACGTATAATCTAAATCTGATACCAATAGTAAGAGCTTCGGAACAATCCAGGGACAACCGGGGCCTCCGGAACAGCTTTCCATTTCCGGCAACCATCTTTAAAAGACGTTAATGACGTTATCGTCTAGACTTCGTATTGGCTTTAAATATCGCATAAAATTTTCATGGAACCATTGAGTCCGGTAAGAAATGTAAAATTAAGTTGTATTTGTCTGATTTTCAAGTCCATTTTTATTTTAAGCAAGAAGGACATACCATCCCATACATTAAAATGCGACCACCTAAAACGCGCATACACTACACCACACATAGATGGCGCCACAAAAATTTCCATCGATTACTTGTAGATTGGCGTCAAGAGTCACTTTCGAGCCATAAATCTATATCAAAAGTGACACAACGCCATCTACAAATATAATCGAAAGCTACAAGACATTTTTTCTGTGGCGCCATCTATGTGTGGTGTAGTGTGTGCGCGTTCTTAGGCGGTCGCATTTTAATGTATGGGATGGTACGATCTTCTTATAGGTACTTATTCTATGTTTAAGCATAGCTTGTTAGTTCTCTTTTGATTGTTTCTTTTCTGGGTGGCTAGCCGAATGGCACAATCGCTCACGAAACGCTCACGAAACGAAGCGCTAGTAGATATCTATCTCTATCGCGCTTGCGTATTGGCGCGACAGAGCCAGCGGCGTATCGCTTTCATTTGGCGTCGGAGAAATGCCATTCGGCTACGGGGCCTGGTGATAAAAGTCTTAGAGTGATTTTAATAATTTTTTCAGACTTGTTTTGAAGTTTTTTGAAATGGAACACTTACTTAAATAAAACCTTTGAGTTAAAAAAATTACAAAAGTGTACTACATCATACTACATGTTTATAAAATAATAAATTGAGAACTATACATTTTTGAAATATTTTCGGTATTTACGTCACAAAACTGTCACCAAAAATAATTCCCTCAAAATATTCATTTACCTGCCGTTCAAACCCGAGTTAACCCGAACACTGCCGCGGGCTGAGATAACCGCGGATTTATGCGAAGCGATTTTTAACCCTTCACAGCCCATGATGGATGGCGGATGCCCGAAATTAGTTTGTTACATGTCACTTTTATCGCGGTTTTGTCACTAATGTTAATGTCCTTTGTTGTGTATGGGGGGTTAAATATTTCGGGCATTTATCATGAAGGTGGAATATTTTATCCCGGTTTGTTCTATTAGTGTATTATTTGTATACGCCGTGTTTTCTTTGTTTTCCGTTAAATTCGACACGAAGTTAGGTTCATCATCAGGAACCTCCACAGGAACCACCATATCGCTTTTTGTTGAATTCGACAAAAAATATTATGTATGGCATAATAAATAAATAATGTGTGTGAAATAACCTAAATCATATCATTAAAGTCATTGTCAACTGTTTGACGGCACATGTCAAAACAAAAAACATTAGGAAGTGGTAAGAGTTCACGTGTTCAGTATTTTTTTTTAATTATTCCATAACCGTAAGAGCTAAGAGGCTAGTTTCTTAGAGAAATTTGATTGTACATACATACATACAATCACGCCTGTATCCCATAAAGGGGTAGGCAGAACACATGAAACTACTAAAGCTTCAGTGCCACTCTTGGCAAATAAGGGGTTGAAAGAAAATTGAAAAGGGTTGAGAAATTTGATTGTACTTGAACTAATAGTACATTACTACAGAGGCCGGGACAAAGGGGGTTGCCGGCCGAAGACATATAGACGGCCTAGCGAAGCGAGGCCGGATAGGTCTGAGGCGGGCAACCCCATTTCCCGCCGAGGTATGTATAGTGCTTTTCTCAAACATGGTATGAAATAAATAAAGTCTACTGAAAATAGTAACTTTGGATGGCTGTATCTCCTAAACGGTGCGTCGTAGCGCAAAAATAATCGTATACGCTTATAAAAAAACAAAAAGTTAAAAAAAATACAAAAAAAAACGAAAAAAATTTTTTTTGTATGAAAACGCACCCAAACTCAAATATTGTCTAGGGCCCGTACCAGTTGCAGTCGGCACGTCTATAAAGCCCCTTATAGTTTTTTTTTAATTGGCTAAATACCTGGATGTTATGTCACAATTATCTGTGTTTGGAAATTAAAAAAGAGGACTTTGCCGGCCTTGGCCTGCAAGGTTTGTATGAAATTCCATTATCTATCAATCGTCCTAGCCGCACCTGCAACGTCATACTTCGCTGCCAATTATAAGGCACATAACATCAATATTTCATACCATGTTTGAGAAAAGAATCTTCCCTTAAACTTAACGGAATTCAATAAAAACAGGGTGTATTACTATTAGACTTGTAGAAAAGAAGCTTCAAAATTAAGGAAATGGAAATGTTAGAACTGACTCTACGACACGGGCCTGCCCTAGTGTTGTGGTCACAAGAAAATAAATGTGTAATTTTTCGTTCGGCAAATAAAATATTTTCTGAAACTTTATCAACTAGCCGAATGGCATTTCTCCGACGCGAAAAGTAGTCTGGCTCTGTCACGCCAATAGGCAAGAGCGATAGAGATAGATATCTACGAGCGTTTCGTTTCGTGAGCGTTTGTGCCATTCGGCTACGCACACAGGCATATATCTACCTAATTCGCAGATTTGAAATAAGAATGAAGCTCATATGTATAGGAAGGTAAAAGTCGGTAGAGCGTGCTGGTCCTATACGCAATAATCCAGACTAGTATTATAAATGGGAAAGTGTGTGTGTGTCTGTTCGTCTTTCACGGCAAAACGGAACGATGAATTGACGTGATTTCTTAAGTGATAGTTGAAAGGATGGAGAGTGACATAGGCTACCTTTTGTCTCTTTCTAACCCCCTAAAATGGGAGGTGGAAGTTTTAGAAAATCATGAAATTTTCAAATTTACTGCGAAGCCGCGGGCAATAAGTAGTGATTCAATAAAATTTCTAGAAATATAAACATTATAGAATAGAAAAGAATAGAATAGAACAGAACAGAACAGAATAGAACTGAAGAGAACAGAACCGAACAGAATAGAATAGAGTAGAATAGAATAGAATATAAAGTTTTTTATTCGAAAGCGCACAGATAATAACCATTTTTACACTGACATAAAATAGTAATAAAGTGCCACGAAATGGCCTCACCTCAGCATATTGCTAGCGACTTCCAGCGCTGGTCTTATCATCTAAAACTTCGTCTACAGCTGCAATTAGGCCGAAAATCCCACTTTTCGCACATGTGCAATTTAATTTGCTCGCACGCAAAAGACAAACAAAAGTCAGACATCACGGGCAGGATATTACGGTCTGCGGCTAGACGGTGCAGGGGCACCCACCGTTGGCGCTTATTTTTAAAAGCCAATTTATAATTAAAACGTATTTTTAACCCCCGACGCAAAAACGACGGGGTGTTATATGTTTGTCTGTCTGTCTGTCTGTTTGTCTATCGGTCTATATGTGTCTGTCTGTGGCATCGTAGCTCCCGAAAGGATGAACCGATTTCGATTCTGTTTTTTTTTTTGTTTGAAAGCTGAGTTAGTCGGGAGTGTTCTTAGCCATGTTTTATGAAAATCGGTCCACTATGTCGCGGTCGGAGGTTTTTAAAAAATTTTAATATTGTTGTGAGTAAGGATTTCTTGTTGTAATGGCCAGTTTAGATGTCTCTCGAAATCATAGGTGTTGAACTCTTTGTAATATAATATAGCAAAATCTGTGCGCTTTGTGGAGCTGAACTATGTTTTTTTTTGTTATTTATTTAGTAAACTAGTGGCTCTGGGAGCTGTAGACCTTCGCGATATGCTTAGAGAACACAAAACTGAAAAATGTTTAGTGATTATCACAGGCAAATCACGACAGTGACAGTCTTAATCGACATAATTACACTCGTACTATATAGGACTCAACTCAAGTCCTTTCTGGTCAAAAATTTTAAAAGCTGCGGCGCTATCATGCTTGCAATTTCATCACTTATCAACGTAGATAAGATATCTGTCACTCTCACACTGACATACTTCTCAAAACGTGACGAATGATTTATCCACGTAAATAAGTGATAAAATAGCAAGCATCATAGCCTCTCGAGGCCCTTTGTAGGTGCTTCGCCTCTCGTCGTCCATTTTGGTTTTGTTATCAATTTTTGTTATGTATCGCTGCGGTCAATTATTAGAAATGAGACCCAAGAAAGGTAGATTTTTTAAGGAGACAATAAAATATTAATGCTTCCCTCCTTTAAACCTAGAGAGTGAATATGAATACTACTGAATAGGCTATCACTGAAGCGGTGAAGTCCCTTTTAGGCCCTATTCTCGCTTCCCATATGCCCCTTTAGCACAACTTGCCTTGTCGCGCGCGAGTCCATCATCAAGCGCGACTTCAAGTATGGACTCGCGCGCGGCAAGGCAAATTGTGCTAAAGGTTCTGGTGTGATTGAGGCCAGGTTCGGTTCGGTTCGGTCACTGTAATAATTATATTGGCCGTTATTGTATTTCTTGTCGCCAAAAAGCGTCTTAATTATTTCATCTTGAAACTGTAAATAATTACGGTACCTCCTTCCAGCTCGCCTACCAACAATAGAATTAAACAGACGAACTCCAATCTCAAAACAAAAGTTATCTTAATAAAGTTCAATCAAACAATTGCAATACAAACACTGTTCCGTTTAAAATTTAAATTCGAATTCGGGTGCCCGACGCCTGCCTATCTGTTCGCAAAACGTTGTGTACTGAGCTGGGTTGCTCAATTTGACCCGTGTAATAATTGGCCTCGAGATATACAATAGCATTGAGAATAACTTTTTAACAAAAAATAAAACCGCCTTCAAAAATAAGCGCGTTACAAAACACGGAGAAACTAAAAAGCCAAAAATAACAAACCTTTGAATTCAGATTTCTTATCAGATTGCAATAATCTAAACATCCAAATTATAAACAAATCAATTATTTTTGAAGTCGGTACCAGACCTGTTTGCCCCTCCCAACCATACGCAGGCTGGCTCTCTCGGGGTTATACCCGTTCGATCAAAAAAAAAATTTTCAAAATCGATCCAGGATTCTCGGAGATATCGAGTAACATACATACAAAAAAAAAAATAAAAAAAAAATAAAAAAAAACATTCAGTCGAATTGAGAACCTCCTCCTTTTTTGAAGTCGGTTAAAAATATATAAAATTGAGTAGGCAAAGTACAGCCTTCGAGATATAGTATACAATAGCATTAAGAAAAATATATAGAATTGAGTTGGTAAAGTACAGTCAACAACACAGCTGTAAATACAGACAAAGCGCCAAAGATATGTATACACACCTTAATGTACACTGTACAGGCAATAAAGTTCTCTGATACATATTTTTGTTGTTGACTGTATGTAGGGCGATGAGTGGCTATGAATTGAAACATAGCCATTGTTTTTAACCCCCGATGCAAAAAACGACGGGTTGTTATAAGTTTGACGTGTCTGTCTGTGTGTATGTCTGTCTGTTTGTCTGTCTGTCTGTGTGTGTGTCTGTCTGTAGCATCGTAGCTCTCGAACGGATGTACCGATTTAGATTTAGTTTTTTTTATTGAAAGCTGAGTTACGCCGTGGCTTGCGTGGGCGACGGTCGCGCGACGGTCGCGCGACGGCGATGCGACGCATACGAAATCAAACCTTATCGATATGGAAGTATGAGACGCGACGGCGACGGTCGCGCGACCGTCGCCCACGCAAGACACGGCGTTAGTCGGGAGTGTTCTTAGCCATGTTTCATGAAAATCGGTCCACTACGTCGCGGTCAGGGGTTTTTTCAAACTTTTAATTTTGTGGTTAGGTTAGATATTACATATTTTTTAAATTAAAGAAAAAATGGAAAAATTCACACCTCCGGCATGACTCCTTGCGCGCCACGAAAGCCTGCTGGATGTGTGCGAATTTATCCATGCCTTACCTCAATACTGAAACGCCTTATGGTGGCGTATAGCAACATTTACCAGTAAGAACCCGCCGGAGGGGTGAATTTTTCTTTTAATTAAAAAAAAAATAGCCATTTTTTTCAACCCACACGATCTGATAATTGTGTATTCATAATTATGTGTGTTGTACGAGTAAAAGCATAGTAAAAGGTTTTATGGTAGTTATATTACATGCCCATTAAATTTCTTTACATAATTATGTGCTTAAAGCTTCTTTCTTCCGCCACCCATCACGATTTGCCGCTTGCTCCGGCCAGTCGCGGCAAAATGCGTCGAGGTCATCCCGCCATCTTTTCTTTGGCCTACCTCTGCCCCGGCTAATCGGGGTAAAGTTCTTTATAAAATATGTACCTTTACGACACAATACATGTCCGAAAAGTAGGAATATGGGGGTGGATATGCCCGTGTCCATCAATAGAATTTTCAAACATTATTTTTTACCTAGAGATAATGTTTGACAAGATCTTATGCTTTGGGTAACTGTATCTACCAGCCGAGACCATAAACACCAAGATATAATAGACCCCACAAAATATCAATGTAACTTACTACTCTAAAGATAATTATCATTCTTATCAGCGTTAAGTGGTCAGTGTAGGTAAGTGTACAGTAAACCAATTTGAATTCTAGGCCACTGTAGAACCTTTTCACAGTCAACGTCAAAAGCGACTTCTATGGCCAATAATGCACGGTGTCAATAAGACAGGGTTCTAGTAGCCTATGATTCTAATAGGTTGACCGTACGTGCAGCTATGGCGTCGGCTATCCTGAAATCGGTAAGTATACGTATGAATTGAAATTGTATATACTAGAGTTGTGCCTGCTCGTTCACTGAAAAGATCGCAAATTACAAATCATTTATTCAGCAAATAGGCCACAGGGCCACTTTTACACGTCAATATACTCGTACAGTCAAGTGTAAAAATATGGGTGCGTACAACTTATCAAAAATATGTCCCATAGCACTTTATGTCGGCGGAATAAGGTCTCGGACTGTACAAGTTGAACTGCAATTACAAAATTGATAATACTAATTCTAAGGTTCTAACTAAAGTATTACGCTACTACAATGATTAGAGATGTATAAGGTCTCTAAACGTCGATATTCAACTAAAAACTACACATAATAATATAGAAATAAAGAAGTCTAAAATTACTTTAGAGATGCAAATGACTCTAAATGTCTAATTATCCTTAGAAATGTAAGGGTCTCCAACAGTTAAAATCGTATGGGTAATCAAAATATTAACTAAAAGAAAAGAAACAAACGAGAACTAAACAAGGTGTCCTAATGTATAATAAATCAGAATGAATGTTACTTATTAGGTATAATAACTCTGTAAGCTTAAACAGACCGGTCTTCACAGACAGCACCCGTTCACGAGTATGACGCGTATCTCAGCCGTCGCCTCCCTCAACCTTCATTCGGGAACTGAAAATATCGTTCCCAACTAGTACGATCTCCGAAGTGTACTAGTTCGTTCTTTTAGGACATATAGTACAGTACTACACCGAGAGAGCGAGAGACAAATTGTGCATATGACGTACAGTAACGCTCGCTCGTACTAGCCGAGAGCTGATCGGCCGTTTTCGAGCGCTCTCGTTCCGAATCAGTCGGTTATATTTCGGTTGCGGTCGGATCACACGGATCGCTTTGCTGTCATTGTCACTTCTCGGCTCTCTTCGCTCCTTTCGCTCCTATTCTGTTGCGCGTGTGTGAGTGTACTAAATGTATTAAAGAGCAGAATCATTTAGGAGTAATTCTAGTACAGTGCAGGGAATCGTGTCTTTTGTACTATTAGTACATATCCTACACAAGCCAAGTATATACCTATGAATGCTTAGACTGGTCGTACAAAGTGTAGTAACTTAGTGAATCGCAGGCTTGCACCGATCGCAAATAATTAATAACAGCTCTTGTTCATTGGACGCTTCGCTAATCGGATCAGTGTGCGTAGCCGAATGAACAAACGCTCACGATAATATTTTTTTGTAGCTATCTATCTCTATCGCTCTTGCGTATTGGTGCGACAGAGACAGACTGCATTTCTCCGGCGTTTGGCGTTGCAGAAATGCCATTCGGCTGCGGAGAGCCGCTTCGCGAGTTGAGCGCTTTTTTTTGTTTTCGACCGGCGATTGTTTTAAGCTGCCAGTGATTTTAGGATCGTCTTTAGCTAATCTGGTTTAAACTGTTTATGAGATGCATCGAGACTTTTGGCATTACGTGTTAAACGATACAAGCTATCTGGTTCAGTTTTTTAAAATTAAATGGCTTCAGTCCATTGGGACTATTTCGCCAGTGTCAAGGTGATATGAGCTAATTATTAATATTGTTTGTACGGTAAGTACGACAGTGTACGGTGAGTTACCAGTACCACTTGTAAATTGATAGCTAGATTTTACAAGAGCACGTAGACTACCGGCCGTTGACGATAAAAAAGAGGCTTAACGCGTTTCGAGATTGATTCTTCATTAGCTTCTCACTACAACATTAGTTTACTGCATAATAAGCTATCGATAATAAACTTTAAACAATATGTATGTAATATTAATGAGTAAAAGAAAAATAAATTATTCACAACACGAAACCGCTAAGATGGCGTTCGCACTGGAAGTCGAATAAACTATCTAAATATCTGTAGGTAATTTGTAAACTCAAGCAAAGTGCCGCGTTAACTGATGTAAATTCAATCATTTATGCAAATGAGAAATTAATAAATATTTGGGGGACATCACATAGACCTACCTAGCTCCAAACTAAACGAAGCTTGTATTGGATACTAGACGACGCGACGATATACATTCTGATCAAAGAGGATCGAGTTTCTAGAGAGTTATTGCTAAAGAAAAATGTGTGGTCACAGTGCATAGACTGCCATCTCTCGACACAGGCTTAACACTTTTGAAACTCAGCTTTGACAGTTTGGCCCATATTCTTAGCTTGATATGTGTTAAAATGTCAAATATCATTATTACGGCCATCTAGCCGAGAGTCCCCCAAAGGTGTATCGCCATCTAGCCCACCGTACCTTTTTCTCTATGGTTCCGAGGTACGTTTTTTTCTTAAACTTTATCTGTCTATACGGAGTTACATTTGTCTTTGATTCTGATATAGGATAAATACAATATACCTAGGTATATACATAGAAAACATCCATGACTCAGAATCAAATATCTTTGCTCATCATATAATAGGACTCGAACCTGGGAACATCGGGTTAGCGGGCAGGATCAATGCCAACTAGGCCAGATATAGGTCGTCAGTATGATTTTACTATTGGTTTTATATTAGGAAATGGGCTTGGGTAGCTCCTAAAGTTTTACGAATTCCTAAGGAAGATAATTGTTCGTGGCCTAAGTAATAAGTATTAATAATATAGATAGTGGTTCCAATATAAACTTGGCAACATTTCACTTCTTTTTTTAGCAGTCGTGTAAAAGTAGGTTATTTAGTTTTACATTGTGTATCTCCTTCCCAAAATAAATAGCATCAGACGTAGATGTGAAGCACTCCGCGTGTTTACTTCAACTCGTAACTTGAGCGTAACGCTCACTAACTCACGAATAGGCTCAAGACTTGAGTACTCAATACGTGTCATAGCCATAGATAGCTTTCTTCTTCAGTCGTTCCCTCAATGCTGAGGATCATGACATCGTGTCATTCTATTGAAGACTAAATCCCTCCATAGGCATCTGTTCCTCGCTAAGCGCATGACTTCGTGCAGTTATGCTGCTTTATGATTGCTTTGAAATACATATATTTCAATAATCATTTGTAATGTGGTTTTTCAGTTTCCATTAAAGCTGGGTACTTATACTTCAACTACGAAACGGCCTTTTAATCTGTAAATATCTGTTAATTCTTTTTCCACTTGAATCTACTTTGTCTACCACAAGTACAACTTGATCTTATTGATATTAAATCGTAGCGTAGGTAGTAATGTAGAAATTGCAGAATGTTCGCAGAACATTCCCGCAATATGCAATTTATTATTAAACAAGAGAATATACTTGAAATAATGTTTAAATGGGCATAATATAAAACTATATGTTAATATAGGTATAATATTGTCTATTACAGTTAGCTATTTTGTTGATAAGTGATAAGTTACCTAAATTCTCACTATAAGTTGCTTAAATTCTCATTATACTTCAGGGAACATTTCGACTTTCAGACTTCACAGTTTAGGTCCTGACTTTTTTAAATTAGGCACCGAACTATTATTTCATGATGCCTGTTTTTGGTCATGCCAATATATTATGTATATACAAAAAAAACAAACGAAATAAAAACAAAAAGATCGCTGTCAGGATCGATCCTGAGAACATCGGCATACGAAGCCAGCGCACTACCACGGGACTACGTCTTGACTCGCTGAGTTCGACGAAATTATGGTATAAACTACGAAGTTACTAAGTATTCTGATAAATTCTCGTTCTCGAGAACATTCTCAGAAGTTACCGAAAATTCTCATGAGGAATGTTCTGCAACTTTGGAAACTTCTCGACCGTGCATTGCTAAGCGTAGGCAACATTTTTTTTTTATACCACGTCGGTGGCAAACAGGTATACGGCCCGCCTGATGGAAAGCGGTCACCGTAACCTATGGACGCCCGCAACTCAAGGGGTGTCACGTGCGCGTTGCCGACCCATTAGAAACTTGTACACTCCTTTTTTGAAGAACCCCATACTGTAGTTCATTCGACTCAAATTGTAATCATACGTACAAATTGTTCACTAAATGTTTGTACGGAAATTGCACGCTTGCTTGTTGGCTTGTAGGTAATTATTTAAATATCTCGGGCTGCTATGACATCAAGGCTGCCGAAGATAGAACGAAAGTGGCGTAGTGGAGGCATCAATATTTATCGACTCTTCGATTCGCCACGAACCACGACCTTCAGTATAGAATGTAGACGTCTGGAGCATCATCAATACTTTATCATTTAAGTTGGTTCCGGTCCTCTATCGCAGACTCTATTGCTATTCCCTTGACACGTAATACCCCCGTAAGTTTACGTGAAGGCTCGTTAGTAAGATACAACTGTACGGAGCTTTTAATTTAGTTAAACGCCAACTTGTTCCGCCATCTTTGTAGCGAATCCTGTCGCACTTTGACGCGCTTTTACTCAGCTTTGTTCTTTGTTTAATAGGGCAGGTAAAGTTTGCAGTGTTTGCAGGTATAGGTTTTTTGTTATAATAAGTTTTTTGTTCCTTGGTGTCTTAACACTAAATCTCTTAGGGTCCCCCCACATCTAGCGTCTCGCGAGCGTCGCGTCGGGCCAACTGTATGGGCAAAGCCTGACGCTGCGTCGACGTCGCGTCGACGCGGCGTCTTTTTCCATACAGTTGGCCCGACGCGACGCTCGCGAGACGCTAGATGTGGGGGGACCCTTAGTTGTGTGTTTATTTGGTGCATGTGATAGTCTTGAAAGTGTAAGTACCCATAGTATATAAGGTGTTAACAAATTAGTCACGGATATTTTTACGGCTGATAGTTCCTGGAGTATATTTATGTATGAAACATCATAGGATTCATAGGTTATGTTTTTTTTTTTTGGAGAAAACTAGGAAACAGATTTGCTACGTTAAAACACCCTGTTAGTGAAATAATTTGATGAAAACTCGTTGAACAGGTTTTAGTACTTTTAGTATCACTTAACTGTAACTGGCCAGTTTTCCTGCTGAACCATAATGACATTTAATACATACAATTATTGACATGAGTGGCATGACAGCTAGTGATAAACGTCTTGTCAGGTTAAATGTACATGGTGATTATTTTTAGATGAAAATTACAATAGTTTTTTTGTTCGGTAAATGAAAACAAAAAATCATATGAAAAGTTTTTTTTAATTTCTAGTGGAAGTTAATTGTTTTAATGTTAATTAACGTACCTTAAAATATCCGTGACTAATTTTTTTACACCTTATACAACCTGTTTTTATTGAATTCCGTTAACTTTGAGGGAAGATTCTTTAGATCGAATTAAATTTGATCCATTTCCCGGTTTCCGATTGAGCTAAAATTTTGCACATGTATGTAAATCACGCGACAATGCAATATTATGGTATCATATAGCTGATCTGATGATCGAGCAGAAAGGTAGTAGTAGTAGTAGCTCTTTATTGTACAAAAACACATTAAAAATAACATACATTGAATACATACATTGAGATGTGAAGTACAAAGGCGAACTTATCCCTCAAGGTGGTCATAGGAAGAACTCTGTTATGAAACGTCGTGTCCCCATCGAGTAAGAGGTTTTTAGAAACGTCTCGGAGAGCAGTAGGTGACTATTGAAAGAAAGGTACAGTCGGCTATAAAAGTTTGTGCCAAAAATTTTGCAGAAAAGTTATTATGGATGTTTTCTAAGAACAATTTTATTTTAAGGTTTATTTATCTTATACAGAATTATTAAACCACCATTCGCATTTAAACCACCTCGAGTCGCGTAAATAAGAGAAAAATGATTAACCGCATGACTGATTCATAAATAGCTAATGAAGTTTACAATCAAGCTAATATTGGGTTAGCGTTCGTTAGCTGCAGCTGAGATGCATTCGGGAGGACTCGGGAAGACTCGGGAATGTTCGGGAAACTCGTTAATGAAAATCTTTGCAAGGTTTAAAGTTGTAAAGCTGAGTTTACACCAGCAAGTTATTGCTGTACAAATTTTGAGACGCAACTATGGGTAAGAGTGTGTGGCAAATATCTGCATCTCTTTCTTGCATATACCTCTGTTTCGAAACTTACAGGTGGAAACTCAGCTTTAGTTATGGAGACTGTAATTTCGTACATTATTGCTTATTGCTTAATGAGTAGGTACGGAAAAGTATTACAGACACAAAAAATATTTACACTGTATTAGTATTAGGAAACTAAATGCTGTTTCGCTTTCCTTTTGAGATTCTTTAAAATAACTACGCAAAAGGAAAAGGGAAGAAAAAGATAATAAAGAAGCATTTATTCTCGTTCAGATGGCGCCACTACTCCTTTGGTTGATTCCCAGTGAGGTGCCGGTACCTAAAATAACCATTTCAACACACATTTATCAAGTAAAGGATAAACTGTTCAAACGTTTCAATCCTGTGTCGAGAGTTGGCAGTCTTCTTATATGCACTTGACAATGAGGAGGCACACTGACATTTTATCCCGCCAGGTGGCGCCTGTGCAAGTGCCTAGGCATGTCACTGTCATTCATATGTGAGAGAGAAAAAAAAATCTTCTCGCTCTCACGTATGAAATTCTTTATCTGTGCGATGGACTAATAAGGTGGCGCCATCTGTCATAACCTTTGAGTGTGCCTCCTCATTGACAATATACATTTTACTCACTTGCTATCTCTCTTGTATAATTATATCACCGACATGACGCTGGCAATCTCAATGAAGCCATAGAAAAAAAAAATACTTTAAGAAGCATTCGCTATGTACTCGATTCTCTTTAGAGTTACTCAATAGTCAATAGCGTAATAATGAAAGTTCATCCTGAAATGATACGCGATAATATCGAAGGGGATAAATTAAGGATTTGAATGCCAGCGTTAAGCTTGCACGCCATTTATCGAATGAACCATAAAATTTTCGCCCTATCATCGAATATTCCTAATTCTAGCATTGGTTTGGTGCAAAATGTAGCGTATGGCGATTATTATTTTTCACACAAGGAGGAAAACAGAACTAACTAATTTGTTCCGTCTATTGTCCTTTGAGTTGTCAGCAACCCGACCCGACCGAACTTATAACTTCCTTTTAATTTTGCTGTGTACTAAACACAGCAAAAAGGAGTGTAACAAGTTTCTAATGGGTTGGCAACGCGCATGTGACACTCCTTGCGTTGCAGTCGTTCAAACGTTACGATGATCGCTTTCCATCAGGCGGACCATATGCTTGTTTGCCAGCGACGTAGTGGTGGATTTCCTTTCCTAAAGGTTCGTTGTTTTCAGAGCAAGAAGTTCCTTTTGTTTAGCCTGCTTTAGTTTCCCGCTGCTGGGCAAAGGCCTCATTATGTATTTGTCCACTCAACCCAGAAAGTGCAATCTCACGAATCTAAAAAAATCCAAAATTCCATGAGAAATTCTGATATCGTCTTCACTTCCAATTACTCTGTATATTTTTTTCCAACGATCGATTTATATTAGCATATCACTGCTGATATCACACAAAATTTCCAACTTAACCAAGTCACCATTTTTCGACGATTGGAAGTCCTCAATAACGTCCTTCGACCTCCATAAACCTTCTGCCTTGCAAAGCTAAAATGTGAAACATTTCCGGCCCAATACAATCTTCAAAATTTCAAGAAAAGATCTCTTTGGTTTCAGCAACAAAACTAACAACTCCTCTAGAATTTTGGATTCATATGATACCGTAATCGCTTAGCACTAGGCGACAGCACAGAAAAGATTTATTCTATATATGATATGTATTTCTTTTTTTTTTTGTCAACTTCATCATGAAGCGCTTCAATATCTTTTAAAATCTTAGAGTTCAATAAAACTCCATCAGCCTAACCCTTCGACCGCTTTTGACGGCTCACATCGCCATAATTCACCATTCCGAACGATTAACCGGACTCAAATGTAGTGAGGGGGTTAATGAAGTGTCCTGCGATAGCCGGTGACGTGGTGACAGACTACGAAAACGACAATAGGTTACATTTCACTGTATGGATGATGAGGTCTTTCGTTTTAGTCAAAATCTTTATTGAAGGTGACATTTGGTAGACAGAACCAGGCCCCGTAGCCGAATGGCATTTCTCCGACGCGAAACGAAAACGAAACGCCGCGAAAGCTAGTCTGGCTCTGTCGTGCCAATACGCAAAAGCTATAGAGATAGATATCTACTAGCGTTTCGTTTCGTGAGCGCTTGTGCCGTTCGGCTATGCACCCTGAGCTGCAGAACAAAAAAGATACTGCAGAACAATAAATACTCCGAATCTCGCATTTCGACTATTGTTCTTGGACTTATGTCTTCGACAAATTGCTTTGTGGAAACGCTCAAATATCATATTCCTTATTACACCAAAGCAGTTTTTTAAAGAGTTTAATTAGAAATTAAATCTTATTTGATAGCTCACCAAACGAAGGAAAATCAATGGAAATAATTGTGTACTCAGTTGTAGGTGATTTACACAATTTAGAGAAAGGTACCCAAGTATGGGTGTAGCAGCGCCAAGCAGATATTCTGTTTTTTGTTTTCGTTTAGTGGTTTACTTTACTTCAATTCGTATGAGTTTTTGTCCTAGAGCACACGTTACTACGTAGGTAGCAAAACTGACTCGGAAAATGTGTATCATTTTTGGATCTCCTAAGTATTATAAAACCATATTACGCGCTGTACATTTTCTCCATACAATGAAATAAATGTTCTGTAATGTTTATGCTAACGATTTCCTAACCTATTTAAAAACCGATGGTAACTACTTATATGAAACAAAAGATATCTAATAGTGTAGTTACAAAGTTAAATGTTTTTGGTAAAACTAAGTTTTCAGACATTTGACGCCCTATTTTATCACTATCCTGATACTTTTTCTCGTCTGCAATCTTCAATTAATTAATTACACTGACACTACGTCGTCTGTGGACTGAAAATTAATGCATTTAACTGAACCACTTCACTTAGACCTTTCATTCCTTTCTCAACCCCATTATAGATTCAACTCAAGCATGAAACGAATCAAAATATATCAATTTTTGTTGGTGCTTACTACTCCTTTCTTTCAGAATTCGCTCGAAAACAGAATTAAATAAGCTTATGTTTTGGAAGTCGCAGTTTAAATAAGTTGGACGTCAGTACTTTTGAGTGTTGCTGAAGTTTTTATGAGATAGTAAAATAGTTCAGTCATGATATGATTATGGTTATGGCTGCTAAACAGGCAAACTGCATTTTAACTGTAGTTTTACTGACTTCAAGGACTTAAAGAGGATCTTGATCACCGACAACAAATTATGCACCTGCCTGTGTCCAAAGACGCCTCTGCCGGCCTAGCCGAAATTATATTGTTGAAGCTAGACGCCGTTCAAAACGCAGTCTAGCTCTGTTGCGCTAATACGGAAGTACGATAAAGATAGCAATACCATTACATTGTTTTATTCACGATGAAGTGCGAATTTGCCAAGTCTAAGTAATTTATTGGCAGTGCGAAATTGACTGAAATCTAGAAAGAGTGACGAACCTACTGATGATCAGAGTTACATAAAGAGTAAGAGGCCTTATCTCAGCAGTAGGACATAATGGACTCTGAACATAGATGAAATAAGAAGATCATTATTATGATCCCATACATGAAAATGCGAACGCCTAAGAACGCGCATACACTACATCACACGTAGATCGCGCCACAAAAAGTGCCTTGTTGCCATCGATTACTCGTAGATTGGCGTTAAGTGTCACTTTCTAGCCATAAATCTATGTCAAAAGTGACACTTAACGCCATCTACAAGTATAATCGTAAGCTACAAGACATTTTTTGTAGCGCCATCTATGTGTGGTGTAGACGTAGTATATGCGCGTTCTTAGGCGGTCGCATTTTATTGTACGGGATGGTATGATCTTCTTATATTTAATCTATGCTCTGAATAAGAACAATAATAGTCATTTCTTTTTCGTTATTTACTTCACATACAATTAAAATTCAAGTTTTCCTCCAGCTTTCGTCCCAATTTCTCTATAAGCAGTTTCTTCTTTTCCCATTTCTTTTCCGTCTCATTCTTATATTTCTTCATCAGCTTTATTCCCGTTTTCTTATTTTGGCAATACAACTCCCTTGCGTTCCTAAGTATCCAGTCATGGTAGTAAGAAACGTCGGTGTAGACGATAGTTTCGTTTGCGATCTGTCTTTTCTTGAAGGATACTATTCCGATTTGGATGGAGCCTTGGATAATGAGGGCGCTTCCTGAGTCTCCTCTGTGAACAAAAATTATATTTTTATCGGTTGGTGTGCTCTAATGAGTGTTTGCCTCCAAGACAAGACGACGCCAAATCGCGCCAAAATCATGGAAAAATTCGAAGCTTGTGGTAGGAATTGTGGACCGATTTATCATAATTTCATTGTTTTCTTCAGTGGTGGAATTCAATTTATAAATAAACATATCTTGATATTTCTATACAATTGAACAAAATTGAAAAGTAATAAATAGAAGAGCCACGGTAAGGAATATCATTACTGTAAGAATTATCACCGCTGGTGACCGAAGAGCTAGAGTGACTTCCTCGCATCAGCATGGAGATCCAGCGAAAATCCCTATTACGTATAATTGTTTAACGTATTTTAGATTTAACCTCCTGGGTCCTGGCGCCCTAGTACGTAAGTTTTGAACTTTTACAGGAATAAAAGAAAGTTCTAAATTCAAAAGCCCGAAAAATTACCAGGGATCTAGGAGGTAGGTAGGAGGAGGTTAAGTTTTAGGCAAAAGAAAAAACGATCAAACCCACTGGTGGCGAAGCCGGGAATCGAACCCGGGTCTCCAGCTAACGCGGTTGACGTGATAAACCGCTTCACCACCCCGACCGCCTTAGGCCTTCTAGGCTTAGTATTAGTCTATTGAGTATATAATTTTAACTTGCTTTTCAGGATATCCTTTGATGTCGCTCGCACAAATAGTACCAACGGGTATAAATCTCACGATTTCGAAGCATTGGCTTCTGCTGTAGACCCTCTGTTTTGCGTGTTTCAACACTTCACTCTTTGTGCCAACGGACTGAGAACAAGACTCAATATTAGTTCAGTAATTCTTAATTTATTTACATTTAAAATAACAAATAGTTAAGTATAAATAATAATAGTAAAACTGGGGATCCGACAGATAACATCGGCGATGGCGGAATAACCTGGATTAATTTTTGAGCGGTTGGCCAAACATATCATTAAACAGAAATGAATGGAAAAGTGTAGGGAGGCCTTTGCCCAGCAATGGGACACAGAAGGTTCTGAATATAATAAAAATAACATAATATACAAATATTAAAAAGCAAATATGGACCTCCACCGCCACCCTACATCACACCCTGTCCCGAAAGTCCCCAAGTGCAGCATTTTCTGTTGTTTTTACTATGTGTAACGGGTAATATCAAATAATATAAATATTTTTACACTATTAACTAATGTTCCTTATGTGCCCCCTGAACACGTGTGCCTCGTATGATCAGTGGACGCTCTATTTATTAATTTTATAGGACATTCTTTCACAGATTGACTGAGTCCTACGGTAAGCTCAAGAAGGCTTGTGTTGCAGGTACTGCATACAAGCCGATTCCCACCAGCTTGCCTAAAATTGATTAGGCACTAGTAAAGTACCTAACGTACCTTTAAGTTTCTTTTTGCTCAGTGGTGCCTAGCAAAAATTTTCACCAGCCGCCACTGATACACAGAAAATATCCATGACTCAGGAACAAATATTTGCGCTCATTACACAAATAAATGCCCGTACCGGGATTCCAACCCGCGCGGGACCGCGGCTTAGCAGACAGGGTCACTACGCGCTGGGCCAGACCGCTCGTCAAAATAAATCGTCTATTTGATAACGTATATTGTGAAACGTGGAATATATATTTCGATTAGTATTGAGATAACCCGCTAGAAAAAGTTGATCTCTTGTACCTTAGTATTGCTCTCTTGTACGGATTAAAATTATTTATAATCTATGACAAACTTACATCAATCCATCCCCACCCCGCGATCTCAGCAGTAAAGTACTTTGGTGGACTCTTCATTATGATGATTCTCTTCACCCTTTTACCAAACTGCAAGTTTTTACCCAACCTCATCAGAGCAATATCTTGGGCCTTCGTTTGAGGATCATACTTGTCATGAACCTTAAAACTGACGACATTTCTTTCGATACCTTGATGTTTTCGTTCAGAGCCAACGTAAGCTGTTATATAAAATTTATCCGTGCATTTGATAAGACAGTGTGCAGCAGTCAAAAGTATTGCTTGGTTTAGTATGGAAGCCCCACATGTCGAGACCCTGTAGTCACAATTGATGACAACAAAAACAGAATGGGGAAAATCTACTATCCTTGAGAACTCTCCTCCAACTATTTTACCCGTTAATTTAGATTTAGTAAAATTTAACAAACTTATGAGAAGTAGAATGGTTATTTTAGCCATTTTAATGTCAAATAAGTAAAACTAAAGCTTAATTGAGTCTCATTAAGATAAGGTTGCCATTAAAGCGACATGAATTGGTTTCAATCAACTTAATGTGTAGATTAGGTAAACTATGAAGCTAAATGATGTGTGAATGTTAGTGTAAGGGGTAAAGAGAAGCGATGAGAAACTGTCAGGTGCAAATGTTTACAAATGGGCTATGGGAATGCTTAATGAATTGAACCCTATAAAACGATGACAAATATAGCTTAGCACCATTGATGTACAGTCAACCAATTGGAACCCTAGGCCCCTGTAGAACTTTGTCAAAGTAATGTTATAAATCAGAATGTAAGAAATCTCTTACTGCTTGTCATTTTGACATGGTTGTAGAGTGACCTAGGGTTCCAATTGGTTGACTATAAATGTCTTGTTTGATTTTTTTTCGTAGGGACAGTAAACAACAAAGATTGACCCACACTAAACTCGTTGTATGTACAGTCGGCATCAAACGTAGCGGATCAAACAACGCTTCAGAAGTAACTACCAATCTGTAACCGCTGAATAAAAAGAAATGTGTGTGTACACATAGGGAAAATGATTAAACTTATCAAGAAATATTAATTTCTGACCGTAAAGTGCACAGATTTATCTATATTCATAAGAGTTATGCAGGAAGTTTATATTTACCTGCTCATATAACCCGGAAACCTTCAAATCACACCACAACACACATCTTCTGGGCGAGCTCACTCCATCGTAGGCCACCTCTTTGCCTTGGGCTAGTCTGTGGCCAAGAGTAAGCCCATTTATAATTTAAATAAAAGGATGGTATACTTTTGGTGCGTTGTTTCATCTTCTACTATGCTGCTGACTGTGAGAGGGTGTTAGACAACTTTGCTTCTGACTGTAGGTACAATGACCTGCAAAACAGCATTTCGAATTTATCAATGAATGCATTCGTCACTTCTCCATGCACTTTTGCAGCTCACTGTACAGTCAACCAATTGGAACCCTAGGCCACTCTACAACCATGTCAAAATGACAAGCAGTAAGAGATTTCTTACAATCTGATTTATAACGTCACTATGACATAGTTCTACAGTGGACTGTACATGCTCCCTGTCGAAGTAGGCACTTACGACCTTCCTACCCAAGCACGTCCACGTCAGACTAATTCAAAAGTTTGTTCATTAGAAATTTCCCCGAGAATCCTCTTGCCTTCTTTTAATTTCGTTTTTACTTAATTTCGAAGGAAAGTTAGTGTCTCACAATGAGTTTTTACAAACAGCGCGATAAATAAAGTTGGGATCGGATGGGAAATTTGATTTGTGTTTGGGATTACTTTTTAGCTTGAAAAGTTTATTTTTCTAACAAATCTGAAGATCGTGCAACAAGTAAAAATCTAGGTACTAGTACCCCAACGGACCTATACACAATAAAACTATTTAGTTCAAACACATGCGTTCAAATTTAAAAATTCTCCATTCTCATTTATAGGTCCACGTGTTTCTTGTAACACCTTAAACTGATCAAAATTTGTTCAGTAAGTTTTATCAATATGATCCTGTAAGTTTTTTTTTTGGAATAAGGTAAAGCGTTTTGTGAAACTTTCATAATCCAAACCTTTCATTTTTTTTGGAAAGTTTCCGCTTGACTTAGTTCTTATATTTGAATTTTTGCTACGGTCTATAAAATTTTGTATTCAAACAAATAAATAAATTATATTTATAGTTATATTTCTAAAATCCATGTCACGCCATTTTAAATTCGATCTTCGGTCCCGTTCGGCCCGACTCGGCGACCGAACAACTTTTATTGGCCGCTGAAAATGTTTGCTTCTGCGATTGAAACTTGTTCGGAACCTGTGCCACAGGTTTTTGACGTTGTATTTAACACGTTACTCGATAGTCCCACCCTTACCTTTCGAATCCCGGTAAGGGCATTTATTTGTGTGATGAGCACAGATATTTGTTCCTGAGTCATGGTATTTTCTATGTATATAAGTATTTGTATATTATATATATTTTTGTCTGAGTACCCACAACACAAGCCTTCTTGAGCTTACCGTGAGACTCGGTCAATCTGTGTAAGAATGTCCTGTAATATTTATTTATTTTATTATTTATTTAAGCACCTTGTTCCAGATCTGTCCCAGGCAATTTAAACTGTAACTAATAGATTGAAAATTATTAACTCAGTACTAAATTTTTGACAACGGCGTTCCAGGGCTTAAACATCACAGTAAATGACATTCACGAAGAGGAATGATCTTCTTAGGTGTTTCCATTGATGACTTGGGGTTCTTCAAGAAACAGGTATTTAGGGTTCTCAAAGGTCGGAAACGCATAAATGGCTCCATTTTCTCCACTCTCTCTCTCACTACTCTTGATGTTGCTTATGTCCATGGCCAGCGATGACCAGGCAGCTGACCAGTCAGCTGATCAGGCGGCTTGTCTGCTCGTTTGCTGCCTATATCATAAAGTGAACAGCAGCCCTAAACGGTTCCTTAGTAGAATATAAAAATACATACATTTTCCTTGAGTTTCACGATCACGAAGTAAAAGCAAAACGTCCGAATCTCATGGTATAGCTTCAACCAACATGACGGAACGTGTTTGAGAAACGCACAAAAAGCTTTTTTTTTATGGGATAGGAGGGAAACGAGCAGACAGGTCGCCTGATGGTAAGCGATCACCGCCGCCCATGGACACCCGAAACACCAAAGGTGTTGGAGGTGCGTTGCCGGCCTTTAAAATGAGTGTACGCTCTTTTCTTGAAGATTTGAAGGTCGTATCGGTCCAGAAATACCGCAAATTAATTTAAATTTTATTTAAAATAGCCATAAATGTAAATGGAAATCCTAAACTTAATTTTATATTATAAATATGTACATACTTACAGAAGATTACGACGAAAAAGAGAATAAAATTAAGTATTCTCCAGGATAAGGCAGATACACAGGTAATATAAGGTAATAAAAAATATCCCCAGGAAAAAACAATCAGTACTTATATGTAAAAACATCGATACAGAGTTAATAAAAATAATGATCTCATAAAGATTCCGTTAGGGTTCTTTTCTTAATCTAAAGCATTTCCCACAAAACAGTACTTTGGAAAGTTACCTGCTCAAAGTATCCAATAAACCTTGCTTTTAGCATTAAAAAGGAACTCATTTCCCGCGAAGCATTCCCTTAATGGCCCGCCGTTTAAAAAAAAACATAAAAACAAAAATGGCCGAAACTCATAAGAGCAATGCACGAAAATGTTTACGCGTCATCGCGGCAGCGTCTAAGGTAAAACTTTTATTTATGCGAAAACTTGTTTCATTTTTCTTTCCCGGGCATTTCAGAGAATAAAGCCTCTGGTACGCCGCTCAAGAACATAAATAACGCCACATTAAAGATGTATGAAGAAGACGAGCTCACTTCTAGATTTATTTACAAGATGCAGCGTTTAGTTTTGTTCTAAAAAACGCCCAAAGCCGTGTCGCATCGTTTCGCAAATCGGCATATTTGAAATTCGAATGTCGTTTAACCGTCGAAAAAAGTTTAAAAATTCAAAATTCAAATGTCACAATTTCTTACTCATTACGTTTACTAGACTGGGACCTCCAACCTAAATATCGATAAGTAAAAGAACACAATTTTTCCTATTACTTTCACAGCTACAAATCCAATATTTCCACAGCGCGTAGTTAATTTACGTCCCAGATTTGAAAATTTAAAGTTTTTTTATCGTTCCAAAGACTCAACTATTTCAATTAAGAATCCCGTAACGTTCCATTTTCGAACTTTGTTTGAAATTGCAGTTCGTTGGAGAAGTCGAGTTCCGAAGTCATTCCTCGGCCAGTAATAAGGTTGGACACGTCCGACCTTAGACGGCCCTTAACAAAGTAATCGGTCGATCGGCAAAAATACTATGTTGCAATTTGATGGTGCAATTTCCTTGGAATTGTGAAAGACAAGCTTTTGTTCAATTTATTCCAGTTTCGGCTACATTGAAGAGGTTTTTTAAGGGCGGGTGTGTTACATTTAGTTTGCATAAAATGTAGGTATAATTTGATTGGTGAAGGTAATACAAAATTATTTAACTTTTTTTTTTTAAACATGATATGTGACGTTATCTGGGTAAAGGGTCGATGGCACTCACGTCCCGCGGCGTCGTGTTTGTACGCGAACATCGCTCATTAATTCCGTTAAGCATCATCGACAATAAGTTCCCTTTACCCAGATAATGTCACATAAAAGGATTATTAATGACATTTTACCCAAAACAGAACTACTTTCACTTTAAAGTTTCAAGTCTCAACTTAGGGTCTTACTAGTTCTTTTGTGTAACGACCCTTGGAGAAAATTCTCATCGAAGTTGCCATTGAAAAATTCTCAGTAGTCTTCAATATTAGGATATATGCTGCAATAATAAAAAAAATGTCCTAGGTACGACAGTTTAGATAATATGTTCACAGATGTCGACTCTTCCATATCAACCATAGAGGATTAAGTAAGGGAAGAGTTGTAATCTCCATACATCGGTAAACGCAAGTTGTACAGGCATAGTTAAGTGACATCTAGCGACAATCACGCATCAAACACTGAATTATCAGTACCACTACTCGATACTAGGTGTCACAGTGTCTCGTCTGCCAAAAATTTAATATTAGAACAGTTTACAACTTATATTACAAGCAGAAGGAATTGAAAACAGAATACTGATTAATACTATCGTAATATTACAGCACTACTGGCGAATTAGTGGTACTGTTCTCCACCGTAATGCAGCTCTTAAACTGCTTAAGCTGTTTAAATTTCACTGAATGCTACTATGCAGCCGAAGGTTCCTCTGAACGCTCTTATAACAGTGCTAAAACACGTAAAGCTCCGAATAGACCCTAATGTGTGCAGTTATACAGCTATCTGTGCTACTTGGGCAGTACCACTACTCGATACTAGGTGTCACAGTGTCTCGTCTGCCAATAATGTAATATTAGAGCAGTTTACAACTTATATTACAAGCAGAAGGAATTGAAAACAGAATACTGATTAATACTATTGTAATATTAGCTAAAAATTGGTGAGCAGACTTTTCGATCGTCGCGACATCTATTGACAAGTAGCAATACTGATAATTTACGCTATTTGACGCGTGATTGTCGGTAGATGTCACTTAACTATGCCTATACAAATAACTTGCATTTACTAATGTATGGAGTTACAACTCTTCCGTTACTTATTTCTCTATGATCTCAGACACTGAAAAAAAAATTGAAAATAGCAACCCAATAGGTACAAACCACAGAAGTGAATAAACCTCGGAAACTAGAAACCTTCAAAAATGAGTAATCCGACCACCATGAGTGATTTCATTTTGTCACGTTCAAAACATGTTATTAATATCGCAAAAGTGTGCATTGCATGCCGGCATGACAGCTGGCAACTCGCAAACTTAGATTTATGCCTCAACTTGTTTCATATTTCTTCTTCCGAGTTTCACGCAACGCTAAAAAAGGTACGTGTCTGTTGAGGGGGCCCTGTGGAAGAAAATGTTGATGAATTTATGGAATCGTTATAGGTCAGGTAAAGTCTTATATCAACGAATAAATGTGGCAATATTTAGTAACAACACATATGGTCCTTTTTGTGACCGCTAAACAAAGAGAAACGTGTGCCTGTACATAGGCAAAAATAATGAAAATTTGACATTTCTGACCGCGAGCTGTAGAGATTTGAATTGAGTAAAGTTACTTTTGGTGCATTGTTTCAATACCTACTGTACTATGAATGCTGACAGTATACAGTATATTTAAAATTTGAAATAATAGACGATGTTGTTTTTATAATGAAACCATATGCCTTGGTTTTGATACCTTTGTCCTTGTAATATCGAAATAGAATCGGCATCCAAGTTTTTATTCTCATTTAAATCGACGTCAACCTCACCAACCGCACTCATTTCAAAACATAATTTTAGCACACCAAAGTTTTTTACATTTTTTACAATTTATTTTAAATTACTTCGAATAATGTCCAATATCTATGCAACTGTTTTCACTCACAGTTAGAGTTGATGATATTTTAAATTGTAATTTCATACATGAAGTCCTTTGTTTGATGTATTTTTTATTCAAATTAGGTTAGTTTGTGTGGCGCGTGTTTTCGCTTTGATATTGTTATGGAATTTTGCTTAAATTCTTTGTATACTTAGCATACTACTAGATCTATCTATCTTATATCTGCGTTAAAATAAACTGCAACTTTGGGTAGAATTATTAATTTGGATAGCACCTAACGAAATGGAAAGTGTAATAAGGCGTAATATTTTATTATTATTAGTGTCTTTCCCATCACAAAACAATGGTATTCTGGAACTTTGGGAGGCCTGTACGGGGCCGAAGCTAATGCGTAGAGCCCTTTTTGACACTTTAATGAAATGTAAGGGGTATCAATAATTATAAATAAGGCCTTAATATTTCTAATGCCTGTTCATTAAATCTGAGCAAAAAAATATTGCTTTTAAAAATTACAGTTCGACATAAAATACAAAATTCTTGTCGCATTTAAGCATTTGATGACAAAAATGTAACAGTTACTTGCAGATATATTGTGTTTTTATAACTGAATAATAGCGCCCTCTATATAGTTATGGAAACTCTTTAGTTGATAAACTCTTTTGATACTCGCAGTGTAATAGTTGTCTATGTATTTCATTTGAATATGGAATAAAGTGCTTTTGCTATTCTGCCACCGACGACATCGTTTCTTCTTTATAGGTTATGTTCCCAGTAATTTAAATTTATTCTCGCAATTTATTTTGCTGATAGAGAATTGTGATGCTGATGCTGCGCACACAACACACACAATAGTGTAACACAATAGTGTTTAGTGTGTTCAGTGTGTAATATGTCGTCGTCGTTGTCCAGCACAAATTATGCTGTGAGTGTGCCTAAACTGAAAGGCCGTGAAAATTACGCAGAATGGGCTTTCGCGGCGGAAAACTTTCTTGTTTTAGAAGGGACTTCAGCGTACATTACAAGCGCGAAGCCGGAAGACACCGCTGTTGACGCGAAAACCAAAGCCAAATTAATCTTAACGATTGACCCGTCGCTTTACGTGCATATCAAAGACGTAACAACGACAAAGGAGCTTTGGGACAAACTAAAGAAATTGTTTGATGACTCAGGATTCACAAGGAGGATTAGTTTGCTGAGAAATCTTATTTCGATTCGTCTGGAAAATTGTTCCTCTATGACGTCTTATGTCACGCAAGTCATAGAAACTAGTCAAAAGTTGAATGGAACGGGTTTTAAGATTAATGACGAATGGGTCGGATCGCTACTTCTAG
Source organism: Leguminivora glycinivorella (assembly GCF_023078275.1). Lineage (NCBI taxonomy): Eukaryota > Metazoa > Arthropoda > Insecta > Lepidoptera > Tortricidae > Leguminivora > Leguminivora glycinivorella. The sequence goes on from NC_062976.1 coordinate 23,058,721, forward strand.
CTGGATTATCCGACAAATATTCGCCAATGATAATGGCGATTGAGCATTCAGGTATCTCTATATCTGCTGATGCGATTAAAACCAAATTGATGGATTTGGAAGAGGACAGTGGTGACGTAAGTGGAGCATTTGCAATGTTTCGGAAAAAACGGTTTGGTCACAACACTAGCGGGACCAAAGACAACAATGCTCATATGTCAACGTCAAAGTCAAACTCAAATTTTTCAAAACAAAAGATGATTTGTCACAAATGCAAAATGCCGGGTCATATTCGTAAATATTGCAGATTAAGTGATAACAATAAGAGTTCAACTGATAGTAAGTCGCAAGAACATAAACAAACAAATGCGTTCAGTGCAGTGTTCATGAGTTCTGATTTTGGGAAGGACGAGTGGTATGTTGACTCGGGATGTAGTTTTCATCTCACTGCAAACGAGAACTGGATCAAAAACATGTCAAGCGAGCTTATCTTATCTTATCTTAAATCTGCGGGGGCCCTTACGGATACACTTCGACCCATCGGGATCTTTTGTGCAATTACCCCCTACGATCCTAAGATCCTTCAGCTATTCAGGAGCTTCTCGACCATCTCCACGTATCGGATGATGAGGCTCATGGGTAGCTCTCTGAAGTCCTTCGGTGCCAGGTAGCCTGCTCCAAAGTTCTTCATTCTTTGTCTGGCGAGGGCGTGACATTCACACATTAAATGTCTGACGGTCTCTTCCTCTTCGCCACACATGCGACAATCAGTGTTGTCGGCGTGTCCCATTTTGGCCAAAATTCCTTTGACCCCGTAATGGCCTGTGAACACCCCCGTTATAATTTGGAGTTGTCTTTTGCCTAGCTTCCCTAGCTTTTTGCTCCATCCAGAGTCTACCCTCTGCATAAAGAGCTTTGAATGCTTCAGACCAACCAGGGCATCCCACTCTTTTTGGTGACTAGCCTTTGTTTGGTCTTTCATAGCCATTCTGATGGTTCCTTGTGAAAGGCCCACATAAGGTTCCGGACCTATGAAGTTGTCTTCAGATCCGGCCTTGGCAAGTTCATCAGCGTTTTCATTGCCAATGAAGCCTTCGTGCCCCGGTATCCATACCAGTTGCACCTTGTTTTGCCTTCCAAGCTTGTTAAGAGCTTGGATGCCGTTTAATACCAGTCTAGAGGTAACTCTGGGCGATGTGAAGGCTTTGAGTGCCGCTTGACTGTCGCTGAGTATATAGATAGTCTTACCTTGGATTTGTCTAACTATATTCTCATGTACACAGGCAATTATTGCATATGTCTCGGCTTGGAAGACCGTGGCATAATTGCCCATGCTGATACTACCACTGTAGTCATTTGCATAAATGCCTGCGCCCGTACCGGATGCCATCTTGGACCCGTCTGTATACCAGATGATGGTGTTGTCATCAGGGGTGGGTGTCTCCAGACCCTCCTTCCATTCGGCTCTAGTATGGACTTTGGTTTTGAAGTTTTTGTGGAAGATGAATTTCGGTTGCATTTTGTCGCAGCCCATACTCATCAGCCTTCCCATAGAATTGTTGTATTCCATGCTTGTGTGTTTAGTCTTCGGCATGCTATCGCTCCAGAGGCCTGTTAAAGCCAGCCGGTGTAGCGATTTCAGTGCCTCAGACTGTATCACTAGATGTAGCGGCGGGAGATCCAATAGTACCTCCAATGCTGCTGTTGGCGTCGTTCTGAACGCACCCGTTATAGCCATGCATGCTGTCCTTTGTACCTTCATGAGGACATCCTTGCATGTGCTCAGTAATGTCCTTGGCCACCAGGCCAGGCTTCCGTACAGGATTATAGGTCTCACCATCATGGTGTAGATCCACCTTAGTACCTTTGGGTTTAAACCCCATGTTTTGCCGTAAGCTGACCTACACATTCCAAACACTCTAAGTGCCTTGGCTGTGGTCAGTTCGACGTGTCTTTTCCAGTTCAGTTCTTTGTCTAGTGTTACCCCTAGATATTTCACTTCATTGGAAAGTTCAAGTACCCTTCCATAGAGCCTTAGTTGCTCCATGCCAGTAAGGGCCCTTTTCCTGGTAAACGGTACTACCACTGTTTTGCCTGGATTGATGGAGAGTTGTTGGTGGTTACACCACCTCTCCACTTGCCTCAGTGCTGTATTCATGATTTCTGACACCGTTCCCGGGAATTTCCCGTTTATGAGTATCACTAAATCATCTGCATAACCCACTGTATATACTGGGCCCCTATTTAGTTCTTCCAAAAGTGAGTTCACTACCAGGCTCCATAGAGTCGGAGAGAGAACCCCACCTTGTGGACAACCTTTTGTTGCTGTGGCTAGTAATTCTTCCCCCATGAGGGAGGACTTAATTAGCCGGCTGTTCAACATATTACCTATCCAGCGGCAGATGGTAGGTTCTATGCCATGTTTGAGTGCAGCATTATTGATTGCACCATATGTGGTGCGATCAAAGGCACCTTCGACATCCAGAAATGCAGCAAGACATAGTTCTTTGTTTTCTATGGCCTGCTCCGCTCTAGTTGTCACCAGGTGTAGTGCTGTCTCCGTGGACTTGCCCGGCTGGTATGCACATTGCAAGCGGTGTAGTGGATGTCTCTTGAGCGGACCATCCCTGATGTGTCTGTCCACCAGTTTCTCCAAAGTTTTAAGGAGAAATGATGATAGACTTATGGGCCTATATGATTTGGCTTCTGTGTAATCCTCTTTGCCTGGTTTGGGCAAGTATGTTACCTTTACTAACCTCCATGCACGTGGTACATGTCCGAAGGCAATACACGCTTTGTACAGTCTACTCAAGTGGGGTATAAGTACGTTAGCGCCTTCTCGTAGTAGTATGGGGTAGATTCCATCTGGCCCCGGGGCTTTATATGGCTGAAATGTCGATAATGCCCATTGTATTTTGTTGTGGTCTACTACCTTTTTCGACGTGTCCCAATTATGCCTGGTCGTGCGAGTGCACTGTTCCGTAACACTAATTGGTTCATCGTCTGGTACACTCTGATTTATTATCGAGCCTGGAAAATGTGTGGCACACATCACCTTGAGGGTCTCTAGCCCCGTTTCAGTCATTCCACCATCACTCCTTCTAATAGAGTTGAGTGGGACTGACTTCGTTGTGGCTAGTGCCTTCGTGAGTCTCATGCCTTCCGGAATGGAACCGATTTGATCGCAGTGGTTTTTCCACGCTTTCCTTTTCGCTTTCCTCACTGCCTTGCTATACTCTGTGAGTTTTCGCGCGTAGAGCTCAAAATCATTGCTTCTTTTGGCATCGTTGAAGACAGCCCTAGTTTCTTTCCTGAGTTTTGCTATCTCCGGATTCCACCAGGGTACCTTCTTCGCCAGGATTTTCTTTTCCGGGCAGTTATTTGTCCAAGCCGTATGGACGGCTTGCCCTATTTTGTCAGCTTCAAGTTCTATGTCAATAATAGAGTTTAGCTTACCATTGGGGTTTCCCAGGTCCGCTTTAAGGTCATCCTTGAACGATAACCAGTTGGTATTCCTGGGATTCCGTTTTAGTATAACTTCTACTTTGATTTTAGTGGTATACCTAAAGCATATATATCTATGGTCCGATAAAGAAATCTCCCCAGAGACATGCCATGAACTAACTTTATTACTTGCGTTGTTGGACGCTAGCGTTATATCAATGACCTCACCTCGCCTAGCATTGACGAATGTCGGCTCATTGCCTTTATTTAAGAGTTGTAGTGAAGAGCTTACCAGGAATTCCAGTACCTTCTCTCCTCTTCTGTTGACATCCGAGCTTCCCCAGATGACGTGGTGTGCGTTCGCATCGCAGCCGATGATCAGGTCAGTGTTCGCCCGGCTGCCGTAGTCAGCAAGATCCCGCAGTTGTGTGGTGATGGGATCCGCCGCCTCGTAGGGAAGGTAGGCTGATGAGATGACTAGTGCCTTACCCCCCTTTATTCAGGATCTTGACCGTGGTCAGATCCCTGGAACAGAAAGCATTTAGAAGCATAGCATCAATGCCGGTTTTAACATAAATACATGTCCTCATATTACTCTCGGGGCAGATATACAGTATCGTCCCGCCAGTACCATTTAAGCCTCTTATCTCTCCCTTGTAAATATATGGTTCTTGAATAAGAGCAATGTCGAACTTGTCGCTTTTTAGCTGCCTAGCCAGAAGGGCAGTGGCGGCCTTATTGTGTTGTAAGTTTATTTGTACACACCTTAGCCCCTCCATTACGGCGGTTAGTGTTTGGCGGTGCTGAGATCAGCGGCCGCCTCCTGGACCGTGTTGTCGCAGGACATGGGCGAAGTGGTGCCCTCCAGGTAGAGTTCCTCCAGACCGCGCAGGTCCTCCGAGCCCGCCACCGATAGGATCGGTGACGACTCTCGGGTCCAGCGCAGCCCGGCGAAACTCTCCCCGACTAGCACCACTTCCCCGCCTCTGACCGGTCCCGAGCCACCTCCGCAGGAGCGCCAGGCGGCGCGTCCCGCTCCGGGGCCTCCCCCGTCGCCGCCCCCGCGGCGCCCGCAGCCTCATTGGCCACCGAGTCCCCCTCCCCCCCGTCCGCGCCGGGCTCCACCCCAGCCTCTTCATGCTCACGCTCCTTCCCCGTCTCCAGGAGCTTGAAGTGGCTGGTGTCGAGCCCCGAGTGAAGAACGTAGCCGGCCTCCCTGATGACGTCAGCTGACACCTGGTCCATCAGAACGATGCGCCTGGTGTTCAGCTCCGACATCACGGTGTCGACCACCTTCCACTCGTCGGTGCGGAGTTTAGGGTTGCGCCTCTGCATCACCCGCAGAGCCAGCGACACGTCCTGGCTGCCATCGATCGCCGTACGCCAGGCCATCTTGACCGGCTTCGGCAGATCTTTAGCAGCCACGACTTTCAGGCGCCGCCCGCCGATCTCTCCTCTTCCGATCACCGAGCGGAGCCATCCCACTGCGTCGCTTCCTCCGCAGGTGATGTGAAGCGCACCCCCCGTGACAGCACCTAGTGTGATGTCGGGCATAGGATCGGCCGCCTCGTCCAAAGCTACGAGCAGGACGCTCACTATGGCCGACCTATGCTCCAACATCACCTTTTCCCCAGGAAAGGCCACTGGGACGATAGCCATCTTCTCGCTCGCCGCTACCTCAGCAAACGTCCCCCCCACCCTCGTTCGCTTGTGGTCGCCAGCGAGCAGAGAAGAGTCGCCACTGGCCCCCAGTGACCTCTTGTTAGGCTGCCTCCCCGCCCCACTAGTGGAGGGTCCGGCCCCCACTTGCGCGTCCCTATTCTCCCGCGCCTTCGCACGCCTCTTCTGCCTCCTGGTTGGGGCTACTCCTCCACCCGACTGCGCATCCGCACCCTGGGGTGCAGTAGCGTCGTCTATGGCGCCCGGAGCCGCCCCACCAGAATTTGGAAGCGGTGCGTCCCTCCCGCAGTTGGCCGTTGCTCCGCGGCCAATCCCCCCAGCACCAGCGCTAGTCGGCTCCCCGAGGGGTGCTTGCTTTGCGCCCCCACTCTTCAACCCTAAGGGAAGAGACGGGTTGGTGCTGTTGGGATGGCCAGCTCCGCCGTGGCCCCTACGCTTCGCCCCCGTCCTTGCGGACGTCCACGTGTTGCCGCTGCCAACGCTCGTGGATCTGTCACAGACAGCCCCACTATTCGCTGGTGCAGCAACCTTTGCGCTATGCGCCTTCGCCTCATCCCGTACGGGTACGGCGTCCCCTCCCCCCGTCGTTATAGGTACATTAGTATCCATACAAACATTGAAAAATTTCAGCAAACTGGCTCCCCACCCACCACGGAGCCACACATTTGGAATGCATTGAAGCATTAGGGCTACCAAGTCTGCTATAGTAATCCAGGATGCGTTGTCTGTGAATCCGCACGGTGCCAAAACCCTGGTCAGCTCCTCAGCCGACGCAGTGAATCGTGCTCCGCCGATTACAGACCCCTACACCCCAGAGAACTAACCTTGTGGCCATCTGACTGGACACGGCAGCCGATTGATCCTAGCTGGCTAGACTAAGACCGCCCGTGTGAGATGAATATGGAGCCAAAGGAGCTTCGCCTAACAGGGATAACGACCGCAGACCCCTGCTTCGCCTAGACTCCCAGGATCTCCTTCTCCACCCGTACGGGTCCCCGCGCACGGCACAAACACGCGGGTGGCATTCTACCGCCTCCCATCCTTCTTTGTGGATGGGAAGCCCGCTGCGACATGCCACGTCATCGCCTACGGCTGATTATACGGGATATGGATCGTTGTTTGCCATCATCACCCCACCCCTACAGACTCGTCCTCATGAAGAAGTCGAGCCTATAGCGATGTCGCCATGCTGGCAAACATTGCGACCCATCTGAGGGATATGGATAGGTTGGGATTACACTAAGGGTGTTTTACAATGGTTCACTCACTTGGCCCAGTTGGAGATGCAGTCATCCGGATGACAACACCTACTTCCGGTCCTTGTGTCCGCTCCCTTGCAAAACTCGCCCTACGATGGTTCAACTGGTTGTTTCCGTTCTTACCTGTTTCTACGGTAGAACCAGGCAGTTAACAGGCAGTAACCTCGGGAAGGAGCACAACCAGTTTTGCCTCGGGGATCTCTGCAACCTGTGCTACTCCCGAGACCATCCACCATGCCAGCTACCGGACAGGTAGCTGACATAGAGACAGACCCACCGCAAGAAGCGACCGGTCGCAAATTATCACTTGCACATGGACCCGCCTCCGCCCTAACACACACAATAGTGTAACACAATAGTGTTTAGTGTGTTCAGTGTGTAATATGTCGTCGTCGTTGTCCAGCACAAATTATGCTGTGAGTGTGCCTAAACTGAAAGGCCGTGAAAATTACGCAGAATGGGCTTTCGCGGCGGAAAACTTTCTTGTTTTAGAAGGGACTTCAGCGTACATTACAAGCGCGAAGCCGGAAGACACCGCTGTTGACGCGAAAACCAAAGCCAAATTAATCTTAACGATTGACCCGTCGCTTTACGTGCATATCAAAGACGTAACAACGACAAAGGAGCTTTGGGACAAACTAAAGAAATTGTTTGATGACTCAGGATTCACAAGGAGGATTAGTTTGCTGAGAAATCTTATTTCGATTCGTCTGGAAAATTGTTCCTCTATGACGTCTTATGTCACGCAAGTCATAGAAACTAGTCAAAAGTTGAATGGAACGGGTTTTAAGATTAATGACGAATGGGTCGGATCGCTACTTCTAGCTGGATTATCCGACAAATATTCGCCAATGATAATGGCGATTGAGCATTCAGGTATCTCTATATCTGCTGATGCGATTAAAACCAAATTGATGGATTTGGAAGAGGACAGTGGTGACGTAAGTGGAGCATTTGCAATGTTTCGGAAAAAACGGTTTGGTCACAACACTAGCGGGACCAAAGACAACAATGCTCATATGTCAACGTCAAAGTCAAACTCAAATTTTTCAAAACAAAAGATGATTTGTCACAAATGCAAAATGCCGGGTCATATTCGTAAATATTGCAGATTAAGTGATAACAATAAGAGTTCAACTGATAGTAAGTCGCAAGAACATAAACAAACAAATGCGTTCAGTGCAGTGTTCATGAGTTCTGATTTTGGGAAGGACGAGTGGTATGTTGACTCGGGATGTAGTTTTCATCTCACTGCAAACGAGAACTGGATCAAAAACATGTCAAGCGAGCTTACTACGACCGAGATTGTAGTCGCGAATAAAGAAAAACTACCCGTGAAATGCTGTGGCAATGTAATGATTACGACATTTACAAAGAAGTGTGAATATGATGTCGAAGTTGAAAATGTTTTGTGTGTCCCAAGTTTGACAACGAATCTGCTATCTGTCAGCGAGTTAATTAAAAACGGAAACACAGTTAAGTTTACGAAAGTTGGTTGTAATATTTACAATAAAATTGGAGAGCTTGTTGCGACAGCGTGTTTGATAAATGGAGTATACAAGTTAAATGTCACTGAAGTTTTTGGAGCTGCTGCAATGGTGTCAGGAGAGACATGGCATCGTCGTCTCGGACATTGCAACAGTAACTACTTGAACAAAATGCAGGACGCCGTGGAAGGGCTCACACTTGACAGTAAGATTGATATTTCTAAGTCGTCATGTAAAGTGTGTTGTGAGGGAAAACTGACACGTTTGCCTTTTCCACAGAGTAACACCAAATCTACAGAGCTGCTCCAAATCATACACACGGATGTCTGTGGCCCCTTTCAAAATGTATCTCTTGGAGGTTCCAGATACTATATAGTCTTTGTCGATGACTATAGCCGCATGGTGCATGTTTACTTTGTAAAGAATAAAAGTGAAGCGTTTGATTGTTTTAAAAAATATAAAGCTTTGACAGAAAACCAACTGAATAAGAAAATTAAAATCCTAAGAAGTGATCAAGGTAAGGAATTCTGTAATAAAGATTTTGACAATTTTTTGAGTAAAGAAGGAATTATACATCAGAAGACAAATGCATATACGCCAGAACAAAATTCATTAGCAGAACGCTATCATCGAAGCATAGTCGAAAAAGCAAGATGCCTGTTATTTGATGCAAAACTGGAGGACAAATTTTGGGCAGAAGCGACTAATACTGCAGCATATATACTTAACAGGACTGTAGTGTCAGCTCTGAATGGTAAGACACCTTTTGAGATCTGGACAGGCAGAAAGCCAGATATAAGCCATCTCAGGATCTTTGGAAGTGTGGTAATGATGCATATTCCCAAGGAAAAACGGCTCAAGTGGCATAAGAAAGCCGAACAAGGGATATTTGTGGGATATCCAGATGATATAAAAGGCTACAGAATATATCTTCCTAGAATCAATGACATCACAACCAGCCGAGATGTGGTGGTGATGGAGAACCCTGTGCCAGCAGTTACCACAGTTGAAATTGAAGAAAAACCCATCTCGGAGAAGGTAAAAGATAGGATGTCATTGGATTCAGTGGGGGATGTTTCCAATATTTCAGGTAGTGAATATTATGATGGAGATGACACATATCAGCCAGAGGAAGAGGACTCTTCAGACTCAGCTTGCAGTATTAACAGTGTTGTGGAGGTCATCCCTGAGGTGAGAAGGTGTTCCGAGAGGCAAAGGCGACCACCAGAAAGGTATGGTTTTTCAAATACTTGTATAGGTACAGAGAGTGGAGGTGATACCTGTGAGCTTACGCTTGAAGAAGCGCTGGAAGGTCCAGAGAAAGCTCAGTGGTTGGAGGCCGTCCATGATGAACTGCAATCCTTTGATGACAATGAAGCCTGGGAACTCGCCGATGCACCCAAGGACAGCACCATTGTGAAATGCAAATGGGTATTACGTAAAAAGTATGACAGTGACAATTCAGTGAGGTTTCGTGCTAGACTTGTAGCAAAAGGCTTCACTCAGAAAGCCGGTGTTGACTATACAGAAACTTATTCACCTGTTGTCAGGCATACAACCTTACGGCTGTTGTTCTCTTTAGCAGTACAGTTAGGGTTAGAAGTTACTCACTTAGACGTAAAAACAGCCTTTTTAAATGGTGAGTTAGAGGAAACTATATATATGCAAATACCTGATGGTTTTGACTGCCCTGAGAGTTCTAAAAAGGTATTAAGACTTAAAAAGGCTATTTATGGTCTTAAGCAGGCTTCTAGGGCCTGGAATAAGAAAGTAGACACTTGCTTGGTTGAGAATGGTTATGCGAAATCCAAAATAGAACCTTGTCTGTATACAAAGCTTGATGGTAATCGCAGAACCATTGTCACAGTCTATGTGGATGATTTCTTTATTTTTTCAAATGATGACAATGAATGTACCTAAACAAGTCAAAGACATGTTATCAAGTCACTTTCAAATTAAAGACTTAGGACAGGTAAAGCAATGTCTAGGAATGAACGTTACATTTAATAAACTGGAAGGTTCAATCACTTTGAGCCAAGAAAAGTACATTGACAGTTTGCTGGAAAAATTTCATATGACTGATTGTAAAACTTTTGATACTCCAATGGAAAATAAGTTGCATGCTGATTCAAGTCAAAATTTTAACAATGAAGTACCATATCAGCAACTCATAGGTAGCTTAATGTACTTATCAGTTTTGACCAGACCTGACATAACTTATTCTGTAAGTTATTTAAGTCAATTTAACAATTGCCACACCAATGAACATTGGTCTTATGCTAAACGGATCTTAAAATACTTAAAGAAAACTAAGAAACTCGGTATTAAGTATTCTAAGAAAGGAAATTCAAAAATTGAAGGTTTTGTAGATTCGGACTGGGCTAGCGACACTCAGGATAGGAGGTCATATACTGGGTTTTGCTTTTTAATGTCTAACGGTGTTATATCATGGGAATGTAAAAAGCAAAGGACAGTGGCCTTATCAACTTGCCAGGCAGAGTACATGAGTATTTCGGAAGCTTGTAAAGAGGCAGTGTACTTAAGAAACCTGCAGTTCGAAATTACCAATAAAATGTATACTTTGAACCTGTTTAATGACAATCAGAGCGCACTTAAGCTGTCGTCAAATCCTGTGTTTCATAAAAGGTCAAAGCACATCGACGTCCGCTACCACTTCATTAGAGAGTGTGTTTCTGATAATTTGGTTAAATTGCATTATTTGCCCACAGCTGATATGCCCGCTGATTTGCTTACAAAAAGTTTATGTGCAAAGAAGCATTATAATTTTATAAAAGCCTTAGGTATGGTTAATGTTTAATTTGTTTTACTATTATTAGTGATAGTGGGGGTATTGTGTTTTTATAACTGAATAATAGCGCCCTCTATATAGTTATGGAAGATACTTGACGTAGGAAATGGCACCGTGGTTTATTTCCTTACTAACGTTACATTTTTAGGGTTCCGTAGTCAACTAAGAACCCTTATAGTTTCCCCATGTCTGTCTGTCCGTCCGTCCGTCCGTCCGTCCGTCCGCGGATAATCTCAGTAAGCGTTAGCACTAGAATAGAAAGCTGAAATTTGGTACCAATATGTATATTAATCACGCCGACAAAGTGCAAAAATAAATAATGGAAAAAAATGTTTTATTAGGGTACCCCCCCTACATGTAAAGTGGGGGCTGATATTTTTTTTCATTTCAACCCCAACGTGTGATATATTGTTGGATAGGTATTTAAAAAAAGTGAATAAGGGTTTACTAAGATCGTTTTTTGATAATAATAATATTTTCGGAAATAATCGCTCCTAAAGGAAAAAAAAAGTGCGTCCCCCCCCTCTAACTTTTGAACCATATGTTTAAAAAATATGAAAAAAATCACAAAAGTAGAACTTTATAAATACTTTCTAGGATAAATACTTTTCTTCTTTTCTTATTTTGAACTTGATAGGTTTAGTAGTTTTTGAGAAAAATACGGAAAACTACGGAACCCTACACTGAGCGTGGCCCGACATGCTCTTGGCCGGTTTTTTGTATTATATTTTCTGATTAATCGTCAAACTCAATTTGAAAAATGCTCTTGAAACATATTATTTTTGCACACTCACTATATTTTCCTCCTTCAAAGGCTTAAATCTTGTTACAGTTAATGAACAAACTTAGCGTCTCATTCTAATTAGGCACTACCGGCTGAGAGGCAGATAGTGTTTTATTAATCGAATTTGATGTTACGCGATAGCGCCAACGCCATTTTACGTTTACGAAATATATGGGCTACTTAATATACTCTGTCTTATTCTCACAGTAGAAGATTCGGTATATTTTTAGAGATACGTACTGTAGATTTTGACGACCGGTCTGACTCAGTAGGTAGTGACCCTGCCTGATAAGCCGCGGTCCTGGGTTCGAATCCCGGTAGGGGCATTTATTTGTGTGATGAGCACAGATATTTGTTCCTGAGTCATGGATGTTCTCTATGTATATAAGTATGTATTCATCTATTTGAGTATGTATATGGTCGCTTAGCACCCATAGTACAAGCTTTGCTTAGTTTGGGACTAAGTTGATCTGTGTGAGGTGTCCCCAATGTTTATATTTATTTATTTTATGACTGATCTCGCCTAGGTGGTAGTGTAACCCTGAGAAACTGAGAGCTCAAGATTCGAATCCCGGTACATGTAAGTAAATGCACTTTTAGTTACAGAAAGTAGTTCTGAATTATTAGATGTTTTCAATTCAAATTATTTTGGGTCAATAGAATGCGCCTATAATATAGTCCGTGTAATCGTATTTTAAACCTTAACTAACTTCATTCTTTTGCTTTATTGCTCCGATATTTACGAGTACGTAATCATTCGTACGTAACTCAAGGTGTTTGATATCAAGGCATTTTACTGCAATCAAAATGGTCTTATCGGCATGTTCCTTTCAGTATTCATTATAGAGTGAGACTACCTCACATCAAAACTCAACAGAAATGAGGGCAAAAAAGAAGCTTGTTATTTTGTTTTCAAACATTTTATTCCAGTTAATTAACGCTCGAAAACGGAGTGAAATGACAGGCTTCATTGTTGACGGATTTTTATCAGACATAGAAAGTTTCCCTTTCGCTGTGTACATCAGCAAAAGTTGTAACCTATATCGGAATTCAAGCTGTGGGGCATCGATACTGAACCAAGTAATATTGCTAACAGCAGCGCATTGTTTTAAGAACTGTGATCCGTTTACAGTGAACGCTTATGCTGGTTCCATACGTAAACATCAAGGCTTTAAAAATAAAGTTTTAAGTTTCAAAAAACATGAACATTACAATCAAGTCAGTCATATGAATGACATTGCTCTTTTGAGGTTGGAAACTGAATTGGTTTTTGGGAGAGCAGTGAAAAGAATAATTCTGATGAAACATCCACCTAACAATACAAAGGCTGTTGTAGCTGGTTGGGGCTGGATAGATGTAAGTTAACTTCCTTATCCTTAAATACTCCTAAATATAAAATTTTATATCTACATATAGAGAATTTCAGATCAATATTTCAAACACAAGCTATTAAAATTATGTAAAGTAATGGCCCTAGTACACTTCCTTGTAGGACGCTAAAATTTTTTGGTCTTAAATTGACGTTGACATTTTACGTACTGATAAGTGATTTTAAAATTGAGTACACAATTTGGATGTGGATAATAAAGTAATATCTAAAGCATTTGTTACATTCCTGCCTTTGTTTTTCAGTCTAAAGGTACAAGAGGTGACGTCCTAAAACATGCTCCCCAATTAGTGTTAGATCGAGAACAATGCGCCAGCCGTCTGGGCAATACCGAAGTACCAGAGGGAATGATTTGTGGAGAAGATACAGACAATGTCGGGTATCCTGAGAAGTAAGTTCATAAGCTAGTTGCCAATTTTTTTATAATATTTCGTTGATAGTATCATCGCCACCACTATTTTAATTCTTATTTCAGGATTGAAAATTATTTACAGCAATGTCAAAGAATGCCATGCATTTCAATTTCATTCTGCCTCGGGCATTTTTGTTGTAAACGAGTACTATAACAGTTTTACTGTTAATCATTATCCTCCTTGCGTTATCCCGGCATTTTGTCTTCGGCTTACGGGAGCCTGGGGTACGCTTAACTAATCCCAAGATTTGCCGTAAGCATTAGTTTTACGAAAGCGACTACCATCTGGCCTTCCAACCCGAAGGGTAACTAGGCCTTATTGGAATTAGTCCGGTTTCGTCACGATGTTTTACTGCCAATATTAAATACTTTTTCATACTTCTTTACAGGGGAGACTCCGGTGGTCCCCTCGTCGTCAACAAAAACATTCAGATCGGGATCGTTTCCTTCAAAAGAAGAAGATACACGAATAGCACCATCGCGTACACCTACGTGCCATACTTTTACGACTGGATAGTTAAAAATGCAAGGAAATTGTATTGCAAATACGAAAGCGAGACGCTTGATATGCAGGGTTTTTCTACTGATGTGTCACATTGTGATCTAGCTACTCGTAGGGGTTACTTGAAGTTCCGCTGATTATAAATGTTTCGGAGTAGTAACAAAATTATGGACTTAAATGTTATCAGAAATAAATCGCGACTTATCCTTTATCCCATCATCATAGTCATTATCATTATAAGACCTTTGACGTTTTTACAGATACTTTAAGAAGTACCTATTTTTCCTTCGATTTTTTTTTACTGGTGAATTTACTTTAAAAAATATAACAATAATACGTCAAATAGACCATAGCAAAAAAAAAAAGATTATAAATCTAAAAGAGGCTGCTTAAATTCCACAATATTAGCAAGAGTGTTGAAAAATACTTTGAATAAAGAAGATTGTAGGCACCAGGTGGCGCCACGGGGCGGTAATGGCCAATCACACGCCGGCCTGGCTGGGATCGCATCACGCTGTACATTTGAGCGATATGCACGCTTAAAATGCCTTGTGCGACATTTGAATTTAATCCAAAAGGAAAATATGTTACTTAGAATTGAGTATTTAATGTAAATTATGATTAATGTGGCTTTGCTTTAGAGTAGACCCTAACTCTTATGCTTCAAGTTTGCAAGAATGCTCCTATGTGGTCTTTTGCGTCTAAAATTCCGAAAGAAATACTAACGTTCGGGTATATTTACCTACAAGGAAAGACTTACTTTAACATAGTGTTGAGTTTGACCCAGGTACCTATTTGTTTTGATTTTTTTTTAGTTGATTAAATGGATAGCTACCTATACCTATGTAAGAAAGTAAGGGTGTGTACTATTTTTTACAGGTCTGATTATTAGTTCCTGTAGACATAAATTTATTCATTGAGTATTATTGTAGCCCCGTTAATTGTCTCGATTTTATTTTGCCAATTTTTTTACGCGAGTCAAAGGACTAACTGACATGTCGGTGTCGTACGTCAAACTACTAGTCAATCGGCTCCATAAGGAGCACAGTGTGGCAGGATTAGGAATTTGCCACAGAATACGACATATTACGAAAGAGATTAAGAACGTTTCAGACTAATTAAAATCAGTATATTATACTTCCAATCAACTCTGATTAAAGTGATTAATTACTATGATGATCATAAAAGTATAATTTCATGTGTTTGCGGATTCCTTCAACAATTATTGCAACGTCTGCATTTGACATTCTAACTTTAAAATGTTAATCAGAATATTAACATGTTTATGTATATTAAATTTAACAGTAACAAAACGTGCGAAAGACGTAATGGATCCTTTCATAGTAGGTGGCAATTTTTCCATCATAGAAGATTTTCCACACGTCGCATTTCTTCATATAAAATGTAAAAAAGTTGGTGCTACTTACTGCGGAGCTTCAATCGTGAATCAAGTTATACTTTTGACAGCTGCACACTGTCTCCACTCATGTTCAGATAAACATAACTTCTCCATAAGGGCTTATACAGGAAGCGTACAAAAATATAAAGGTCGCAAGAACATAGTGGTCGGTTTTAAAGTTCATGAAAATTATATACATAAAAATTTTACTAATGATGTTGCTATGTTGGTAGTAAAAGATAATATCAGATTTGGGAAAGCTGTGCAGAAGATTACTTTGATGAAACAGTTACCAGAATACAAAATCGCTGAAATTGCTGGATGGGGATGGATAGATGTGAGTACTGTCTTTCTATAATTACCTACTATAAAACAAAGTATCCTGCCGCTTCTGTCTCTCTAGTTGCCTGTTAGTTTACAATAAACTAGATACAGCATAATTAGAGTATTATGGTTGTCTTGAGCGTGTAAATTGTTAATATTTAGTGTCTATTTGGTGAAATAGTTACGATATTTAAGTATTTGTTAGTCAATAGGGACCAAATTAATGTTGCATGTATGTATGTATTAATGTTGTTGTGCACGTACGTTTTGAAATGTTAACTTTCCAAACTGGTATTATATATAAGTTTAGTATTGTTATGATGCTTTAGGACCAAAGCACAAAGACCGATCTTCTGAAGTTTACCAGCCAAGAGATTCTGAGCAATGAAGAATGTTTAAAGAAAATACCAGGAATACCTCCTGGGACCATTTGTGGACACAATCCGAGTGGAAGTCATCCTCAGAGGTAGGAAATCACTATCACTTCACTATGAGTATCACATCATTATCACGACAGAATTCACTCTCATGATTTTCGTAAAAAGGACGGTAGTTACAAATACCCAAAGCAACTTATTTGGTAGTAAAAGTCACCCCCCACATTTTATCTGTGTATCTGTTTACTTATTCGCGATATACTCATCATCCCATCAACTATGTACCACACTGATTTTCATACAGTTTTCGTCTATGAATATTCTTGTCTTTGTGGGGGGACAGATGGCCACAGATAGGAGTACTTTATTACCTACATTTGATAATAAATTATTGTAACTATCGGCGTACTTAATCGATTTTGGTCAGTAGCAAAAATGAAGGTTTTGGTTGAAGGAGACTTCAGCGTTAAGAATTTTTAACGCTAACAGATTGTATGATATCCCTATTATAAACTTATTACGAGTAAACATGTTGTATTGCGCATGTGAGGAACAAAATATACGAAATGCGTCAAAATTAAAAGCACGTTTACACAATCCTGACAACACACCAAAAACAACCTACGTAATTTGGTCGGAATCATTGTTGACCACCAAACTTGACATGCTGCTCTCAGATAAAGTATCTAAAATTTCTTACATACAATTTGTATTTGCAGGGGAGACTCCGGTAGCGCACTTTTGATACACAAACATATACAAATTGGTATCGCCTCCTTCTTCAAAAGGAACTTATCAAACAAAACTTTAATATACACCTACGTCCCATACTTCTACGATTGGATAGACAGTACTGCAAAAGATTTGTTCTGCCAACATAAACATATGAAGATTAAGGAAAAAGAAATACCGCATATTTGTAATTGTAGCTGTAATCATAATGTGAATAAGAAGGCTAGATTTTGATAATAATTTGGATTATCAACATGAGTTGTATTTGGTTAAGTATTCAATAAATATGAACCTGAACTGAAACCTGACTTTTATAACCTTTATATATAATTAGCTTCTGCCCATTTTGCGGCTTGCAAACGTAAACCTATAAAAGGCAAGCACCCAATCCCTATTCTTATCCCCGTCCCTATTTCTATCTTTGTCCCCGTCCCCATCCCCGTCCCGTCCCGTCCCTGTCCCCGTCCCCGTCCCGTCCCGTCCCTGTCCCCGTCCCTCCCCTATCCCTATCCCTATCCCTATCCCTATCCCTATCCCTATCCCTATCCCTATCCCTATCCCTATCCCTATCCCTATCCCTATCCCTATCCCTATCCCTATCCCTATCCCTATCCCTATCCCTATCCCTATCCCTATCCCTATCCCTATCCCTATCCCTATCCCTATCCCTATCCCTATCCCTATCCCTATCCCTATCCCTATCCCTATCCCTATCCCTATCCCTATCCCTATCCCTATCCCTATCCCTATCCCTATCCCTATCCCTATCCCTATCCCTATCCCTATCCCTATCCCTATCCCTATCCCTATCCCTATCCCTATCCCTATCCCTATCCCTATCCCTATCCCTATCCCTATCCCTATCCCTATCCCTATCCCTATCCTATCCCTATCCCTATCCCTATCCCTATCCCTATCCCTATCCCTATCCCTATCCCTATCCCTATCCCTATCCCTATCCCTATCCCTATCCCTATCCCTATCCCTATCCCTATCCCTATCCCTATCCCTATCCCTATCCCTATCCCTATCCCTATCCCTATCCCTATCCCTATCCCTATCCCTATCCCTATCCCTATCCCTATCCCTATCCCTATCCCTATCCCTATCCCTATCCCTATCCCTATCCCTATCCCTATCCCTATCCCTATCCCTATCCCTATCCCTATCCCTATCCCTATCCCTATCCCTATCCCTATCCCTATCCCTATCCCTATCCCTATCCCTATCCCTATCCCTAAACCTGAAACATGTATTTAGTCATATGTCTTTAGGAATCCTCCTGTGAAGTTTCGAATAAAATAGTCAAACTAATTTTGTTTCCCCATACAAATTTTGAACCCTTATTTCACCCTTTTAAGAAGAGAATTTTGAAAAATCCTTTCTTAGTGCTCCTCTACGCCATATAAGGAACCTATGTGCCAAATTTGAAATCTCTAGAACCAGCGGTTTCGGCTGTGTGTTGATATGTCAATCAGTCAGTCAATATCTTCTTTTATATATTTAAACCCCATTGCACAACAACAGGGGAGAAGGTATTTCACTTCCGCCTCGTTAGATTTTAAAAACGTTGTAATTATCGTGATCAGCGACCCGATAAACCATAAAAACGATACCCATATTGATTTTTTGACTTTATCACCCCCTTTTCACCCTTTTAGGGGTTAAATTTTCAAAAAACCTGAAACACGTATTCAGTCATATGTCTTAAGGAATCTTCCTGTGAAGTTTCGAATAAAATAGTCAAACTAATCTTGTTTCCCCATACAAACTTTGAACCCCCATTTAACCCCCTTAGGAGGTGAATTTTGGAAAATCCTTTCTTAGTGCTCCTCTACACTATATAAGGAACCTACGTGCCAAATTTGAAATCTCTAGGACCAGCGGTTTCGGCTGTGTGTTGATATGTCAGTCAGTCAGTCAATATCTTCTTTTATATATTTTTTTGATATTTAAACCCCATTGCACCACAACAGGGTAGAAGGTATTTCACTTCCGCCTCGTTAGATTTTAAAAACGTTGTATTTATCGTGATCAGCGACCCGATAAACCATTAAAACGATATCCATATTGATTTTTTGACTTTATCACCCCCTTTTCACACTTTTAGGGGTTAAATTTTCAAAAAACCTGAAACACTGGTGTGGTGTGGGTGGTGCTAATCAGGTGACAAAAATGGTGGTAGGCTTCGGCCGCGGCTCATGACCACCCATCGATCTAAGACGTGTCGCCAAATGGCCTAGCCGTGTTCCGGCACGAAGGTTGGTGTTGCCTTAAGTGAGGAGGACGGGTCGAATTGACTGCTTGTAGCTTGCAAGCCGGTCCGACGTCCACTGTTTTCCCCACACTGTGCTGCTGGTCGCGGAGGGTAGCGGGATCCGAGGCACGGTTCACCGCTGGCCGACCGCAGGTAGTAGGGGGCCCAAGTACCAAGCTAGCCCCTTGGGAAAGGCTGCCCCGCCAACTCTTGACGCTTGACGTTCATATGCGCATTGTAATATGCCTACTTGAAAAATAAATATTTCATTTTCATTTCATTTTCATTTTCATTTCATTTTCATTTTCATTTCATTTTCATTTCATTTTCATTTTCAACTAGCGAAAAATCCCGAGTTGGATCCCGATATGGACAAATTCGGGGGGGCTCGGGCGTCCCCGCAGTCTCCAGACCAGCCTGCACCTTGTGTGGTCCCGCAGTGTACGTCTCAAAGGTAAACAGTTCAAGCCCTAAATTCACTGCCATCTTCCAACATACCTAATCCCTCAAAAACATGAAAAAGAGAAAAAAGAGAAACGGTAAACAGCGGCTGCACTCCCTCTCACTAAAAGTGCACCTCTCAAACATTCGAGGTATGCACTCAAATCTCAATGCAGTCCACCACCACCTTGAGACTGAAAAACCCGCCCTCTTATTTCTCTCGGAGACGCAGATAGGGTGTCCGGTCGACGTAGCGTACCTTTGCTACCCGGGGTACTCTCTGGAGCACAATTTTAAACCCCGTGCCGGCGTGTGCGTGTACGCCCGCGATGACATCTGCTGTCGGCGTCTCCGATGCTTTGAAGACCGCAACTTTTCCACCTTATGGGTACTGGTGGACACAGGCATGGAAAAGATTCTCTATGCCTGTGTTTACCGGTCGCACAGCGGAGATCAAGAGACGACCAGGCTCACGCAGTACCTAAGTGATGCGGCGGAAGCCGCTCAACATAAATACCCGACTGCCCAAGTAGTGATGCTGGGGGATTTTAATGCCCACCACCAAGAGTGGCTATTCCCATACCAGCACACTGACCATGCCGGGAGAGCGATGCGGAAACTCACTCTAGCTCTGAACCTCACCCAGCTGGTCCAAGGGGCGACGAGGGTTCCAGATGTTGACGGCCATACAGCCAACTGCCTGGACCTTCTGCTGACTACCGACCCGGATCACTACGCAGTGTCAGTGTCTTCACCTTTAGGTAACTCTGACCACTGTCTAGTGAAATCTGTGTCGGTATATTCCCCACCCGACCTTAGCCCAACAGGCATTAGGCGGTTGTGGCGATACAAATCAGCAGACTGGGATGGGATGCGGTCGTTTTTTGCATCCTATCCTTGGCGGCCCTTGTGCTTCTCTACAGGTGATCCCTCAGCGTGTGCGGATACTATAACAGATGTGCTGCGCCAAGGGATGGAATATTTTATTCCCTTTTCCGATGTAAGCACATCTAGCAAAGCACAACCCTGGTTTGGGGCCGAGTGTCGACGTGCTGAAGCACGGCAACACGAGGCTTTCCTTGCCTGGGCTGATGCTCGAAACCGCAAAGCTAGCGACATACCGGATAAGAAGAGAGCCTATAATAGGGCAACCAAGTTCAGTAAGAAGGCTCTACAGAAGGCTCGATTCGACCATATACGCCGGACCGGGAACAAACTAGCTGCTCACCCGACTGGTAGTAAAGCGTTTTGGACCCTAGCGAAATCAGTCGAGTCGAACTTCTGCCGTCCCTCACTACCCCCACTGCTGAAACCAGATGGGTCACTTGCCCACACTGCCGAAGAGAAAGCGAATTTATTTGCATCTATCTTCGCAGAATCTTCACGTCTAGATGTATGTGGCGCAAAACCTCCTAGTCCACTAGTTTGCGAGACTTCAATGTTGGACATACGCATTCGTCAGACGGAGGTTCGCAAAGTGTTGCAAAATCTGGACGTGAACAAAGCAAGTGGCCCTGACGGTATTTCAGCCATAGTTCTTAAAACCTGTGCACCTGAGCTATGTCCCATCTTAACGCGCCTCTTCCGCCTCTCTATGACTACCGGTCAGGTTCCGAAATCTTGGAAGCTTGCTAATGTGCAACCAGTGCCGAAAAAGGTAGCCGAGCAGACCCGGCCAACTACAGACCGATTTCGGTCACTTCCATACTCTGTAAGAGTATGGAACGTGTACTGAATAACCGACTCCTGGCATACCTCGAAGCGAACGACCTCCTCAGTGACCGACAGTACGGCTTCCGCCGTGGCCGGTCCACTGGAGATCTGTTAGCGTATGCCACACACATCTGGAGTGAGGCCATCGAGAAGAAAGGAGAGGCCTTGGCTGTCGCTCTTGATATATCGAAGGCTTTCGACCGGGTCTGGCACGAGGGTCTTATTAGCAAGCTACCGTCCTTCGGTCTTCCCACTAGTCTCTGTAACTGGGTATCTGACTTCCTGAGGGATAGATCGATTCGGGTGGTCATTAATGGCTGCTCGTCCGATCAATTGGCAATAAACGCCGGAGTTCCTCAGGGATCTGTGCTTTCAGCGACCCTCTTCCTGCTCCATATAAACGACCTACTGAAACCAGGTACGTTCGGTTATGCAGATGACACGACGGTTGTAGAAAGCTACATACCCGACTCACGAGCTAGTGGAGTCCAGATACAGTCACTCAGGGAGGCAATGGTCGAACGCATGAACGAATCACTGAAGGCAGTCTCCGATTGGGGTGAAGCCAATTTGGTTGCGTTCAATGCTAGTAAGACTCAGGCGTGTCTTATTTCTGCTAAAAGGAGCCCATTCCACCTTACTCCTACGTTCCGAAATGTATCCCTTCCGATTACCGACCATCTTGAGCTTCTCGGAATCTCACTGACTTCGAAACTTAACTTCGGCCCGCACATTGAGTCGAAAGCTCAGTTAGCTGCAAAAAAGCTGGGCATCCTCAACAAGGTGAGGCATTATTTTACACCTAGGCAGCTGCTCGACCTGTACCAAGCACAAGTCCGGTCGTGTGTAGAATATTGTTCTCACCTGTGGGATGGTTCAGCGAAATACCAGCTTGCGGCGCTCGAGTCAGTCGAGAGGAGGGCCAAGAAGATCATCAATGACGACGAGCTGACCAATTCTCGACTACATAGCCTGGAGCATCGTCGGAAGGTTGCCAGTTTATCGGTATTTTACAGGATACATTTCGGAGAGTGCGCTGAGGAACTGTATAACCTTGTTCCTCCGTCCCCATTTCACCATAGGACCACTAGACAATCGGCAATGCGGCATCGCTTCATGGTCAGTATTCCAAAAATACGCACTAAGCGTTTCGCTTCAACATTTCTTTTGCGAACCGCCAAGGAGTGGAATGCCCTGCCTAAGTCTGTGTTTCCGCACGAGTACAATCCAGGTCTCTTTAAAGCAAGAGTAAATAGGTATCTCATAGGTAAGCGTGCTCCACCGTAGACCGCATCATCACTTACCATCAGGTGTGATCGTGGTCAAACGTCTACCTATCTATACTAAAAAAAAAAAAAAAAACCGGCCAAGTGCGAGTCGGGCTCGCGCACAAAGGGTTCCGTAGCAGCAAATATAATAAACCAATAACTTAACCAAAATTACTAATTAATTAATTATTAATTAATTAATTAATTATTAATTAATTAATTAATTAATTAATTTATTAATTAATTATTATTAATTAATTAATTTATTATTATAATTAATTAATTAATTATAAGTCGGACAGACGGACAGACGGACAGACGGACAGACGGACATGACGAAACTATAAGGGTTCCGTTTTTGCCATTTTGGCTACGGAACCCTAAAAAACACGTATTCAGTCACATATCTTAAGGAATCTTCCTGTGAAGTTTCGAATAAATAGTCAAACTAATCTTGTTTCCCCATACAAAATTTGAACCCCCATTTGACCCCCTTAGGAGGTAAATTTTGGAAAATCCTTTCTTTGTGCTCCTCTACACTATATAAGGAACCTACGTGCCAAATTTGAAATCTCTAGGACCAGCGGTTTCGGCTGTGTGTTGATATGTCAGTCAGTCAGTCAATATCTTCTTTTATATATTTTTTTGATATTTAAACCCCATTGCACCACAACAGGGTAGAAGGTATTTCACTTCCGCCTCGTTAGATTTTAAAAACGTTGTATTTATCGTGATCAGCGACCCGATAAACCATTAAAACGATATCCATATTGATTTTTTGACTTTATCACCCCCTTTTCACCCTTTTAGGGGTAAAATTTTCAAAAAACCTGAAACACGTATTCAGTCATATGTCTTAAGGAATCTTCCTGTGAAGTTTCGAATAAAATAGTCAAACTAATCTTGTTTCCCCATACAAACTTTGAACCTCCATTTGACCCCTTTAGGAGGTGAATTTTGGAAAATCCTTTCTTAGTGCTCCTCTACACTATATAAGAAACCTACGTGCCAAATTTGAAATCTCTAGGACCAGCGGTTTCGGCTGTGCGTTGATATGTCAGTCAGTCAGTCAGTCAGTCAGTCAGTCAGTCAGTCAGTCAGTCAGTCAGTCAGTCAGTCAGTCAGCTTCTTCTTTTATATATTTAGATTAGCTTCTGCCCGCGGCTACGCTCGCGTTAGAAAGAGACAAAAAGTAGCCTATGTCACACCCCATCCCTTCAACTATCTCCCGTTAAAAAATTACGTCAATTCGTCACTCCGTTTTGCCGTGTAATGTGATGAAAATTATTATAATGGCAATCACAATTGCATATCATTTCCTTACTAATAGTAGTTCTTTAGATTCCAATTTAATTAATTACTGTGATCCCGATAACTAAAGCATAAACAGGGTCGCTAACAAGCTCTCAAACTATTTCAAAGAATTCCTTTGCAAACTATAGCCTTGGAAATTATAGCTAGTGGAAATATTTAATTGCATTATTTCATAAGAAGAGCGGTTAAAGGCTTACACCGATAACCTTTTGAGGCAACGCTGGAAATCTGTTTATAATTTGTCCTAGTTTTTGACAAAGTTTCTGTTCTTGTAAGAATTTAAAATACCTAGTCTTTTTGAAGATTTTGTTCTTTCGACTATAAGGACAAACTCACCAACTGATCTTTTTGCTAAAAAGAGATTTCTTGAAGGGATAAGGAAATAAGGAAACTTATCTTATACTTTTAAACGAGCAATTCTTGTATATTTATTTATTTATTTATTTATTTATTTATATATATATTTATTTACACTGACGATTATTTATAAAATATTATGTTGTTAGTTAGAAAATTATCCAGTCAGTATAACACAATAAAACAGCAATTCCCGAAAAGTTTGTACATTTGGATCACGTCTCCGATTTTGATAAAAATTGGTAGGCTGACAAGTTCATGATGCTGAGCAAAATCCAATAAGTTTCCCAAAATGTCCTAGGTAGTTTGTATGAAACCTTCCTTTTTTTTGTTACTAGATTTCTAACATTTTCAGTAAAAAATCACCTACCAATTTTTATCAAAATCAGCGAAATGATCCAAATGTACAAAATTTTCTGGATTGCTGAAAATTAATAGTGTCAAGAAAATGATCTCATCTCAGCATATTACTGACGATCTCTACCGCCAATATTCCAAGAAAACTATAAAGGGAGAAGAATCACGAAAAGCAACATACAAAAACCTAAAGTTTTGATGATATGCTTATGTATGATCCCATAAAATCATTTATTTATGCAAGAGATAGCTTATGTTTTTCCTAAAAAATTTATAAAATTAATGACTTCATAACGTTTCAATGATACGGATGTAAAGTGAATATAAAAGTGGAATAAGCTATTAAATAATTGAGAGATTTCAGCCCACACAACAATTTGCAAAAATCCGCACCTACAATGCCTTTAAAAACCATTATCATTTTGAACGGACCACTCAACGAACTTCACAATAGCGTGCGAGGTCTGCGGCCCAGTTCCAGCGGATTCATAACCGCTGTAAGTAGTACTATGTATGTATGTAAATTTTACAAAAACGAATTATATGGACGAGTCAGATGACGTAACGGAGCCACATTGTTACGTCATCACCCAGACCAAAGATAATATCTGATATGTAACTCCGTATACGAAAAAACGGACGGTACGGAAAAGAACGTACCTAAGAACCATAAAGAAAAAGGTACGGTGGCCTAGATGGCGTTACACCTTTGAGGGACGCTCGGCTAGATGGAGCTAATATTAATATCTGACAATATGACATTTTAACACATATAAAGCTAAGAATATGGGCCAAATTGTCAAAACTGAGGTTCAAAAGTTTTAAGCCTGTGTCGAGACTGTCGAGAGATGGCAGTCTATGCACTATGATTACACATTTTTGACAATCACTCTCTATAATACTCGATCCTCTTTGCCCAGACTGATTGTTTCACTTTAGTATGTCCCTTTTTTGTTTTTGAATGTATCTTCTTTTTGTGTCTTATTTATTTTGTAGTTTTGCCCTTGTGTAAACTGTAATTCTGTCTTGCTTTTTGACAAATAAGTAAATGTATATAGTCTACCCGTGATTTAATGACTAAAACTTTTGGGGATTACAATTAAGGGTATAAAATTAGCAAACACACTAATGAATAAAGTGTGTTTCGCTCAATAGTAAAAAATATGATGCAAGAATTTTTTGTACTTTCGTCGACCGAGATGACCTGACCCATTTAGAACTAAACAATATTTTTTGTTCTACTTTATCCTAAACATTATTACCTATTTTGATTGACGACACAACTTTGAAATTCACCCGCTATCTTCAGATACTCGTGACTCAGTTAGCTTCCGATATTTCCCATAATA
The DNA here is from genome assembly GCF_023078275.1 of Leguminivora glycinivorella. Lineage (NCBI taxonomy): Eukaryota > Metazoa > Arthropoda > Insecta > Lepidoptera > Tortricidae > Leguminivora > Leguminivora glycinivorella. The sequence goes on from NC_062976.1 coordinate 23,084,352, forward strand.
AGTATAAATATTATGACTCGAAATATCGGGAGCTTGAAAACTTATTTAAACTCTTGAATATTGATTACCAATAATCAAGAGTCTTCACAGAACAGAAGGAAGGAAGGAAGGGAAGGAAGGTATGGGTTAACTACATAGGTGTAATGACAATGACTAGCTTTCACCGGAATTCCATAAATAATACCAAATACATATGTAATTCCGTATAGATGGATAAAGTCTAAGAAAAAAACGTACCTCAAAGCACTAGAGAAAAAGGTACGGTGGCCTAGATGGCGTTACACCTTTGGGGAACGCTCGGCTAGATGGCGCTAATATTAATATGACATTTTAACACATATCAGGCTAACAATATAGGCCAAATTGTCAAAACTGAGGTTCAAAAGTTTTAAGCTTGTGTCAAGAGATGGCAGTCTATGCACTGTGATTACACATTTTACTTTGACAGTAACTCTCTACAATATTCGATCCTCTTTGATAATACGGAGTAAGAACAGCCTACTCATCTACCTATATTTTTTCACTAAGCTCTTTTATCTACATTACATATATAGTTTGTGTGCTATACGTTTCCCCGGTTCGGGTAAGTGTTGTAAATTTTGTATATAATCTAGTTGTAAGTTCTTTAGATCCTGTGTCCCTTCCTTTCTTTTATATCTGTTCTACCACACCTTCCTGTTTGACTAACTACATCTGTGAACACCAAAGTGATACTGATGGGTCACTTCCTGACTTTGGTGGGCCGGGTGTGGTAGTCACAAACCTATTGTGACTATCCTAACGCCTAAATATTCTTAGGGCTCTTCCTCCGGGTTCGAGGCTGCTACCCTTCCTCTCCGGACTCGAGGCACTCACCCTCTACTCGCCGCTCGAGTCCGAAACGCTGCTCTACAAGATCTTCCTGCAACTATTCTTCCTCTGCACGACAAGCCCGGGAAAATCTACGTTCAACGCGTCGTTCCCGGCCTGCTATCAACTAACATCTGCTCAGGGAAGAGAAACCTTAAGGCCTTGTTTCGCGGAATTTCCTACCCTTCAGCTCAGTTACTTTCCCACGTCCCTCTGACTTTTATTTCTATTTTCTCTTCTCATATGTAAATAAACTTGTAAATATATATCTTCTTTTTCATTTTCTACCTCTACATACAACGACCCTAAACGTTATACTCATTTATCACATCGCGATCACTGCCGCCACACCTCAAATTAATAGCAAAGAGCAATTCAATAATGCTCGAATGATTTTTAATATTCGAACAATTCTCGGCGCCCATGTATTGTCCATTCCACAGCACCCATTTTTGGACAACACTCTGCAAACAAAATACAATGTAATCACCAATGAAATAAAACCGATGTTCGTTTGACGTGGTTTATGGAAAATGTTTTATGGGGTATAGACATAAAAAAATAGATGGAAGACATAAAAAAATAGATGGATTTAGCAGGATATACTTAGTAGTCCCGTGTGGTGACGGGTTAAGAATTTCACCACCCCCTTTCTGCCCGTGGGTGTCGTAGCAGTCGACTGTGGGATATGGGTTAAATTGTGGCGTAGGCGAGAGGCTGGCAACCTGTCACAATTTCTTTCAACCCCTTTTTGCCAAAAGTGGCCCTGAAACTTAGTAGTTCATGTGCTCTGCCTACCCCTTTATGGGATACAGGCGTGATTGTATGTATGTATGTAGGATATAGTAGTCATTTATCTACATCCATATTATAAGTTCTCTATAACATGCTTAGGAGCGGTAATCAAAATGGCCTATATTAAGAAATTTGTATCTGCTAGTGTATTATATTATAGTATTTTTTTTAACCGCCTTCCAAATCTCAAAGGAAGGGGTTATCAAGTCGTCTGTATGTTTTTTTTTTTAATGTTTGTTCCTCGATATCTCCGTCGTTACTAGACCGATTTTGAAATTTTTTTTTTTGATTGAATGTATCTGCATACAGATTGGTCCCATTTTTCTCAGCCCCAGTTCTGATGATGGGATCCTGGAGAAATCGCGTCTGTTCAGAAGAAAGAACCATCTTTGCGATTGGGGTTTATTCATCAGTCATTTGTTTCGTTTCAAATATCGAATGTTTCATAAGTGAACCGTCGCCATATAATGTCGTAATAGAAAGTGGTACGATACCATGATGCCCTCACCAACCCGTCATCTAGTGGTTTCTGCAATCTATGTTATGGAAATATTTGACCGTTTATTTGCCCGTTTGGAATAATTACGGGGTTTGGGAAGACCAATATTTAACGCATGAGTGAATATTGCGAGAGGTTAGTATTTTTTTAATATTTCACTTTTGTGTACGGTTTGTTTGTTGATACAATCTTTTTAAACATATTGTTACTGTGTTGAGTATAATCAAAGAGGATCGATTGTATAGAGATATATTGTAAAAGTAAAATGCGTAATCATAGTGCATAGACTGCAGCCATCTCTGTACCTTAGAAGACTTCTCAATCCAATCCTCAGTTTGGCCCATATTCTAAACTTGAAAAATGAATTGAAAATATAAATTGTATTTGATTATTTTTATTTTTTTCCGACATTTATGGAACCCCAAAATTAAATGTAAAAATTATATTTCTCCAATATAATTAATAATTCTCCCAACATTTATCTCAAAGAATAACGGCTCTCTTCTTCGAGCAGATCAATGCGTTGTGAGGCGCCCAAGAATTGAAGTAATATTTATAGAAGAAAAACACATGTAAAAACTTTCCGAGAAAATTAATATTTGTTTCCAATACTAAAAAAAAAAATGTAAAAATTATACATACACGCATACATAGACATACAATCACGCCTGTATCCCATAAAGGGGTAGGCAGAACACATTAAACTACTCAAGTTTCAGCGCCACTCTTGGCAAATAAGGGGTTGAAAGAAAACGAAAAATATATTTCTCTGATATAATTAATAATGCACTGATTTAAACTTTCACTATTATTACACATAATTATTTTTAAAATCGGGACTTAATCGCGTATAACTACATATTAAACTGCCACTTATATAACTACATATTAAGCCAGTCTTCTCCGAGACCACGGGGACAACGCCGTCCTTGAAACGTTGGAGGTCAGATTAAGTCCCGATTTTAAAAATAATTATAATTAATAATGGTTCCCAACATTTATGGCATCCTATTGGGAGAACATTAAAAAAAAAGTAAAAATTATATTTCTCCGATATAATTACCTAACGGTTCTCACAGCTGCTGTGAGTGATTTTAATGTTTTTCTTCGAAATGTCGTGATGCGAAATGTCGTCGAGAAGAGTTGTGAGGAACCCCAGAATTGAAAGAATATTTATAGAAGAAAAACACATGTAAAACTAATCAAGTTTCAGTGCCACACTTGGCAAATAAGGGGTTGAAAGAAAACGAAACTGTGACATTGTAAAAAAATATATTAACATGTATATAACATCCATGACTCAGGAACAAAAATCTGCGCTCATCACACAAATAAATGCCCTTACCGGGATTCGAACCCGGGACCGCGGCTTAGCAGCCAGAGTTACTACGCCCTACGGCAGGCTGGTCGTAAAATAACGTAAAACACCTATTAATATTGGTTGCCAACATTGATCTCACAGAAGAACGGTTCTCGGTCATAGTGCGCGATGTCGTCAAGCAGACCAGACCGTTGTATGGAGGTCATGTGCTGGACGCCGCCGTAGTTGTTAGGCTGGCCACTGCCCCACTTGGCGAAGCCGGCCTCGGAGATGGGTTGTCCTGGTAAAAAGATAAATAGTTATAACATAGTGTGGAAAGACACATAGTAAGCTCAATAAGGTTTGCCTAGACTTGTATTGACCGAGACATAGACCGTTACTTGAGGACGTAGTTTAGGAAAAAGGATCTAACCTACTAAAAATTGCCATTGACTTCAAATCAATGGTGAACAGGCATCTTCTGAGCGAGCTCACTCCATCGTAGGCCACGTATTTGCCTTTGGCTAGTCTGGGGCCAAGAGTAAGCCGCTAAAGTAAAGCCGCCCATTTACTTATAATGAAAACCGGCCAAGAGCGTGTCGGGCCACGCTCAGTGTAGGGTTCCGTAGTTTTTCGTATTTTTCTCAAAAACTACTGAACCTATGAAGTTCAAAATAATTTTCCTAGAAAGTCTTTATAAAGTTCTATTTTTGTGATTTTTTTCATATTTTTTAAACATATGGTTCAAAAGTTAGAGGGGGGGGACGCACTTTTTTTTCCTTTAGGAGCGATTATTTCCGAAAATATTAATATTATCAAAAAACGATATTAGTAAACCCTTATTCATTTTTAAATACCTATCCAACAATATATCACACGTTGGGGTTGGAATAAAAAAAATATCAGCCCCCACTTTACATATAGGAGGGGTACCCTAATAAAACATTTTTTTCCATTTTTTATTTTTGCACTTTATTTGCGTGATTGATATACATATTTGTACCAAATTTCAGCTTTCTAGTACTTACGGTTACTGAGATTATCCGCGGACGGACGGACGGACAGACAGACATGGCGAAACTATAAGGGTTCCTAGTTGACTACGGAACCCTAAAAAACAAATTTTGATATTGAAAAAGTTTAAATTAAGTCGATAATTGTATGTGGGGCTGTGGGTTGGAACTTTTTTCCTAAACTACGTCCAATTATCCGTGACCGTTTTGGGTACTTAGACAATATGGTGTATAAATAAATAAATATTGGGGACACCTTACACAGATCAACTTAGCCCCAAACTAAGCAAAGCTTGTACTATGGGTGCTAAGCGACGATATACATACTTAAATAGATAAATACATACTTATATACAAAGAAAACATCCATGACTCAGGAACAAATGTCTGTGCTCATCACACAAACAAATGCCCTTACTGGGATTCGAACCCAGGACCGCGGCTCAGCAGGCAGGGTCACTACCGACTGAGCCAGACCGGTCGTCAAACCTCTACGTAATAAAACCTCTTTTCAAAAGTCTAAACCGACTGATGACCGTCGCCTTTAATGTCTTGAACCTTTGAAGCATCTTCAGATTATCAAGGAAATCGTCAATTATTTTGTCCTGCTCGTTTTGAGTATGCCATTCCGAAATGTGACGATCCTATTAGCCAGTTGTTGAAGTTGAATTTACAATACGGAGTCAATCTGTATCTTTAGAATATACTACAATAAAGTTGTTGTTCTTACCATAGATAGTCAGCCAATCACCATCCCTATTGTCATCCCATTTCCAAACGCCAACGATGGCGACATCATCATGTTTAGCTCCAGTAACAGTTTTCGGTGGATACATCGCGAAAATTTCCTTAAGCACTTCAGCTTCCTCATCACTGTTGACGACGGCAAGATGGCCGCCTTCGGAATGGCAAACTTTGGCGGCTTCGTGCCATTTCTTAGCGTTGGTGTGCAATTTGTAGCAGCTGTTTGTCCGGGGCTCATATTTGTAACCTGTAACAATTATATAGAAATGTTGAAGATGTTTGTTTAACACGTTAAATTCCTCAGATTTTTATATGACACTTCTTTAAGGCCGATAGTCCACTATCATATGTTTATCATATAAATATGATCATAGGTCTGTATTATGCGTCCCTTCTTCTCCAACATGAAGGAAAAGGACGTTGTATGATAAATATATGATAGTGGACTATCGGCCTTTCTTGTGAAGAAATGACGTTCGTCATTTGGTAATTTTCCGTGACGTATGGAAATTTAAACGGCAGAAGTTTATGGTAGAGACACATACACATATTACACACACGGATTGAGCAATTTGACAAAGGGTAACTTTTTGGAAGAAAAATAATTCTTGAAAATTAATCTGGTGTAAGTAATTGATTAAATCATTTATATAAAAGAACAACAGTCTGTATAGGAATAAATGCCTAATTAAACATAATTTGGTACCCCGCTGAAACCAGTAAGTAGGTATATAGCATTCATTATCATTTTTGTAAAACGTGTCTCTTTGCAGAAGGTGTTCTGTGATGAAATAACGCGTACCTAGCAAAAAGCAAAGCAATCCGGTATCGCACTAACTATCCCCAATGAATGAAAGTGGTTATGATAGATACAAATCAAATGTTTTACCAGCGGCAGTAGTTTGACACTTCTCGTTCAAAATAGTCATCGAGGCGTTCTCTCTCCGGCAGAAGTAAGGGTACTTGCTGGTGCAGCTCACGTCAGATGCTTCTCCCAATCTGGTAAGCACCACGCAGTTCTCGTTATTGTCAGGGTCGCTGGAATCTTCTGTAGCTGAAGGCTCGCCCTCGGCCCACTCCAGGTGGATGTCTGAGAGAGGCACACCTGCAAATTGAAGGATTTGTGTCCGGCCATGTATAAACCATTTGAGATTTTTTTGTTTTTATCTTGATCAGTAGGGCTAAGATGGAAGGCTGCCTAACATTTATCACCATGTTTGTCACATTCTAACAAGTATGTAAGTGCAAAAGTGACGCATGCTATGACAAGTTATAACAAAAACACGCCATGATACGGCCACAGGATCATTATCTTAGAACGATTGACCGTCAAATGTATAGGCTTCTATCAACAACTTAGATATTTTTGTGCCAAATTAAGAATTAACAGAGATTTTGGCATGTTTTGCAAAGGCACTTGTAAAAATATTTGCAGATTAAAATAATAATAAAAAGTCTTGCCATTTACCGTATAGGTAGTCAGTCAAAAAGCACAAATCTTAGAAGAGCCAAATGAAAGATTTTATATCTTACATATTGCATGTGAATATCTTTTTATTCCTTTTGCCTAAATATCTTGAGAATAAACTAATTACCCCCCACCTCCTACCCCCTTTCTTCCCGTGGGTGTCGTAGAAGGCGACTATGGGATATGGGTTAAATTGTGGCGTAGGCGAGAGGCTGGCAGCCTGTCACTGCAATGTCACAGTTTCGTTTTCCTTCAACCCCTTATTTGCCAAGAGTGGCACTAAAGCTTTAGTAGTTTTATGTGCTCTGCCTACCCCTTTATGGGATACAGGCGTGATTGTATGTATGTGTATGTTGTATGTATGTAAACTAATTAAAAAAGAAAATACTTACCATCAAGTGACAGGTAGTCACCCTCGGAGACAAGGGCGTGGATGCCGGTGAACACACTGCGTGAGACCTTATTCTCTGTCATGATGCTCAGCATGGCTTTCGCCAGGACATAGGAAGAAGGGGAGGCTAAAACTCCACCTGAAACAGGAGATACGATTAGAAGATTGTAAATAAGATCGGAATGAGATCTCTAAAGGCGTCCACTCACTTGAAGCCAGTTCGCTGGGATATTGGTAATATGTAGATTCAAGAAAGTTTTAATTTGTCAAAGCGGACCCCAGCGGGAGTCCCTTATGGGAATAAACCGTGGCACATGACGGGATAACACAAGAATCACAATGAATTCAAGAACATTTTAATGACCAACAAATCCATCTTGTCCAACGATGTAGGTATGTGAGGTGAGAGCAAAATACTGAATCGGTCGCTCGGTCCATAAATCATTATTACACCAAGGTATGATGTGTTGATAAAATTTGGTTTTGGTCACTTTTTGAAACCACATAATTAAAATATTTACTATGACACATTGTTTAGTTAGTATCATTTGAATAACATTACCTACATTATAAGCGGTTTCGTCGGCTTTCGCCATTTAATCTTGATAGTTTATGGAACTTTCCAAACTGTAGTCAGCAAAACATTGTACCTTCAAGCTGGCACCGGCGAAACGCATTCTTCCAGTTGGCAGGCACGATGTGCAGGCGCAGCCAGACTCCCGCTTCTGGCACGTACTCGTAGTTGTAATCCAGGACGCCTGACACATACTGGTGACCTGGAAGAAAATTAAAACGTACAGTCAACCTAGGACACTCTATATCCATGTCAAAATGGCAAGCAGTAAGAGATTTCTTCTGCTCAGATTTATAACGTCAATATGACATAGTTCTACAGTGGCTTAGGGTTCCAATTGGTTGACTATTTACTGGCTGGGCGTCGTGGCGCTAGGCCGGGAAAACGCTAGATTGAAGAAGAAGAAGACAATAAGCACGGCTTACTTTATCCCTCTGAAATAATTTTGGCCTATAAGTTTCCTATTTGTGAGTAGGTACTATAGGTACCTATCTAACCATTCGCTGTGTTATATACTCCGAGCTTATAGTAATAAGTTTGCTACTAACGCCGTGGTTTGCGTCACGACCAAATCAAACCTTCAACCTCTATGGAAGTGTCTTGGGTGGGTAATTGTCGAATGAACTACCGATTGCATAGTTACCCTTAGTTTCAACATTTAATTTTTATTTTGGTAATAAATAATTAATGACATCGAAGTTTCGAAATGTTAAAACACTTACCGACAAATAAAATACAACAAAATAATACTAATCGAGACATGTTGTTTGTCTCTAAAGAAACACAGAAGACGAGTGAACTTTTAATCCGTTATCACGCCTTTTTATAAGGTCTAGGCCATTTATATCAGACTGCTGTTACGTGGAACAACTTAAAGCAAATAAAAAGTATAAACAGATAAAGTCTAAGAAAAAAACGTACCTCGGAATCATCAAGAAGTATCATAATATGGTCTTCTAGATGGCGGATGGATATCTTTGGTTGATTTTCGGATAGATGGCGCTATTACTAAGGTTGATGACAATTTAGACACATACTCAAGTTAAGAATATGGGCCAAATTGTCAAAACTGAGGTTTAAACCTTTTGGTCCTGTATCGAGAGATGGCATAGTTTATGCACTGGGACTTAACATTTTACTTTGACTGTAATTCTTTATAATATGTACCTATACTCAATTCTCGTTGCTGTGGATACACAATGTGCATGATATGTAATAGTATGTGTACCTATGAAGGTGTAAAGTGTAAAGTGTTCGGAAGTTTCGTTAGGTACTTTATAATTTAATCGACCTTAGGTAACCTTGACTCGACGGAAATTAGATATACTTTAGTTACAAGTATGCACCTATTCAGTAACTATCTCAAATGTTTTATGAACTTGCTCTTTTGACTTCGTAAAAAAATCTTATTTTTCTGGTTTGGTACGTTACAATCAAAATAAGATTAGAGGCAGGTCAAGCGTCAATAACTATTCCGTGGAATTAGAGACTCAACAATTTTATTATCTTTTGTTTTTAAATATTTTTTAAAACAATATATTATCTTTCGTTGAGCCTCTGATCTAATGTTGCTGAAGTAAGTAAGTAGTACATTTTTCTGCAACACAGTTTATTTATTTTCTCACCCTTTTACACTTTGTATCATCTCTAAAATACGTAGGCTTTAAGGGATGTCGATACAGAGTATACGACGCAGCGAATCCTAAATGAATATTCTTTAAATATAAATAAATTGTTACCTACAAAAGGTAGTTCAGAGTTAAAAGTGACAGTTGAAGTACTGGTACTTGGGGGAAAAAAGGAACAAAAAAAACATTGTAATAAAAGTCATAAAAAGTCTGGGATCTAGAAGGCAGGATTTAGGTGGACAAGAGACGAAAGTAACCCTATAAGTAGAATTAGGGCTTATCTCAAAGAATCTAAGAAGGACGGCCTATTATTTAAGTATATAAAAAGATATCAGAAACGCGATTTTTCCATAATACCAGAGTGCGAAGAAACGCAAATGTCATTGTCGCGTTATTTATTGTAAAAAACTTTTAGAGAGACATATCAGTGTTTCGTTATCATACCTATATAGAGTGGGGCCTGTAACAAAGGCGAAGAATTGAATTATAGGCTATTCTCCTTATTGTCAACATTTGTTCAGTGACTTTTAAAAATTGTGAAGTCTTTAAATTTTTAATTTTTCATACAAAATAAATATTTGTTGTCATTGACGTTGTCTGTGTCACACTTTAGACTTAACAGAATTCGCAATACATTACCTCTTAGAAAAAATCATGATAAAAATCAAAATACAAGTTATTTTTAAAAGTCGCCGAACAAATGTTGATCAGTATAAGGAAATATGCAGTTAAATTTTTTTTACAGGCCCCACTCTGTATAATAGCGCATGTGTTTGTCACCTTGGTAAGGTCTGTAGTTTCCGTGTTCCGTGCTCGTTTGTCACGAGCGTTTTCTTTTCAAGTGACAACTCTGTGTATATCTATGTATTTGTGTATCATAAATCTTGTGCGGCCTTGGATAATAGCTAGCTAACGTATGTGTTTACATATATTGTATGGGAAAATGGCGTGATAATGTATGGGAAAAGGGTTAAGTGTTCACACTTTCTTTATAATGACTCATTTAATTGTTTAGAGACACAGTTAATGCTTAGTATGGACATACATTAAATATAAGAAGATAACATCCCATACATTAAAATTCGACCGCCTAAGAACGCGCATGAGCATTTCTTTTTTTTTGCCACTTTTTTGAAAAAAAAATCTATTTCTACTTAGAATTACTAGCTTTTTCAATCCTAGTAGTTAAGTTAGTTAACCATTTTCCGTACATGTTGTATGGGGTAACAAAAGAGGAAATTAACAAAAATGTATGGAAATTCTGGGACATTTTTTGTCTCCCAGTGAGATTGAAAGTACTCGTGTATCTGAGTACAATTGACCTAAAATTCCCTAAAACAAACAAATTTTTTTTATTGGCAAAAAATAAAAGAAATGCTCATACTACACCACACATAGATGGCGCCACAAAATTGTGACTTTCAAGCCATAAATCTAGGTCAAAAGTGACACTTAACGCCATCTACAAGTATAATCGAAACCTACAAGAGATTTTTTTTGTGGCGCCATCTATGTGTGGTGTAGTGTATGCGCGTTCTTAGGCGGTCGCATTTTAATGTATGGGATGGTATTATATTTAATCTATGGTATGGAGGTGTAATAATTTTATAGTCTAAAATGCTCTTTATTTCAATGTCTATCCTGTAAATAGTTTTACTTCTATACTAATATATTACTTACGACTTACAACCGTATTTTTTTTAGGTTATACGTAGGTATCCGTTAACCGAACTTACCTAGGTATTTGATCAGGGAAGGTACCTACCTAATTATATTTATACTAGCTTTTGCTCGCGGCTTCGCTCGCGTTAGAAAGAGACAAAATGTAGCCTATATCACTCTCCATCTCTTCAACTATCTCCACTTAAAAAATCACGTCATTCGTCGCTCCGTTTTGCCGTGAAAGACGGACAAACAAACAGACACACACTTTCCCATATTAGTAAGGTACAGCGGGGCAAATCTCGACTGGCGGGCAATTGTAAGTAATGCATTTTTTCCATTATTACACTATGATCTAATTACTAAGTTCTTCATGTATCCACTGAACACGCCTACCATATATAAGCGGTGGACACTCTATTTAATAATGCAAACAATGTAAAACATGGAAAAAATGGACCAGTTACATTTACCCCCCAATTTAAGGATTACGTAACTCATGATGGTGCACAAGTTTGTCAAATCAAAATACGAATTATTAGTGAAAAAAAAAAATATATTTAGATAGTGGAATTTTACCTTCAAAACATAATTTTATAACCAACTTTAAAATATTAAAATAAAGTTTAATGTTAGTATGTTAAACACAATGGATAAGGAAGACATACACATAAAATAAACGCACAAATATAGGTATTTAAAAAATGATAATTCAGTGAAAGGTTATCGTTAGTCTTGCTAATCTAATGAAGCAGAATTTGCGAAGTAGTGAAGAAACACACTCGAAGGCGGCAACATGTCTCAATTTTTACTGTTATGTGCCGTTTTATCTGTAGGTAAGTTGATTAAAAATTAAATATTTTGAGGCTCACAACTAGGGAACAAATCAAATTATTTTATTAAATATTTTTTGATTTGTTCTTTTTCCAAGTAGCTACACTATTACTATATAAGTTATAAATTGAGATAGATATCATACACGAAAGAAAAAACGGCAAGGCCCACTGGTGGCCGAGCCGGAAGCCTGGGCGGGCGTGTGGTCTAGTGGTAAAGACGTTAGCCGCGTAAGCTGAAGACCCGGGTTCGGTTCCCGGCTCAGCCACCAGTGGGCCTTGCCGTTTTTTCTTTCGTGTATGATATCTATGTCAATTTATTATTTTTAGGCTCACTTCAATTTTTATTGCTTGATTATTTATTTTGATTTTGTCCTACTTTTTTAATTATAAGCTATGTAATGTAAATTAAAGCTTTTTAAGCCAGCGTCTGAAACACTAACGAGCTAGACTTCTTTGGTGAAGAGTGGAGAAGCCATTTCCCAAGGATGGAGAAGACTCTCAATAAAATAAATAATCACTGACTTTTTTTGCACGCAAAAACGAAGGGGTGTTACAAGTTTGACATGTCTGTCTGTCTGTGTGTTTCTTTCTGTGGCATCATAACTCCCGAACGGATGAACCGATTTACATTTAGTTTTTTAGTTTGAAAGGTGAGTCAGTCGGGAGTGTTCTTAGCCATGTTTCATGAAAATCAGTTCAATATGTTGGGGGTTTTTCAAAATTCAAAATTTCAATTTTGTGGTTATTAACAGCTTGTATAGACGTATACTATTGTTACTTATACTTCCACAAATAAAAAATATATATGTGGGTGTGCACGGGAAAACGTCCCACTTTGTCGATTGCTAATAAAGACGCTTTGTCAGTTTATTCATGTAAAAATACAAGTAAATCTCACCTTAACGGTAACCGACAAAGTGGGACGTTTTACTAAACCCACTCACATATGAAAACTGTTAAATTTATTAGCAAATTTATTAGTACTTCAACCTGGCTACGAGTATGTACAAGATGCCGACGCGTGGCTACGCCTACACAAGGTGCCCGCTAACTGGGGGAACGCTCGACTGCGCTGTCAACTCGAAGGTAATAGAGTCGACTGTACTATTAAGACGATACGGTAGGGGTCAATTCTCCCAAACGCTCTCGCCTGGTTTTTGAAGATAGAGCAATGATTTTTTTCAACACAGATTGTTATTATTTTTATCTGTGTCGGACCGTTTTGGTTTTTTTGATATTCTGCTTTTTAAAGACTCTAGAGCCAATCAAAAATTTCCAAAAACGACCTTTTTCATTGTGGCGCAAAAAAAAGGTGTGATACTCAAGATTGGTAACAATTAACCAAAAAAGCTGAACGGTCCGACATAGATTATTTCATTGTTATTCAGATTCTCAAATTTCGTTCCGATTGATTAAGTTTTGAAGGAGGAAAGAGTCGAGAGCGGAACCTCGATTTTAAAGATTTTTTTGAAATATCTTTTCACTGAGTTGTTCTTAATGGACAATTTTTTTTCGATAAATCTAGTTAATAACACTTGTATATTTAATTAAAATTCCCAAGTTGAAAGGGGGGCTCTTTTCCATTTTAGCATTTTCGCTACCGTATCCTCTTAACTCGAAGGTAAGGGATAATCGACTGCATTGCCATCTCGAAGCTAAGAGGCTCACTGCGTTACCAACTTGATACTTGATACGGGATAGGTATGGAATGAATTAGAATCAAAATAAACATGTAAGAAATCAATTTTCATTTTTAAATTCTTGTTTCACGGGAAAAGTTTTTCTCTTTTTGTCGCATTATTAGCCGGAGCCTTATAAATAATAAATTGGGATCAAATGACATAAAAAGGTCGTCAGATTTCGGTGTTATCGTATTGCAATAAGCTAAACATCCAAATTATAAACAAATCAATTATTTTTGTAGTCGGTACCAGACCTGTTCGTCGCCTTGCTATTGCCTGTTTGACCCACCCAACCATACAGGCTGGTACCGACTCCAAAAATAATTGAATTGTTTATAATTTGGATGTTTAGCTTATTGCAATACGATAAGAAATCTGAATTGAAAGGTTTATTATTTTTGGCTTTTTAGTTTCTCCGTGTTTTGTAACGCGCTTATTTTTGAAGGCGGTTTTATTTTTTGTTAAAAAGTTTATTTATTTGTTGATTTTTAGTGGTTCCTAGTGATATTATATGTATCAGTCCGAATACATGTACAGTAGTGAAAGAATTATCCTTTAACTCCTAACCATTGAGGAGTTGACCTTCCATCATCAGCTCAGTTGATTTTTAGTGGTTCCTAGTGATATTATTTATATGTATCAGTCCGAATACATGTACAGTAGTGAAATAATTATCCTTAAACTCCTAACCATTGAGGAGTTGACCTTCCATCATCAGCTCAGCCACATAAAATTATTACCATCAGACGTAAATACTGGTGTACCTTTGAAAAATATACTAAAAACATTACATGTGCCTATAACATTTGAAGAGTTCCCTCGATTTCTCCAGGATCCCATCATCAGACCCTGACTTGGTGCCAATGGGACCATCTCGGGGTTATACCGGTTCGATCAAAAAAAAAATTTTGAAAATCGGTCCACGATTCTCGGAGATATCGAGTAACATACATACAAAAAAATAATAAAAAAAAAAAACATTCAGTCGAATTGAGAACCTCCTCCTTTTTTGAAGTCGGTTAATAAACATGTAAGAAATCAATTTTCATTTTTAAATTCTTATTTCACGGGAAAAGTTTTTCTCTTTTTGTGGCGTTACTTGCCGGATATTTTGGTCCCTTACATTTTGATCCTGAATAGAATGACTTAAAAAGGTTGTCAATAATTGAAATTATATAAAAGGGTTGTCAATAATTGGCCTGTTTTCGAACCTTTCTGACCTGTTTTTCCAAAATATGTAAACGCTTAAGACGATACAGGAGGGGTCAATTCTTCATACAAACGCTCTCGACTATTTCCTCCTTGGTTTTTGAAGATAGAGCAATAATTTTTTCAACACAGATTATTTTTATTTTTAAGGGTCCGAAAGTTTCCAAAACCGGCGTTATTGATTATGACGTAAAATTTCGTTACGATTGATAAAGTTTTGAAGAAAGAAACAGTCGAGAGCGGAACCTCGATTTTAAAGATTTTTTAACTGAGCTGTTCTTATATATAACTAAAATAACTAAACACTAATATATCTATAACTAAAATTCCCAAATTGAAAGGGCTCCTTTCCATTTTAGCATTTTCGCTCCTGTAGCGTCTTAATCCTTATTAATTAGGAATCGAGGGATGGCCTTCTAAACCCGTTTCCGCATAGTGTCACGATATCTGGCAACTTACTGACCGTACTAATTAATCTACAGTGTGCATAGATATAATTTTACAACGTTAGGTGTATTATTTCCTCCCAGATTTCGAACAGAGATCATTTTACAAATTAAGAATTTTCAACACTCTCTGAAAATAAATTTATTTGGTTCCAGGTGGTATCCTTGCCTCACCCTCAAACAGTGCTATAGTTCAAGCCATGCTGACCCAAATGACGCGCCATAAGGTGGCGTCACCGACTGTGTTCACCGGAATACATTCTCTCAACACTGAGCTTGACTTCACTTCGCTGGATGGTGAGTAAATACAATTTGATTTCAGTTTCGAAATGTAAAAATTATTTTAAAGCATATTTTCATATGTGCAGTTTTATTTCACCAAAATCGTCATACAGTCCGGAAGCCAGTCCCTGCCACTCATCAGCTTTTTTTCCCACTTAAAGTGGGAATCCGGCTTCCAGGCGCCTGCCACTTAACGGGATATTTTGTAAAACGGCCGCACCACTTCTCCACTATGCAACTTGCAGCACTGCCACCCGTAAGTGAATATTAGCGGGGCATCTTTGTCAAGCAATCAAAGCGGTAGGTCGCAGGTTCGAGTCCTGCCGGAGGTGTCAATTTTAAATATTTTTCTATAATTTTTTTTAAAGAAAGTAAAAAAAAATTTTGAATGCCATTCTCTTCAACTGGTTCTGTCTAAAAATCTTACAGGAAAGCCCCTGTCAGAGATAGAACTTGACTGGGCTCCAAACGAACCTAATGATGACAATGAAGAGGAGCAGAAATGTGTGGTCCTCAACGAGAAGGGTCAAGTGGCTGACGTAAACTGCGCAAGCAAATACCCGTACTTCTGCAAGAAGGACAGTGCTGCAATGAACGCCACCAATGATTGCCCTACAACTGTTAGGGGTAAGTCTTCTCATAAAGAAAATTGTTATTTCTGGTAGTTCTCGTTTATAACAACAAAATTACTGATGGAGATGGCCGATATAAATAAGTGGCAACAGAAAGATAGAAAAGTTCCGTTAGCAAAATGACTATTACCTACTCTTTCCAGGTCTACTATATTAATATACATATTTGAAATAAAGTATTTATTTAGTAGTATTTATTGCTTGTTTGTGAGCTTACGAAGAAATCAATATAGATTCTATCCTATTGTCAGCTAGTTGCATTGTTACACTGATGTGTTGATGGTCCTTCCTCCTATAATTATGTATGATGTTCTGATACTTCTACTTTTCTTCTCTTTACTAACATATTTGAACTTTGAATAGGTTACAAATACCAGCCTCTCACCGGCAGCTGCTACAAGTTCCATCGTTTCTCCCAACCCTGGAACAGAGCCGCCAGAATTTGCCACGCCGAGGGAGGCCACCTGGCTATCGTCAACGACGCAATAGAAGCAACAGTGCTGAAGCATATCTTTGAGAAGAATCCCGTAGAAGATGTTGTAGGTGCAATACATAGTGATGTGGCTTTAATTGGAATTTGGAAATGGGAGGACGATGGCGACTGGATGACTATATTTGGTAAATATTCATTTAATCTCAATTATAAATTGAAATATATATCATACACGAAAGAAAAAAAAATCACTCAGCGTTACACTTACTTGCCGCTACTTGTTCTGCAACTATCATCTGCAAAGATACTGTGGCCAATGATGATTATGATAATTTAGATGATACATTAGAAACTCTTTGTAATATATTTGTACCCAATATATTTGAATTCTGAACAGGTGAAACGCTGGAAAAAGCTGGATACGCAAAATGGAGTGACGGTGTCGAGCTTCATGCAGACCATGGGGCGATACAGCGCAGTGGTTTGTTAGACGCCGTGGCGAAGTTTGACAAAGATCCGTTTATCTGCGAAATTGAGATGACCGAAGAAAATTCTGTATAAAAAACAAATGAAACATTATTTTTCTACTCGTCGACTTTAATCTGTCATCTTATATCTCATTATTTCGTTTAAAACATAACACCAAAAGCGTACCCTTGAAATGTAAGGGCCTTTTACGCTTAAAACTAGATGGCGCTGTTCGCAGCCTGGAAGTGACCGAAATCATAATAATTATATTTTCCCCAAATATTTTTGGGTGTTTTTATGTTTTATAAGAACAAATGACATATTTCTTTATTTTAAAATCATGACATCACGTCAATAATGCATTTTGAAAAATATAAATTTATAGGAATCATCAGTATAGTTATGGTATTTAATAGGTGGCGCTAACAAATCGAGGTTGCATTGGGGTAATTTCGAAGTACAAAAATGGTCGGATAATTTCGAAAGGGGAATCTTGATATGATGGAAATAATGGTGAATTTTATGTGACTTTCTAAATTAGATGACTTACGAAATTACCCTAATGCACCCTACCTACGATTCTAGTATGAAATATGTAAATCCTATATAAAAATCCTTGGTATTTCTTTTGTTCTTGTAATAGCACTGGATAGAGATCAGTGGAGAAATTGGGGGGAGGCACGGGGGAGGCCTTTGCCCAGCAGTGGGACACGGCGGGCTCCAAATAATAGTTATTTGTTATACAAGGAGGCAAAGTTGTATTTTAACGCCGAGTGTGGAATTGAAAAACGAAAAGGAGTCTATAGTTGAACCACGAGCGAAGCGAGTGGTTCGAGAATAGAATCCTGAACTTGCGAGTTTTTTAACACACGAGAAGTAAAATACATTTTCTCCCGAGTGTAACACAAAACTTTTCCCCTCAAGCGAGGAAACTACAACGCAAAAAATGCGTTTATCACTGCTTCCAGTAATTCCTCAGGTGGTAAATCATCTTTATTACTAGATTCACCTACTTTTATCAAGTTTGTAGCAGTTAATTTGACTTTATTAAAGGTCAAATTACTTTACCCACTAGTGGATAAAGTGTGTTTTTACCCGCTGGTATTAAAGGACAAAACACGTGTCTCCGAGCTAGTGAGGGGAAAATAAATAAATAAAGGATCTTAGTCAATTAACAACCATAAATCACACACAAAAACTCCTAATTGGTATCAAAAATGTTCAAATTACATTCTATTCATAATTATTGCTCACAGATCCCTAATAACATAACTACAGTCATCATATAACTACAAATTAGTCTGATATCAACTTTGGGTTAAGCGATTTTGAATGAGTTATGGTTAAAAATAACAAAAAAGCTTCACAACTCACAAGATACTTGGGAATCCTTTGTGTTAGGGATAACAGGAGTGATCATTTCTCCATACTAAACGTTTAAACTGTTTCCTTGGTAGAGTTTGAAGCTGATAAATTATTATTTTAAAAATTAGTCTCACCAATATCTGTGTCAGACTATTTGTTTTTGTGTTTAAAAAGATCTTTATAATTGTTATCCATTTTTTTTATAATTTGTGATTGCAAAGACGCGCACGAGCAAGAGCATAGCTTTAACTTACTGAGCTTCAGTAGTTACTATGTCAGTTCAACAGATGGAGCACCTAGTATTACTGAGCATCATAGCTTTAGTAGTTACGATGTCAGTTCAACAGATGGCGCTAGTAGAAACGTTAGTTGACTTAATCATAAACTCGTACATAATAAATTTTTAATAAATGTAACTAGGTGGGCATTTCTATTTAAACTTGTACCATGACTCATTTGAGAAGTTGAAAATAAAATTGGCATTATTTGGTATTTTGTCGTGTTATTCTGTTAGAAAATATATTCTAGTTTACGAAACACTGAAGAGAATCGCAATATTTTTAGGATAAACTAGTTAAAATGAATTTTTATTATGATGGGAGAGGTTTTTTGTGGTCCGTTTGGTTACAAATGTTTTTTAGTGTAGGAAATAAAAGACATACTTGAACCAAAGGTTTTAATGTTTAATAGATATAATTCGTATTAAACAAAGTAAAAACAATCATCATTTAATAATACTAATGAAACTTTTTTATAAAACCGTATTTTAGGTGGTTTGGTTACGGCATGGTCCCAAACCGTACCTTATTTTTAGTTTTATTAAGTAACTACGGGCATTATTGACATATAATGAATAACAATCAATAGAATTAACGAAACTTGTAATTATTAGCATTAAAACATAAGATTTATAGCTTCTATACTTTAATTAAACAATAAAAAACACTTTTTTAACAAGGGGACAATTTCCAAATGGACACCTATGTAACTTAACGGACAAAGTAAGGACGAGATCACAATAAGCAAACATTTCACTCAAATGCTTGCTCAGTAAAAAAACACAGTACGTAGGTACTTGAAATATCAGAACTTATAATATCAATACTTATTAAAAATATATATCACTATTATAATGGCTTTTTATGAAATATACCTAATATCTAATCTCACTTTGGGTAGAGTTTAGTTCTACTAAACATCTGTGGTATCAAATGCGTACTAATCACAGTTAGAAATAATAATATTAAAATTAATATTTCTTATCAAAATGAATTTAAGTAATAGTATATTTTAGTCTTAACTCTCTTAGTAAGTAGAAAACACATTAAACGGAGTATTTTCTTAAGTAATGGGAAATATCTTCTATTTAGTAACAAAAATTATCTTATTATTATATAAGGTCATATTTTGTGTCCATGAGATCTGCAAACTAGTATGAATATTACCAAAAAAATAAGCATGGACAAAGTCACGGCAAAAAACTAGCTATTCTCAATGTGCACGCAACTTTACCGTGTCAGTTTGGTTACATTTGACTGTCCGGCAATATGTTACGCTGCAAATTGTTTCCAAACGGACGTAACGATTTGTCTAGACCAGAATTAAATCGATTGAAAATAATACAAAACTAACAGCAATATTTAACTTATTTACTTGAGAAATAACTGTATGAGGCATTGATTCATTTAACATCAACAGTTCTTTACTTACCTAACAGTTTAGTTACGTAAAAATTAGAACAAAACGGACCAAACATAGTGGTAAACTTAACTGTCACATGCCAGCACTCCTTGTCGGTCGCGGTTTGGCTGTTTTATTAACCAAAGTGAAGTTAGACAAGGTTTGTCTATGGTCACAGGTATGCCAGGATTAAAATAAACCTTAAATGTTGGTAAAAAATATTTTGCTACTTAGTTAAAACTGCGTAACCAAACGGACGATCTCGAAACTGGATATTTCGAGGGGACAAAGTTTTTATCGAAATTATACCCTGTTACTGTTGATTTTAAAGTTCTTTTTCGTCAAAAATACGTTTTCTACTACTTAAACTATGGTAGAAATGCATTACTTAATGTTACTATCATAGAAAAAAATTGTGTAAAAGTCCAACAAAACTTCGAATCGTGGAAGGGGACAGTACTACAGCCACATTTTACCATATTTTAAAACTTAATTGTAAGTATAAAAAATTGATTTATTATGCATTTTACTTGATAAATGATGCGTCTACTTAATATATTTCAATAAAAACCAACATTTACCCAGTTAAAACTTCAATCTTAAGAGTAAATCGCAAAAAATGTAAGGGGACATGCGAAAACTCGGGGGTACAACTTTAAATATAACTAATACTTATATATGCGAAAGCGATTCCGTCTGTAGATACCTCTTCATACTATAACCGCTGAATAGGTTTACAAGTGAGGCCGAAGAAAATACCTAGTGTTTTAGGTATTTATTCATCATCATTATCATTCTTCAAACGAAATCACTTGCTAAAACCAGGATTAATCAATTTATTAAGATAATTTGTCACTTTGAAAGACTTAGTTACGATATTTTTCCAATAGATGGCGTTAGTTGTGGCGTTAATAGTTTACTCGAATTTATAGTAAAGCCGTCCGAAACATACTTGGCGACGGACTATTATTGCAGAGGCTAAGGCTATTGGAAAGACTTGGAGCGAATTGAAGCACGAAGCTCAAGACCGATCGAGGTGACGCCGCACTGTGGACGCCCTCTGTCCCACATACCTATGGGACATAGGACATTAAGTCAAGTAAGTCAAGTATAATAAGTTTTCCATAAAAAATATTAGAATGAACCTGAGATACTCATCTATTAGTTTTATTCCATAGATAAAATTAATGTTTTCTATAATAGTATTAAATTGCCAAGAATAAATAGAACTGAAACTCGAATCTCAATTTCTCTCAATTTCATGTGCTCTGCCTATCCCGTTTGAAAATACAGCCAATACAGGCGTGAGTTTATTTATTGAGGGAAATTGAACAAAGTAGCATAGTTTTAATACACAAAACCAGGTGTAAAACTTTTCAAACGAATTAAATATTTATTTAAAATACTAGTAAGTAGCAAAGTAGCAAAACACTGGTGCTTTATAGTAATTTATGACCATCCTATATCCCTTACTTTAAAAACTCCTATATCTTTTATCTATTTAGTTCATACTTTGAACGTTATCTACAAAGACATAAAGTTGAAATTGCGTTGACTTGGAATGGAGAGATATGAGGTTGGATAAGTATGTGAATTAATGCGTGACATGTGTAACGGGTCCATTACGGCACCCTTTTAAGTATAAATTTTAAGTTTATGTAAAAAATGTTGTTATTAATAGATTTAAAAGGGATTTTTTGGTATAGTTTGAATAACGATTATGTCAAAAGTCAAAGGTTAGTGTGAGATCCGTGATACTGATAGTATTATCATCATGCACATCATATTTTAAGAAGTTCACGGTCACTTTTGGTTCAATTTCTCACATTTTTACCTTGTTATATCGCGTCCAATAGATGGAGTTGATAAAACATTCAAAAAATAAACATAGCACTCGTTACACTCATTCGAATTTAATTATTTTGTATGCTTCGTTAACATTACAAATAAATGTACATGTAACTTACTAAAACTCGTATCTTAAAACTGTAGGCAAGAGAAATCGTTCTTTATCAAAAGGGTGTAAAATTCAAACTCTAACAACATTTTATACGACTTATTAACATTTTTTCAATACTTGTATGGTTTTCTTGTTTACTGAATTCGGTTATTGAATGAAATAGTTTTATTATTATATTTAATTATATTTGTCTGTATACAATACATTGTGTAGTTCAAATAAGTTCAGTTCTGAATTGATTTGATCGATTGGTCTTATTTTAATTGAACCTGGTTGATTCTCAGCTAGATGGCGCTGATAGTATTTTGGCGCTGGCAGTTTTAATATTTATTTATTTATTTATCGTATGGCATTATATTTACATGTCACTGCATTATACAATTAATAACCTAACCACAAAATTAAAATTTTGAAAAAACCCCCGACCGCGAACATAGTGGACCGATTTATCATGAAACATGGCTAAGAACACTCCCGACTAACTTAGCTTTCAGAAAAAAAAAACTAAATCAAAATCGGTTCACCCGTTCGAGCGCTACGATGCCACAGACAGACACACAGACAGACAGACAGGCAGGCAGACAGACAGACAGACAGACAGACAGACAGGCAAGACAGACAGACAGGCACGTCAAACTTATACCTATAACACCCCGTCGTTTTTGCACCGAGGGTTAAAAATTATTAAAACCTATAAATCTTAAAATAGTCCACGGCTTTCCCATTTAAGGTTTTCAGCTCTTCAACGTTGCCATTGAATTTGGTGTTAGGGCATTCCAGCTCTATCTGGCGGATTGTTTGTGGTATGCCACATGCCAATTTTACTACATATCTAGTTAAGAATCTGAACCAAATTGTTAAAACGGAGGTTCAAAAGTTTTAATCCTGGGGGCAATTTTTGAATCTCACATACGGGATTTTGTCAATAAAATACCGGTTGAAACCGGTGACTTGCGTATTGTTTTCAGTGACAATTTTCTGAATTCGAACGCGTGAGACTCAAAAATCCGGCCCCCTGTGTCGAAAGGTGGCAGCACATTTTACATTGACCGTATTGGGGCCATTTTTTTCAAAGTTGTCCACCCCACTTTTTTTTTAGTATTGGAAATTTTTATGTGTTTTCCACTCAGAATCGCGAGCTCTTTCAATCCTAATAGGAGAAAAAAAATGTCCCAAGGTTTTTTTCCCATTTCGTTACCACTTTTTCATACATTTTGTATGGCGGTAACGGAATGGAAGGTTCGAAAAAATTTATGGAAATCTTGGGACATTTTTTTGCTCCTATCAGAATCGAAAGAGCTCTCGATTCTGAGTATGAATCGCGTAAAAAATACCCATGTTGCAGAAAAGTGGTAAGGACAACTTTGAAAAAAATGGCCCATTGACGTGATATAAGTACAAAAAAATCGCTTGTTAGTATGTATGAAGATCGTTTTCGTCTGTGAACGCATGCGTACACATTAACGAGAGATTTTTGGTCAGTGCAAGCCGATTAAGCGTCGATAGGTTTGAGGAAACCCAAAGTTCGTTTTCACATTATTCGATCCGATATCGGAAAGATTTCAAAGGCAAAAATCAAAGATGGCGGCTTGAATGTATGGGATATCGGTCCAACATCCGATATCCGATCGAATAATATGAAAATCCTTTTTGTTTATTACGAAACGCTATAAATTCGCACTAGCCACCAACAGATGGCGTTTTTACCGAACTGTGACCGTGGCGTGGCCCGAATCGATCACCTGTGGCCAAGACATTCGACCGCTTACTTTTGTTTTATTAACACCCGACGCAAAAACGACGGGGTGTTATATGTTTGACGTGTCTGTCTGTCTGTTTATCTGTCTGTCTGTGTGTGTGTGTGTGTGTCTGTGGCATCGTAGCTCTCGAACGGATAAACCGATTTAGATTTAATTTTGTTTGTCTGAAAGCTGAGTTAGTCAGGAGTGTTCTTAGCCATGTTTCATGAAAATCGGTCTACTATGTCGCAGTCGGGGGTTTTTTCAAAATTTTAATTTTGTGGTTAGGTTATTGTATTTAAAATATAAATTATACAGAAAAACATACTGGGTGATGTTTTCCAGTAGATATGATTTCTATTTTAATAATTATAAAATTAGGTAGGTATCTAGGTGACAACAGCAACATTATTATCACATTGCCCAATTGCCCATAGGTACTTACTTCATCTCTGTTTGTAATATTATTAAAAGTACCTATTTGCTTAAGTAAAGTGCTGAATTTATACAGTAATGGAAATTAATTTGTACACTGTACTCAAAGTACGAAACGCTGTAAATTCACACTTGTCACCAACAGATGGCGTTTTTTTACCGAGCTGTAACCGCGGCCCGACCTATCGCCAAGATATTCCAGACCGCGGACATTGGGGGGCTGATTTACTTTTATTTTATTGTATTTAGAACATAAATTACTTGATATTATTAAACATACCTATTTCATTTAGTAACGCGCAATGGAAATTATATAATTTGTACTCTGTACGCAAGTTCTCTTAGTACGAAATGCTATAAATTCGCAGTAGTCACCAACAGATGGCGTTTTTTACCGAATTCTGACCGCGGCCCGACCACCTGTCTCCAAGACAAGACCGCAGATGTTGGGGGGCTGATTTACTTTTGTTTTATTGTGCTTAGAACATAAATTATAGAGAAAAACTGGGTAATGTTTTCGAGTAGAAATTATTACTTATTGAATCATTATATTATATAGATGACAACAGCAATAATATTACAATTATATTGTGAAATACACATAGGTAAATTATCTACAATCATCTTTGTTTGTGATGTTATCAAAAATAGATGTTATTAAAAACCAACGAGGTATCCGCTATGGATAACAATGGAAATTAATTTCAATGTTTGCTTAGGTTAAGGCGATACGGTAGGGGTCAATTCTCCATACAAACGCTCTCGACTATTTCCTCCCTGGTTTTTGAAGATAGAGCAATAATTTTTTGAACACAAATTATTATTATTTTTATCTGTGTCGGACCGTTTTGATTTTTTTGATATTCTGCTTTTTAAAGATTCTAGAGCCAATCAAAAATATCCAAAAACGGCCTTTTTCATTGTGGCGCAAAAAAAGGTGTGATACTCAAGATTGGTAACAAAAAAGCTAAACGGTCCGACATAGATTATTTCATTGTTATTCAGATTCTCAAATTTCGTTCCGATTGATTAAGTTTTGAAGGAGGAAAGAGTCGAGAGCGGAACCTCGATTTGAAAGATTTTTTTGAAATACCTTTTGACTGAGTTGTTCTTAATGGACAGTTTTTTTCGATAAATCTAGTTAATAACACTTGTATATTTAACTAAGATTCCCAAGTTGAAAGGGGGGCTCCTTTCCATTTTAGCATTTTCGCTACCGTATCCTCTTAAGCGCTGGTGGCCTAGCGGTAAGAGCGTGCGACTCTCATCCGGAGGTCGCGGGTTCGAACCCGGCTCGTACTACTGAGTTTTTCTGAACTTATGTGCGAAATTTCATTTGATATTTACCAGTCGCTTTTCGGTGAAGGACAACATCGTGACAAAACCGGACTAATTCCAATAAGGTCTAGTTACCCTTCGGGTTGGAAGGTCAGATGGCAGTCGCTTTCGTAAAACTAGTGCTTACGCCAAATCATGGAATTAGTTGTCAGAGCGGACCCCAGGCTCCCATGAGCCATGACAAATGCCGGGATAACGCAAGGAGGATGATGATGTTTGCTTAGGTAAAAGTAACCACTTTTATTTTAAGCCGCTGTTTAATACAAAACATATAAAGTGTAAGCTTAGCTTAAGTATTTTTAGTTGTAGCAACATAATTTGTAGTTGCCTTATGTTTGCATCTGGCAACTCTCTCTCTTCTTCCGCGATCCAACCCGACGACATTGTACGCGACCACTTAATGTAACTTTAATTGTTTAAAAAGTTAATAAAACGTAATTTAAATTCAAAAAGCGCATTTTGTTTTCTCCATGCGCAAGTGGTCCTTCGAAAAAGTGAAAAAGTCGACCAGTGTTTCGATATTTCAGCAAAAGTGAGTTCGCGGCAAGTACGTCTGCGTGCTAGCCGGCCGTCTATAACGGCTGGTAAATTCGTCGTGGTTGTGCCTGGGCTGGCGCTGCTGGCCTGTAACTTCGTTCTATCTATAATAGAACGAAAATAGCACACGGATGGGAGAGCAAATCATCATCAAAAACCGCAAGTAACTCGGTATAAGTCGAACTTTTCGACCACCGGCATTCTCCATTTTTCTATACAAAGTGAAGTTTGTGCGATCCGCAGCCATCTTGCGGAACTTCGGAGCGGTTACTTGTCATCTGTCATTGGTGTCATATGTCACATTGACATTGACGTTCCAGACCAAAACAAAGTTTATTAGTGTCTCGTGCGTTGTTTTTCAAGTGTTTGTGCATTAATTATCAGTGAAAAATGTCTACCGAAACGGAAACTTTAAAAAAACTACGAGTAAAGAGGTCTCAGTGTAAGGGAACAATCAATAGAATTGAGAATTTTGTAAAAGACCCCGTAAGTTTAGCTGCCGCGAGCGCCGACATTCTTGAGGCGCGCAAGGAAAAGTTAATTTCAACACTCAAAGATTATGAGAAGGTCCAGATGGACATACTAGGCATCGATGAAGGAGACAGCGAACAGGTGGGAGATATTGAAGATAAATATTATTCAATATTAGCCAAAATTAATAGTTCTCTTAAAATGTTGAATACCAAAGTAACTTCAGAGTGCCACAATGCTTCTACTTGCAAGTTACCAACAATTGAAATACCATTCTATGATGGCAAAGACTTCACCAAGTTTAAACCCTTTTTTGACTTGTTTTCTGCTGTAATTGATAACAATAACTCATTGAGTGATGTGCAGAAACTTTTCTATTTGAGAAAGTACTTGCAAGAAGATGCATTGGCAGTAATAGTAAATCTGCCTTTAGTAAATGAATCTTATAAAGAAGCAATACACTTGTTAAAAAGGAGATTTGATAACAAAGCTAGATTAATAGCAAATCATATAAGTATATTGTTGGATATTCCTACAATGCAAAAGGGCACAGCGGTCTCCATACGAACATTTGTTTCCCAAATAAATCAACAAATCCATGCTCTAAAAAATTTAGAAGAACCCGTTGATAAATGGGACATGCTTTTAATTTCAATCTTGACACGCAAATTGGATCAATTTACAAATCGGGCTTATCAATTAGACCGAGATTTAGACACCATGCCTACTATGGCTAGTTTCATTGAGTATTTGGAGAAGCGTGCTATAGCACTTGAAGATAGTCAACAAAATAAACATAGTACCTGCTATGAAGGTACTAACAAACATTTCAATATTAAAAGCACTTGCTATGAAGGTGTTCATAAATCAATACCTAAGGTAACAAATGTGGTATCGAAATCGCTGCCGCCCTGTAGGTATTGTGAAAATAAAGACCATCAGATATATAACTGTCACATATTCAAAATGCTACCTGTTGCTCAGAGGCAATCTTATGTAAAAGAGAAACACATGTGTGATGTGTGTCTTAACAATCATGAAGGGAAATGTAAATTTACATTTAAATGTAAAATATGTAAACAGGGCCACAACACATTGCTGCACCAGGAGCGCAATGTAAGTGTGGACAAGCCCACAATTGTTGATGTCAGCGCGCACCCACCATCACCAGATGCTGGTGAGTTTGAAATTGCAGTAAACACTGTTTTAAATTGTGTGTCCGATAGTGGTGTTTTGTTGCCTACCATAAAGGTCACATTATTAAGTCAAAACAATGAAAAGGTAGTATGCAAGGCATTACTTGACACTGCATCTCAAGGCAGTTTTATAAGATCAGATTTAGTAAGTAGACTTGGCTTAAAGCCCATAATTGAACCAAACAATATTATTGGTTTCCGAAAACAAGTATGTAAGGTGAATGAGTATGTAATTCTGACTCTTCACTCTTGTAAAAATAATGTAAAAATAATTTTAAAATGCCACATTAGTGATGAAATTACTTCTGAACTGCCACAAAGGTCACTAGATCTATCTAGCTATCACATTCCAAAAAATATAACTTTAGCCGATGACACATTTTACATCAGGAATGACATTCCTATCTTACTCGCAGCAAATATCTATTTTAAAATATTGTTGCAGGGTTGCATAAAAACTGAAAATGGACCTGTATTCCAGAATACCATGTTAGGATATATTGTTGGAGGAAGTATTCCTGAAAAAGGTTACATGTAACATTGTAACAAATTTAGTTAATATATCTGATGGTGAAAAGTTGATAAATGTAATGGAGCAATTTTGGCTCTCTGAAAAACTTCCTGAAGTGGAAAAATCCACAAATGATGAATTTGGAAAGGCTGAAAAAATATTTCAGGATTCTGTATCAGTAAAAGACAATAGATTTTATGTTGATATGCCTTTAGCTTTCCCGATGGAAAACTTAAACTTGGGTGACTCATTTTCGGTTGCCTATAATAGATTCATAATGTTAGAAAAAAGGTTACAAAAAGATCCTTTGCTGTTTGAACAATATAAAAAATTTATTGACCTATATCTGGAATTAGGACATGCAAGGACAGTTGATATTGAAAGTTATGACTTAAATGGTCCTGTGTTTTTTCTAGGACACCACTGCGTGTTTAATCCCTCGAGTCGCACCTCACACCATCGTGTGGTCTTTGACGGGTCGATGAGATCTAGAAATGGGACATCGTTGAATCAAGTCATGCTGAATGGGCCTGTTGTACAGAGTGAGCTTTTTGATATTCTTATTTTGTTCAGGACTTATCCATATATTTTAACATGTGACATTCAAAAAATGTTTCGCAATGTTTTTATAAATGAACATCAACGCGGACTTCAAAACATTTTATGGCGCGATTCGCCTAAAGACCCTATCAACTGCTTGCAGCTCCAGACTGTTACATACGGCTTGAAATCAAGCACATTTTTAGCTACAAGAGTTCTCAATGAACTAGCAAATATGCATAAGGATCAGTTCCCTTTGGCCGCACAGGCAATTTATAAAAATACATTTGTTGATGATGTGCTGACTGGTGCTGATGATGTAGAGACGCTTCAGGAGCTGAAAAATCAAATTGTAGAGCTTCTAAAATTAGGTAGTTTCTCATTACATAAATGGTGCTCGAACGATTCTTCACTAATAGCTGATATACCAGGCCCCAATTTCATATAGGTGACAGGTGCGACAATTGTCACAAAATATTACATATGTAGAATTATTGGTTTCACCACGCTGACAGGTGCGACAATTGTAGAATACAATTGTCACGACTAACCATAGGGATAAATGTATCAAATTATGTATAGTAGTTGACTCAAATGGCAATAAGTAAATTTATTTAATGGATATTTTTATATTTATTGGCTGACTATAAATTTAAATGCCTTTGTTAACTTCGATAAAACTTATTTTAAACTATTCATTACCTAAATCCTCTCCCACCATTATATAATTTTCTTCGGTAACATTATTTATGTGTATCAAGTAGGCATTGGTTATGTGTTAGTATTTTGTTTCAAAAACAATATTTCAGTATGGATATAATAAGAAAGATGACTATCTTAAAATTGATTTCCGACCGCAAATTCGTGTTATTTAATAAATTTGATAACAAATTAATATCCGCAATGAAAGTTAATACTTAAATATAAAGGAATAGCTCAACGTTTGATTGAAACGGGTGTATGGCAAAGAAATAGAAATATCTAAGATATATACCTAACTTGGCACTATACTAAGTATTTAATAAGTTTGAATTATTAAGATATATAAAATTTATTTCTTATAAACGTGAATAAAAGAAGAAGTAAAAACATTGACCATTAGGTACTACAATAAAAATATACAAAATACCAAATTAAACAAATTAAAACTATTCTAAACTAATAGTTAAAATGCTTAACTAAACTAAAAATATTTGAATTTGGAATTCGGTGTACCTAAATACGAAGGTAACTCGTTCATTTAAAAACGCTCAAATTAATTTGAGGGTATTTGTATAAAATAATATTAATGATAGCTATTTAGGTTCATAGGTATGTAGTATTTTTTATGATACATAAGTTTAAAAACACAATTTAGTATAATAATATGTATTAACGCAGAGAAATCTCAAAAATATACCTAAGTACTAATAATGTTACGAAGGGGCCAATAGCGTTTACTAACAGCAACACTCTTAACTAATCATCGGTAGGCTTTATGCCCTTGTAATAAGGTACTAACATTGCTGCCGATGGTACAATGATAAAAATAAATTGAGATATCCGTAGTTTGCTACAAATTTAATTTCATATTTACGTAGCATTATTGAATTTTATATCGACGGCGAAGTAACAGGAACTCCTAACTAAGTACGAAAACCTAAGGAATTACTATCACTATCACTAATAGTGTCACTATACCACTCGCATGGGCAGCCATTTTGAACAACGTGTATGTCAACCACAAATTACTACAATTGTCACACAATTCGACACATCTTAATCCTCCTGTCGAGATTCACCGACAATTCTACAAATATGTTGCCTAGAAATAATAATTATTGTTTCACAACATAATTGTAATACATACAATTGTAGCAAAATGCCTGTCATGTTTGTAAGCAATTCTATAGAAAATATTTTATAAAATTTTAATTTGTCACCTGTCATCGACAATTGTCGCTCGACATATGTCACTGACAATTGTAGCCTTTTTGAAATAGGGGCCAGTTGAGCACAGACAAATTGACAGTGTGGAGATCGGTCAAAATGACACTGTGAAGACTCTAGGTCTCACACTCCAAATTAATTCTGATAAATTGACTTTCTCTTGCCCTGCAATTGATGAAGCAACAATGCTCAACACAAAAAGAAAAATTCTCAGTTTTATAGGGAAAATGTTTGACCCACTTGGTTTAATAGGCCCAGTAATTGTGGTGGCCAAGTTATTCATGCAAGAACTCCATAGCTCTTTGCCTAAAGATTGGGACTCTACAATCCCAAACGAACTGTTTCAGCACTGGTCTAAGTTTCTGAACAATTTAAAACAAATGGGTCAAATTAAAATAGATAGATGTGTAAATTTTAACTTAGTATCTCATGTAGAGTTAATAGGATATGCCGATGCATCCATAAAAGCCTTCGGAGGCTGTCTCTACCTAAGAGTCTTTATGACTGACGGCTCAGTTAGAGTGAACCTATTATGTTCGAAATCCCGAGTGTCATCACTGAGCAAATCTCATACTATTCCTCAATTGGAGCTCTCTGCTGCTCTACTTTTAGCACAATTGTCAAGTAGAGTCAGTAACATTTTAAATGATCGAGTATCTCATAAAGTATTTCTCTATAGTGATTCCCAAATTGTTTTGTGGTGGATCAAGACAGAAGCAGCAAAGAGTACTGTATATGTAAAAAATAGAGTCAAGCAAATTGTAGAGCTAACTGAAAAATCACAGTGGTTGAATGTTAGATCAAAAGATAATCCTGCTGATCTTTTATCAAGGGGAATTGAACCTCACAGGCTGCAGGAGTGTCATCTGTGGTGGCATGGTTCACCTAGTCTTAGCGATGTGAGTTATTCACATACAAATTCAGAAGAATTTAATTATGAAAATATTGAAAATATTATGCCTTTTACAGACTCGCATGAGACAGTCAGTGCACCTTCTGAAAATGTAAAGGGAATCTTGTGCCATGCTACAAATGTAGAGCCCCTAGATTTATTAAACAAATATTCTAATATAAATAAACTTCAAAGGGTGGTAGCTATTATTTATAGATTTTATAATAACTGCTTGAACAAAAATAATAAAATAACAAGCAGCTACTTAACTGCAAATGAATTGCGTGACTCTATGTTGAAAATTGTACGTTGTACTCAGGTAGAGCATTTAAGTAAAGAATTAGTCTTGCTCTCCAAAAATAAGCCTGTGACAATTAGCGATCAAATAGTATTTTTAGATAAATACAATGTCATTAGGGCTGTGGGAAGACTGCAAAATGCAGACAACTTGCCTTATGACAAGCGGCATCCTGCAATACTTCCAAAAAGCTCCTTTATTACCAAACTTATTTAGAACGGGAGCACTTAAGACTTTTGCATGGAGGTGCTAGACAAGTGTTAGGCTCTCTATCTCAGAGGTACCATCTCGTGAATGGTATACGAGAAGTAAAAAAGGTCGTACATAAATGTATGAAATGCATACGAATGAAAGCTGAAGCAGCAAAGCAGTTGATGGGAGACCTTTCTAAAGAAAGAATCACACAAAGCAGACCCTTTCAGCATGTAGGAATCGATTTCTGCGGCCCCTTTAACGTAAAGGTGTCTCGCATCAGGAAGCCTGTTATCACTAAAGGCTATATCGCGCTTTTTGTTTGCTTTGCTGTAAAAGCGATACACTTAGAACTTGTTTCTGATCTCACGACCGAAACTTTCTTAGCATGTCTTAAGCGTTTTATTTCTCGGCGTGGCATGCCCACAAATATTTATTGTGACAATGCAAAAACCTTTAAAGGTGCTTGTAATACATTAAACAAATTGTATGACCTATTTTCCTCCAAACATTGTAGAGACTCTGTTAACGAATTCTGTTCAGATAGGTACATAACATTCAATTGGATACCGAGTTACTCCCAACGTTCGGAGGAATTTGGGAATGTGGGGTGAAAGGTTTCAAACATCACTTTAAAAGAATAGTAGGCAATTTGTGCCTGACCTACGAACAACTTAATACTGTAATCATAGAAATTGAAGGCATTATGAATAGTAGACCTTTACTCTCTGCTATCTCTAATGATTGTGAATATATTACCCCTGGACACTTCATTTGTGGCACAGCTTTGACGAGTTATCCTGAAATTGATCTCACTGAAACTTCAGTAAATAGAGTTTCATTTTGGAAAATGTGTACCAAGCTTAAGCAAGATTTCTGGAAAACCTGGTCTCAAACTTATTTAACTCAGCTCCAAAGCCGCCCCAAATGGAAATACCAGCAAACCAATTTAAAAGAAGGTGATTTGGTAATTGTAAAAGATATAAACACCTCTCCATTAAATTGGCCAATGGCTCGCATAGTAAAAACTTTCCCTGGTAGGGACGGATTAGTAAGAGTAGCTGATGTTAAAATCAATAATAAAATATTCCGTAGAGCCATTACCAAATTATGTCCTTTACCTGTGATGTAGAGCTCATATATTTTCTTATATTTAGATTTAATTGGCGGGTCCAACCTTTACTGTAATGTAATACTGCCTGGCCCCAACTATGTTTAATACAAAACATATAAAGTGTAAGCTTAGCTTAAGTATTTTTAGTTGTAGCAACATAATTTGTAGTTGCCTTATGTTTGCATCTGGCAACTCTCTCTCTTCTTCCGCGATCCAACCCGACGACATTGTACGCGACCACTTAATGTAACTTTAATTGTTTAAAAAGTTAATAAAACGTAATTTAAATTCAAAAAGCGCATTTTGTTTTCTCCAGCCGCCATCTTTGATTTTTGCCTTTGAAATACTTCCTACATCAGATATCGGATCGGATAACATGAAGCACTTACGCAGTAAACATTATTAATTATAAAAATATATATATAGGAAGTGGCGCTAGTTAACTAACATTAGCGTTATACTTTGTCAAATAAGTCTGTCCGTGAACAAAGAAAACTATATGCATCCTTTTCTTTAGGGTGCTATAGAAAAGGATACCTATAGTTTTCTTTGTTCTTATTTACGGACAGACTTGTTTGACAGAGTATAGTTAAAGGGTAAATACCACCTACTCAATTGTTTCCTAAAAGACATAAACCTATAAAATAAAGATTAAGATTTCAGTCTCTCTAACTAAATTAAACTACCAACACAACCATAAACATTATCCTCATAACAATTAATAAAATAAAAACCCCGATAAGGATATTAATAATTAAAAGTATCCACAGGAGGTCTAATTAGTTTCGAAGTCTTCATCTTCCATCTCTTTTTACCCAGTGAAAAAAAGCGGGATAAAATTTCGGTAGCTCGATTATTAATTGGGGTTCATTTTAAAGGTTAATCTAAATGTTTGCTTTGGATATTTTTAAAGGGGAACGTAAAATGTTTCTCTTTCATTTATTTTTTTGACCGTTACTTAATTAGCTACAAAACATTATAACACAATTATTATAGACTAATATAAATATCTTGTTTAGTTATCCTTTTGGTGAGAAGGTCAAATGGCAGTCGATTTCGTAAAACTAGTGCCTACGCCAAATATTGGGATTAGTCAAAGCGGACCCCAGGCTCCCATGATCCGTGGCGAATGTAATGCAAGGAGGCGGATGATGATAATTTTAGCTTAGGTATAAGAAAAAGGATCACCCGTGCCGCACACCTAACTAGGTACAGTGATCTGCAAAATTACATCGAGAAAATTATGAATGAATTCATTGATAAATTCGCCATCCACTTTTGCAGCCGGCTGTACATAAATATGTGCCATCTGTGTAAAGGGGTCTTGTTGTCGATGGAGCTTATGGCGTTATGTTACGTCACAGTATAATAAAGAGTACTATCGTACAGTATGGCCACTTCCGCTCCCCGCTGAAAGCGCCGCCCACCCCCTCTCGGTTACCTCACAGTTACCGCCTGTCAAAAACGCGAACAGTCGACCTGTCATATCTCACTCATACAAGCACGGTATGCGTTCACCTACACGAGCTTAGAATGTGTGCTAGGAACGCGCCTCTTTCATATATTTGATCGCTAGTGTCCGAGATGTGGTTACGGTCTCAGTCTGTGACATCACTCAAGGTGAATCTGAAGAAACTTTGGCTTTCTGAACAAGTATGATAATCATTAAATAAATAAATGTCATATACAAAGAAAATGTGACCAAGGCCTCCCAGTGTTCCGAGCTGGAATCGAACCAGCGTACTCCGTTAACCGGACGGATGCCTGTAAAACCACTCGGCCATCGGATCACGAAAGCAAATCACGAAATACAAATTAAAATATTTTCAAATGAGAATAATTTAATTTGTTCTAAGTATGATAATGGTTGGGAATTTTATATACCTCTATAATATACTTCTTGCGATATTTATATATGAATATTATGTATGTATTTTGTATTTTATTTATGTACTCTAGTATGTAATTTATTTTATAGTGTAATTTTGTATTTACGTAGTTTATTTAATTGTTAGCAATATTTTGGATTACTTTTGACCTTTATTGTCCTGTAAGTTAAGGTTAGCTGGAAGAGATCCCTTATAGGGATAAGCTCGCCTTTGTATATCTATTCCTATAAACTGTTGTACACAATAAAGTGATTACTACTACTACTACAAAGATGGCGCCACGGGACGTAAACGCCATCGACAATAAAGTACCTTTACCATAACGTTACAATGTAATAAGTAATTAGATACCGTAATATTATTATAGCACACATTTTTGGCGCTTTATCTGACTCGTGTAACACCTTGACTGTACAAAATATTAACAATTTTGTAAACATCAGAGCTAGATCGGTCAAAAAGAGAAATAAAAAAACAAAGTGTGATGTAAAGCTGCATTTTTGGTATATTATTTAGGGTCCTTGGAGGACTGTGAAACTATGTTTTGCAAGCAAAAAAAGGGTGTGCTTTTTTTTTAATTTGCAAAAAACTGCAAAAAAATCGGAATTTTTTTAGTTTTTGTAGTGTCATTTAAAAACTAGACATTTTAGGCAATAAGTTGCTTCGCAAAGGTTAAAGAACATTAAATTTGAAATCATTTGAGCCTACTCGCAATGCCGTATCTCAAACAGTTTTTGAGATATGACACTTCAAAAAAGGGTATTTTTCCCCCTCTTTATGAAAATTTTCGTTTTGCCAATATTTTGAGACAGATTTCAGCAAAACATATCACGGTATTATATATTTTGCGAAATAAAGTTGTAGAAAATTTAATTAGCTTTCATTTAAGACCAAAAGAGGGCCAGTTAGTCAAATAATCAAATTTATAACCTAAAAAAATAATAATAGCATAAATCTAGTATAACTATATAGATCAGAAATGAGTGGTGGAGGGTGATGGCCAAACGGGATAGTTTACGTGATATATATTTCAAGAGACGTAACAAAGAAGGCGTTATTATTATTTGGGGACTGTTCAAGTATTACGTAAGCACTATAACAATAATAGGCATTATACGTAAGCACTATAATTATAGGGGCCGAGGAGGTGATTGCTCTGCTTATAGGGTTTTGGTGATGATTTAGAGCTTTCATTACTTTTTTGCTGACAAGGGAAATGGGGGGAGGGTATATATTTGTAATAAATTAGCATAAGTAACTCTTGAATGGCCCCTTGTCCTTGACGTAGTCCCATTTTTACTTCCTTCTATACTATGAGAAATACTACTATGTATTCTACGTCAGACTTATATTGACTGGGATATAGACCGTGATTAACTTTTTTATTTTTGTCGTGCTCCCGATATTTCTAAAAATGAAGAAGGCGGGTGCAGGTATAAATCCGGTCGCATTCACACACGATGGTCTGTCCAAACACACTACACTTACAATGTCACTACGTTTGTTCAATTCTGACTTCACTTACTCAAACAAATCACTGGATTCCATACATTTGATAGTTTGAAGTCATCAAGTATGTTGTGGCGCGTTCCGTCGACATTACCATAGGACTAAGCAACTTGACCGTCGCAATCCTAAGCCATGAGGAACAGAGGAAGAAGAAAAGTGTCATTATTTTTGACTGCAGCAATGTGTTCTTTAATTCTGCAGGCAGTGCGCTTGGTCGGCCGTATCATAACTCTTAATGTATTCAACATGTTTGACGTATGTTGTCTGGACAGTCAGTGGCCTTTTTCACCGCAGTGATATTAACACCTTGACACGCCCAAATCTGTACTAATTTCTAGTGTTGATTTTTAGATGAATAGTGTTTGAGTCATCGATCTAAACTACCTAGATGCACCATCACGGCTTAGAATGTGTCCGCAGCAAATTGTGCTTGAAAATGTTCTAAGCACAATTGGGCGGTCAGTAGCGCTTCATCCGCCGTGTCGGCAACATGCCTAAGTGCTCCGTAAAAAAGTGCAAAAATAACACCTTATATACGTTAAAAAAGGTTGACGTATCGTATTTCCGGTAAGTAATTGTTAATAATTTTATAATGTTATGCATTTGTGGCCAAAATGGCTTCCTAACTTACTAAAAACATTTATTTTCTAGAATAATTAAAGTAAATTCCTTGATTTGGTCTTACGCAGTTTGTCTCTTTCTCTCGCGCTATACTAGTAATGAGCGGACGGCGACAAAAGATAGTTGAAGTGGAACATAGTTAAAAATGGAATGATGGAGTCGCTAATTTATATTTTTTGTAAAAGAAGCCTATTTCATATTAATAATGTATGTATTTATTTATTATTATGGACCAATAAGTCTGAAATAAATGATTTCAATTCAATAACATTAATACATATCTTATAAATTACTTTAATTATAAAAAGAAACAACCCGGGAATAGCAAATTCGTTTTTAAGTAATAAAAAGGTTTTTATTCCAGATTCCCAAAAAAAGACGTTAAAAGGGAAAAATGGCGCAAGATTATAGCTGAGGAGCGGAGAGAAGATTTGCCCACACAAAGCTTTGAAAGAAATTACGTAGAATAATAAATTAATGTCATCATTCAATTCTTCTTTGTTTTAATAGCTACTTAATTCATATTCTCCAAGTGCTCCATCCCTCACACACCACATACAATCCCTCAACTGTTTAATACCTTAAATATCGTAGATAGTATATATATATATTGCTGAAAGAAGACTTTATTTTATTTTCAAAACTTAGAAACTTTGAAAACCGGTCTGGCACAGTCGGTAGTGACCCTGCCTGCTACACCGCGGTCCCGGGTTCGAATCCCGGTAAGGGCATTTGTTTGTGTGATGAGCACAGATATTTGTTCCCGAGTCATGGATGTTTTCTATGTATATAAGTATTTATATATTATATATATCGTTGTCTGAGTACCCACAACACAAGCCTTCTTGAGCTTACCGTGGGCCTCAGTCAATCTGTGTAAGAATGTCCTATAATATTTATTTATTTATTTAGTAAATGTGCATTCAATTTTTTTTAATTTTTACTATGAGGAAGTCCTCACCATAAGTATACAGGATGTATTTTGATAGCGGGTCAGTAAGGCCGGTATGAGATCCCGTAGTCCTACATGAAAATAGTCTAAGGGGACCATCCATCAATTTTAAATTGATGAAAAATGGCATTTACAGATTTTGGAAAATTTTTCATTTTTCATAAATTTCAAATTGATGGATGGTCCCCTTAGAATATTTTCATGTAGGACTACGGGATCTCATACCGGCCTTACTGACCCGCTATCAAAATACACCCTGTATAAGTCCTCATAGTAAAAATCAAAAAAATAATAATGCACTTTTACTAAGTTTTAAACATAAAATGAAGTCTTCTTTCAGCGAAATATGCTATCTACGATATTTAAGGTACTTTCCCTCCATGTGACATCGCCGTGGGACACCCTGTATATACCTCAGTTGACTCTATTTAATAATGCAAACATTGCAAAACGTGGAGGTATTGATCAGTTGCAATTGTCCCCCAGTCCAAATTGTCCCGCCGTACCTTATATATTTTTTTGTTTGAGATAATATCAATAAAAATATCATACAGTAAAAACTCATTTTTTTCGCTTAAAATACGCAACATCTCGAAAAATGTTATACCAAACGTTTTGTTCCTTAAGAAATTTTCTATCTAATAGGATTTTTTAAAACAGTTTTTCGCACAAATACCGCAAATTTCCTCATTCTCGCCTTTCATCTCATAGCGCGACTCCCATGATGCCTCTGTCCATCCTCGTTCCCAATGTAAAAATGGCGTTTAGATTGTTGCAGCGCGAACGAAATTAAACTTATGTTGGTTGCAATAAGACGTAGATTTGTTTAAAAATATGCACACCTGCGATCTGCGGTAATAAAATTTTATGGCTTTCGCGATGATCACATTCATT
The DNA here is from genome assembly GCF_023078275.1 of Leguminivora glycinivorella. Lineage (NCBI taxonomy): Eukaryota > Metazoa > Arthropoda > Insecta > Lepidoptera > Tortricidae > Leguminivora > Leguminivora glycinivorella. The sequence continues at coordinate 23,123,325 of NC_062976.1, forward strand.
AATGTCATAACCGCCAATTGCTTGCATTTGAAATCGAACTTTAAGTACTAAGAAATAACGTTGTTTTTGTAAAAAAATGAAAGTAGTTTTACTACATTGCGAAGTTTTCGTTTGTCAACTAGACGCACACATTTGCAACTAAGCGATCGGACACTTTTGAGTGTCGAATTTGCAGGTGATAGTGTATCTAGGTAAGTTTAAATCGATGGTTTGAGTGCTATTAAAAAATGACCATTTCAAACACAAATTCTAGTGTTGCAAAATATCACTCGTACTCGGCCACTGCAATAGTCGAGCCACATTGGTGTTGGTGTTCACCACTTCACACCAATGAAGGTTTTCTGAATCGTTTTTTCGTCAGGCGGCGATACTGATGTGCCAGGTCTTTCTCACATCAAAATTCAGAATCCAGCAATAATAGTAAATCGCCACTCATTTTATTTAGTTCCACTGTTTCAGTGGCCGAGTATGACTGATATTTTGTGACGCTTGTGTTTGTGGTAATTTTTAAGAGCACTCACACACTATACAATCCATCCATCCAGCCATCTAAAATTTAATACCATAGGCAATACACAGATATTAAAAAAAAACACACACACTTTAAGATACCTGACTGTCTAGACAACATACGAAACATAATATTAAAATATCTGGGCAACCGAGCGAATTCTGTTTCGTATCCTTGACATGTGTCGCCATCTAGTTCAAAAATGAATAGTACCTACATCGAGCGAAAGAATTCTCAGCCTTAACAACACAACTACTCCACACGAGATGGCGCGCATTTCGCCACAAAAACTCAAATAGTGTATTTTTCTATTCGTTTTAGCACAGGTCAAGACCTGTGTCGCCATCTAGTGTTTGCAATAAATAGTACTTACATCGACCGAAAGAATTCTGTCTTAACAGTACAACTACTGCACACGAGATGGCGCCCGAAGAAAAACGCATGAAAACTCGAAAATTCGCGTTTTCCGGGACCTAAGGATAAGTTAGACCGATTTTTCACCCCCAAAAACCCCCACATAACAAATTTCTGCGAAATCGTTAGAGCGGTTTCCGAGATCGTCAGTGTAAATAAATATATATATATAAATAAATAAATAAATAAATAAATAAATAAATATACAAGAATTGCTCGTTTAAAAGTATAAGATACATTGTTCTACACACCTTGCCCCATACAAAATGTATAGAGGGAAGTAACAAGTGGAAGTATGTCAAAGACAAGGGGCCGTTCAACTATTAAGTAAGAAACTGTACAGTAAAATTTTCTACAATTTTATTTCGCAAAATATATAATACCGTGATATGTTTTGCTGAAATCTGTCTCAAAATATTGGCAAAACGAAAATTTTCATAAAGAGGGGGAAAAATACCCTTTTTTGAAGTGTCATATCTCAAAAACTGTTTGAGATACGGCATTGCGAGTAGGCTCAAATGATTTCAAATTTAATGTTCTTTAACCTTTGCGAAGCAACTTATTGCCTAAAATGTCTAGTTTTTAAATGACACTACAAAAACTAAAAAAAGTCCGATTTTTTTGCAGTTTTTTGCAAATTAAAAAAAAAGCACACACTTTTTTTGCTTGCAAAACATAGTTTCACATTCCTTCAAGGACCCTAAATAATATACCAAAAATGCAGCTTTACATCACACTTTGTTTTTTTAGCAGATTTTCGTGTAAGATTTGACCGGTCTAAGCAATAAATCTTTCACATATCGTTAATTATAAAGGTCTCTAAGAAATAATATACTTACAAGGTCGTTTGTAATATCTCATTTGCAAAATTCATAACTAAGCATAATATTAGACAGAGCCTAATTTCAAGAAAAAATCAATTTTTTCACGGTCCGTTAAGATCAAGAACCTTGATGAATATTCTACGTTTTAGATAGGTATAAAAAGCGAAAAAATATAGTCTGAAATCATTCAAATAGTCTCATTTGATACAGCAACATGTTCACTAAAGTAGTATTACTCGCCGCTTGCCTATTTGGCTTGGCTCAGGCGGGAGCGTTGGCCGGGTATGGTGGTCTTGGAAGTCTTGGCTACGGTTCTGGACTTGGCTACGCCGGTGTGGGCCATGTAGCTGGGCTTGGCTACGGTAGCGTCGGCGGTTTGGGATACGCCGGTGCCCCTGCGACGTCTTACGTTCACCGTGTTGACCACACTGGACATGGTTACGGCCTTGGTGGTTACGGAGCTGGCTACGGCGCTGGTTACGCTGGCTACGGACGTGGACTGTATGGTCACGGTGGCTGGTAAATGATTCACGAATTGACATCAGGCAATGGCGTTTTATGTATGTATTGTAATGAAATATAATGACATATTACGTGGTTCGATGTTAACAGGGCCCTCATAGTGTGCTTCATACATACTATTCTCATCAAAATACCAACATTGGCCTTATTGGAAATGAAGCGTAAAGCACTGGACCACATTTTGGAAAATACTATCTATATATAGCTATGTATTTACATTTTTATTTCTATCAGTTCTATCACCCAATTTTTTTTTAAATATGTAATAATGTAACATAACGATTTATTTATTTTTAATTTTTTATGTGTCTATTGAAATAAAACATGAATAATCATAAAATTTTTAAGTACTACTTTTATTGTCTATATCTATATTATCTATTGATAATCCTTGAAATCTTTTAGTTAGGGTGAAAGAAAAAAAAATATTTTAAAATGAAATTAGATATTTCCAATTCCAAAAATAATTATATTGTGCTAATCTCTCAAAAATATCTGCCATTCGTATAAACATTAACTACATGTCTTAATGCGTTTTCACATTATCCGATCCGATATCTGATGTCGGACCGATATTCCATACATTTAAGCCGCCATATTGGACTTTTGCCTTTCAAGTCCTTCCGACATCCGATATCGGATCGGATGATGTGAAAACGCACTAATATTTACCTACCTACGGCTGTTTAGAAGGCTATGATTTTTCTGCGATCCCACAAAAATTCCAGCAAATTATTAAATTACTCAACAGTATACTAATTCAGCAGCATGATTGATGCTAAAAAACCCCGCTTAAAAGCCCCATTCACCCCGTTTCATTTTTTACACCCAAAAATTTCGACCAACTAAATAAATGTGGGTAATTGCGTGATTTATGCCCGTGTGTGGAATGCTTTTAAATATGACATGCTATCAATCTACGTTGTAAAGTAGCTCCAAATATAATTTGACCCCTTGATGTATACTAAATGTAGGTAATATGAGGTCAGATTACAGGGCCCAGTTTTTAAAGTTCTATGGTTGTATTGTAGCTACAAAGAGGATCGAGTAGTATAGAGAGTTACTGTCGAAGTAAAATGTGTAATCACAATGCATTGACTGCCATCTCTCGACACAGGCTTAAAACTTTTGAACCTCCGTTTTGACATTTTGGCCCATATTGTCAGCTTGATATGTGTTAAAATGTTAAATATTAATATTAGCGCCATCTAGCTGAGCGTACCCCAAAGGTGTAATGCCATCTAGGCCACCGTACCTTATTCGGTATGGTACTGACGTACGTTTTTTTCTTAGACTTTATCTGTCTATACGGAATTATATATGTCTTTGGTAGCTATAATCAATTATAATATTTATATATTAATCTTTATTATTTTATGTAATATGTCTTAAGTGCGTTTTCAGATTATCCGGTCCGATATCGGATGTAGGACCGATCCCATACATTTAAGCCGCCAACTTTGATTTTTGGCTTTGAAATCCTTCCGACATCCGTTATCGGATCGGATAATGTGGAAACGCACTAACTTTCCATAGATACTAGTTTAGTATGACAAGTGTGAAGGGATAGCCAGTCAGTTTATAGCAAGTTTATATTTAAAAAAAGGCATCTTAGAAAAAAAATAGAAATTTATGCAGCTCGGAAAAAATTAAAATTATACCACAGAAGAAATCTGACAAATGGCCAAAAATATTAAAAATATCTATATTTTTATTTGATCGGAAATTAATATTCAAAATATTTTTGATAATTTTAATGAAAAAATGAAAAAAAAAAAAAAAAAATTAGGTACGCCCCCGGGTGGGCTCGAACCACCAACCTTTCGGTTAACAGCCGAACGCGCTAACCAATTGCGCCACGGAGGCGATGATCGCCGGCGCGAAATTACTCTCTACGTTTTATGATGCTCATCTAGCACGCGTGATGACGTCATCTAGTCTGAAGATTGTAAACTAATCACGAATGTTATACATTGCTGCAAAGACATATGTAACTCCGTATAGACGGATAAAGTCTAAGAAAAAACGTACCTCAAAGCCCTAGAGAAAAAGGCACCACAAGGTACGGTGGCCTAGATGGCGTTACACCTTTGAGGAACGCTCAGCTAGACGGCGCTAATACATATTCATATTTGACATTTTAACACATATCAAGCTAACAATATGGGCCAAATTGTCAAAACTGAGGTTCAAAAGTTTTAAGCTTGTGTCGAGAGATGGCAGTCTAATATGCACTGTGATTAATACACATTTTACTTTGACAGTAACTCTCTATAATACTCGGTCCTCTTTGATTGCTGTTAAGTATTTATTTATGGATAAGATAACTAGTAATTGCTGTAATTGTATCACTAATTATATTCAAGTAAGTAGTATAATTAAAAGTACCTAGCCTTAAATACCTATGACAGATATATTGTATTACCTATTGTTTTCGGTACTTGTTTGAACAGATGATAAATATTTTTCCCCTCACTAGCTCGGAAACACGTGTTTTGTCCTTTAATACCAGCGGGTAAAAACGCATTTTATCCACTAGTGGGTAAAGTAATTTGACCTTGAATAAAGTCAAATTAACTGCTTTAAAATTGACAAAAGTAGGTGAATCTAGTAATTAAGATGATTTACCACCTGTGGAACTACTGGAAGCAGTGATCAACGCATTTTTTTGCGTTGTAGTTTCCTCGCTGTAGTGAGGGGAAAAAGTTTTGTGTTACACTCGGGTGCAAATGTATTTTACTTCTTGTGTGTTAAAAAACTCGCAAGTTCAGGATTCTATTCTCGAACCACTCGCTTCGCTCGTGGTTCAACTATAGAATCCTTTCACTTGCTCGTTTTTCAATTCCACACTCGGCGTTAAAATACAACTTTGCCCCCTTGTATAACAAATAACTATAATTCGTGGCCAAGGAGTACGTAAATAATTACGTTAATTGTTGTTTTGATAGTTTAATAGGTACTTAATGATAATATTGGTTACATATTAACTTCTAATTATATCTGTAACTATCTTCCATAGATTAATAAATATAGTTATAACTATTATTAAATTAAAACGGGACTTAATCGCGTAAAACTTACGTTTTATATTTAACCCGACGTTTCGGACATGACATTACGTCCGTGGTCACGCTACGTGGTTTGCTAGAGTCAGGACCGAACCACTGGATTGAACTGCATAATCCCAAAGTCCTTTCAACTGAACGTCTTTACTATAGCAGGAAAGTACGTGAAGCGATTGAAATCAGGAAACATCGTAATTTCAATCAAAATGAAGGGCAAGGGATTTCATCTTCGTGGAATCCAGTGATTAGCAAGTGTAAACGTGAGAAAACTTCCCGTCTCATACCATCGGATGTCGTGAGTGTTGTATGTAGGCAGAGTGGCAACCCTAGCGTAAAAGTGACTGATGACAATCAAGTGCGGGTAGTTCGAAAAACTCGTACAGCTAGAAGATGTTGATACAACTCCCAGCCAGTCTACCCGTGACCACGGACGTAATGTCATGTCCGAAACGTCGGGTTAAATATAAAACGTAAGTTTTACGCGATTAAGTCCCGTTTTAATTTAATAATATGAGTGAAGATCGTGTTAGTTTAAATCAATATATAGTTATAACTATATTTATATCTATTACAGTCTAAGAAAAAAAGTAGCTCTTGATGAAAAACGCTTTGAATTTACCTGAACAACGTATTAATAACTTACTTCCTATTATACGTTCAGGTACAATGTTATTCCAAAGAGCATAGAAATAAACACATTTTTATATTTTTTCAATTGGATCCTTGAACAAAGACACGATTTTCTAATCCCGCAAACAAAAATGTAGTTTAAGCATTTCATTCTAATGAGAAAATCTGTCATAATTAGCGTAAATCTAATTAAAAGAGTGAATAATGAGACCTAGAGGCGAAGGTTCAATCTATTAATAATATTCTTAAGTTCGTGGCAACAGATAAATAGGTCACTTGTTACTCACTCTCTTATATTGTTTAACATTTACGTTAAAATCTGGTGAAATTTCGCAGATATACGCTTCTTTGACTTGAGGTGAGATGTCATTTAACTTGCCCGCCCGATCCACGGCCAATACTGTCTGGTCACCACCCAAATTGTTAGGTTGCCTGTCGGCAAATCCAGCTTCCTCGAGTGTTTGGCCTGGTAAATAAAAAAAATGTTGCGTTTGTTATATAGTCAAACTCATTTGCAGCTACATTTGGGTAACTATCCTAAGTTTCCTTTTCATTAGAAAAAAAAACGCTTTAAATGACTTAGCCGTTTATGGCCTCAATGATTGGTTTACTCTTTGAAGTACGTACATATTTCATTTGCCTTAGTTTTAGGAAATGGTTACTCTCAGATTTAAATAGTAATCAAAAATAATGTAATGACAAATTTTGCTGTTAACGCACTTTCCTTCATTTTAAACCTTAAAGCAATAAAGGGCACAATTATTTTGAAATATCGGATTTTTGTGCGTAGTCATTAAAATGAAAATGGTCGCAAATCCGTCTGATCTCTGGTTATAATTTATAATCAATGTCCATTGGAATGAGCAGAAATTATTTTTTTAGCATCTTTTAGTTAGTGTCACACTAACCAAAGGCCTCATTTTTTTTTCTCGTCCCTGTCTGTTGTCGGCGTTTTCCCACCATTTTGGGTAAAATTCGTCCAGGTCATCCTGCCATCTCCTTTTTGGTCTGCCCGAACCCCGGCTTGCACCCTCTACGGTAGCAAAGTAATATGCCTAATCATCTTACCATTTACAGTGAGCCACTCGCCATCTTGAATATTCCAGTTCCACGCACCAATAAGCGCAATAAAGTCATGTTCTGCCCCAAAAATAGTGCTACCGGGATTTTTTTCGAAAATGGTTTTAATCTCCTGCGATTCCTTTTTGCTGTTAATAATAGCCAGATGTCCCCCTTCTGCATGACATATTCTAGCAGCGCGATGCCAGGTTTGGGCGACCCGGTGGAACTTGTAGCAGCTCCCAGTGTTATGCTTATATTCGTAACCTGTTAATATTATAAAAATCTCTCAATAAGTGTAGTGACCTGACCAGCTTAAAGACAAGTCTATTCTTTAAAATCCTGTTATTAGTGCACGCCATTTTTAAGTTCAAACAGTTTAGTTTAGGCTGCTAGATAATGGGTTCTGCCAAGTTGACTTACCAGCAGCAGTAGTATTACACTTTTGGTTGACAAACGTCGTGGCATTTTCCTTACGACAGAAGTAGGGGTACTTTTTGTGCATTGCTCATCTGTTACTTCACCCAATCCAGTCAGTCAGTACCACACAATTTTCTTCTGCATTCTTGTCGCTAGGTTCCCCTTTAACCCAATCCAACTCTATATGGGTGACTGGAACGCCTATAAAATAAAGTTTGGTGAGATTAACCAATATTGTTACCTACTCAGTGGTTGTAGGAGTTGAATCATTAATGAAAGCTGTCATAGCTAATAAACACAATAATGCGCACAATAGATAATATGGTAAGTGAAACGTTGTAGTTAGAACGGATCGAACATTTTTTTTAGTTTCATGACTGAGTTTAAATTGTCTGAAGCAGCCGAAAAAGAACACTAAACTTTTGCTATCTAATTGACTAGAACAACATAACACAATATTTTACTTGTAAAGAGGATATTAACTTTACCGTCAAGGGACATGAAGTCACCCTCAGAGATAAGATCGTGTATACCCGTGAATGCACCGAGAGAAAACACATTGTGTGTGGTCATCATCGATAGCATCGCTTTTGACAACTCAGCGTTCGAAGGGGATGCTAATATACCACCTGTGAAAAATATAGTTATTTCTTTTACAAGGGGCGAAGTCGTTGTTTAAACGTACATGCCATATTGATACGGACAAGCGAAAGATTACAAAAAGTGGAAATTTGAGCGTTGCAAGGGTACATGGCACGAAGGTTAAACAAAATTTGCCACCGAGTGAATACAAAATTTTATACCACACCGACAGAAGGAAAATACTAACTGTAAAAGATCAAACTAAGTGAAAATAGATCAGCATTTAAAGATCAATTCAACCAGCAACATCAAGTTAAAATTTGTATGAAATTACTTTGCAATCTTGTGAGTGAAATGCAACTTTTTCATCCACTTTTGAAGAATCAAAAGAACCTTTATAAGTTGACGTGGTGAAAAAAAATATTAATAGTACCTAATTAATATAAATGTAAAATAAAACAGGGGGTTACCATGACGTGCTAAAGCCGTTCAGTTTAGGTTGAGAGAGAGGGACGGAGCTATGTAACTGCTATAGCTGTGTCCCTTTCTCTCAACCTAAACTGAACGTCTTTAGTACGTCATGGTAACCCCCTTGGTGTTAAAACGCGGCGCTGAGCAAAACAAAAAGAAAAAGTAATTGTTGTTTTAAAAGATATTTTACGATAAAGAATGTTTTTGCTCGAAAATAATACGGATGAGAAACTTATAGCACAAAGGACCTCTTGCTACTAGTCACGTGCGAATACTAAATACAAAAATCTAACGTGAATAAATCTGTGGGCCTAGTGAAAAAGGATATAACTCAAATTGACTCGGTGAAAAAGGGCACAAGTCCGAGGTGGAACTTATGCCCTTCTTCACCGAGTCAATTTGAGTTATACCCTTTTTCACTAGGCCCACAGAAATGTACCTTCGGTCTTGCAGCGGAGGAAGGCATCCTGCCAAGCAGCAGGGGCGATATGTAGGCGCAACCAAGTGTTCTCTTTGTCGATGTATTCGTATCCGGGATCCATTACCGCCGAGACCTCCTGGCCTAAATGCAACGTTGTTATATTTGATGTTAGAGTATGTTCAGAAAGAGAAGAGTCGTGCATGAAGCCCTTGTACATTCTGTGTCACTTCTTTTTCCGCAGATTCTGTGTAGAACTCATTTTCGAATGAAACATCATATTTGGCACATTTATGACGGATGGTACATACTAGGCGACCCTGTAGTTTACTGATGGAGTAAATGTTAATTTTTTGGGGTTTTGGTGTAGGTACTGGTAAACTACTTGCATTGCCATACCCTGCCAATGCTTACTATTGTCTGGTCAATTAAGGTCGGTGGGTGGAAGACTGCATTATTTCAGACGCATATAAAAATATTCATTTTCTAACCATCTTTATTAAATTTAAGTAAATCCACTAATTTGACTAAATTGTAAACCAGAACCAGAATTCTCAGGAAATAGAAGCAGCTTTAAGTTTCAGAGCTAGCCTAGTTTATCACATGGAGGAAGGTAGCCTACTCGGCTCTTGCGTGATAACTGAAGGACAAGACTGAGTTCCACCTAAAAGACAGCCAAAAAGGACTGAAGCACGCGGGGCAATAATAGAATGGTAAGAAATTGTCTAGCGCGTAGCGACCCTGCCTGCTTAGCCGCGGTCCCGGGTTCGAATCCCGGTAAGGGCATTTATTTGTGTGATGAGCACAGATATTGCTTCCGGAGTCATGAATATTTTCTATGTATATAAGTATGTATTTATCTATACATATAAGTATGTATAACGTCGCCTAGCACTCATAGTACAAGCTTTGCTTAGTTTGGGGCTGGGTTGATCTAAGGTGTCCCCCAATATTTATTTATTTATTTAAATTAAATTAGTAATGAGTGGCTGCAGGATGCAAAAGGATTTACTTGTCCACCATACAAGTTAATGAGTCATGTTTTTTACCCCATATTTTGTTTTAATGAATCAAGGACAATATATTTTTTACTTAATAATGAAATTATTGAAGCTTACCCAAAAAAAACTATTTTAATAGAATTAAGTATGTATTAAATCTAGTTCAGTAGTAACGTGCCCTGTGGTTAGAGAGTTGTCCACTTTTTTGACAACTTACTCGTAAAGTCGTAATTCTAAAGAGATCAACATATATTTATTAAATTGGAATCTAAACTTTCTGGTACGGGAATTCTATTTATTGATTGTGATATAGGCGATGACCTAACTCTGTAATTTCTGTTTCTAAGAGTGGCACTACTGGCACTGAAACTTGAGCCATTTTAGGTGATGTGCCGAACCCTTTAAGCCCCCAACAACTCATAAATTCGATATGATTTATAAACAGTAATGCAAAACTTACCTATAAATAAAGTAGCACACAGAAACACTAATTGAAATATGTTAACCAACAATTTATAAAATCGTCTGGACTAATCTTAATATGTCAATGTCTGACGGCCTAGCTCGATTGAATGTAAAAAATGCCGTATGCTTGAAACATGTTATTATAAATAGGTATGCTCCCCTGCTTATCTCTTGGATGTATAGTCATCAGCATTTGTGTAGAAATATGGGTTAGTAACATATGATTTCGCCTTTTGATTGATTGTTTTTCATCACAAGCTTATAAACTAAGAAAAATCTCCGCCGCCGAATTTTCTGCGCCGTTTGTACTGTTTGCCTGCCATCTCCAATTCTCCTTCAATTGCTCAAAGGTTAACTGGAAGAGATCCCTTAAAGGGATAAGTTCGCCTTTGTACTAGTGATAAGCTCTTCTTCTTGTGTGTTGTATTATTTTCTGGTACAATAAAGGGTTTTAGTACTACTACTAAAAATTAACACATTTAAATAATTCCTAAGAGTAGCATTGACCTTTTGAGCAGTTTCATGTGCTCTGCTGCGTTAGGAAATACAGGCGTGAGTTTGTATGTATGTAGGTATGTAAAATATACGGGATACCCCCATTTGCCAGAATTTCATTTGCCATAATTTTATTTGCCACCATATTCAACAATCATAATATTGTTTCTCATAACATCTTATGCCATAATCATTGTTTACTATATTAATCAAGTGCCAGAAACTTTGTTTCCCATAAAGTCAGTTTCCATAATGTCATTTGTCAGAATCATCGAAATCAGTAATTACCACATTCCATACCATCATTTGTCATCCAAATTAGCGACCAGAAAAGTCAATTTCCATAATGTGATTTGGCAGAATCATCAATATGAATCATAAATGCGTATTTATCACAGAGACGACACTACTAGAAGCACTAGAGAATGAAACTGCTATCAGAAAGTAGGTTAGGTTAGGTTAGAACTGTGACCCCCTGGAAAATAAAACTGCTATCAGAAAGTAGGTTAGGTTAGGTTAGAACTGTGACCCCTGGAAAATGAAACTGCTATCAGAAAGTAGGTTAGGTTAGGTTAGAACTATGACCCCCTGGAAAATGAAACTGCTTGAAAAGTAGGTTAGGTTAGGTTAGAACTGGTAACCCCCTGGAAAATGAAACTGCTATCAGAAAGTAGGTTAGGTAATAATATGGGCAACAATTAATATGGCAATAATTGCTTATGGCGTTTGAATATTATATTAAACCATATTATTGCACTTAATAATATGGCTAACAAATAGTATGGCATTGTATGATTATGCAAGGTAATGTTCGAATAAACAACCAGTATGTCATACAGTTTTTATGGTAAACAAATCATTCGGGCAAATGAAATTCAGGCAAGTTAGATTCGGGCATATGAATATTATGTTAAATGACTGTCGGGCAAACAATAGACAACCAAAATATACTATAGGTACAAACGGTTTGACGACCGGTCTGGCGCAGTCGGTAGTGACCCTGCCTGCTACTCCGCGGTTCCGGGTTCGAATCCCGGTAAGGGCATTTATTTGTGTGATGAGCACATATTTGTTCCTGAGTCATGGATGTTTTCTATGTATATAAGTATTTATATATTATATATATCGTTGTCTGAGTACCCACAACAGAAGCCTTCAATCTTTGTAAGAATGTCCTATAAAATAATTACCTATATTTTTTTAAAGGATGCAAAAATCAAACAAAAATATCAAAAGTACCTACATTCCTGCGCGTGCCAAGCCGCGGGAAAAAGCTAGTAATATTATAAAAAATTAAAATTTTGAAAAAACCCCCGACCACGACATAGTGGACCGATTTTCATGAAACATGGCTATGAACACTCCCGACTAACTCAGCTTTCAGACAAAAAAAAACTAAATCAAAATCGAATCATCCGTTCGGGTGCTACGATGCCACAGACAGACACACACACAGACAGACAGACAAACAGACAAACAGACAGACAGACAGACAGACACGTCAAACTTATAACACCCCTTCGTTTTTTTTTTTTTTTTTATGGGATAGGAGGCAAACGAGCAGACAGGTCGCCTGATGGTAAGCGATCACCGCCGCCCATGGACACCCGAAACACCAGAGGTGTTGGAGGTGCGTTGCCGGCCTTTAAGATGGGTGTACGCTCTTTTCTTGAAGATTTGAAGGTCGTATCGTTTTTGCGTCGGGGGTTAAAAATAGGAAAGAAGGTTGATCGGTATTGTCGGTCTTTCTTTATTTTTATTGTAAGCTTTTTTTTTGTGCAATAAAACTTGTACTTTTATATATTCCGCGAATAAAGTTTAAAAAGAAAACAAGTAAAGTTTAAGATAACCTAACCACAAAATAAAAATTTTGAAAAAACCCCCGACCGCGACATAGAGTCGAGGACTATTTGACAGACAAACATGCATGGCCCGAACCAGAAACTACAAAAAACGAATAGCAATTAAAATAATTGTATTATGTATAGACACAGACCAACCCCTATAGACATCTATTACAAGACGACTCGCGGTGGCCAGCCTTCCTAGTATTTGCACTGATATAAGCGCGGGCGCTCGCCGTGCCCGATCAGTATCGACCAAGTAACAGACCCGAAAGCAGCGCGTGTTTTTCGCACAAAAAAATTGGAAAAGGGTATTTTGATGCCTTAAAGATGTCCACCTGTAGTGTGAAATGGTGTGGAAAGGTAACAAGAAGCTCAAATTTAAAAACAGACGGCATTACATTCCACAAATAAGTCATATTTATAATTTATTCAGAGCCGGCATAGGTCAACTTACATTGGCCACTTACGCGTCAGTAGAGGGACAGTCATACTTCTGTCCCTTTTCATCTGGCGCGACTGCCCGCCGTCCTTGAAACGGCCAATCACAGCGCGCTTAACACATTCCCCGCCCGCTCCTCGCACCCCAAACACTGGTGACTCGTATCGCGAACCAAATATACAAGACTGCCACTCTATAGGAGGTTCTCTGTGTGTATAGAGGACACAGTTCAAATAAGAAAGCACATCAAATATTTTATATTTTATGTTGTGTAGGTAAATTACATATTTAATGATATTGAGATTCATATTATCTTTTTCTTCTGTGACAATTTGATATGTTTTCTCTGAAGAAGAACGACGTATTATTAAGCAATAATATAATTTATTGAAATTAATTTCCATAGAGTACCTAGTCTGTTCATATTCTTTGATGAATACTTTTGCATGTTAAATTGTATCTTGTTATTTAATGCATGTTAATTATAAGATGTAATGTTTTGAAAAGAAGTTGCCCGCCGAGTTTCTTGCCGGTCCCATAGTGGATACCCCCCTCCCAACTGAGGGGGGACTGAAATCTTCTCGAGGCTGAGGCGTAGGGTTAGAGCCGGCGTAGCTTAGCTTTATTTGACGTTCATATGCGCATTGTAATATGCCTACTTGAAAAATAAATATTTCATTTTCATTTTCATTTTCATTTAGTAGACCGATTTTCATGAAACATGGCTAAGAACACCCCCGACTAACTCAGCTTTCAGGCAAAAAAAACTAAATCTAAATCGGTTTATCCGTTCGGGAGCTACGATGCCACAGACAGACACACACACAGACAGACAGACAGACAGACAGGCAGACAGACAAACACACAGACAGACACGTCAAACATATAACACCCCTCGTTTTTGCGTCGGGGGCTAAAAAAGAAAATAAATACACACATACGTTGGACTACCAACGCATGCGCTCATCGAACGTCAATTTTATAATATTTTAATCTGATATCAATTATAAATATCTGGGCGACCGAGCTTCACTCGGTTCTGTTTCGTATCCTTGACATGTGTCGCCATCTAGTTCAAAAATGAATAGTACCTACATCGAGCGAAAGAATTCTCAGCCTTAACAACACAACTACTCCACACGAGATGGCGCGCATTTCGCTACAAAAACTCAGAGTGTATTTTTCTATTCGTTTTAGCCTTGACCTGTGTCGCCATCTAGTGTTTGTAATAAATAGTACTTACATCGACCGAAAGAATTCTGTCTTAACAGTACAACTACTGCACACGAGATGGCGCGCGAAGAAAAACGCATGAAAACTCGAAAATTCGCGTTTTCCGGGACCTAAGGATAAGTTAGACCGATTTTTCACCCCCAAAAACCCCCACAACAAATTTCAGCGAAATCGTTAGAGCGGTTTCCGAGATCGTCATTGTAAATAAATATATAAATAAATAAATAAATATACAAGAATTGCTCGTTTAAAAGTATAAGATACATATTATTTTGAAGCTCGACTGTACTAATAATGCGACAGGGAACGGTTTGTGCTAAAATGTATCATGGTATCTCATGGCGAGTGAGTTCTACGAAACATGTTATCCATATCCACATGTCAGCGATACAATGTAATATTATTCAAACAGATAGGTACCTACCTAAAACAATTAATGGTATGAAATTTTTTCTACTCCCGTACTGTTATTCGTGACTTACAAGGTCGTGCATAGTACTTTAAAACCCTACATAAAAGATGTCAGGACAAGTCTATCTAGTCTATACCCTGAAAACATTTAGTAGCAGTAGCACGATATAGCTGTTACTGTTCAGTAAATACATTGCTACCAACTTAACAAACCAATCACTTCATCGTAGAAAATTAAAATATTGTATGAAATGGGTACATTGTTGCCAACCTTAGAATGTCAGATAAAGCCTGGCATTCGCAGAGTCGAGACTCGTTCGTTTTCTGCTGCGATCATTGGCGACGCGTCGAATCGCATTCAAATGTATGAGAACTCGATTCAATTCGACTCGATTCGTCTTAGTGGCCAGGCTTCAAAGAACCATGTACCATAGACAGCTTTATTTTCATGTTTGCACTCAAACTGCATATTCGAAATGGTAGGTGGTCCACTAGATAACTATGATGACTGAAAGTAGGTATTTATTGAATTTATAATTTTCTTTCAAAGTAAGTGCTTGGTCGTAGAAAAAGTATTGTATGCAACGGTGTTTAACCGAGTCAAAAAATGCTCGTGGCGTCTTTATTAACAATTTTCGGCTCCGCCTCAAATTGTTACCCACGCCACTCGCCTTTTTTGACCTCTTTTAACCACCAGTTGCATAAAATACTATAACAATGTTGCTTTTTAACCCCCGACGCAAAAACGATGTTATAAGTTTGACGTGTCTGTCAGTGTGTGTGTCTATCTGTCTGTTTGTCTGTCTGTCTGTCTGTCTGTCTGTGTGTGTGTCTGTCTGTGGCATCGTAGCTCCCGAACGGATGACCGATTTGGATTAAGTTTTTTTTTTGTCTGAAAGCTGAGTAAGTCGGGAGTGTTCTTAGCCATGTTTCATGAAAATCGGTCTATGACGCGGTCGGGGGTTTTTTCAAAATTTTAATTTTGTGGTTAGTTATTACATGTTAGTTTTACGAAACTTAAACGGACGGGTATGGTAATTAATCAAACTTTGAAGGACTGTATTGAGGTTTATACCAAAAGCAAGGTTTCTTGCTGGCTGCCTTACTTACAGTATATGCTATGACATTGACGTGTTCTTTTTTCCTACTTAATATTTTTCATTCGACTGTCATGTAAACTAATTTTCTTTAATATTATAAATAATATATTTATTTACGTGGTGCTTTATTATTTCCGTGCAACCTAAACGCCGGACCATTTGCGCTACTCGCCCGTAGCCCGAACAATGGTTATGGGCCCAGGAATAGGTTGCAAAAAGTGATTTATTGACGACGATTGTAAAATTTCTGGTTACTACTAGAAGTGAAACAAAATGAGCACTGTACGTATTGATGCGTTATCCAAGGAGAACTATGACAGTTGGAAGCTGCAAGCAGAAGCCGTTCTCATCAAAAATGACTTGTGGAAATATACGAACGGTAAAGTAACTAAACCCGCCGCGACTGATGCGGAGGGATTAGAAAAGTGGTTAACTGAGGACGCCAAAGCTAAAGCCGTTTAAATATGCAGTGTTTATATCTAATTGGTGAACCTCTAAGTCCATCTCTGCAGCAAGAGCCATCATTAGCCGTACGGTTTCTAGTCTGGCAACGGGTGCAAAAGTTTTATCGTAATCGACTCCAAAACGTTGGCTAAATCCTTGAGCCACTAGCCTGGCTTTTTTTTGCTTGTCTTATTGGTAGCAGAGCGTGGTAATGCAAGAGGTAAGATGTCTGCATTACCATTTTCTGAATCAAACGGTCCGTGTGATGAGAGATTGCACATTGTTTATTCTGATATAGTAGGACCCATGAGGTGTGAAGCGAAAACCGGTGCGAAATATTTTATCACTTTCATCGACGATTCCTCACGTTGGTGTGAAGTATATTTTCTGAAGAATAAAAGTAAAGCTTTAGAAGCGTTCAAACTTTACAAAAGTTATGCTGAAAATTACACGGGATTGAAGATAAAATATTTACAAACAGATAATGGCCTTGAGTATTGCAATGCGGACTTTAATGACTTTTTAAAACAAGAAGGGATACAGAGGCGACTAACTGTGCCACGTACACCGCAGCAAAACGGAGCAGCTGAAAAAATGAATCGCACTTTGATTGAAATGGCCAGGTGCATGCTTTTAAATAGTGATTTATCCATAGGTTTTTGGGCCGAAGCAGTAGATACGGCATGCTACATTAGGAACTGCTGCCCGACATCTAGTCTAGGAGGTGAAATACCATACGAAAAATGGGCTCAAAAACCAGTGAAGATCCATTATCTACGGAAGTTTGGAGAAAAAGTTCATTTCCTAAATAAGGATCCAAATAAAGGAAAATTTGATGCTCGTGGGATACCCGGGGTATTCACTGGATATCCAAAGACCAATAAAGGCTTCCGAGTATGGGTACCACAAGATAGAAAATTTATAATCTCAAGAGACATAAAATTTAATTGCAGTGTCACTGAGCCTGTGTTGGTGAAAGATGAAAAATACTTTCTTGAAATTGAAGATTTGCCTCCTACAAATGCAGCAAAAGTTCAAGAAACAAAAGGTATTGACGAAAAAGAAGGAAAAATTACAATTGTTTTCTGCAAAGACACAGAAGTGTATGATGAAGATGTCAACTTACCGATTGCTATAGAAAATATGGAAAGAGAACTAGAACTTGAACCAGATGTACAAGATATTATTGAGTCAGAGAAAGTATTTCCACAAGTGACAGATGAGGTTGAAAGAGAACAGGAATCAAAAGAAACAGGAGTATCAGACGAAGACCACCATGTTGTGTTAAAAAGAGGACCTGGTAGACCGAAAGTCTTGCACACCGGCAAGCCAGGCCGACCAAAGAAGGTTTACAATTATGTTGAAGTGGATGAATGTAATAGACAACTTCAGGAAGGAAACACAACTGAAGAATATAGGGACTGTATGGAAGATGAAGAAGATGGAGGTGAAGAATATAAGGACTGTATGTTAGACGACGAAGAAGCTAATGAAGATTACAGAAATTGTATTGAATTTGCAGGCGTAGCTGCGGGGATAACTTTAGACAATGCCCTGCGTAGTGGAGAACGAATAGAATGGGAAGGCGCAATACTTTCTGAAATAAGAAGCCTGGTGCAAAAAGGAACCTGGACTATCGTCAAAAGGCCACCGAATACGAACGTCGTTGGCTGTAAATATGTATTGACCACTAAAGTTAACGTTGATAAGACAAGCAAGAAAAAAGCCAGGCTAGTGGCTCAAGGATTTAGCCAACGTTTTGGAGTCGATTACGATAAAACTTTTGCACCCGTTGCCAGACTAGAAACCGTACGGCTAATGATGGCTCTTGCTGCAGAGATGGACTTAGAGGTTCACCAATTAGATATAAACACTGCATATTTAAACGGCTACCTTGACGAGGAAATTTATATGCGTATTCCTCGCTTATTAAAAGAGTGTTTACTAAAACTGGCATATGACGATAATGAAGATCCTATGGTCGTGAAGAACGCTAAAGAAATGATTAAAAATTTGGAAACAGGTGGCGATACATGTCTTTTAAAGAAATCATTGTATGGATTGAAACAGGCAGGCCGACAATGGAATATCCGATTCGACAAGAAGCTAAAGGACATGGGATTAGTACAAAGTCTCAATGAGCCATGTCTCTATGTGAGAAAGCACGACGGTGAACATTTATTTGTACTAGTTTTCGTCGACGACGTACTAGTTGCATCAGAGTGTGAAGCCCGGATTAAGAGATTTAAGAATGAGTTGAAAAATGAATTTGACCTCAAAGATTATGGACCGGTTAAATATTTTCTGGGAATAGATATAAGGAGAGATCACAATGGCATTATGTTATCACAAGAAGGCTACGTCAAGACTTTATTAGAAAAATTCAATCTATCTGATTGTAATCCTTGCGTAACTCCAAGTGAGTTGTCTATTACTATACCCAGTCGGACAACTAAAAATGAAACAAAAGAAAAATGGCCCTACCGCGAGTTAATAGGGTCACTTATGTATTTATCGGTCGCGACTAGGCCTGATATTACAAATACTGTGATTAAGCTCGCTCAGTTCGTAAATAATCCCGAGTCAAGCCACTGGAAGGCTGCCAAAAGAGTTTTACGATACCTTAAAGGTACAGCCAAATACGGTCTCTTTTACAGTAAGACCGGTAAGTCAATTCAAGCATACTGTGATGCAGATTGGGGAAGTTGCCCAATAGATAGGAAATCTTATTCCGGATACTCTTTCATTTTAGCCGGAGCTAGCATTTCTTGGTCTTCTAAAAAGCAGAGGACAGTGGCGACCTCAAGTTGTGAAGCGGAATATGTTAGTCTCGCGGAGGCCTTAAAAGAAGGTCTGTATCTCCAAAGTTTGCTAAATGAGCTAGATTTGACAAGGTATGCCGATATCTCTCTAAATACCGATAGTCGATCAGCTATGTTTCTTGCCCAAGACCCCGTGTTTCATGGTAGGTGCAAACATATAGATATAAAACACCACTTTATACGGGGGACTTTAAAAGACAACAAAAGTATAGTTCTGGGACATGTACCTACGGAATCAATGCTGGCAGATGTATTGACAAAGCCTCTACCCAGCATAAAGCATAATAAATGTATCGCTGGTCTTGGTATTAGACCCTTTTAATGCAAATGTTTTACATTTGGTTAGAATTATCTTATTTTGTTTTCTGTTTTATATATTATTTTTTAAATGATCTTATTAACTGTATTTAGACAATAAACTTTGCTTTTGAGGAGGTGTATTGAGGTTTATACCAAAAGCAAGGTTTCTTGCTGGCTGCCTTACTTACAGTATATGCTATGACGACTGCATTATGACACAGTACTATAATAAAGAGTACTGTCGTACAGTATGGCCACTCCCACTCCCCGCTGAAAGTGCCGCCCACCCCCTCTCGGTTACCTCACAGTTACCGCCTGTCAAAAACGCGAACAGTCAACCTGTCATATCTCACTCGTACAAGCATGGTACGCGTTCACCTACACGAGCTTAGAATGTGTGCTAGAACGCGCGTCTTTCATATACATATTTGATCGCCAGTGTCCGAGGTGTGTGATGAGGTACACAGAAGGTAAACCAGTTCTCGAAAGTCGATAGATGCCGTTTTCTATCTTAAGTCATTGAATTTGATAGAAGAGTGCCATCGCGTGTCGATCACTAGTTCTTCTACCATAAGCGTGCGGAGTTATTTGTCGATAAATGTCATCTCTCTGTCTATGAAATATAATTGATTACAATGAAAATCAGAACATTTAATAATAATATGCATAAATACTAAATCAGCATTACACCAGGGGCGGCTCACTCCGCGATTCTATCACCGCGCTACAAGTACATGTCAGCGGCCGCGAGTTCGCGGCCCATTCATTGGCGACGACCTTCGCGCGGTGCAATAAAATTCAATGTTGGCTGCTCGCGTGCGGTCCGTTTGTTAATGTAGGTAAGAATTTAGAATGGCGGCATTTTGTGAACATCAAAGGAGTGAGCCTTCTGTACTTGTACTATTATATATTCTGTGATTACACTGCGAATCAAATAACCTAACCACAAAATTAAAATTTTGAAAAAATACCCCGACTGGCTACACTACCTAGTGGACAAATTTTCATGAAACATGGTTAAGAACACTCCCGACTAACACGGCTTTCAAACAAAAAAAAAACTAAATCTAAATCGGTTCATCCGTTCGGGAGCTATGATGCCACAGACAGACAGACAGACAGACAGACAGACAGACAGACAAACAGACAGACAGACACGTCAAACTTATAACACCCCGTCGTAATCAAAAATAATAAAACACACAATTATGAATGATTTGTTATATATGCATGTATGTATTTTTTTATATATTTATACAATACATACATTGTATGTACGTATGTGACAAACGTTTTAGATTAACATAAAATATAATTGCCGTATTTGATCGGTGTGAAGAATGTATTTTTAACCTCTTCTTCTTCTTAGTGTATGTGCGGGCCCAGAAGGTAGCGACATCTATCGCCCTGTCTGTCGCATCACGATGTCGGGTTGAGAGCATGCCGCAAGAATGCTGCACAGATGCCGTCCCTCATGAGCATAGGGATGACGACTACATAAAAAAATGGCATTCTGTTTAGTCCGTCAGTTAGATCGTCCAAAAATACTGAATATAAATATTTTTCGCTTTTTCTAACTAATGAAAAAATACAAAGATATAGAGCATCAAAGTTCCGGAATGGGGGCTTGTGACGTCACTTCTAAGTAAAAATTGTACCTAGGCGTGACGTCACGCGAAACTTTAACGCACTGTATATACCATCGTCATTTTTCGTTTACGAGAAAAAAGAAAAAACGTGTCTAAAATTACAACTAGGGAACAAATCAAATTATTTTATCGAATATTTTTGATTTGTTCTTTTTTTGAAGTAGTCACACTACTATATATAAATTATAAATTTAAATAGATATCATACACGAAAGAAAACCAGTGGGCCTTGTCGTTTTTTCTTTCGTGTATGATATCTATTTAAATTTATAGTGTCTAAAATTCTTTGATAATCTAACTGACGGTCTAATTAGTTTTATTAGTCGTCTCGCCTATTGGGAATATTAATTAACCTCCATCCGTTATGTGACTAAAGTCGTACACGAGTCTAAATCATTCAAGATTAATAGAGAGAATCAAGTGAAGTTAAGGAGTAATTTCACAAAAAAACGCTAAGTTAATGGCAGGCTGGGCATCGTTTAGAGTGCCATCTCTCTCTATGGAGCAACAGGTCTGCTTCCCGCCGTTGTTGTTCGGTTGGTTCTCTCCCCACACCGCAAAACCAGCTTCTTCAAGCGTTTGACCTAAAAAAAAAAATGATTTAAACCTAACCACAAAATTAAAATTTTGAAAAACCCCCGACCACGACATAGTGGACCGATCTTCATAAAACATGTCTAAGAACACTCCCGACTTACTCAACTTTCAAACAAAAGAAAAACTAAATCGAAATCGGTTCATCCGTTCGGGAGCTACGATGCCACAGACATACACACACACACACAGACAGACAGACAAACAGACAGACAGACAGATAGATAGACAAACGGACAGACAGACACGTCAAACTTATAACACCTCATCGTTTTTGCGTCGGGGGTCAAAAATGACATAATTTAAGAATTGATACTCGAACAAGCGAAAGATTCCAATATTAAACCGCGAGCGTAGAGTGTGCTTCAGTCACCGTCATAAATACTTATGTAATGATTTCTGTACCTTGTCGCTTTAAATCGTTTGATAATTTCCTATGACACTTCAAACAAAACGTTAATGTGACAAGGTATAAAAATCATCACATATTTATGCCAGTGACTGTTCTAATGTTAAATCTTGAGCGTTGCAAAGGTACTAGGCACGTAAGTTAAATACAGTCATTTTGACACCGGGTCAAACACACCATTACTAGTATTCACCACACCAACATTAAGAAAATATTACCCGCAAAACTAAATCAAATTCATTAATTTTATTAACATTTATGATTCATTAGAATTTTGATCATCATTTAAACGTCAATTCTACCAGGCTGGGTTGGGCATCAAATTGAAATTTGTACAAAATTACTTTACACCCTCGTCGATAAAGCGCAACTTTGTCATTCGTTTTTGAAGTATCAAAAGAGCCTTTAGCCAGTGTGGTGAAAAGTAAAAATATTAGCTTTGAAGAAAATTTAATCCATCTAAGAGCATTACCATAAATAGTCATCCAATGCCCTTGGTCATCATTCCACTTCAAAGCACCAATAAAAGCCACATATTCGAAGTTTGGCCCAGAAAGTGTGTGCAGCGGGTATTTCTCGTAGATTTCTCTAAGCTGTTCCAGTGTTCCGATTCGATTTGGCTGTTCACGATAGCTAGGTGACCTTTTGATAACCTTTTTTTAGAGTTACTACTCCTATAATACTTACCATAAATAGTCATCCAATTTCCACGGTCATCATTCCACTTCCAGACACCAATAAAATCCACATAATCAAAGTCTGCCCCAGACAGTGTGTGTGGCGGGTATTTCTCGTACATTTCTCTAAACAGGCCCCGTAGCCGAATGGCATTTCTACGACGCGAAACGAAAACGAAACGCCGCGAAAGCTAGTCTGGCTTTGTTGCGCTAATACGCAAGAGCGATAGAGATAGATATCTACGAGCGTTCCGTTACGTAAGCGTTTGTGCCATTTGGCTATGAACCCTGTTCCGATTCGATTTGGCTGTTCACGATAGCTAAATGACCTTGTAATATGTTCTTGTATAACATTTACCATAAATAGTCATCCAATTCCCGCGGTCATCATTCCACTTCCAAACACCAATAAAAGCCACACAATCAAAATCTGCCCCAGACAGTGTGTGTGGCGGGTATTTCTCGTAGATTTCTCTAAGTTGTTCCGATTCGATTTGGCTGTTCACGATAGCTAGGTGACCTTTTAACCTTTTCTTAGAGTTACTACTCCTATAATATTTACCATAAATAGTCATCCAATTTCCGCGGTCATCATTCCACTTCCAAACACCAATAAAAGCCACATAATCAAAGTCTGCCCCAGACAGTGTGTGTGGCGGGTATTTCTCGTAGATTTCTCTAAGCTGTTCCGATTCGATTTGGCTGTTCACGATAGCTAGGTGGCCTCCTTCGGCGTGGCATATTCTAGCAGCTCGGTGCCAGGGTTGAGCGACTGGGTGGAACTTGTAACAGCTGCCGGTACGAGCGTTGTATTGGTAACCTGTTAAAAATAAATATTCGCTCAATCCGTTTTTGTGTAAATAATATTCAATTTAAATAAAATGCGGTGTACAAAAATTTGCTATTTATGTTTCGTTCTCGATATTTTCTGTTCCAAAACTTGACAAATCGTAGCGGAATTTCAAGGCGGTATCAGAACGCAATATGTGTAGATCTAAATGTCTTATTTTTGCATGTATTATGTATGTATGCCGCATCTGGCATCTCAACTCAATAAATGTTAATGCATTTTGTGGTACTTATAAAAACAACAATAATTTGAATATACTTAATAACATGGAATTAACAAAAAGAAATAGCAAATAATTGTAAAAAATCTTAAAGATACAAAAGGACAAAGATAGAATAGTAGACCCCCTTTCACCCTTGCATACAAATTTGTATGCAAGGGGTCTACTTTTCTCTGCAGCTGACTGTACTATGAAATCTTTAATTGCGAGTGATGCTGCTCTAATATTGACAAATGTAGTTTTTTTGGTGGAATGCCATATACTCACTTATACCTCTCGTAAGTTAAACTAATAGAAGTTCTTCTGTAAAGAAGACTTACCATCAGCAGTCGTGTGACAATCTTTGTTAACGATCATCGAGGCGTTTTCCTTACGGCAGAAGTAGGGGTATCTATTGATGCAGCGCACATCAGCCACTTGGCCCGAATCGGCTAGTTTCACACAGTTCTCATGGTCACCTTTATCGCTCGGTTCACCACGGACCCACTCCAACGGCATCTCGGAGGCTGATACACCTTAGGAGATGGAATTAAGTGAAAGCTAGATATTTATTTATATGGTCAAGTGGTTACTTAATGTTAGGTAATAATATTCATTTATATTATAAAACATTGGACTTCAAGACAGGATCGTCATGAATGTGTATGAATTTCATAATTATTACAAAGTATGGGTTTGTTCATTAAAGAAAAGAGGATCGAGTTTTTTATATAGACAGTTACTGTCAAAGTAAAATGTGTAATCACAGTGCATAATGTACTGCCATCTCTCTACACAACCTTCCCATATTGTTAGCTTGATATGTGTTAAAATATCAAATATTAATATTAGCGCCATCTAGTCGAGCGTTCCCCAAATGTGTAACGCCGTCTAAGCCACCTTTTCATCAAGGCGTACCTTTTTCTCTATGGCTTTGAGGTACGTTTTTTTCTTAGACTTTATCCGTCTATACGGAGTTACATATAATATGTCTGTGATTAAAGTAATTAAAATTGTTTTGCAAAACTTTTAAGTTTTCAGTCGGGCCTCGAAATTTTCTATGATTTTTTTTTCGGTTTGGGGTTGGTTCCATAGTAAAAGTTAATTGTTCAGTATGTTATTCAGATGAAGGTAGACCTCCGTGAGCTCGGCGTCCGCAAAAGCTGGCAGAGCAAAAGAGGCGTGCCAATATACACATGGGCTATCCCGGCAGCCATTTCAGAAAGTAATTAACCACTTGTATAACAGACTTATATTAACAATCTTTAGGTACCATCAAGCGACATGAAGTCACCCTCAGAGACCAGGTCGTGTATGCCCGTCCATACTCCATCTGACAGCACATTGTTGTATGATGCCATTGCGGACAGCATCGCTTTCGCCAGAGTCGTGGTGGAAGGGGAAGCTAATATACCACCTAAAATCATAAATAATTTATTTGTAAACATAGGTATATATTACGGCACTAGTTTTTTCTTCACCTACTAAGAATGGGAGAGGTTCGGGCTGCCAAGACGGCGTATCTGGGAAGACCAACTGATGGCCGCGCGGCGGGTTGGTCCAGATACCGCTGGGGAGACAGTGTGATGGCGGATCTGTGTCAGCTACAAGCCGATAATTGGCAGGAAGCTGCGCAGGATCAGGATTTGGCGTGCTCTCATTTTGGAGGCCAAGATCCTCTTTGGATCAGAGCCATACTAGTTAGTTATCCATGTACTAATATTATAAATGGGAAAATGTGTGCGTCAGTTTGTTTGTCCGTCTTTCATGGCAAAACGGAGCGACGAATTGACGTGATTTTTTAAATGGAAATAGTTGAAGGGATGAAGAGTGACATAGGCTATTTTTGGTCTCTTTCTAATCCCCCACTTCCCTAAAATGGGTGGTAGAAGTTTGTATGGAGCATTCCGCAATTTTCTATTTAATTTAACGCAAAGCACTAGATTTAAATACCTACTAAGGTATAAGGTATAGGTAGGCAAACACGCCTCGAAGATCTTAGATTCTAGCCCTCCTATAGTTTAAAACAAAACTATACCTACTAAGGATATATATATATATATATATATATATATATGTAAATCTTATATGCAATTGTATTAGTGTCGCTATGCTATGCCTTTAGGCATACAGATATTTTTGTGACAATTGAGCATGCAGCAAATATGAAACAAATAAGACCTAAAATTAAAGCTAATCTAAAAACCTAAAACACAGTTCTTAATATTAAATCCCAGGGCTATCGGTGCGCCTCTATCGCACTTATACATAGTGTGAAATGGACTTACGTGACAGGCTTTATCATGCGAGCGTGTTTGCCCGCCGCCCGTTTCTCGAAAGGTACAAGCCTTGTATTACAAGTGTGTTTCCATGGAAACCCATACGATTTGACAGTTCGCGCACTTGTAATACAAGGCTTGTACCTTTCGAGAAACGGGCCCCTGAGATCGAAATTTTCAAGTACAACTGAAGGCTTTTGGCAACCCCTGGCTATACCTCTTTGGCAACACAGTATAGTTCGGCAGACGGATTGACGGACAGACGGACAGACAGACACACTTTCACACAACTCTTCCGTGAAAAAAGCATTCACACACAGATCGAACGCGATTAATTAACATTATTTTACCTTTTTAGGGTTCCGTAGTGAACTAGGAACCCTTATAGTTTCGCCATGTCTGTCTGTCCGTCCGTCCGTCCGTCCGTCCGTCCGTCCGTCCGCGGATAATCTCAGTAACCGTTAGCACTAGAAAGCTGAAATTTGGTACCAATATGTATATCAATCACGCCGACAAAGTGCAAAAATAAAAAATGGGAAAAAATGTTTTATTAGGGTACCCCCCATACATGTAAAGTGGGGGCTGATTTTTTTTTTCATTCGAACCCCAACGTGTGATATATTGTTGGATAGGTATTTAAAAATGAATAAGGGTTTACTAAGATCGTTTTTTGATAATATTAATATTTTCGGAAATAATCGCTCCTAAAGGAAAAAAAGTGCGTCCCCCCTCTAACGTTTGAACCATATGTTCAAAAAATATGAAAAAAATCACAAAAGTAGAACTTTATAAAGACTTTCTAGGAAAATTGTTTTGAACTTGATAGGTTCAGTAGTTTTTGAGAAAAATACGGAAAACTACGGAACCCTACACTGAGCGTGGCCCGACACGCTCTTGGCCGGTTTTTTTCAACGTTTCCGCCAGGTTGCACTGGCCGTGGTCGCGGAAGGCTGACGTCCCAGCAAAGTATCACCGGAAATGTAATCAACACAAAACTACCCGATATTAGTTTATATCAATGTTCGGGGTAGACAAATAAATTTAATCTACCCGCTTTTAGTTAATGTTGCGTTGCGTTCGACCTGTGTGTGACTTTAAATATGTGTAAATACAAAGCGCAAGAACTTCAACTATTGTTATATAAATAAATAAATATTATAGGACATTCTTACACAGATTGACAGAGGCCCAAAGAAAAGGATTGAAGAGGCAAGAAGGCTTGTGTTGTGGGTACTCAGACAACGATATATAATATATAAATACTTATATACATAGAAAATATCCCTGACTCAGGAACAAATATCTGTGCTCATAACACAAATAAATGCCCTTACCGGGATTCGAACCCGGGACCGCGGCGAAGCAGGGATGGTCACTACCGACTGCGCCAGATTGGTCGTCGGTTATATGACTGAACATATGTGTGTATAATGAACTTATGAGTGTATGTATGTATGTATGTACCTTCCAGCTTGCAGCGCACGAACGCCTCCTGCCATTGAGCAGGCGAGATGTGCAGGCGCAGCCACGTGCTCGCTCCTTCAATATATTCGTAGCCAGGGTCCAAAACTGCTCCAGTCTGTTGGCCTAAATATAATTTTAATTAAATACATTCAGGGAGATTTATTCAGCGAGAAGCGTTGGTTTTTCTGGCTTTCAATCCAGAGATCGCGGGTTTGAACCTCGGTTCGTACCAATGAGTTTTCGAAATGTTATTTAGCCAGCGTTCCACTTAAGCGTCGCGTGTCTCGGGGCGCGCCACGGACGTCCGCGCCACGCCACCTGAGTGTAATTCAAAAAACGTCTCCTCAGTACATTTTGTATAGGAAGGACGTAAGACGCGCCGCCACGCCACAAAATGTACTGAGGAGACGTTTTTTGAATTACACTCAGGTGGCTTAGTAAGTTATTTAGTTAAGTGCGTAGAATAAGAAATATTATACCGATATACGAGCGCTTTATCCGCCAACAAACTGTTCTCAGTTTGTTTTTTGTAAAATAGTTGTAAGTTTCTTGTTATAAAAAAAAATGTCATATGATATCTATTTTGTCAATCACTTTTCGGTAAAGGTAAACATTGTCTGGAATAATTCGCGTTTTCACATTTCGCGATATCGGAAGATATAAACATCGTGATTGAAACTGACATCCGATATCGGATCGGATAATGTGAAAACGGTCTAAGGCTTACCCTTCGGGTTGGAAGGTCAGATGGCAGTCTCATTCGTAAAGCTAGTGCCTACGCCAAGTATTTGGATTAGTTGTCAAAGCGGGCCCCAGACTCTCATGAGCGGTGGAAAATGCCGGGATAACGCAAGGAGGATTACAGGGCGATTCATGAGAATTGTGCAAGGCCAAGCCTGCGCAGGACAATATTAAATCGCTTTGTATTCATAGTCGCCACCACACATATAACAAACTCATATTTTGGAGATTAGCGCTTTTTTATTTAAAAAATACTCACCACTTCGTATTACCACAACTTACCAATAGATAAAATCACACACAGAAATATTAAACTAAACATATCGACCAACGAATATATTAATAATTTACAATTGATATGGATTAGGTTAGTACACCCACGCATTATAATTGGAATGTGAAAGAGAGTCTATGCTAGCTTTATTTATCACTAAGGTACAGTAGTAGCATTATTCGCGGGTTATCTATTAGATGTACAGTCAGCTGTAGAGAAAAGTAGACCCCCTAGCATACAAATTTGTATGGCAGGGGTCTCCTTTTCTCTGTATCAAGGAGCTACTATGCCACAGACAGACACACACAGACAAACAGACAGACAGACAGACAGACAGACAGACGGACGGACAGACGGACGGACGGACGGACGGACGGACGGACGGACGGACGGACGGACGGACAGACAGACAGATAGACAGACGGACGGACGGGCGGACGGACAGACAGACAGACAGACAGACGGACAGACAGACAGATAGACGGACGGACGGACGGACGGACGGACGGACGGACGGACGGACGGACGGGCGGACGGGCGGACGGACGGACACGTCAAACTTATATATAAAATCGGCTAAAATGACCTGAGCCATATGCAAGCATACTAACAATGGAGTTGATAAATAGTCATCATGGTCAGATCCGGCCGGGAGAATGTATTAACACGGAAATACACTGGTCATATATTATTTATTATACTAGTAAAAGGCTGTTTGATTTCTAAATAAATTAAAAAATATATATATATATATATATATAAATATATATATATATATATATATATATATATATAAATGGGCTTATGTATAAATGGGCTTACTCTTGGCCACAGACTAGCCAAAGGCAAAGACGTGGCCTACGATGGAGTGAGCTCGCCCAGAAGATGCCTGTTCACTCTTGATTTGAAGGTTGCCGGGTTATATGAGCTCGGAAATATAGCCGCCGGCAAGGAATTCCACTCCTTGGAAGTGCGCATAAGAAAAGAAGAAGCAAAGCGCTTCGTGCGAATTACACAACTACAAGTCATATCAACGTGAAATCCTGACAAGGATTACCGAAACAAAATAAAAAATACTACTATCTTCGTGAATCACAAATTATATTTGGTAATATTACATTTTTTGAGCGTAACTGTACTTACAGTAACACAAAGAGCGCTTTTAAATGTGTCAATGCATTTTATGATACGATAGGCATATTTCTAAACTAGGGTGTAGGTTATATCAGTCGGTATAATAAATTCAGATGGTACGTCATTCATTTAATCATCTCATAACTACTAATAATAGCACCTGAAACTTATTTTTATAGTCAACTAATACATACTTACTTACTTACTAATATTATAAATGGGAAAGTGTGTGTGTCTGTTTGTTTGTCCGTTTTTCACGGCAAAACGGAGCAACGAATTGACGTCACTTTTTTTAAGTGGAGATAGTTGCGTGGATGGATCCGATTTCAAAACGAGTGACATAGGCTACTTTTTGTCTCTTTGGCCGCGGGCAAAAGCTAGTACATAATAAACTAAAATAGACATCATACACGAAAGAAAAAACAACAAGGCCTCTGATGGCCGAGCCGGGAAATGAACCCGGGTCTTCAGCATACACGGCTAACGTCATTAACACTAGACCACCTGCCCGCCGTAATACAATACTTATCTAGATCAATTAGACGAAAGCTTCCAAGATTTCACCCAATAACCTAACCAAAAAATTAAAATTTGGAAAAAACCCCCTACCGCAACATATTAGACCGATTTTCATGAAACATGGCTAAGAACACTCCGACTAACTCAGCTTTCAGACAAAAAAAAACTAAATCTAAATCGGTTTATCCGTTCGGGAGCTACGATGACACAGACAGACACACACACAGACAGATAGAAAAACAGACAGACAGACAGACAGATAGACAGACAGACAGACAGACAGACAGACAGACAGACAGACAAACAAATACGTCAAACTTATAACACCCCGTCGTTTTTGCGTCAGGGGTTAAAAAACAAACACAATGAAATAAAAGTTTGCAAAAAACAATGTCGTTTAATAAAACTCACAGATCTTAAAACGGTCATATTGAAATTTCATCGCAGAATCCAAATGTCACTATCGACGTCTGGACATTACAAGGCTGGGCAAACTAGTGGCGTGCCATGCTCGGAAATATTGCCAACGTCGGATGACAAGTGAGCCGGGAAATACCTGGAATAGAGATGGGCCGAATATGGACTTTGCCGAATATGAATATGCGGCCGAACATTCAGTTTACCGAACACTTTAGAAAAAGGTCAAGTAGCCTATTGTATTTATATTTTTACGCATAGGTTTCTCTAAAAAGCTACTAAAATAGAGCTTATTCTTATATATCCAAATGGAATACGTAAGATTTTCATTAGTTATTTACTTTGTTTATTCGGTAAATATTCGGCAATGCAACCGAATTATTCGGCCGAATACGAACATTGAAAAACTTGCCAAATATGCCGGATACCGAATATTTACCGAATATTCGGCCCATCTCTAGCCCGGAAATATTGCTGACAATTAGCTGTACCTTTACGGGCCAGCCGGCCTAACCGATGTGACAATGGTTGAATCAGCGGCCACAAATCCGTTTTTCTACTTATTTAACTTGATTAATAACCCAGTGACTTTTAGGAAATTTTGCATATTGTATCTTTCGGCCTTTTCTTGTACCCACCTAAAATAAATTTTATCATCATCACTACATAGTCTAAAACAAAGTCGCTTTACGTTGTCCGTCTCTGTGTATAGGTACTTGCATCTTTAAAACTACGCAGCTGATTTTGATGCGTTGTTTTTTAAAGATAAGCAAAGCGAATTCAAAGCGAATCTAACATAAATAAAATCACATGGGAAATATTGCCAACAGTGTTTTAACCATAAATAAAATCAACATCCATACTTTAATATTATAAATGGGAAAGTGTGTGTGTCTGTTTGTTTGTCCGTCTTTCACGGCAAAATAGAGCGACGAATCGAGGTGATTTTTTAAGCGGAGATAGTTGAAGGAATGGAGAGTGACATAGGCTGCTTTTTGTCTCTTTCTAATCCCCTGCTTACCTAAAATGGAGGATGGAAGTTCGTATGGAGCATCCGGAATTTACGAATTTAACGCGAGCGAAGCCGTTGGCAAAAGCTAGTGGGAAATATTGCCAACATTATTGCCAAGAATAAGGTACAACACTAGTCCCAGCAAAGTTTTCCAATAAGACGCGGGCGATTGAAGCTCTCGTTCCTTCACTTTCATGTTTTTTGCTTCTGTAATGACGGTTACAGATCGCCTGCCAGGACCTCTACCATGAGATTGTGACGTTTTAAAAAAATGTTACTCGACACCACAAACATACATACAGGCCATCATCCACCATCCATCGTAGGCCACATCTTTGCCTTTGGCTAGTCTGTGGTCAAGAGTAAGCCCAATCATAATAAAAAAAGTAACCAACTGCCATACAGTACTAGGCCACTGTAGAATCCTGTCGTATTGACACCGTGCTATAATTGCTATTGAATTAAGTTTGCTATTGACTTTTTCTGTGAAAGGGTTCTACAGTGGCCTAGGATTCAGATTGGTTGACTGTAAAAGACCTGTCGTTCCTAGAGGGGTAGGCATAGGCAGAGCACGTTCTCTCAAGTACTTAAGTTTCTAAACAATGACAATGCCGTCCTTGAAACGTCGGAGGTTAGTGTTTAAAACATAGTAATACGCAAAGTCCCGTTTGCAAATTTAAATATGTGTAAATAGAAGTTTAAATCAGTGTTAGTTAAGTTTCTGCTAACTGCTTAAGTCTCGAGGCCTAACAATAATTATCCCTTTCAAAACGAGAAATCGAGATTAATTGTTAACTTAATTTCGAATTTTAATGACATGTGTTAAAATTGACATTTATATGTTAACGACCCTCATGATCGTATCAGCTCGTACTTAAAGGGCTAAGGGTTTGAAAGGAAAGGAAATCTTGATATTAGTAGGGACAGGTTTTTTTGGTGGCGTCGTGCATAGGTCTCGTAAGTTCTCGTAAACCCCGTGAAGGATACTGGTGATTCTTGCTCACGATGCATCTGCCGTCATCAGTTTTTCCTTAGTCGCCTTATTTATTTTTTAAAACATGTTTACATGACGTTACAGTATAACCAATGCGTCACGAAACTTAGATAACAAAAACAAAGAGAGATAAAGATAAGATAAATATTTCGTTTATTGTACATAAACACAAAAACAATTGCTGAAGGAAAAGTTTACATCCATTTATGCATAGCCTAATAAGAGAAAAAAGAAAGAAAAAGAGATCAATGACAATGAAATTAAACAATTCATTTGGGCGATGACGTCACAGCGTGGCTCCATTGCGTCGTTTACCCCGGTGTTGGATTTGGTATATTGCCCCGGAACCGCCGAAAAAACCACATCTTTTCGGAAGTCTGCGCTTGCGATGGTGTCTTGCAGCAGCCGCGGCACGCGCACCACAAACGAACTGAAGTGCACGTAGTAACGCGACTGTAGATGCTGCACCCCCAGCATGTAGCCAGTGTTCCGGCGAACGTACCTAACATAATATGACCCACGGGATGAGATAGGGTGGTGCTATTATTTTCTGGTGACACTTTAGGGACAGGTTGCTCGCCAGTAGCGCACATTACAATTGAACTCATATCCCACAGTCCACTTCTACGAGCTCTATGACATCCACGGGCGCCGTTCGCTTTCTCCATATAATGAATGTACATACAATTGGAACCCTAGGGCACTCTAAAACCACGTCAAATTGACAATAAGAGATTTCTTACAATCTGATTTATAACGTCACTATGACATAGTACTACGGTCTAGGGTTCCAATCGGTTGACTGTACGCTAATAGAATAACGTGTTCTAAAAGTTTAGAAACTCGTGGTACAGGCTCTGATCGGCTTCCTGAACGGTTTCATTTTGTTGCAATCAAACTTTGGAGATATTTTTCCTATCTTTAATCGTTGGAGGAAGGTCACAAAGAAACTCTTAGTAAAAACAATTCAACCTTTGAGTCGACATGAAGAGTAAAGTCTGTATTATTTAAATAATAGTGTATGTATTAATTAAATAATTTATGTTACTGGTGCATAATGAGAGCCAAATAAACAATAGCGTTGTTTTATTAAACGAGCCGAAAGGAGAGTTTCATAATAATAAGGATAACACGAGCATTTTAATGCCTAATTATGTACAGTTGCATCTATAATTTATTTATTATATCAGACAACAAAGGGCCCATAATGGTTAGTACTTATACATTATTGGATATTTTAAAAACTACCTGTTAGTATAACATAAACAAAAAGTCGACACAAATCTATGGCTTCAGCTATTCACATAGAGAATCACTAGTAAGCAACCAAACATAAGCAGGTATGATACGTATATTTAACCAGGCATCGATTTATGATTCTTTATTTTAACTACCCGGGATATATTTAAAAGTCCCTTCAATTACTACTCGAAACAAAACTTTACATAACTAACCTCCAAAGTTCTACACTCCCATCCAACTATCACACAATTCATACAACTCTTACGTACTCCAGTGAGCTCCTAAAAACAAATTAAAGTTTGTCTACCGTTCGAAATACGTGTGAAAATGATAAATGCTGGTGAAACTAGGGTCAGCAGTAGTTAGGTAACTGTATTTTATGCAACAGTTATAAATGCACTAGCTTTTCCCCTGCGAATTCGTCTGCGAGGAATTCGTAATTTGTTTAGCGCCTGATAAAAGGTATTGGCAAATATACAGTTTGAGCAAATACCTTACATCTATTATCAGGCCTTGCTTCAAATGATCTCACTTTCACACGCTAACTTTTTTCTGTGATGATGTTATAATTTCTACCATCTTAAAAGACTGGTTGCGGGTAATAAAAACTATTAGGTATGTGGCTGTAGTGTGCATTGTACTTTACACACACCTTCACGTAATCTCTTTATACACCGTGTTTTTTTGTTTTCCGTTAAATTCGACATGTCGTTAGGTTCGTTATAAAGGAACCAGCCTGTACTGTACTTTTAAAAAATCATCGTTTTCATACATAATAAATGAATTAATTAGTGTGTCTACCCTTAAGAATAATATACAAGGTGAACCTTAGAATGGGAGAACGACTTTCAAGATTTTTTTATTAAATCCTGTTCCCATCCAAACCCA
Organism: Leguminivora glycinivorella; assembly: GCF_023078275.1. Lineage (NCBI taxonomy): Eukaryota > Metazoa > Arthropoda > Insecta > Lepidoptera > Tortricidae > Leguminivora > Leguminivora glycinivorella. Next base: position 23,158,140 of record NC_062976.1, read on the forward strand.
ATGTAATCAACGCGCGGCAGGATATTTAAAAGAAATGGTCACAGACTAGCAATAGCATTAAAACAGCCAAACTAAATGAACAAGAAGTAGATTTGACACGGATTTACCTATAAAGGAGGTCGGAGCGGTAATATTTCAAACGATTTGGGCCCACTCCAACTTTGACTCTACCTCAGCCGTCTACGCTGGGTTATATTTCCAGATAGTGAGGTGCCTTGTATAAAAATATTGTACAGGAATATTCCCAGTGTGTATAGACTTTAGCAGTGTGTAAACTTTTACTTGACACCTAACGAACTCCATAAACAAACAAGAACAAAAAAGGCCATACTTTACCAATAGGTACTACATAACTTCTAAGCAATTTAGTTTATACATTGAAAAAATAGCCTGATTTGGCCAAACTATCATAGACATTAAATTAACGCAAAATCAAATCCAGACTATGTTAAACCAATTATATTCGCTTGTAAAAATAGCCGGTAGTTACACAGATATTTTAGTTTTTTTTACTGAAATATAATAATATCATACACTAAAAAACTATCAAAACAACGGGCGGGTCAATTCTGAGGTGTGTTGTATGCCACCTTATCTAGGTGCCCTTGTTCAACTACATGTTTAATATTAGCAAAGACATATGTAACTCCGTATTAGACAGATAAAGTCTAAGAAAAAAACGTACCCCGGAACCATAGAGAAAAAGGTACGGTGGGCTAGATGGGGATACACCTTTGGGGAACTCTCGGCTAGATGATGCTTATAATTATATTTGACATTTTAACACATATCAAGCTAAGAATATGGGTCAAATTGTCAAGACTGAGGTTCAAAGTTTTAAGCCTGTGTCGAGAGATGGCTGCAGTCTATGCACTGTGACTACACATTTTTCTTTGGCAGTAACTCTCTAGAAACTCGATCCTCTTTGGTATTAGGTAAGAGCAAGCAATGTGTGCTTGCATCTTCTATACTAATTCGTTACTAGACTATGGTATTCTTCTGCTTCTTCTTCCTCCTACCCTTATCCCACGTTATGTGGGGTCGGTACATGTCTTCCTCTTCCATTCTCCCCTATCTCTCGTCATCTCAACACTCACATCTTTCTTTCTCATGTCCTCTTTCACACAATCCATCCATCGTTGTTTGGGTTGGCCCCTCCCTCTCCATCCATCAACATTCATCTCCAACATTTTTTTAACTATATGACATATATTCCTACATTCGTTACTAGACTATGGTATATATATAGCAAGAAATATACATAGTAGGTAGCAAGGTGGTTTTTCTTCTTTATTATTATTGGCGGAACTACGCATAGGAATAAAAATACTCCTCGGCCCATCACTAATTCCTAACGCTCATATTTCACCGAAACTATCAGAAAAGGAATGGAACTGACGCTTACGCCGTTCCTCCATGTTTTACTATATTAATAGCTTGTTAAACGTCCTAAACGACTGTTTAGGATGTTTGCGGGTAGCTCCAGAATCAATTTGTAAGAAATTTGTTTCAGCTAGTTTGATAGAGTAAGTTCCGACGGTAAGAAGTGCAAGGAGAATTTGAATTAAAAGTTATTTGAGAGTCATTGCTTTGATTTTAGGAAGTATTTTGCCTTAAACTTACAAGGCTTTTAATAAGGAATTCTATGGTATGTTTTAGGACAAGTAAGTAAAGGTTAATAGTTGTTTTTAACTCCCGACGCAAACGACGACGACGGGGTCTTTTAAGTTTGACGTGTCTGTCTGTCTGTCTGTGTGTGTGTCTGTCTGTGGCACCGTAGCTCCCAAACCGTTTGAAAGCTGAGTTAGTCGGGAGTGTTCTTAGTCATGTTTCATGAAAATCGGTCCACTGATGAAAAATGCATTAGAAGCACTCCAAAACTGGTTTCGTATCAATAAATTGAAAACGGAAAAGGCTCAAGTAATATTATTTAACAACGATGCAAAGAAAAAAACAGATAAGCTTGAAGTCTTATTGAACGGAGTTTCGATAGACGCAAATGAAGTCGTCAAGTTTTTGGGTGTTAGATTGGATGCTGAATTGAACTGGAATCCTGAGATAGATAACATAGAAAACACAAACAACTGTAAAAACTGTTCGCGACCTAGAGTTTATTTTATTTTAGGTAAAATTACTAAGTATCAACATTATGCTAAGACACATGTTAATATTTTTACCTAAAACAAAATTGCTTGATTACGCTTTGCTTCTTCTTTTCTATATACGCACTGCCAAGGAGTGAAATTCCTTGCCGGCGGCTATATTTCCGAGTTCGTATAACCCGGCAACCTTCAAATCAAGGGTGAACAGGCATCTTCGGGGCGAGCTCACTCCATCGTAGGCTTCGTATTTACCTAGTCTGTGGTCAAGAGTAAGCCCATTTATTATTAAAAAAATTGAAGCCACGTTTTGTCTTCACCGAACATTCTCTCGAAATTCAACATAATCCAGAAAACCTCATTAAGGTGACAATACACCTGAATGCTGCATTAAGGGAGATTACATTGGTGAATACATTGTGCCCTAGCCTTAATTTATAATATAATAGACTTTGTAAAGTAAATGAAGCTCTAGAAAAATAATAAGTAAGTCTTTGAGAACTTAAATGACTAATTTTCTTTAACAAAAAGGTGAATCAAATTACCACTATTTTTTTGTTCTTTTAAATCAGTACTAATTATTTGTGATTAAATTAAAAACTGAGCAGAAATATCGTCTCGTACACAACTACATACATTTTCTAGGACATTATTTTGGCATTGACTGTTGAGATGAATGGTACTATTGGGACTGGTGACTGCTGATTGGGGTTGGTGGTAAAGAATGGGATGTCAAACAGTGTAAAATAAGTCAATTGGAAAACAGTTCCAGCATAGTCATAGCTTGCGCTCTCGCGCGCTAGTGCATAAATCTTGCGAGACTTTTAGCTCATCTCGGACACTGGTGATCAAATATATGAATGAGGCGCGTTCCTAGCACACATTCTAAGCTCGTGTAGGTGAACACGTACCATGCTTGTATGAGTGAGATATGGTTGACGATTCGCGTTTTTGACAGGCGGTAACTGTGAGGTAACCGAGAAGGGGGTGGGCGGCGCTTTCAGCAGAGAGCGGGAGTGGTCATACTGTACGATAGTACTCTTTATTCTACTGTGCAGTCTTAGCATGGACGCGAGCGAGAGCGCGAGTCGTGCTAAACCGACAAATAGGTTTACTTAGTATATTATGATATTCATGCGCTTCAGCATATTCAAAAACTTTTTGTGGTAACAATATTGAAACTAACCCTACGTACCCATAAAGTTAATAGCCGCCTTTACACAGACGCTTTATCGCGCGTGAAACAGCAATCGCGTGTGAAAGAATGCGCGTGTAAAACTGGCGGGAGGGGAAGGGAAGAAAGCGATTGCGGGCGCGCAATCGCGTGGTTGAAGTTGTTTTTACACGTACGTTCATTCGCGCGCGCAAGTTGGCGGACATACGCTCGTGGACTAAAGAATTAGTGGTTGAATTACTTGCTCTTTATACATCGATACTATTAATAACAATACACAATAATAACGCGGTCTATCGTGCACGATTAGCCTTTACACGTACACTCTTTCCGTTCTCAAAAACTTCGACGCGCAATCACGCGCGAAAGACCGTGAACCTTAAGCTGAGTTTAAACCAGCAAGTTATTGCTGCAAATTTTGAGACGCAACTATAGGTTAGAGTGAGTGGCAAATATCTGCATCTCTTTCTTGCATACACTTCTGTCTCAAAACTTACAGCAATAACTTGCACGTCTAAACTCAAAGTAACTACACGCAATCGCGCACGATTGCGCGCACAAGCTTTCGCGACTGTACGCTCCAGGAACGCGCGATAGAGCGACTGTGTAAAGGCGGCTAATGTCCATGACGTCCTATAAATGCTACTAAAACATTCCCTCAACATCAGACCAATCAGTGTCCTAATCCCTAAATTCAAATATCACCGATACTCATCTCCATGTTTTGTCGGCCATCTTTTTTTGAACCAATAACGTCAGATCTGACAGGCGCGGCGTAATCATTTGGCGATGACTGGCCATTTTTAAACTATTTGGCCTTATAAAATATCCTTGTATTGCCGTCTCATCAAACGCCTGTGAGAGAGAATGAGATAGAATCAATGACTGGGCTTTGGGTGATGGTTATAGGTTAGGAGTGAAGGTACGGTTTTTATCGCTAAACAGACATAGAATTCGAATAGATGTCGCAGGTGACCTAATTTACTGTCTTGTACACTATAAGTGCAACATATTGGAGCATTGAGAGTACAGACTGTACTTTATACAGTGTCTTCAAATTATTGAACTTTGGGCACATTTTACTCAGAATCGTTTGTAATTTTACGTCTCATTCATAAAGCACTGAGTTTCAAAATTTTGTTTATAAAAACTTTCCAGTGTCACGATATCTTGCAAGCAAAACAGATGTTTATTTTCTTTAACGATTCGTAAACCGTATTACCATCAACAAACCTAAGAGATGTTAGATACCATACATTGAATGCGCTGAAAAAGTGATCTATTTTTAATTACAATCGTACAAAAAAGCTTCGGTTGTACAGTAGTTTTAATATATTAATATTTTTTTAAACATGGGGCTCATTTCCCGTTTTCCCCTGTGTTATGTCCCCTAAACTTCGAATTATGATCGAGGGAAATGTAAAATAACCCATTTCAATCCTCAGGCGTTACTGAAAAAACAAGCATGCGAGTGACCTGATGGTAATCAGTCACTGACCCTTGTTTTTTTTTTATATATACCACGTCGGTGGCAAACAGGTATACGGCCCGCCTGATGGAAAGCGGTCACAGTAACCTATGGACGCCCGCAACTCAAGAGGTGTCACGTGCGCGTTGCTGACCCATTAGAAACTTGTACACTCCTTTTTTGAAGAACCCCATACTGTAGTTCATCGGGAATACCTCGACAGGGAGCTCATTCCACAGCTGGAGCGTTCGTGGGAGGAAATTCTTCTGAAACCGCACGGTGCGCGACCATTTAGGTTGCAAGGTGTGTGGATGAGCGCCCTGTCGATGGCGAGCGGTGCGATGATGAAAAGTGGCCGTTGTTTGCGTGGTCTATTTGAACTTATGTCTGTGATCGCCCGTACCTATAATATCCTTCAACGACCCCTAAATATATTTTCCTTTTTTACTCATTGTTATCTCTATTTATTCTATCGGTGTCAAGGAAGAATAGACTTAATTGACTCTAGCTGGATAAATAGCCTTTGTGGCGGCCCCTTTTGTGATATTCGAAATTCAAAAATATTTATAGAACGTCGAGTGACGGGTATTTATTAACGGTTTTTGATGCTCAAGTGATTTTTCTTTTGGATTTCGGGGAAATTGGCTTTTGGATTTGAGGAGTAATTTTACAATGTTTTTCTGTGGTGTTTTTAATACACCTAGTTAAGAATAATTTAGCGTTGTGCGATTAAGTATTTTTATTATTATTATTTTTTATTTTTATCTATAAATGACTTTTAGACTAGGAGGAAGCCTATTAAATAAAATCACTTGCTGATGTCTTGCACAATGCTTTATAATCTGAAGTTTGGGAAAGAAGTTGGGCCTAATGTTCTTCGTCCTTGTAGCTAGGCGAGACTCTAGTTCTTCAGCTGTACAATTGTTATAATTATTTTTAACAAACTGTGTAAGAAGTATAAGAACATACAGACTGGGAGCCGTGAGAATACCCATGTTCTTAAAATGCTCTCTACATGAGCTAAGAAACGGAAGATGCACCATTGCTCTAATAGCTTTTTTCTGTGCAACTAAGGCTCCGTTGATATTATATAAATAACTATTGCCCCAAAACCTAATGCTATAGCGCAATCTGGACTCAACTAGAGCATAATACACTAATTTAAGTTGATCCAAACCTAAAACATCTCTAAGGCTCCTAAGAGCATAACACGCAGAATGGATCGAATTGACTATAGCCTCCAGTTCTCGCTTCCAGCTTAAGTCAGAATCTATGAAAACTCCCAGAAATTTTACGGTCTCTACAATTTTCAAGCAAACCCGGTCCATGGTAACATCAAGTTTATCAGCTTTTTTGGCATTTTGTTTGAACAGCATAAGGTGGGTTTTGTCTGAATTCAGACGTAAGTTGTTACTTGAAAACCAATGTGTAAAGGCTGCAATAGTACTATTGGTTATGCTATTTAGCTCCTCTATGTTATCCGCAGATATAATCGCATTTGTATCATCCGCAAATACAATCAAGGAGCAACAAGGTACTACAGTAGACATATAGTTGACTAGGTCATTTATAAATATTAGGAAAAGTATTGGGCCCAAAATGGAACCTTGCGGTACCCCTCTGTTTACCCTTACCATCTTTGATTTAACCGGAGTATCAACTCTACAACCATCACTTATTTCAAAATTACTAATTTCTACATATTGGTACCTGTTTTTAAGATAGCTGGCTAAGAGATGATATGCATTTCCCCTAATTCCATAAAACTTAAGCTTTTCCAAAAGAATTACATGATCGACCGTATCAAATGCAGAGCTCAAATCTAGGAAAAGACCTACAACTCTTCTACCAACGTGTAATTTAGTAATCACGTCATCTATTAGGGCATCTACGGCATCGGATGTTCCCTTATTCTTCTGGAAACCGAATTGTCGCGGGTCTATTACATTACTATCCTGGAGGTGTCTCAAAAGTCGTGTTTTGATTAACTTTTCAAAAATCTTTGAGAGCACTGGCAAGAGTGCAATAGGCCGGTAGTTCTTTGGATCATCCTTTTTGCCTTTCTTGTAAACGGGGAGAACTTTAGCTACCTTTAGTTGGTCAGGAAAGACAGCGAGATCATAGCAATTATTAAAAAAACATGCGAGTGGCTTAGCCAATATGTCTATGCAACTTTTAACTACTGAGATTGGCATTTCGTCATGCCCGCACGATTTTTTATTTTTCATGTGCTGTACTGTCTTTGTTATCTCCGATGGGGTAAACGGTTTCCAAGAGATATCATTGTAGTTCCCATTATTTTTATTATTTAAATACAGGCACCGAACTGCAGCATTCAAATCACCCGTACTCGGAGATTTCGCATGATCAAACTGCGATGAAAAAGCATCAACCACATCTTTAGGATTTGTTATAGTACTATTATTGATGTTCAGGGACAATTGTTTTTTACTGTTAAGGCTTAATTTATTTCTATACTTATTTACTACATCCCATATGCCTTTAGAACAGTGCTTGTTCTTAGAAATTTCAGATTGAACCGCGATCCTTTTAGAATACCTCAAAACCTTCCTATAAATGTTAATGTACTTGGCTCTATATTCCAGAACCGAATTATCGCAAGTAGCTTTATTAACATTAGTGAGTACTCTTTTCATTTTACTTGAAGTCTTTATTCCTCTGGTCACCCATTTCATGGAATGCGATTTGTCGAGCCTAATCCTAATTTTCTTTTTCCTAAATGATTGACGAAACTGTGTACTGAGAGTCTTAAGAAATACATTGATCCCCATTTGACGCCAGTTAATTTTCTTTATATTATGTCTAAAGTTTTGGAAGTTTTTTACGGTAAATTTCCTTTTTTCTGTCACTAACACTGAAATATCTCGCTTTTTACTTTTATTTGCATTTTCCACATTAAGGCTACAGAAAATCGCAGCATGTCCATCAGCTAACCCATTATGATCTATTTCAGTACCACTGATCAACTCTGCAGGAATATTTGTCAAGTAATTGTCAAGACAAGACTGAGAATCGTTCCGCTTGAACGTGACCCCGTCAAGAAGATGTCGAAAGTTGTAACATTTCAATAAATTAAATATAATTAAATATACAAATTAATATATATAACTTCTAAACATGTTATGTACTCAGTTTGAAGTAGACAGGATCGCTTATTATAGAGTATCCAAGAGATGTTTTTTTAAGAGCCTTTTAAAAGTACTTTTTTTGGATTCCAGTACTATATCTCCGGGCAAAGAGTTCAAGAGATAAGGTATTCGTTTTTGAAGCGTTCTGTCGCCATAATAATTTGACACTCTGGGTTAGGGTGGTCCACATTTGTATGGAAGAAAAATAAATATGACTAATCCTTTCTCCACATGGTTCCCTTTGTTCTATTATGAATTAGTAGTTTATGTACCAAATTTTAACCCATTTGCTCATTATTTACAGGTCGCTCAAGATACATTTAAAATTGGATATCTCCTATAATAAAATAAAAACCGAAATAATTAAAACATTGCAAACTGCCCGGTTCATGTTTTATTTAGCTCTAATGAAATAGGGAAAAATATAATTAAACCATTAAAATACCTCCATGTAAGATTTTTTCTTTAGTCAAGTTCATTTCATACATTTCAGTATGGCATTATTGCTTTATTTTGAGCGACCTCTAAATAAAGTCTGATTGTTCTCAAAATTGGTTGACATGATTTTAATAAGTTTTCGTGTAGAAATAACCATGTGGAGCTCAAACAATAAAAAAATTTTTTTTTTGGACCACCCTACGTCTGGGTACTACATATTTGCCCGCAGATATCGTCCTGGTGTTGTGGCTATGGTTGACTAGTTCAAGATGGTCCTGTCTGCCATGGTTTTTCAAGGCCAACATATATTTAAGTTTGGATGATATGGGTAGAATTTTACATATTTTAAATAATTGTTTGTAGTCTTTATTGCAACTGTTTTTAACTTTTTTACTGACTAGCAATTTTAAAAAACGGGTTTGTAAATTTTCTAGCTTATCTATATTAGTTTTAAAAGTGAGGCCATAGCAGTCAAGACCATAGCTGATAATAGAGTCTATTAGAGAATTGTATATACATTTTAGCGTTCGGATAGGAACTTTAAAACTTAGATGATAGAATTTACTTAATAGAATCCTAAGCTTACTACATATAAAGTCTACATGGCTGGTCCAGGAGAAGTGTTGATCTATTTTCATGCCAAGATACATAACACTTTTAACTGTTTCTATGGGCTGACAAAGATATAGGTACCGATGGATTTATTTTTTGTATAAAATTAATTTATGAAAATTTTGCGGTGTTTACTATAATAGCCCATAATATGGTCATAATTGTCGATACATATATGTCCATTATGTCCAAAACTTACATTAATTAATTCCTTACTCAATCCTACCAGGCAGCGTCGGATATAAAAAAAAATGTATGAAATTACTTTGCGCTCTTGTCGATAAAATGGAACTTTCTCATCCGTTTTCGAAAAACAAAAGTGCCTTTAGAGTTGCTGTGTTAATAAGAATTCATATAAAATTAACTGACTTATGACATTAAATTACCTAAAGAGATGTCAAGACGTAAGAAAGGGGAACTATTTCAGTCGCTTGTCGTGCACCCCCGATTGAATTGGATTACTATATTTGTATCAAAAAAAGCTGCTCGTCATGTGACGTGTAAGGGTGGTGACATTCATGTTTTAATTTGATCTTAATATTGAATGACAGGGAAAAGTATTGGACATAACTTTTCGTACAAAAACGTTAAGTAGTAGTTAGTAGATAAATTCATGCATTGATAAGATAATTAAACTGTGGCGTAGACGAGAGGCTGGCAACCCGTCACTGCAATGTCAATTTCGTTTTTTTTTCAACCGCTTATTAGCACATGAAACTACTCAAAGTTTCTGTGCCACTCTTAGAAATTAAGGGGTTGAAAGATAACGAAATAGGGACATTGTAGTGACAGGACGCGAGCCTATGTCACAATTTAACCCATATCCCACAGTCGACTTCTACGACACCCACGGGAAGAAAGGGGGTGGTGAAATCTTAACCCGGCATCACACACTATTACCTGCTTTAAATCTTTGTTAAAAATAAATACACGGTGTAACATGCGAAAACCGAACAATTTAAACAGCGTATTATTCATCATATTATAAGAGTTACATGTCATAATTATAAACGTTTCTGGATTTCGCCTACTTTCAGAGTTATAAGCATTTAAAAAAAATAACAATTACAAATTACTTATTATTTCTCAGCTTTACGAATAAAATTTACTTTTTATGTGAAAATACATGAAAAAAAAAACACGAAAAAAAATTTTTTTGTCCAAATTTGCTTGGCGTAATAATATGACGGCAAAATAAAGATAAAAATGTTATATTATTCACATTTGTAATGTTGCATTTTATCTTTATTTTTCCGTTAGAAATGCGTAGTTCCTTACTTTCGGTTCTTTCATGTTACACCGTGTATATTAAACCGAATAGAGTATGTTCTCTTCAGAATGTTTTGTCTGTTAAAATACTGATCAAGTGAGTTGTTTATCGTTCGATCAGATGGTATCTTGGAACCACATCCCGACCAATCGATGTATACTGAAATTAATTGGGATTAAATGTGTTTTTTTATTTTTATGGAACTTGATCGATATTTTGTCGAGGCGGTGATTAAAAAGTTTTAAGGAATGTTGATGTAACATTTACAGGTTTTTTTTTACTTTTTCCGTCGGAATACCGACTATAGGCTACTGTTTTCTTAAAGCAAATGACAAATGCATCAACTTGGTACTCTTGGTACTAACAAAGTAGACTAAATTATTACATAATAATATACATACATAGTACTTAAATATTTACATATCATAAATTTGATTTTCATGATACGGTTTATGTTATTCGGGGCAAGCTTAATGTAATAAAATACAATTAAGTATGGCTACGTATTCTATTACAGAAATTAATAATAATCAGTGATCGGGGATTTGGATGCCACACGGGGTGAATGACCTCAAACATTATGCTAGTGACAGTTTTTTATCATAATATTATGTAGGTACCTTTATATCATTATCAATTTATTGATACGACGGGTTTTTATTATTTTTATTACTTCGGAATTTATTTTTCTTAATAATTTTAGTATAGGCCCCTAATAGTAAAATATGTGAGTTATATAAAAAAATCACTTTATTATCGATAAATAGTTTAGTGCAAAATTAACACAAATTATTTTATTAGTGACAAAAAAAGTTTGACTTTTTATATTACACGTAAATGATACCTAAATTTCTGTACTAATTTCGTTATTTTTATATAATCATTCCTATTTACCTATATCATAACCAACACTTGCTTATTCAATATCGTTTGTTTTATAAATATGTTACCTACACGGGAATTACGTTTATTTTTCGACCAGTTTTTTTGTAACCTCATTGTATATGAGCTACGGCAGTTGCTTACCATCAGGCGATCCGTCTGGTCCTTTGTCTTCTATGACATAAGAAAAATTATCACGGGCCGTACGGCATATCCATATCACTGTTTCTACTTGACATACCGCAGTGTGGCATCGATAATAATAATATATTATTATCGAGTTTTCAGATCGCCAAAATAATCGAATTACGTAATTCCTTACTTGCGTGTTGAACTTTTAGAACCCCCACAAAACCACATATTTTATTATAACCCAACTTATCGCTTAATCACACTAATTTGAATAATAAGTTAACAATTTATTCGCATTTATACTAATAATAACATTACAACTCAGAATTCATTCGAAGAACCAATCATCTTTTTCTCAATTCAAAAGTGCCGTATGTCCAAAAAGATTTCGTCGAAGTAGCGAAGCGCGTTTTTTGTTTTGGTCAATATCAAAGACCACAGTCCCTGTAGCCAAGAGTACATACAATGAGGAGGCACACCCCATGGCTGACTGATGGCGCCACCCTATTTAGTCCATTGCGCTTGCATTGCACAGATAAATAATTTCATACGTGAGAGCGAGGAGATTGATGATATATATATGTTTAACACTCTTTCACATTTGATTGTGACATGCCTAGACACTTGCACAGGCGCCGCCTGGCGGGATAAAATGTCAGTGTGCCTCCTCATTGATGCTCCAAGGCGACAGATTCGCAACTGTCTTTATCGAACCACTAGGTAGAGCGATAAAGAGGGATAGTGACGATACGCTACGGTGTGGATCAGACTGTTGGGTCCTAGAGGTGACGGATGAAAAGAGATTGGATGTAATGGACTGAGAGCCTAGGGCCGCCAGACCTTCCTCAAATTCTCAAGGATGAAACTTTAGGATATATGTAGAGTTCGTATCGACGTTTAACGTCTGCATATTTTCTAGTTTGGCCCATCGGCCATTTTTTGCTATCGAGTGCTGAAGAAAAAAAAAGTGCTAACTTTCCTTAAATTCTCAAGGCTGATTTTTATGTATGTGTTAGAGAACATTGTTAGAAATTGGTTACCATCAATGCCAGACCGTTTCCGCCGGCCGTAACTTTTACCAGACGCGACAAAGTTGACTAAAAACGACTCTAACTTTCCTAATTTTCTCCAGCCTGATTTTGATACTTGATACACAGGGAACTATAACTAGACCGTTTGTGCAGCAGCCAGACCAATCGGATGGACCCAACCATCCACCAGAACGACTTAAAGTTTCGCTATGAACATCAGTAAAAAAAGATAGTAAATAGAAGTAGATGAAGAGTATTTATTATTTTATTTATTATTTATTTATTAACACACAAATAAACAGTTTACATTAGAACAGTGTCCCACAAAACAGTTTTCACGGTTTGACTGTGGGATCGAGCAGTCTCTACTCTCTTACATTATCACTATTATCATGTATATATAATCAACATATAACTATATTATCTATAATACTAATTATTATATGCAGTTTTTAAGGTAACTACGTAGCTTTTTCGCAAACTTCACTTTACATGTTTCCTGTCTGATGTCAGAGGGCAGGCTGTTGAGTATGTAGGGAAGGCGTTTCTGAATACACCTATCGCCGTAGTAATTAGTGACCCTCGGCACGACAAGCTTGCCCGCAGACACCGACCTGGTACCATAAACTTCGTTATAGTGTAACTGGGTATGCTCTTGACTGCCATGATTATTATACAGTATTAAATATTTATGCTTAAGGCTCACTGGAAGAATATTACAAATTTTAAACAAGTTTCTATAATCTTTTTTATTTTTGTCTTTAGTTTTATTATTGACTAATAGTTTTAGGAATCTAATTTGCATACTTTCTAGTTTGTTTAAGTTAGTTTTAGTTGTTAATCCGTAGCAGTCAAGGGCATAACCAATTATTGATTCAACTAAGGATACATATAAATATTTAAGGATATGCAGAGGAACTTTAAATCTAAGATAATAAAATTTTCCTAATAATACTTTTAGTTTGTTATAAATAAAATCTACATGGTGTGTCCAGTAGTAGTTTCAGCTTTTTTCGATTTTCGTCCTTTAAGCCGGCGTAGCCAAATCACAAGAGCGATAGAGATAGATAACTGCGAAACAGATATTATCATGAGGTTTCGTTGATTTGGCTACGCCGGCTGATATCGGTAGACCACAAAAGCAGGTGTGTTCACAGATGTTAAACGAAACGAATTTGGACCACAAATTATACCATTTATTTCCGTCACGGAAGTCCGTCATGGAGGGATCGGTAGTAAAGTTGAATCAGTTTTTAGCAAAAATTTAGTTTTGGTACAAGATTTTACCGTTCACTGTAGTTTTTTCTATAGGCAACTAACTATTATGACAACAATTTTATAAAGCCCAAACACAAATACGTTTAGTAGTTTTATCACCTACCTAGTTTCTACTTCCTGTCTCCATCATTATATTACTTAATGGGTTCCTTACTTCCATATCATCATATAAATAATAATGTAATATCTAATTTTCATATACGATAGTCGCTAAAAGCGAAGAACACAGCTGCAAATTCTGTAACAAACCGAGAGCAGTTTTATAACATTGTTACTACATAATTATAATTATTCACTATATTTAAGTGAATTGGATTGTAATAGTAAAAAATATGTAATAATCCAATCAGGCAGATTTGTGAAGACAATTTTACTGATAGGAATTTAAATTTTGGCGTTTACCTATGTTTTAGTTATATCAGTAATCACTTAGGAAGTTAATGTGTTTGAGTGTACAAAATAAATTAGTCACACAAAATTCCATTATACCTGACTAACATGTAGTTAATCAATCTCCACTGTGGCTTCTGGCAGTGGTCGACCTAGACATGGAAATAATATTGGTGCTTCATATTGGTAAGTTCGAATATTGCAACGATGATTATACTTTTGTTACGTTTTTGGGTACCGTTGTTACAATTGGACGATATTTGCTTGTACAATATTTTGTCTTAAGTCCATTACTCCCCGTTCGATGCCGAGGCGAGTACCTGGCTATAAATAAGTTAATTTACAATTTTTGCTTACTGTTCAGGCTTTCTGTTAAGTTTAGCAATTGCAAGTCCAAGCAGACCGTGCGGCTGCAAGCCGGATTTCGATTTCTGTGCCAACGACTACCACACATACCATAGCGTCTGCGAGTACAAGTGCAGACACCCGTCCACCCCGTTCCATGACTGGTACATTCTGTACCAAGGACCCTGTCTTGCGAATCCAGACTCGTCGGAGACTACAACTAAAAGAAGTAAGGCGTACCCTGTGGCTTCAATACACTACAATATTCTTTATTGCTCACCAATATAACAAGATGTAAAAAAGTAAGAAAATAACTTTAATTAACTATGGTCGATAACAGGTGGACTTATCGCTAAAAAGCGATCTCTTCTAGGCTTTGGTTAGTGGAGACAAGATACAAAAAACAACTGATTTGGCTTCATGAATTATCAGCGTAACCGTTTTGAGCGCTAACATAGATGAAAGTTATCTAATTTTCAGTGAAGTTAATACTATGAAGTAACGTTTAAAAATCGCCTCGGCTTCAACACGGCGAATGCTGCTGGTTTGCTACCTACTACTTCTCGTAGTTCTAACAAAGGCCACAAAAATCAAGGTTACTCCAACAACAACTTTCGGACAATATACCAATAAACTTCTTTTTCACATAGAAAAATCCAAATCTAGAACCGTGACGGTGCAAGATCCGATCTGATCAGTCAGTGATGGTGGTCAGTTGCCGGATTTTGCACTGATGATTGTTGTATTTAGATGCTATTCGTCTATACACAAAATTTAGTGAGGATAGAGATGGTGACGACATTTTTGTAGGCTGAGAAAAATTTATAAAATGCGCTTCGTTGCAGATTCTCATGGTACTTCTCCTGATTCTAAATGCGGTGCCAAAGTTCAAGGTTAGTCTCGTCATCTATATTTGAAAATACAACAATTTGTTTAGCTTCTATCAGCAAAATTTTGAACTGTCTGATGGGTATTTTGCGTACCTACGCAGAGCCGAAACTAACACCAAAACCTTTTAGATTCTTTCTTTAGACTCCACGCAAAGGCAACACTCGCCAGGGTGTAAATAACGACTAGATTCAATCGCAGCTTTATCGGATCATCATCTTTTGTGGCCCAAGTGCTATTGTGATTATGAGGAACGCGTGTGTAATTTCTTGACTCGTGAGCCTAAAAGCAGTTCAATAAGATCCATGTTACGAGTAAGTGTGTTGCAAAATATTATACCTACATTCTGGATACATTCTGAAGAGTGTGCACAGGAACTGCATGACCTGGTTCCTCCTCCCCCTTTCCATCACCGGCCAACCAGGCGCGGGGAGCGGTTTCACCCTTACGTTGTCGACCTACCTTTTATTCGTACGAAGAGGTTTGCCTCTCCTTTCCTAATGTGAACTGCTAAGGAATGGAACATGCTCCCCTCATCTGTATTCCCTCCGAATACAATCTGAGTGTATTCAAGTGAATAGGTTATTACCACAGATGTCATATATACCATAGATCAAGCAAACGTATCTACTTAGCGTGTCAAATGAACTCAGTGAAATCCACTGAGTTGTCCGTCTTTACTCGCAGCTTGCAGCTTTCGGGCGTCAATTTTTGTAAGTTGAAGTCAACCAAAACATAAAAAATGCCTCGTTAGGTGATATTCAATTGCAACAACACAAAAATTATGAACAATCAAGAGCCTGAGACATATTTAAAATTACAGGCAAGAATCAACTTCAGTACAAAATTTGACACGCTCGGCCCCTATACAAATATATGAATTTGTTTCTTCTATCTAAATTAAGTTCTGTGGTTATTACTGAACCAGTGAGCTGCAACTTCCGCCTTGTCGTCACTTTCCGTCAGGTGCGACTAAGGTCAATCACTGGCCAGTTTATAATAAAAAAATTGGTTACTCGTAGCAGTAACTTGGATACGACTGGGAGCCCTCTACATTACGTATACGTACGTCGGGAGGCATGTGCTGAGCCGAACCCAACACAACTACTTACCAGTGCCAGTGTCCTAATGCCAAGGCAGCGCCAGGGCGTAAATACTTTTACAAGTTGGCAAAATGTAAAACAATGTGTACTATTTGGTAAAAAGCAATTGAAATAATATTATTTTATTATCAATCAGTCATTATCTATCAGGGTACAAGTGGGAGCCTCGCACCGGCAGCTGCTACAAGTTCCACCAAGTGGCGGAGAACTGGCATGCCGCTAGGGCCTATTGCCAAAATGAAGGGGCAGACCTGGCCGTCATCAACAGCAACACTGAATCCGCAGTACTTTCCGAAATTTTCCGGAAATACCCGACTCATAAGATTTTTGGTGACGAAAACGGCACCTTCGCTGTGATCGGTTTTAAAAAATCGGCTGACGATTGGGTCACTATTAACGGTAAGGACTCTTATAAAAACTTGGCTTGGCTAACAGAACTGATTACGTTCTATAGTACAAAATTTAACTCATTTGATATTGTATTCCCTTATCCGTCACTAGGTGATTCCCTCGCCGAGGCTGGATTCGAAACATGGTCACCAGGCGAGCCCAACAATGCGAATGGCGTGATGGAAAATTGTGGCTCCATCGATCGCAATGGCCTATTTAACGACTGTCCGTGTTATGGATACAAGTATGCATATATTTGTGAGATTCCTCTGTAATTTTTCAATATTTTGTATGATTATTTTTATCTGCCACTAATGCCACTATTTATAGTTAATGGTGCTCAAAAATATTGAACTACGGCGTTGACTGAATAAAATTTAAAATATTTCCATTGGTGGGATTAATCTTTGTGTTACTAAGTTGAAGTTAACCAGTGCAGGTTGCTTGGTGGGATTTTATTGGCACTTCCTGTCCTTAGTAAACATGCATTATTTTGCCTCAGAAATTCAGTGCTAGTGTCGAATCAAGCTACCATGACATTTACTCATACAATTAGAACGTACTATGTCAAATTTTACCTAATATTTATGAAAATTTTGTACTTACTTACCTATATGAAGTTAATGACTACTATTTTGGAGGATTTGAGAATATGTTATATAATGCTTGTTCATCGCGAATTTCATGTAATGAAACACTTAAAATAAAATAATAGATCATTATTTATTGTTTCCTTTAATTTTGTTAAAGTTTATTTTTAAAGTTTTCTTGAAGATACTTTTAATTTGATGGGCTCATCGTAACAACGGCATTTTTCAACCGACTTTGAAAAATTCAGATCAAATTGGTGCTGCTTTCTAAAAACCTAGAAGGAATGGAAGAAACTCAAATCATAAAAGCTTAAATATTAGTAGTAGCATATATTTTAAGTACATCTTACTCGTATATACATTTGCAGAAGTAGAACTTGTTTCCATTATGATTGTTGGGTACCTAAGTAAGGTTTATACAAGGGAAAGAGCTCATCAAAGTCTTAAAGGCTTGTATGGATTCTTGTTACATCATGAGCATATTTATTTGGTTTAAGTGTGTATTGTTCTTAAAAATGTATAATAATTCCATCCAGCAGTTGTTTTGAAACAATTTTACAGGTAGCAATTTCAATTTTGACAGTTATAGCCATATCAGCAATCACTTAAGAAGTTAATGTGCTAAAGTGTACAAAATAAATTAGTCACACAAAATTCCATTATACCTACAAGATTAATATAGTTAATCAATCTCTACTGTGGCTTGTGGCAGTAGGTTCGACCTAGACATGGAAATAATATTGGTGCTTCATATCGGTAAGTACGAATATTCAATGATGATTATACTTTTGTTATGTTTTTGGGTAAAGTTGTTACAATTTGACGACATTTGCTTGTATAATATTTTGTGTTAAGTCCATTACTCCCTGTTCAAAGCCAAGGCGAGTACTTGGCTATAAACAAATGAATTTATAAATTTTGCTTACTTTTTAGGCTTTCTGTTAAGTCTAGCGATAGCGAGACCAAATAGACCGTGCGGCTGCAAGCCGGTCTTCGAATTCTGCGCCAACGACCACCACACGTACCATAGCATCTGCGAGTACAAGTGCAGACACCCCTCCACCCCGTTCCAGGATTGGTTCATTCTGTACCACGGGTCCTGTTTTGAGATGTCAGACTTTTCGGAGACTATAACTAAACGAAGTAAGGCGTGCTCTGTGGCTTCATGAATTATTACGTAACCCGTAACCGTTTTGGGCGCTAATATAGACGAAAATTATGTAATTTTCCGTGAAGTTAATACTATGTAGTAAATAAAAAATCATGTGTACTCGGCAAATGTTTCGTTGCAGGTTTGGTACCTACTACTGCTACTTCTGGTGGTTCTAACGAAGGCCACAAAGATCAAGGTTGGTCCCGTCATATTTTTTTCGGACGTTGACCAATAAATTATGCCTCTTCTTCACATCGAAGAATCCAAATCTAGAAAATTACTTTTCCGCGAATAGATAATTATATTCAATCAGTGCTAATTACCGTTATACTTACTTGCGTAATTTATTCACGCGAAAATAAATACGCAAAGAAATATAACAACCCACCACTAAAAATACAAAACTAGACGCGTGTTTCGCCTCTCCACGAGGCATCCTAAGGAGATATTGACGGTGCAATTCGGTGACTGATCTGGTAATGGATGGGGGTCAGTTGCCGGATCTTGCATTGATAATTGTTGATGATGTCTTTGTCTATCTCCTGTCTGTCTCTATACAATACCAGTGAGGTTAGAGATGGTGACCACATCTTTGTGGGCTTAGAGTTTATCAAAGGCGTTTCATTGCAGATTTGCACGATACTTCTCCTGATTCTAAATGCGGTGCCAAAGTTCAAGGTTAGTCTCGTCATCTGTGTTTGGAACTATAACGATTTATTATTCTACTATAATCAAACTTTTGAACGGTCTGTTACTGTTAGGTATTTTGGAGGCGTACGTAGATCCGAAACTAACACAGAAGCCTTTCAGAATCTTTAACATTTTTTAATCTTTTTAAGACCATCTCTTGTTTTACTCGTTTTAAGTTGTTGTGTAGGTATACTTACTATGTTGTTTCCTGTGTTGAGGTGTGCAATAAAGAGTATATGTATTGTATTGTATTGTATTGTATTGTATTGTATTGTATTGTATTGTATTGTATTGTATTGTATTGTATTGTAATAGTTACTGTTCAGGATACGAGTGGGAGCCTCGTACCGGCAGCTGCTACAAGTTTCACCCGCTCGTGAGGGGCTGGAGCAATGCCAAGGCAAGTTGCCAAGACGAGGGAGGGCATCTGGCCATCATCAACAGCGATACTGAATCTACAGTACTCAAGGAATTTTTCGAAAAGAACGAAATTTATCGGGACGGTGCCGTTTGGGACTGGGACCACGCTTATATTGGCTTTGAGAAATTGAGCGATGGCAAGTGGGTGACTATAAATGGTAAGAAATGTGTTATATAGGATGTAATATTTTTATAACCAGCAATATTTTCTGTACATATGGGATAGCTGTTGGCTAAATAAATAAAAATATTTCGTTCAAATTTGCCAACACTTTACCCCTTTCATTATGTCTCAAAATGTATATAACGCGTGCGCGCACGCAGATTCGAAGACACTGTGTTATGCATGTGATTTTTCATTCTGGGCAAGCTCACTCCATCGTAGGCCACGTCTTTGCCTTTGGCTAGTCTGTGGCCAAGAGTAAGCCCATTTATAATAAAAAATATAAAAAAATCTAAAAATCTAGTACTGACGCGAAATTAAGGAAAATATGAGTAAAATGAAGGTACACTGATTATTGTTATGGGTATGTATGAGCTTTTAGGTTATACATATAACATATTGCCGCCCATAAGTAGTATAAGTACCAAATGCTGTGCCAATTTATGCTGTAATGTGCGTGCTTATAAAATCAAGGGGTTGAAAGTTAAGGATTCAACGCTGCTGGTGCCTTTCGAAATGACTTTCAATAATATTCAACATTTGTGGTACATAAGTAAGTTGCTACTTTATAGAGCTCGTCCAAGAAGTGATACCAATGCAGCATAGTATCACTTCTAGGACGAGCATGTTTTACACGACGTTTTACAGAGCAGCTATGCAAAACGTCGTGCAAAGAGAAAATTATTTAAAGAAAAGATTTAAAACACTCCCATCGCCACTTGTTTAGAACATCTTTTTTTACCCACCAGTAAAGTAATGTACTAATTAATATACAGATTGTTACCAACATGTTATCTTCTATTAAAGGAACGTAATGTGACATAGTGTAGTTATTTGAAATGAAAAAATTACTTTATACATTCCTAACAAATTACAACGCAGACACACTTTTCAAGGGCAATGACAGCTTATAAATAAGTAATGGCGATGTGAATAATGACGATCACAAAGCACACGACGTAGTATATTGAATATTCGGAGGATTTCGGAAAATTATTTTTGCAGTTAATTTAAATGACTATGATTAGCTGATATACGCAAACGATTGCTAATGAATTATAATTATTACTATCGGTTTTAATAAATACCCGCATGATGGTAACGCAATGTATACAGGACTCCGGAAGTTAAACTATTTGGAATGGCAGATGATGTTGTACAAGCTTAATGTAATAAATTTTGTCGATTCTTTTTCAGTAAAACGTTACAATAGTTGATTGTTTCATCAACAGGTGAGACCCTTGCTGAAGCAGGATTCAACAGATGGGCCGCAAATGAGCCCAACAACTCTCGTGGGGAAGAGGACTGTGGCTCCATTAGGGGCGGTCTGCACAACGACTTGTTTTGCAATAATTACCCAGTCCCATACATTTGCGAGATTACTCCAAAGTTCAATCAACAATAATAAAATAAAAAATCTGCAATGTGGGAGAAACAATTCGAGTATAAGTGAATTTTAATCAATTTAATCAGTTTTTCTTAAATGGTATAAAATAGTTCTCTTACCGAGGCTATCTGTAAGAGGATTAAATGAGGGGTGGGTGGGCATATACCCATTAAGACGCTACAGGAGCGAAAAGAAGCTAGTGTTATTAACTAGATTTATCGAAAAAAATTGTCCATTCAGAACAACTCAGTTAAAAGATATTGCGAAAAAATCTTTAAAATCGAGGTTCCGCTCTCGACTGTTTCCTTCTTCAAAACTAAATCCATCGTAACAAAATTTGAGAGTCTGAATAACAATGAAATAATCTGTATCGGACGTTTAGTCTTTTTGGCTAATTGATACCAATTTTGAATACCACACCTTTTTTTGCGCCATAATCAATAAGGCCGTTTTTTGAAATTTTTGATGGGCTCTAGCGTCTTGAAAAATAAGAATATCAAAAATAAATCTAAATGGTCCGACACAGATAAAAATGATAATAATCTGTGTTGAAAAAATCATTGCTCTATCTTCAAAAACCAGGGAGGAAATAGTCGAGAGCGTTTGTATGGAGAATTGACCCCTCCTGTATCGTCTTAACCGGCTCCCCGGACTCCGACCACCAAAAGCCTCGCACGTTCTGGTACTAACTATAATAATATATTCAGTGGTTCTGGATCGGTACGGTTGTATAAAAGAGTGTGAGCTATATTAAATCACTAAACATTATCCCAACTCCTTTATCATTTTGGGTTGTCTGGAAAGTTTTTGCCCATGTAAGCAATTTTAAAACCGTTTCTGGTACCTATCCTCAAATCCATAGTTAGTGGGCAGAGCTCTTAAGTTATTTCCTATAAGATCAGATACACCACGAGTAGATGCCAAAAGGCTGAGGAGGCAACACTAGACATTTAGTGAATTTCTAAACCTCAACCAAATAGGAAGGGACGCTTAAGACACTGAATGAAGAACCGCCTTAATTTTAGTTTTTCCATTAAAATGTTGATACTAGTGATAATATTTTATGTACAAGTAGGTTTGTGAAAGAGTAATTTTTTCGATAGTTATTGTATTTACTTTGGAAGTTAATGTGGTTGAGTGTACAAAATAAATTTGTCACACAAAATTCCATTACACACGACTAATATGTAGTTAATCAATCTCCACTGTGGCTTGTGGCAGTGGTCGGCTTAGACATGAAAATAATATTCGTGTATAATATTGGTAAGTACGAATCTTATATTATTATACGCAGATTTTTTAAAAACAATTTATTTTCCAAGTAGGCATATTACAATGCACTTGAATGTCAAATAAATAAAGCTACGCAGGCTCTAACCCTACGTCAGGCTCGAGAAGATTTCTGTCCCCCCTCAGTTGGAGGAACATCCACTATGGGACAGGCAAGATACTCAGCGGGCCACTTCTTTCGAATCATTACATCTCATTATTAACGTGCATCAAATGATAAAATACAATTTAACATGCCAGGGTACTACTGACTAGGTATTTAATAGCATTTCAAATGTCTGGGTGGCTAGCCGAATGGCACAATCGCTCACGAAACGCTCACGAAACGAAGCGCTAGTAGATATCTATCTCTATCGCGCTTGCGTATTGGCGCGACAGAGCCAGCGGCGTATCGCTTTCGTTTGGCGTCGGAGAAATGCCATTCGGCTACGGGGCCTGGGTGGCTAGCCGAATGGCACAATCGCTCACGAAACGCTCACGAAACGAAGCGCTAGTAGATATCTATCTCTATCGCGCTTGCGTATTGGCGCGACAGAGCCAGCGGCGTATCGCTTTCGTTTGGCGTCGGAGAAATGCCATTCGGCTACGGGGCCAGGGTGGCTAGCCGAATGGCACAATCGCTCACGAAACGCTCACGAAACGAAGCGCTAGTAGATATCTATCTCTATCGCGCTTGCGTATTGGCGCGACAGAGCCAGCGGCGTATCGCTTTCGTTTGGCGTCGGAGAAATGCCATTCGGCTACGGGGCCTGTACTACCTACTTATATTTTTGGGGATCTCGCAAACGGTTCTAACGATTTTGATGAAAATAATAGGGGTTTTTGGGGGAGAAATATTGCTCGGGTGTTCTCTCTGGGAAGACGCACATTTATTAGTTTTTCGAGCAAGTAGTTTTTGTTGCAAGCAAAAAAGTAGTTATTGTTGAGGACAGTTCTTATATATTTTTGGTCAGGTGCTGTAATTTGGCTAACGACATTTGCTAAAAGAGTTTAGCAGCCTAAATATAAATATTGCCCAATCAAAGATGTAATATATATATAACTACACAACGTTATGTGAAATTGTCTTTGTTACTTTGGTCTACAGAAAATGAAATGAGAATGAGAATGAGAAATCGTTTATTGCCTATTAATGTTTACATCTTTTTGTTCCCGGAGGATTGTGTCAGCTGACTTATGTCTAGAGAAGATCTGTGTAAGCTGAAGGTGTCGTGTCACGTATGAGTTAAAGATGTTAGAAAGTATATCTTACAGTTTTTATGTTTACCTACTTAATTCTAAGAGGACGAGGAGCCGCTGCCCCGCGAGGCCAACGTCTCATATCTTTATTAATAAAATATTCAATTTCGCCAATTCTATTGTATGTTAGTAATGGGTTAAATTCTCCGTGTGCCAGGTAAGCGTCCCCAGGTGTGTCTAGGTCTTCTATTCCCAGCGATGCGATCTTACCCAGCATTTTGTAATTTAGATCTGCTGCCCGGAGGTGCCATGCTTCTAGATCTGCCATTTCCCAGAGGGTTTCTTTAGGGAGACGTCTAGGAAATTGAGGGATTCTACAGAAAAGTCAGCGATGGTATTATAGGAATAATTTTATTCATAATTTTTGCTTACATTTCAGGATTTCTGTTACGTTTAGCGGTAGCAAACCCAAGCAGACCGTGCGGCTGCAGGCCGGTCTTCGATTTCTGCGCCAACGACTACCACACATACCATAGCATCTGCGAGTACAAGTGCAAACACCCCTCCACCCCGTTCCAGGACTGGTACATTCTGTACCAAGGACCCTGTCTTGATATGTCGGACTTGTCGGATACTCAACGAAGTAAGGGGTACTTTATGGCTACATGAGTAATTATATTCTGAAATACGTTACGCGCATTCGTCGCGGAAAATGAGATTAAATGTATGGAAAATGTAAACATCGCCCAAAATTGTTACTAGTTTATTAGCACCAAAAATGTTTTTTATTTCGTTTCGCGTGAGGCTTTTGCTAAAAAAAGGTATACCGTAAAAAACTCACGGTAAACTACAATATTTAATGTTTTTTCTACCTACTTGCCGATTATAATTTAAGTACAAATACTTCACTATATTGTTATGGCTTCACTCGTTTCAGAATTGGATAGCTAGTCTAATATCATTTAATTTCTAAACGATGCAGACAACTGAAATAATTTAGAAAATCGATCTCAATAAAATATGTGATTGTTTAAGAAGACTCGATCTGATGTAAAATTGCCAACTATATATTCAATGTAGTTTTAAAGCAATGGTAGTCACACAAGAAATGTTTCGTTACAAACAGGTCCTTCATGCGGCGTCAACGATAAAGGTCACGACATGTTTTTTTTTTCGGAAATATAGCAAATCATTATGCCTATAAGTACCTCTAGATAGAAGAAACAAGTTCATCTATTTGTTTAGAGGCCGATCGTGTCAGATTTTGTACCTACTGAAGTTGCTACTTGCCTGTGATTTTAAATCTGTCTCAGGCCCTTGAGTGTTCATAATTTTTGTATTGTTGCAATTAAATATCACGTAATTTTTATTGTTCTTGTTGACTTCAACTTACAAAAATTGACGCTCGAACGCTGAAAGCTGCGATTAAAGATGGACATTCATTTGACACGCTAAGTAGATACGTTTGCTTGATCTATGGTATATATGACAACTGTGAGTATGCCTTTAACTGACATGACCTTAACCATGAACTGTCCAGTGGACATTTTGGAGGCAGGATGTCCAAATGTTCTTTAGGATATATTTCCTATATTAAAAGAAAATTATTATTCAGGATACGAGTGGGAGCCCAGTACCGGTAGCTGCTACAAATATCACCCGATTATAAAGAGCTGGCGAAGAGCCAGAGACATTTGCTTGCATGAGGGGGGACAACTGGCCATCATCAACAGCGTTACTGAATCTTTAGTACTCAAGAATATTTACCTGAAGAACCAAATTTATAGACCGCCCCATATGGATCCAAATCATGCTTTTATTGGATTTAGAAAATCGAATGATGGCAATTGGGTAACTGTAAATGGTAAGAAATGTGTCAACATAAGCAAAAGGATGTAATTTTTATAAACGGAAATATTTTGCTGTATATGTAGCCTGTGTGGTGACGGGTTAAGAATTTCACCACCCCCTTTCTTCCCGTGGGTGTCGTAGAAGGCGACTATGGGATATGGGTTAAATTGTGGCGTAGGCGAGAGGCTGGCAACCTGTCACTGCAATGTCACAGTTTCGTTTTCTTTCAACCCCTTATTTGCACTAGAGTGGCACTGAAGCTTTAGTAGTTTCATGTGTTCTGCCTACCCCTTTATAGGATACAGGCGTGATTGTATGTATGTATATATTATGATGGATGGACAGGAAAGCGGACCCTGGCGCTAGGCCGGGAAAACGCTAGGTTGAAAAAGAAGATGATGGAACGGCTATGAAAAAACATCATATTTCGTGCAACGCCAAAAACACTTCACCTTTTCATTTTATCTCAAAATTACTTTTTATTGTTTTGTATACCTTCTTTAGTAAAACGTCAAATAAGAGTTTTAAATGATTCACGGTTAGTTTCATTAGACTTGTATTGAACCAACCAGTGTGAACGTGACCAGTGGGTTCGCTGAGAGCTGTGAACGCAGCTGACGCGCGCGAATGAGGGTAGATCGCGCGCTGTCTACGCATCTTTGACATCCACCAGTCGTCTTCAGTTTCCCGTGACCATGATGCATGTAACTGCGTCAAAATATCGAGACCTCTTCGATAAGAATCTAAAAAGTTATCACAGTCTATATCCCGATCAATATAAGTCTAATAAAACGTCAAATGTCCATCGTTTCATCAACAGGTCAGTCCCTTGCTGAAGCAGGCTTCGACAGATGGGCACCAGGCGAACCCAACAACTATAACGGTGCGGAGGAATGTGGCAGCATTCGAGTCGGTCTTCTCAACGACTGGCCCTGCTCTAAGCACCCACTGCCATGCATTTGCGAGATTACTCCATAATAAACTGTAATTCCAATGATTATTTATATAGGACTAGTTTTTGGCCGCGGCTTCGCTCGCGTTAGAAAGAGACAAAAAGTAGCCTATGTTACTCTCCATCCCTTCAACTAACTCCCCTTAAATAATCACGTAAATTCGTCGCTCCGTTTTGCCGTGAAAGACGGACAAACAAACAGACACACACTTTCCCATTTATAATATTAGTATGGATTTACAGTCTTCATACTCTTCATACAATCGTACCTCAATTTTTTAACTACACTGATGATGCTTATGCCTACATTTTTTTTTCAAAATGTGTATTGATGCGATATCATGATATTAAAATAAAGAAGCATGTTATTAAATTTGTTCTTATATAAAAAAAAACATGTAAAAATATTTGGGGAAAATATGATTTTGGCTTCTTCCAGGCTGCGAAACCGCCATCTAGTGCCCATACATTTCAGGGGTACGTTTGTTTGTATGGGCTTTGTCTGTCCTGGTATAAGATGGTTCTTCGTAATTCTAGATTGTCATTAGCAGCGCCATCTCTCGAGCTAATGTCAAATCACCTGAGTTAATTCGGTTAGAAGGGGGAACATGACCAAGAGGCGCGATAAGCATTCAGTAACTGAATTATAATTACCTACTTATCTGAAGATGATAGTTGCCACAAGTTAAAAGGTACTATAATGGCAGAGATTTAAACTGTTTATGTACAATGCGCAAGGGTCTATAAAATGCAATTTAAAGTGTACCTAATAAAATATTCTAAAAACGTTGAAAGTCACCTACTCACCTAGTTAACATTAAGTACGTCAGAGAAATAAAGATGGCGTGAAGTCGCGGTACTTAATATCACTGTGATAAAATTGAATTACGCCATGTCTGTACCTGTGAAGCGATAGCAAAAACGAGTCAAAGAAATTGAAAAAGTTATCCCGAATATATATTTTTTATTACTCGGTTAAAACACACAATAGGCAACTTGACTGTACTTAAAATAAAATATTGTATACCATGCACGAAATAAAGCATCAGATGATTATAAAAAAAAACAGGGACAGAAGATATTTTTAACTCTAATTTATATTTTATAAGTCAGATAGAAACATATAAAGTAAATCAATTGACCGTGACGTCACTCAATTCGATTTCATATAATTTCCATATTAGCAAGTCGTTCAAAATCGTTTTGACAGTTCTTAAAAAGAAGCTGATTTGACTAGGAGGAAAGAAGTATTGATGTTAACATACAAGAAGTATTGATGTTAACATACATACCTACTACATTCAGTCTTCTAGTTGACCAGCAATACATTTATTTGAACGTGAAACTGGCGGTAGCTGTCAAACCGAAAACTTTTCCGATATACGGTCTAAAGAAGCATCAAACATCATGATCAGTATTATTGAAAATGCGTTTACACATTCAATTCAAAACTTTAATGCCAAAAACAACACATGTCACACATGACATTCATATGTATTTTTTAATTATCGTAGTCCTTTCAATTATCCTAGATTTTAAGTTTTAAATTTATTTTGATAACTGTGAAAATTAGAGCAAAAATGATTATTTTTTATAAATCTCATATGATAATTAATATTCGCAAAACTTGGGTGATGGGTGCTCTGATTAAAATAATTATGTATTATCAAATGGAGTTAAAATATTTTCTATAATGTAAATTTATAGAGTGAAAGCATGTTTGTGTGGAGAAGTAAGTTTAAGTATGCTGTCGCTACCCTCGTCCTTCTTTCGATTCTGCGCAAGTATTTTAGCTGTATTTTAAATTAAGTTCAAAAATTGATTTATCTGCCTAGGTGTCCTCGCAAGGTACAGCAGTATTTTATAGAACATTTCTTATGACTTTTCATAAATTGTGCAAATTATAATAATGACTTAAAATTTGTGTACTTTTTTTACTATCGACAAATACTCTATTTTTTTCATACGAAATTGATGGAAAGAAGAACTAAATTGTGTAGCTAAATTACAAAATCTACAAATTAAGTTAGTAATAAAATATATCAAATGACATTTCGTACATAAATTTAGAAAAACTTACTATCTTACACATCGAAATCCGCAAAAATATCTCTCATCAAATTATGATCATATCTGTGGAGAGTGTGGAGCCATAACAGCGTCACATATTTTTGCGCCTTCTGAAATGTAAAATAATTAATTTACCGCCATTGTTCAGTCAAGTGTAAAAATATGGGTGTACACATCTTACTCAAAAATATGTCCCTTATTAGCGTCTTAGTTAGGCGGTTAGTAATATTTATAAGACGCTTTTTTTCGATACATAGTTTCGCACTTGACTGTTCATATATGGCGCATTAGGGTAATTCCAAAGGACAAAAATGCTCTGGTAATTCCGAATCTTGATATGATGGAAATAATGGTGATTTTTATGTGACTTTCGTAATTAGACGACTTTCGGAATTACCCTAATGCACTATATTTTGTAAAAAGTCGTGTAAGGTACAGCGGGGCAAATCTCGACTGGGGGGGGCAAATGTAACTAGTCCAAGTTTTTCCATGTTTTAAAAATGGACTAGTACCTAACATTTGCCCCCAGTCGAGATTTGCTCCGCTGTGCCTTACCTATATAATTTCTTGAAAAGGCCCTAATATTGTATTCCACTCATTTTATCACAGTAGGTGATAATAATATCCTTCAAGAGATCCCCATTTGAATTTTAAATATGAGTATTACTGTGTTACCTCTGTGCTACCTACAACAACGTCTTTCGGCTCTTTTGTGTAGAACCAGCTTTTCTCTGGTCTATCTTTACATACAATTAGTATAAGCGCGGGGACCAAGTTATATAAGTAATTAATTTTGCGACGAGGTTTTGTGTTTTTGTAAATTCATAGGTTGATGCTGTATTAAAGTATCTTCTTGGGTTATTTATGACGTCTGTTTTATTACTGGACTTTGCTCATAATTTGGAATAAATGAATTTAAAATCAAGTTTGGTTTAGATGTAACGAGTAGGGAAACAAAAATGAAGTATGAAAGCACAAACTGTTTTTTTTTTAATTAATAATATTCTTTTATTGAACTGCTAAATGTGAAGAAATACAATGCAAGAACTCCTAATGAACACCAATATTTTCCTTAAAAACATTCTTCTTCCTCGTTCCCTCAAAGCTGAGGATCGCTAGCAAGTACCACAAGTAGGGTCTCCATTGAACGCGGCCAAGTCATGTGGACTGCATGGTATAGGCTGCCGCCAGTCGACTTCTTCATGCAGTCGTACCATCTCTTACGAGCCTCACCCCAAGCGTGTTTACCATTCACCCCTAGATGATAACTTCTCCATATTAAGAACTTCTTAAGAACCTAAATAGGCTGCAATAACCTAACCAAAAATTAAAATTTTGAAAATCCCCCAACCGCGACATAGAACCGATTTTCATGAAACATGGCTAAGAAGGTAAGAACACTCCCGACTAACTCAGCTTTCAGACAAAAAAAACTAAATCTAAATCGGTTCATCTGTTCGGGAGCTACGATGCCACAGACAGACACACACACAGACAGACAAACAGACAGACAGACAGACAGACGGACAGACGGACAGACAGACACGTCAAACTTATAACACCCCGTCGTTTTTGCGTCGGGGGTTAAAAATAGTCGGTAGTGACCCTGCCTGCTGCGCCGCGGTCCTGGGTTCATCCCGGTAAGGGCATTTATTTGTGTGATGAGCACAGATATTTGTTCCTGAGTCATGGATGTTTTCTATGTATATAAGTATGTATATATTATATATATCGTTGTCTGAGTAACCACAACACAAGCCTTCTTGAGCTTACCGTGGGACTCAGTCAATCTGTGTAAGAATGTCCTATAATATTTATTTTATTTAATTATTTATTTATTATTTAATGTACAACTGACCGCACCGAAATAAGCATAACATTATAGTTATCTTATAAATACATCCAACTGCAAGTTCCAATCCACTTGTGGGTGGAACTCATTTATTATGAATTCATTAATGATATTATTTAATTATCGCTATAATTGTCCACGCGGGACTTGCGGAAGATAATTTTAATGGGATTAAACAAATTATACATTTACGTTGTCTCCGGGGCATGAAATGAGATGATTTTGAAACTGTTTGTTTACGTAATTATAAGTATTTTATTTGTGTATGGGCCAAAATGTTGACATAATGGTGGCTGCTTTTGGATGTAAGAAGCACCTGGCACCTGGCATCCGTTGGCTCCTTGGGTTGACGACATTCGAAAAGCGGGGCACTACTGGATGAGATTAGCCCGATTGAGAGATGAGACTAGCTCAGCATCTTCTCTTCTTCTAACTTAAGAGCTGTGCTCTTGTCGGTGGAGCAATCTCCAACTCGTCCGGTCTTCTGCCAACTCCTTCACCTTCTGGTACGACACGACCTGAACCTTTTCTTTAATTTGGGTGAAATAGTTTCTCCTGGGTCTTCTCCTGGGTCTTCTCCTGGGTCTTAGCTCAGCATAGAGTGATTAAATTGAATTGATGATTATTTTGTTTCTAATAATCGTACTGAAAGTGTGAGATGCTACATTTGAAGTACATTTTGCGTCAAATATAAGTACGAGTGGTTTACCCTTGAATCGCCGACAGACACTTGTTCGAATATTATTTCAAAGACAACGTTTCAAATAATTTCATTTCATCGACAGTTCATATCGTAGAACAATCGATACAAGTAAAATCAAACCGTAGACTGTTATTTCGAAGATAAGTTATTCCGAGTATACTTTATATCGTGGTATTTCGTTTCGTGTTTTTTCATTTCATTTTGTTTTACATTAAATACAATTCATTACGCATAATATTATTTCAATTATGATTTTTTTTCTACAATTTGTAAACTGTTTGTTTGATCACAGTTAAATTCTAACCTAACCTAAACCTACTCTATAAGCCGTTTGTTTCTGTGTGATCACAGTTCTAACCTAACCTAAACCTACTCTGTAAACTGTTTGTTTTTGTGTGTGGTCACAGTTCCAACCTAACCTAAACCTACTATATGTATAGACGGTTCGTTGATGTGTAGGGTCGCAGTTCTAACCTAACCTAAACCTACTCTGCAATACATTTGCTTCTGTGTAAATGACAGGTCGAACCTAACCTAAAACTACTATGTAAACTATTTGTTTTTGTGTGTGGTCACAGTTCTAACCTAACCTAAATCTACTCGGTAAGCCGTTTGTTTCTGTGTGATCACAGTTCTAACCTAAACCTACTCGGTAAGCCGTTTGTTTCTGTGTGATCACAGTTCTAACCTAACCTAAACCTACTCGTTAAGCCGTTTGTTTTTGTGTGATCACAGTTCTAACCTAACCTAAACCTACTCGGTAAGCCGTTTGTTTCTGTGTGATCACAGTTCTAAACTAACCTAAACCTACTTTTAAAGCCGTTGATCTTTTTGTAGCATCGCAGTTCTGACCTAACCTAAATCTACTTTATAAGCCGTTGATCGTTTTGTAGCATCGCATTTCTAACCTAACCTAAACCTACTCTAATGTAAGATTTAAGCCAATGGTCATTGTTTAATGAGGCCACTATAAAATCGACAATTTGAAGTTTCCTAGAATAGAAACATCTATAAATGTGTAGTACGGCAAATAAGAAAGTTTTGTAATAATACGTCGAATAAATGAATTGCGATGTTTTGTATTTCTGCTATTTGAAGTACTTTGCGTAACGAATCAGCTATGAAGAAATATTAGTTGAATAGTATTTATAATAACTAAGAAAATTTCAAATAAATAGTAGTTGAAACATAATTACTCGAAACAATTTTACTTGAACTAAACTTTCGATGATTTGTTGTCGATGAAATGATATTCGATGAAAAGTTTGTCGGCGAAACAAGGGTACACCAGTACGAGTAGATTTACGAGTACCTATACTGCCCTGCTAAGCCGAGTGGCGCTATCTCAAAACCAAATGATTTTGAAAATGGAATTGTCAGTTATAGATACTTAAGTATAAGTTAGCTATGGATTTTCGTTTGAGATAGCGCTTTTCGGCTTATCAGGGCGGTATATAGGTGGTGCATCCAATATATGATATTCGCATGTACAAATCCGAAAATATCGCACGGCAGCCAATGAGAACTCTTATTTTAATGGTGGACCATTATTAAAGCTTGGCCACATATCCGCGTTTTGAAAGCGCAGCGTTAGCGTATAACAATGATGGCGGTGCGCCGGACGGAGCACATTGCGAGCGTTTTCAAAGCGCGCGTTCTGCACATGGTAACTTCTAAGCCTATATTTTGCAACTGTTAACTTCTAATAAATAGTGAATGACACATAAGAAATCAAAACAACGTTTTGGAATAAAACAATTAGCCAATTGGTTAACATTTAATCCAAGTCCGCTTACAATGCGCGCTGTATTATGTGTTACCGCGCGAGCGTATTCAATAGATGTTCCGCTCTGGATGCGCTCTGAATGCGCTCGCTAAGCTATCAAAACGGCCTATGTGTGGCCGAACCTTTAGAATAAAAGTCAAAATACCTAATCTATTTGATATAAAAAGTTAAAGAGTTCAGATATATGTTTACCTGTTACGACGTTTTTCTTCTATTTATTATTACAGTGTAATAATTTACCTAACCCCCCAACTGTCCCCATGTTCTATTTGCAGAACATGTAAATATTTTAAATCACTGTTGTGAACTAAGTTGCCAAGCTCAATTAAAGGCCGTCCTATACAGCCGCCATTTTTGGTTTATTCCGCTTGGTCACAGAGCTCCTATCATCTGTTTTTGAGGTTACTCTTGCGACCGTATGTAGCATCGACTCAGAACACGTATTTAATTATTTATTTAACATTTATTGCATAACATAAAGTACAAATAGCGAACTTATTGCCTTAAGTCATTCTCCACCAGTCAACCATTGGACCAAACAGAAACTAATACAATTATACAATCATATACTACATATACTAACTAAAAATAAATATAATCATACATATATAAGTAGTTATTTTACAAATATTTAATGAATTTTGATTATATTTTACAATCTGACGATCTTTTTGTGAATTCATGTTATTGGGAGACATTAATTGTTAAATACCATACCAATTTTCAACGAGAAATAAATAAATCTATCTATCTATCTATCTGAGATATTATAGAATATAATAGAATCCTGAGCTTGCTAGTTTTTCAATACACGAGCAGTAAAATACATTTGCACTCGTGTGTAACACAAAACATTTCCCCTCACTATAGCGAGGAAAGTACAACGCAAAAAACGCGTTTATCACTGCTTCCAGTAGTTCCACAGGTGGCAAAACATCATCATCACTAGATAAACCCACTTAAATCAATTAAACCTATTCAAGGTCAAATTACTTTAACCACTAGTGGATAAAATGCGTTTTTACCCGCTGGTATTACAGGACAAAACACGTGTTTCCGAGCTAGTGAAGAGAAAAAAATTGTTATTACATTAAAACAAGAACGTTGCAAATTACCTTTCGAACGTGTATCATACCACGATTTACTTACACTATGGCCATTTAAGTTTTTGATATAGTTGCGTAATAGTGTTAATTTATCCCACTAGTGTGATAATATAGCGTCGTATGTATTGTAAAATAAAACTTTATTCTAATCCTCTCCAAAATCTAAGAATAGTCGGTGAAAATACCAAAACACCATATTTTAAACTAAAATAGAGCAAGATGCGAGTACCAAGCGGAGATCACGCGCCATTTTGCCCGTGACGGATGGCTCCCATGGGCAGTGTACGCCAGCCCTTACCGCGTAACTAACTTCAGGACAGTCATACCCGCTCGTGTAGATCATGACTAATTATAAATATATTTAAATTAAGTACATTATTTCAGTTTCTTTAACCAACTTGCATTTACACTAAATAATAAGCAGCATTACATATCGTGAAAAATCATGATTAATTTAATAATCTGTACTAATTATTACTATACTATGTAAAACTAATACTAACCCATACTAATATTATAAATTTATGGGAAATTGTGTCTGTTTGTTTGTCCATCTTTCACAGGAAAACGGAGTAACAAATTGTCGCGATTTTAAGAGGAGATAGTTGAAGGGATGGAGAGTGACATAGGCCACTTTTTGTCTCTTTCTAACTCCCCACTTCCCTGAAATAGGTGGAGAACTTTTGTATGGAGAATTTCGCAATTTTCGAATTTAACGCTAGAGAAACTAGTATAATATACTTCATCCTCCTTGCGTTATCCCGGCATTTGCCACGGCTCATCTGGCCTTCCAACCCGAAGGGTGAACTAGACCTTATTGGAATTAGTCCGGTTTCCTCACGATGTTTTCCTTCACCGAAAAGCGAAAGCTAGTAGGTATAATAATATATAATTATACAGCGTGTGTATTCCATACGGGCGAATATTTGAATAACGATTAGTATTGGACCTAAGGAGCCTAACTACATGGTTTTTTTATTGAATAGATGAGATTTTTTTTTTCATACGCAATGTATTACGTCCACATCAATTAGCGTACATACCTAAACGTCATTACGACATGACGTTTATGTCATGTCAAGTTAATATGGACGGCGTACATTGCTGCTTGGTCAGATTTAAAAAAATAATTACTCTTAATTAAAAACACTTTTTAATAAAATGATTATCCTATATGATTCGTATGATTAGATACTATAACTGGATACATTATTCGCCCGTATGGAATCCACATGCTGTATACCTACTTATATCATAGTTATTTTCTTGTCATTGATAATTTTTATTATTCAAAATCACTTCGGTAATGAACAAGATTCTCATACGTTAACCTTTTTTCTTGTAGCTTATAACTGTCTGACGGTTATATACTAATTACCAATACCAATACTTTACTATAATGATCAATGACATTTTTATGATCGTATCTACAAATTGATTTCGATAGCGGTAGCCATAGAAAGAAAAATAATTAATGAATGTGGGACTGTGGGTGTACATGTATGTAGCGACAAAAAAAATTGTAAAGGGTCCCTCTGACTACTGATACTCAGTCTGATACTGACTGATAGTCAGTAGGCCGCTAGTGAAAGATAACATTATTATATTTAATATTTTAAAGAGTACTGTATCATAGCTTTAATGCAAATAGGAATTAGTTAATCACTTTTTTTTATTATTATGAATGGGCTTACTCTTGACCACAGACTAGCCAAAGGCAAAGACGAGGCCTGCGATGGAGTGAGCTCGCCCAGAAGAATATGCCTGTTCACCGTTGATTTGAAGGTTGCCGGGTTATTTGAGCTCGGAAATACAGCAGCCGGCAAGGAATTCCACTCCTTGGCAGTGCGCATAAGAAAAGAAGAAGCAAAGCGCTTCGTGCGAATTCGCGGAATATCTACCAAGTAAGGATGGAGACCGGCCGTGCGTCTAAGAGTCCGATGGTAGAATGGGGACGGTGCAATTAGCTCATGTATTGTAGTTCTTGAGCACACTGTATTGTACTGTATTCAAATCAAATGTAATTTAAATATTTATGAGCCTTAGCTTCTATAGTTATATAATAAATTGGCATGGAACTGATTGATAATTTAACAAACGTAATTATTAAGAAAAAAAAACCGCCGCTTTTGGGGTTCTGGTGAAAGCTACTTGCGAATGTTGGATTATGTAGAAATGTGTAGGTATTTTTTTAAACTGCTTTTAATGCTTTAATTATTTGATGGCAACAAAAATCAACATACGTAATTACGTATACCATTAAGGTTTGAGGAGTTTCCTCAATTCCTCATGAATCTAAGAAATTGAAGCTTGACAAAATTTGACTTGAAAAGTCAATATGCTTAACAAACATAACTAAATAAATGTTACTGTTCTGAACTTAAATGCTGCTGTTCTTATAAAAATACCAAAGTCACTATAAGTGTGCCGTTCAGATTTGAGGAATTCGGTTCTGACCATCATCAGCAATTCTACTGCACCAAATGTCACTATTCTGGACGTAAGTGCATGCTGTTCTTATAAAAATACCAAAGTCACTATAAGCGTGCCGTTCAGATTTGAGGAGTTCCGTTCTGACCATCATGAGGAGTTCCACTGCACCAAATGTCACTGTTCTGGACGTAAGTGCATGCAAATCTTATAAAAATACCAAAGTCACTATAAGCGTGCCGTTCAGATTTGAGGAGTTCCGTTTTGACCATCATCAGCAGTTCCACTGCACCAAATGTCACTGTTCCGTACGTAAATGCATGCTGTTCCTTTAAAAACACAAAAATCGCATGATAAATATGTATGCCTTTCAGATTTGAGGAGTTCCCTCGATTTCTCCAGGATCCCATCATCAAAACTGGGTTCTGAGAAAAATGGGACCAATCTGTATGCATATACATTCAATCAAAAAAAAATTTTCAAAATCGGTCCAGTAACGACGGAGATATCGAGGAACAAACATAAAAAAAAACAGACGAATAGAGAACCACCTTCCTTTGAGATATTTGAGGCGGCGGTTAAAAAGCATATTCGATCCAAAAGTAAACTAACCATTACAACACAGAAACAATAGTTTAACTTTGAATCAAAACAATAAATTATAAAATAAAGGGTTATTAGCGCTAAGTCTCAAAAATGTAAGAAGCTCGAACATTTCTTAAACAAATTACTAAACTAGCTTATAAAACATTAAATTTAAAAGGGATAACATTTGTATACATAACAGCCGTTTACGTCCGCTATCACTTCATCCTTGGGGCCGATTCTATCGAGGTAATTTGATTCGTTTCTAGGGTTCCGTAGTCAACTAGGAACCCTTATAGTTTCGCCATGTCTGTCTGTCCGTCCGTCCGTCCGTCCGTCCGCGGATAATCTCAGTAACCGTTTGCACTAGAAAGCTGAAATTTGGTACCAATATGTACATCAATCACGCCAACAAAGTGCAAAAATAAAAAATGGAAAAAAATGTTTTATTAGGGTACCCCCCCTACATGTAAAGTGGGGGCTGATATTTTTTTTCATTCCAACCCCAACGTGTGATATATTGTTGGATAGGTATTTAAAAATGAATAAGGGTTTACTAAGATCCTTTTTTGATAATATTAATATTTTCGGAAATAATTGCTCCTAAAGAAAAAAAAGTGCGTCCTCCCCCCTCTAACTTTTGAACCATATGTTTAAAAACCGGCCAAGAGCGTGTCGGGCCACGCTCAGTGTAGGGTTCCGTAGTTTTCCGTATATTTCTCAAAAACTACTGAACCTATCAAGTTCAAAACAATTTTCCTAGAAAGTATTTATAAAGTTCTACTTTTGTGATTTTTTTCATATTTTTTAAACATATGGTTCAAAAGTTAGAGGGGGGGGGAAGCACTTTTTTTTCCTTTAGGAGCAATTATTTCCGAAAATATTAATATTATCAAAAAACGATCTTAGTAAACCCTTATTCATTTTTAAATACCTATCCAACAATATATCACACGTTGGGGTTGGAATGAAAAAAAATATCAGCCCCCACTTTACATGTAGGGGGGGTACCCTAATAAAACATTTTTTTCCATTTTTTATTTTTGCACTTTGTTGGCGTGATTGATGTACATATTGGTACCAAATTTCAGCTTTCTAGTGCTAACGGTTACTGAGATTATCCGCGGACGGACGGACGGACGGACGGACGGACGGACGGACGGACGGACGGACGGACGGACGGACAGACAGACATGGCGAAACTATAAGGGTTCCTAGTTGACTACGGAACCCTAAAAATATGAAAAAAATCACAAAAGTAGAACTTTATAAATACTTTCTAGGAAAATTATTTTGAACTTCATAGGTTCAGTAGTTTTTGAGAAAAATACGGAAAACTACGGAACCCTACACTGAGCGTGGCCCGACACGCTCTTGGCCGGTTTTTACAACTACTATCAAAAATGGTTAATGAGTTAGTTGGCGACAAATATTATTAGGTATATCACCACATTTATTAATTTCATAATTTTTTTCTCATCAAATTAGTGTTCTTAAAGGGATTCATTTAACTGTCAGTTACCTACACGGTGTCCCATGACGAAACCGAAAGATATTAACTACTCATTTCTGAGGGCAAAATAAAGATATTATGTATGTTATATGACGTCAAGCTCGCCAAAAACATTTTTTTTTTTTTTATTTTTTTGAAAAAGTAAATGTTATTCGCATAAAAAGTAAATGTTATTCGTAAAACTGGCACTTAAAATAAAAAGCTACAATTTTTTTCCAAACATTTTTTTTTTGCAATAAGTTACTACTTAGTTACTTTTTGATATCTATCAACAAGGATAGATTATGACCGTTAGATTATGTCCGTTAACGGCATCATCGCCATCAAAACAGCGTTTTGTTCTGAGAAATAATAAGTAATTGTTTTTTTTTAATGCTTATAACTCTGAAAGTAGGCGAAATCCAGAAAAGTTTATTTATGAAATTTTACTCTTCTAATAATTATGATGAGGAACACGCTGTTAAAATTATTCGGCTTCCTCATGTTACACCGTGTATATGGAGCCGTCAGTTAAAATCAAAATTCAAAATCACAGGGACAAACAAAGTTCCTTAAGTCAAGGTCGCCACACTCGTTATTATACCTATTAAAAAGGTCCCCAACCGCGTCTGTGTGTATGCTTGTTCGTGATAAACTCAAAAAAACACTGAAATAATTTAGACGCGATTTTCAAATATAAATCGTGTTGTTTTACAAAAGGTTTAGGTATATAATTTGAGTTACAATATAATGAAGACGGTAAAACTCTTTGAATACGCTGCTGATACCGATTGAAATTATAAAAAAAAACAATAATTTTAGGAAGGTAAGTATGTCTTCAAAAAGTCAGTGGTGGCATATCTATATGTATCTTTTAAGATAACATACTATAACCATTGTTATGCTATACTCCCTTCGCGAATCTGATTCTTCGCATAGTATTTATCAAAATAAGACAAAATGAATGTCAAGCAAAATCAGCCTCTTCCTTAATTTATTCAAAGATGGATATCTACCAATGTCGAGTGTTCATAAACAAGTAAAGTTTTACCGAGCCGCGGGGGGTGAGAAAAAGGTCCCGGAATGTTGAGGGTGAAGGTCACAGTTACATGTATTGAGGACAGTATAATAATACTATATTTTGAGGTGACAAAAATGTGTATAGGTCGTCGCCTATAGAAAAAGGCCTCTGCGCTATGTCACATTCACGGCATACAGTGTTTACAATCCTTATATGGACGAGAAATTGAACTAGACATAAAATTCATTAGGTAGTTTAACCATTAAGAGGTTTTTTTCAATTTGGCCTTAATTGTTACCTTGTTATCAATTTTTGAGAATGTTTTTGAGCAGCAATGTTCTGTACCTAAACATTGGTTGCAATGACAGTCAATGACAACACAACTATCACCGAGTGCTTAAAGAGAGTGTGTTTGCATTTCTTATGTCCTATACTAAGCGGGCGAATCTCTCAACGGTGGTGTTCAGAGATTTGGCAGTATTAAAAGTACACACTGTAGGTACCTAATAATAAATCGTTTCATCCACGATGACAAAAAAAAATCGAACATTTTATTGATATTAAATTACTTGGTATATTATATGACACGATTTGTCTGAATTTGTGTGAAAAATTCATAGTTTAGGTTCATTATAATTAGAGAAATAGGTCCAGAAATATTGAGGGCGAAGGTATGAAGGTATGTCAATGTTACAGTTAGTTATTTTGTTGCTTCTCTTAGTGATTCCCGAATATGTGGTCAAATACTAATAATGCAGTCAATATACTTGATGTTTTATCTGCGCCTGCGACGATATTAGGGCTTACTTTATACCTGGGTCTAAGTGCTCAAAAGAAAGGTTTTATCCAGGTTTACGCCAAGTAGAAATGTTTTACGTCTAAAGAAATGTGTAGAAATGTAAAGGATCTGCCTCTACTAGGTATAATAATGTATGTTACTATTAGTAATCAAACGGTGCTACTAATATCATAAAATCTTATTGGAATCATCAGACATTTTACAATAATAATTTGAGGTTTTAGAATACTAAGTAGTTTTTGGTTCTATTAAGTCTAAACGACCTTCAAACCTAGCGTATATACCCATCTCAAAGGCCGGCAACGCACTTCCAGCCCTTCTGGTATTTCTGGTGGCCATAGGCGGCAGTGATCGCTTAGCACGAGAAGACCCGTCTGCTCGTTGGCTATTAACACCATCTACCCTCATCCTCATCGTAATTTCAGCCGTTAATCGCCCACTGCTGAGCATAGGCCTCCCTTCGTGGACGCCATTTATCCTGGTCCTGGGCTAATCTCATCCAGAGGTGCGCCCCGTTTTTCGAATGCTGTCCACCCAACGAGCTAACGGATGCCGTCTACCCTGTTATCGACCAAAGGTGCTAAACAAGGATATTTTTTTTTCGTGATCACAGGCAAGACAAAATACACATAATAACAACAAGACAGAAAGGAATGAAGTGCCACGAAATGGCCTCATCTCAGCGTGTTGCTGGTGACTTCCAGTGCTGATCTTCCGATGAGACGATCAAGTAAGAATGATTCACGGAGGGTAACAGGCAGAAGAAATACAAATTACATACAAGAACGAGGTCAAACAGTTAAGAACGTGAAAATGTTGCAAGAAACATAACAACAGACTGTGATTAAAACATAAAATAGAAAGAATAATAATAAACAGAACACGAAACACTAAATTGCTCCCAGCTTAAGTGGCTACCCATCCGTCGTCGTAGGGACATCCATATTCTGTATCTTCTTTATAATGTTTTGTTTTCTCTATCGTCCCCTCCTTATCTCTCAGAACGTTTTACATTTTTGGCAGATGGCAGTGGGCACCGGCTTCGTTCCAGTGCGAATCTCACTCTAGGTATCCCACCCCACAAACATCGGTCATATAATAATTCGTTTACGGTGTACTCGGTCAAACTGTGGAATACTTTACCACCTCCTCTTCGACAGTGTCAATCGGTCGCATCGCTGAAGGCGAATCTAAAGAAACTGTCGGATAAGTTCGCCTTTGTACTGAAACTTTTTATTTTAAATATTATGTGCTGTATTATTTTCCTGTACAATAAAGTGTTTACTTACTTACTTACTTACTTAAATTGATTAAAAAGAAAAAAGAGTCGTACACCAGATCGCACACGCCGCGTTTCAACTTTCAACGTTTGCTCGAACCATACTATGGCTGTACATTAAATCGGCAATTGCTAGTGCAACTAGCGCCAGCAGTAGCTACTTTTTGACACGTCTTCTTTTACCTTTTCTAAGATTGTATTTGTCTTATCTAACACATAAGTTGAACTAGTATCAAATTCTAACACTCCATTAATCAATACCTCTTCCACCCTACATCAGGGATGCCAGTAAATCCTCAGCTTAATTAAAATTGTTACACGTCCGAGTCTGAGTTATGATTTATTTGACAGCCCTAAGGGGAGGGGCACACGGTGAGATGGGTGTGAATAACTTTGTTCTGAATTGTAAGATACATTCTTGAGTGTGATTTCGTAGAAGTTGCATGGATGGAGAATAGTTAATAGTACATTACGATACACGTGCGTAAAGGAAAGTTCGAAACGAGGGGCAATAAATTAAAAAACGACCGAAGGGAGTGTTTTAAATCGACACGAGTTACGAATTTCCTTTTCGCACGTGTATTGTACGACGTTTTTCAGTACAGAGATGAGCCTCCGAAGTTTCGACCTGGCATATAATGAACCACTTCTCGCACTAGTGCGCAAAAAAAGACCATATGTACTGAAAATGTAATTTTCATCACACCCGCACTTTAAATTTGCTATTGCACGCAGGCGGAGCGTGAGTTATAGAAAAATCGTTCCCCCAAGGGAATAATGAAATTTCTTGTACCGTACTTAACTTTTTGACATCTACGAGTATTTACATATTTTTTACATTGGTAGTGTGATGAAAATTTTATTTTATTTTATTTTATTTTATTAAGAAACAAACGGTTATATACAAAAAAGTCTACAATAAAGA
Source organism: Leguminivora glycinivorella (assembly GCF_023078275.1). Classification (NCBI taxonomy): domain Eukaryota; kingdom Metazoa; phylum Arthropoda; class Insecta; order Lepidoptera; family Tortricidae; genus Leguminivora; species Leguminivora glycinivorella. The sequence continues at coordinate 23,200,512 of NC_062976.1, forward strand.
CCTACAGTTTTTGAACTACACCACACTACACTTTTTAACTACACTGAGACTTTAGCGCGTGCCGTTTAAACGGGAGCTAGCCGCCGTGAATAATAGAAACAAAGGCTTTTGCTAAAAAAACATAAATTCATACTATACCAAGTCAAGGAATATTGAATCACAAGTGTAGCGAGTGGTTTAGATCCAGGAATCTTGAGCGTTGCGAGAGTTTTTGATTTCTGTCGATCTTAAGAAACAAGTCCACTTTGTAGTTAAATAGGCACTATGGAAATAAATTAGTTATGCAATTTGCTTGCAGATTTTACACGCTTGTGATCTTCTTTACGTGTGCGCTAACCTTTAATGAGCTCGACACTAGTTTCGTTATTTGTCGACAGCTAAATTGGGTTACTGAAAGCGGGTGTGCGTCAGGGCAGACACTGCAGACACTAAAGCTACAGTTTTGATACACGTATATACATATAACTTCCTGTCATAGAGCTTGAAATAGCTTTAAATATGCCCAGATTTATTCGTACTAGATTATTGTGCCTACATTAAGGTTTTATTTAATACTAGCTTTTGCCCGTGACTTTGCTCGCGTTAGAAAGAGACAAAAAGTAGCCTATCTTACTTTCCATCTCTTCAACTATCTCCACTTAAAAAATCACGTCAATTCGTCGCTCCGCTTTGCCGTGAAAGACGGACAAACAAACAGATACACTCACTTTCCCTGTTATAATATTAGTATGGATGTTGAATAATTTGCTCCAACAATTTCTAGCATAAGTAAATAATAATGATATCGCAACCTCATATAAGTAATTTCAACATAAAAGTACAATCCAGGTCTCTTTAAAGCAAGAGTAAATAGGTATCTCATAGGTAAGCGTGCTCCACCGTAGACCGCATCATCACTTACCATCAGGTGTGATCGTGGTCAAACGTCTACCTATTCATACAAAAAAAAAAAGTAAAACGCCATGTTGCTTAATTTCATAAGAACTATTTTCTTCATTAATTTAGTGAACAGTCATCGCATAATACATGACATGATAATAACAGTGTAGCGCCCTTATTGACAAAATAGGCATATATTATTTCTAGTCAGTTCTAGACAACGTTATTTATCATTAGGTATTATAATAGGTAAGACGATTAAAAAAAACTAATTAGTCGGTCAGTTAGATTATCAGAGCATTTCTTTTTTTTTGCCACTTTTATTAAGTGTGATATTTTTGAAAAAAAAAATGCTATTTCTACTCAGAATTACTAGCTTTTTCAATCCTAGTAGTTAGAAAAATTATCCCATACGTTTGTTTCTTATTTTGTTACCATTTTCCGTACAATATGTTGTATGGGGTAACAAAAGAGGAAAGTAACAAAAATGTATGGAAATTCTGGGACACTTTTTGTCTCCCAGTGAGATTGAAAGTACTCGTGATTCTGAGTATAATTGACCTAAAATTCCCTAAAATAATCAAAATGTTTTTAATAGCGAAAAAAAGGAATGGTCGTCAAAGAATTTTAGTCACGATTTTTTTTTCTTTTTTCTCGTAAACTAAAAATGACGACGGTACAGTGCGTTGAAGTTTCGCGTGACGTCACGCATAGGTACAATTTTTCCTTAGAAGTGACGTCACAAGCCCCCACTCCGGAACTTTGATGCTCTATATCTTTGTATTTTTTCATTTATTAGAGAAAGCGAAAAATATGTGTTCAGTATTTTTGGATGATCTAACTGACGGACTAAAGACAATGCCATTTTTTTATTTAGTTGTCATCCCTATTGTGGAGCTTGAGATAGCTATAGTTACTTTTTTGTAACTGTTACAGTGTTGTGCTTTATATTTCAATTGAATAAAAAATACCCAATCTGTGGAGGTAATAAATAAATAGGTTTTTATTCAATTGAAACAAAGCACAGCACAGTAAAATAATACCTTCATAATTAAAAATCAGTTAAATAGCTTTCGTGGTCCCTTTTCGTCCCACTAATTAACAACACATGGTAACGAGTGACGTCATATCCGTGACACGTCCATTCGTCATCTATTCCTATCAAATGTCACGCTCTAATTGTAACGTCAACTGTCAAGCCTGGGCCAGGGGGGAAATGACGTGTTAATTATAATTTATAATAGGTAATTTAGGAGGCAATCGCTCACTTTTATCTTCACCAAGGATTATTCATATGGGATTTACATACTTCATACTAAGAATCGTACCTTGATTTTTTAGCGCCACCTATCAAATACTATCTTAACTACACTGATGATGCCTAATATTTTTTTTTTTTCAAAATATGTGTTGAAGTGATATCATGATTTTAAAATAAAGAAATATGCTATTTAGTTCTTCTTATAAAAAATAAAAAAAATATTTGAGGACACTATGATTATGGCCACTTCCAGACTGTGAACAGCGCCGTTTAGTTTTAAGCCTAAAAGGCTCATACATTCAAGAGGTACGCTTTTTTGTATTGTGCTTTGTCAGTCCACTATTAAATCATTATTGCTAATACATATAGCGCGTAAACCTAAAAAGGGCGACAAATGAAACCACGCATACATACATACATACATACATACATACATACAATCACGCCTGGGTGCGTAGCCGAATGGCACTAACGCTCACGAAACGCTCACGAAACGAAACGCTAGTAGATATCTATCTCTATCGCTCGTGCGTATTGGCGCGACAGAGCCGGACAAACTGGCGCGGCGTTTCGTTTTCGTTTGGCGTCGGAGAAATGCCGTTCGGCTACGCACGCTGTATCCCATAAAGGGGTAGGCAGAGCACATGAAACTACTAAAGCTTCAGGGCCACTCTTGGCAAAACCACGCATATAATTCAATATTGTTATCATTAATTAAGAGGTGTTTTTGAGTTACTCTTAATTTTCACCCCATAATGAATTTTTGATAAAATTCCCAGCAGCAATGTACTGTAAACGTTGTTGCGATGACAATCAATGACAACTGTCAACGAGCGTTAAACGCAAGTGTGTTTGCATTACGTTGCGGGCCGAATTTGTATGGATAAAAAAAATATTTCAATTTTAAGTAAAAGTTATCTAATTCCATTTTTTATGTCCTATCTATACTCACCACCGTTAAGAGGTTCGCCCGTATTAGGTTTACACCCTGTATGTGTAATGTGTATAGTATGTTTTCTAATAAAAAAATATCTTATTATGTAGATATTGAAGAAGACTGTTGTATCGATTTCAGAAAAACACAACAGGGTGACTTTTGATATCATATAATTATCTAATTTTATTTTTAGTTTACAGCATCTTATTCTATAACAAACCTACAAGGTATAATAAATATACTTTCATCTCCTTTTTAACCTTAAATAAAAATTCATTAATAAGAGTATGGTTATGATTCGATATAAATATAACTGTAAAATTCTTAAATGTATGAATGTTTTATATCCGTATTTTTTTTATATAATTATATTAAATTAAAATGATGAACTATATATCAAATCATAAACACCTACACAAGTATAAAATTAACACTACATTCCATCGCAATCATAATAACACCAAATACAGAACTAAAAAGCATTCGATTACATTTAAGAAAACACCATAACCAACACGTTACATTTTAATTTAAACCTAAAACAGTCGGGAATCGAACCCATTACCCACATGAAACTAATTCCATTCACAGCTGGCCTATAAAATTAAAGTATGTAATATAAAAAATCACACCGTACATTTGTACCCCGCTGCGTCAGAAACGACCCTTATTTTAGGCGCAGTCTTTAATAGACACAATTATTAGAAATTGTTTGTTTTTATAAGTATGTTAAATAAGTAAGGGACCTAAGGGAACAGTTGGGTGCATGAATGTTTTTTTTTTTTTTGGAAAAATATGTGGTTTGGTAGCTAAAGCCACTGTTAAAATACATTTTCTCCAATTCAGCTTAACATTGCCAAATAAACACTACTAAAATCTGATTCGGATCTTGAACCTAATCTTTAACAAATGTTAAAAAACTCAGTTACAATTTAATTGGCAGTGTCAGTGATTTTTTAAACGTCACTGTCATTTATGTTCTAATACTGCCGAGAGTTGATTCTGTTGAATATTTTGTTTATCACTCATTTGCGAATATGTAAGTCAAAATATCGTGTTTAAAACGCAATCGAGACGCAGAATCATCAGCTTTTTTTGTACAGCCAAGCGCAAAAACACTATGGGCCTGCTATGGAATACATTATTATTCTTATAAGTATATGTATGCTGGGACATATTTTTGAGTAAGATGTGTAAACCCATATTTTTACACATAACTACCAAAAGACAGTTGGTGTGACAGATAACATTCATTCACATCTCAAGAGTTCAAAGCACAGCACCTTCCGCGGCTTTACAAAGACTTTTTAGTCCGTGCGTGCAATATTCTTATGACAAGGTCCACCCACCAGCACCCACTAACCAAAACCAAAACGTCCAAATGTATTACAAAACCGCGTCGCTTAGGCCGTTTTAGAGTTAAATAGATCACTGTCACGTTTTATAAGGTAATATGGCGGTCGCACACGTCTACCGTCTCGGGTGACAGTCATTTTTGACCAGTGTTACCTTGATCTCTAATTCTGAGTAGTAGTAGTAGCTTCACAGGTCAAAATACAGTGGTTAATTCGACTAAATATTTTATAGAGATAGTCCGATATGGGCCCAGACGTTGACAATGTCAAAACGCGCGGCTGGTAAATTATAGTGGTCAGCCACGGGATCCTGTCATCTTCGGTGTTAGATAAAATGGGTGGTAGAAGAGTTGTGACAAGGTTTCAGTAGTAGTTTTGTGGGTTGGATTTTTAGGAAGGTTCTTATATCCTGACAAAATTGAATATAATAGACGAGTCGACTAAAAAAACGAATTAGTCCGTCAATTCAGAGAACTTATTTATTTGGTTGCCCTGAAAACCAGCGCCTAAGTAGTAAGTATGTATGGAATGCTTTTAGACTTACTGCGTTTTAACTTTGAGGAGCAGCGTGAGATACGAGATTTTTTCAAAGTAGTGACGATATGCTGAGTGGCAACCATTTTGGTGTATAAAGTGTTATTACTATTAGACTAAGATGTAATAGGTTAAGTTTTCATTTTTTTTATACACCAAATAAACGATTCTTTCTTTCTTTCTTTCTTTCTTTCAATTAGATTATCAAATAATTTTAGACACATATTTTTTCTTTTTTCTCGTAAACGAAAAATGACGACGTACAGTGCGTTGAAGTTTCGCGTGGCGTCACGCCTAGGTACAATTTTTACTTAGAAGTGACGTCACAAGCCCCCACTCCGGAACTTTGATGCTCTATACCTTTGTATTTTTTCATTAATTAGAAAAAGCGAAAAATATGTGTTTAGTATTTTTGGACGATCTAAATGACGAACTAAACAGAATGTAATTTTTTTATGTAGGTATAGTCGTCATCCCTATTATTTTTAAATCGGGATGCTTAATCGCGAATGACTACATATTAAACTGACCTCCTACGTTTCAGGGACGGCATTGTCCCCGTGGTCTACGCGATTAAGTCTCGATTTAAAAATAATTATGTGTAATAATCGTGAAAGTTTAAATCAAAATTGAATATGTTTGCTAGCAGCGAGACGTGTAGGTTGAACATAAATTTTAATTGTTTATGACTACAAAGTCAGTCGACGTAAGTTACAAAAAGTTAAGAACTGAAATGACGAGAAAACACAATACTTGTATTTCAGGTGTCTTGTAACAAACATTTAAATACTGCAATACTTTACGTCTGTCTAACAAAAAACGTTACAACTAATCATAGGAACTATTGAATAACTAATAGGTCTGATTACCATGACTAAAACAACTTCACGACTGATCCAGCTTTCTAGAATAACAGTAGGGGCTTATGGTCTGACTAGAGATGAGACGATAACTACACGTATGTTAGTATTTACCCACTTACTTCAATACATAATACTACCGGACTTAGCGTCTATTTTAGACGATGTATGGTGCGATGTCCGAGAAACATCGCTTTTGACGGCTAAACAGACCTATGCGAGAGCAACATACTGTGCCACATAGCTGACAAGGGAAGCTTGCAACCGATTGCGACGTTTCGCTGTGGTGTCTTCTTTCCCTTTTGTCAGCAAGTGTGCCGCAAACCAGGTCTCATCGATAAACTTGCGACCTTCAACGCACGTTCGCCACTCCGTCTGCTATACATCGTCTGCTATGCGTCTGCTATGCTAAATAATCAAGGACGAAACCTCTCAATCACAGGACAGGAAAGACATTACTTTAAAAAAAGGTAATTCAATTCCTGTGAAAAAATTAGAAGTTCCTGACCACCTTAATAGTCATTTTTTGAGTGTCGCTTCAACTTACAACATAGGCGTAAATGAACAACTCGCGATAAATTATCTGCACGCCCACTTACAAACCGCTCAGATAAATGCCTATAGTTTTCCCACTGTCACACGTGCTGACCTCGATCGCACTCTCAGAACATTATTAAAAAGTCGAAACACACTTGATATATATGACATATCAGTCAACATTCTATTGTCAATTTGGCCATTAATTTCGGATAATCTGGTCTCCCTCATCAATGAGATGTTCAATAAAGACGTTTACCCCGATATACTTAAAAGCACACGAGTGTGTCCTGTTTACAAAAGTAAGGGTGATAAAACATCCGTTGATAATTACAGACCGATCTCAATAGTACCCAACATATCCAAAATCATAGAGTCCATCCTGTCCCAACACCTAATGAAACATTTCGAGAACGACCTACTGACTGACAGACAATTTGCTTACCTACCGTAAGAACATGTCCACTACTACTGCAGCGTATAACATGATTGACAGCATCACCACCGCTATCGATGACAGGCAGAAAGTAGCTGGCATCTATTGTGACTTGTCGAAAGCATTCGACGTTATAAGTCACGACCTGCTTAAAAAAAAACTCTCCTGTTATGGGCTGCATGGTAACCTACTGAAATCTTTTTTAGAAAACCGAACACAGACAGTAGCGGTGATGGCGGGAGGGAAAAGAATACGATCAGAAACTGGCCACGTGACAGTGGGAATTCCTCAAGGTTCGGCTCTGGGAAATACTCTATTTCTCGCGTTCATAAATGACCTGCCCTCAGCTGTTAAAGACGGTCGAGTCATTTTGTTTGCCGATGACACAACTGTAGTTGTCAGCGCTGAAACATATGAGCATCTCAACTACAAAGTCACCACCGTGTGCGATCATCTTAATAAATGGTTTTCGGCGAACGGACTGATTCTAAACGTTAACAAATCGAACGTCATGCTGTTCGCAGGTAGGTGCGTCCCTAACGTGAATATTCAGTCTCCTATCCCGACAAGCGATTCATGTAGGTTTTTAGGATTCACAATGGATCCCACCTTGAGTTGGAAGCAGCACATAAACGTACTATGTGGAAGGCTGGGTGGTGCAATCTTCGCATTGCAAAAGGTGAAGCCAATGATTTCATGTGCTGCGTTGAGGCAGGCTTACTTCGCATACTTCCACTCGCTTATGACATACGGCGTGATCTTGTGGGGTAACTCGACCGATGCAAATAGGGTGTTACTCATGCAAAAAAGAGCGATAAGGACTATACTCAATTTAAAACCGAGGCAATCCTGTAAAGAATTGTTTGCTGAACATCAAATCATGACTCACTATTCGCAGTACGTTTTCGAGGTAGTTATGTTGACGCGTAAACACTTGTCTCAATTTAAGCGAGTGGAGGTTGCGGGTAAATGCCTCCGGAGTTCGGGAAAACTACGAACCGTCCCGCGCCGTACAGCATTACATGCAAGAAACCCACGTGTAATAGGCCCGACTTTCTACGAGCACCTACCAACTGAAATAAAAAACGAGATGTGCGATGTGACATTCAGACGCAAACTAAGAATATTTTTAGTAAATAAATCTCTTTACTCAGTACAGGAATATCTCTCAATGTGAACTGACGATGACCAAGATTTTTAGCATTTAATTTATTTTATTATGTAGTAACTAATTCATTTGACATATTTTTATTAGACACTTTCTGTCTTTATTTATTTAATTTGACATTATTTAATAGTACAATTATTTTTTATTCATTGTGAAACCATTTTATTTAAATAATTAATGATAAAACTGATTTATAACGTAACCAATGGTTCTTAAAATGTTTTATGAATTGAATTGTTTACATTATGTACATTACGACGATCGCTATACAATAAGTAATTGCTATTGTACTCTTTTACTTTAAATATGAAAATTGTATTGAGAGATCAATAAACTAAACTAAACTAAACTAAACTAAACTATAATATGTATTATAATTATTATAATATAAACAATATACTTACAATAGCTCCGGTTACCCATAGTACAATCTTTGCTTAGTTTGGGGCTAAGTTGTTCCGTGTAAGGTGTCCCCAATATTTATTTATTTATTTTATTTTATATAGGATACTTTAAATATTAAACAACTTAACAATAAATCTTTAGTTTTCCCAATTTGCTTTCAATCTATTAAACCATAACGTGTTTTATTTTAAGGACAAGACACAAAATCCCATCTGAAACCCCACTCCAAACTACTTTACCTATAATCAGGACAATGCCAACATCGCCAAAACTGGCAAAACCGATAACTATTGCCGTTTGTCCGCAAATTCGCTCGCAATTTCCGTCGCCGAATTGATTGTGACGCCGAACGCCGACTTGCCTCGATGATTCCACGTATTTGCCCGGCCCAAGGCTGATTTGGGACATGCGTTACGGTGGAATCATTCGATGTTACTCTTTAAGTATCTATTACCGTTTTATTATACCTTGCCATTTTATCACTTTGCCAGCTACAAAATGTCGGTAATTCCGCTACCTTAAGTTATCTGGAAGAAATCGCTCTTTAGCGATAAGACCGCCTGTTGTTGATCTTTGTTCGTGTTTCTTCTTTATTTTGTATTGTTGTCTTTTATCAAGGTATGCAATAAAGAGTATTTGTATTGTATTGTAAGGTGAAATACCCCATAATGGACGGTGATGCCATTATGGACAAAAAAAACACAAATCCTTAAAAATAAGTATCTAAAATTATTTTCTAAAAACTGACGGCTATGTACCATAAACTAGAGTTGTAGAGCTGTTTCATTTTGAAGTTTCAATTAATTTGGTTATTTCTGAAGGATTTGGCGACAAGATAAAATTCATCAATTTACTGAAAAAAGTATCAAGACGAATTCTTAGTAATGTTGCTAAGAAAGTTGAGTTCGTGTATAAAATAATAAAAAAATAATACTCGGTGTAAACTTGAATGCGTTTTACTTACTTAACTGCATTAAGCATGAGATAAGGTATAAAACATACTAGTTTGTTGCTCCAAAGATATAAAGAAATGGCGTTATTTTGCGAGTGTCCATTACTGGAACCGAAAAACTGCCTACCTCCTATGATGGACAAGGAACAATTTACAAAACCAAAATTTACAAGAAACAATCCTATGTTAAAATAACTCAAACTAATTGTATTTATGGTATATAAAATTGACTCATCGAGTATCAGTTGGCTTTAAAAGTAAAATTTTAAACTTATTTCACTGTCCATAATGGGGGATCCATTACTGGAGAACTGCCGTCCATAATTGGAGAAAAAACACCTAGTTTTAATTTGTTAAGTATGAAGAAACTAATAGGAGTATCCATTCTGCAATACGCTTGAAATGTAAAAGAAGGATAGGACATTCAAGATTTAACACGCTTAGCGGTAGAATTTTTACATTTATAAGTGCAATATCAAAAACAGGCGAAATTTTATCTTAAACTGTCCATGATTGGGTTCGTTACCTTACCTAACTAAATATTTTAAGTATGCCTGCTGTGTGGTGACGGGTTAAGAATTTCACCACCCCCTTTCTTCCCGTGGGTGTCGTAGAAGGCGACTATGAGATAGGTATGGGTTAAATTGTGGCGTAGGCGAGAGGCTGGCAACCTGTCACTGCAACGTCACACTTTCGTTTTCTTTCAACCCCTTATTTGCCAAGAGTGGCACTGAAGCTTCAGTAGTTTTATGTGTTCTGCCTACCTCTTTATGGGATACAGGCGTGATTGTATGTATGTATGTATGTTGTATTTTAAGTGGTTTTAGTAAAATTCGCACTTAAATAACATTTGCCCGGCCTAATGTTGTTTTGATACACTCGGGATATTATAGGTGAGGTTTTATGACTTCAGTCATTAGAAAAAATGTGACCATGGTCTCCAATGGGCTCACATTCAAACGTCTGCATTTACGTCATAAAAACCGATAATGAAAGTTCTTTTAAAATATCTATGTTGTCAATATCTGTACAAGTCTCGAAGTTTATTAAAGAGTGATAGAAGGAAGAATCACATAATTTGTGATATAATAAATCATCTTTATTGTTTTGTATTTTATGTAATACTCGTAAGTTTCGATATTAAAATTAGACATGATCACCTGTGATATTCCACGCAACTAGTGGCAGCGACTGGCCGAAGACCGACCCACGTGGTATCGTGTTGTCCATGACGGTCAATCCAAGCTAGACAATGCCTGCAATGGTGGCTGCTCTTTGAATGATAAACGCATATGCAGGCCTCTAACCCCCGCCCATCTAGGAGAGCATACACATGCAGTGTGTGTGGACCAGGGATCCTCTCTCGAATTGGTCTATACAGCCACAAACGTAAGTAAGAATGCTGCCTAAATCATCTGTCATAGATGCAAAGGCCTATTATTATAAATTACAAATAACAAATCACTTAATCAGCAAATAGGCCACAGGGGCACTTTTATACGTCAGTATACAAGTTGAACTGCAATTACAATTCATAATACTAATTCTAAGTTCTAACTAAAGTATTACGCTACTACAATGATTAGAGATGTATAAAGTCTCTAAACGTCGATATTCAACTAAAAACTACACATAATAATATAGAAAAGTACAAATACAAAAAAAAGAAGTCTAAATATAAAATTAGAATACATTCGATGATGCTGGTAATCAAAATTTCACTTTTCCAGTACAGTTGCGAACGCATGAACAGCAATGAGAAAACAGCAACGCTTCTAGCATTTGGTATTCACTCGTTGAGCGTCTGTCCCAAGGGCGGCCAAAGGAACTGGAATCATCAGAGGGGCCGAAGAAAGTACTGGCTTTCTGAATATCGTAGTCTGTGTTACTGTAGCAAATATATAAGACTAGATTTTGCCCGCGCCTTCGCTCGCGTTAGAAAGAGACAAAAAGTAGCCTATGTCACTCTCTATCCCTTCAACTGTCTCCACTTAAAAATTACGGACAGGCAAACAGACACACACTTTCCCATTTATAATATTAGTATGGATAAATACAGTTACATCTACCAAACATACCAACCTTTAACTAGTTTAACTACCATAGAATGTGATTAAATTGCTCCTCACTGAAAAACGAAATAGCTAGTATACATTACGATAAAAGTGCGGAAAAGACAAAATTCGAAACGAGTGGCGATAATATACGAAGGGAGCTAGTGTTTTCAATTGACACGAGTTACGAAGTTTTTCAGCACATAATTAAATAGAAGTTTTGACTAAGATATTAACTATATAAGTAAGGTACTTGGATAATGCGGATATACGACACCATATATATTATATCAACTAAAAAAACCGGCCAAGAGCGTGTCGGGCCACGCTCAGTGTAGGGTTCCGTAGTTTTCCGTATTTTTCTCAAAAACTACTTAACCTATCAAGTTCAAAACAATTTTCCTAGAAAGTCTTTATAAAGTTCTACTTTTGTGATTTTTTTCATATTTTTTAAACATATGGTTCAAAAGTTAGAGGGGGGGGGGACGCACTTTTTTTTTCCTTTAGGAGCGATTATTTCCGAAAATATAAATATTATCAAAAAACGATCTTAGCAAACCCTTATTCATTTTTAAATACCTATCCAACAATATATCAGACGTTAGGGTTGGAATGAAAAAAAAATTCAGCCCCCATTTTACATGTAGAGGGGGTACCCTAATAAAACATTTTTTTCCATTTTTTTATTTTTGCACTTTGTCGGCGTGATTCATATACATATTGGTACCAAATTTCAGCTTTCTAGTGCTAACGGTTACTGAGATTATCCGCGGACGGACGGACGGACGGACGGACGGACGGACGGACGGACGGACGGACGGACGGACGGACGGACGGACGGACGGACGGACGGACGGACGGACGGACGGACGGACGGACGGACGGACGGACGGACGGACGGACAGACAGACATGGCGAAACTATGAGGGTTCCTAGTTAACTACGGAACCCTAAAAAATATGATAAAATTAGTGATTAAAATGAACAGAATATGTTTCATGAAGAAACAATTGAAGGTGTACAAACATACTATATTTTCAATAACTATTTATTCCAAAATTTTACATAGATGTACACAATTATGTAACAGTAACCAAACTTTTTTAGGAAACTTGACTATTTTACAATATTTTGTAATCAGATATACGAGATAACTTCCACTTTCCAGGCTTTGGGTAACATGTGAGCATCGCCCGGGGCGTATCAGTTGTTACTGACATTGATTGAAACTACCTACTTCGGTAGCGAAATTTTGTAACAATATTCTGCCAAAACCCGTCCCTCGCTGCGATAAGTTCTTGCCACAGACTACACAGACACTGCTTTATGAAATCGTTACTAAATGGACTGATTTAAACTTTCCCGATTATTACACACAAGCTTTTTCCCGCGGCTTCGCTCGCGTTAGAAAGACACAAAAAGTAGCCTATGTCACTCTCCATCCCTTCAACTATCTCCACCTAAACAATCATGTCAATTCGTCGTTCCGTTTTGCCGTGCAAGACAGACAAACAAACAGACACACACACTTTCCCATTTATAATATTAGTATGGATTATTTTTAAATCATATCGACGGTCGTTAAATCGAATATCGTCTGTGTTGTGTGTCGACAGAGTAACATCTCTAGTGCGCAAACGGTTCAAGTTGATAATCAAAATCAAGTGCGGGTAGTTCGAAAAACTCGGCTGTCAGAAGCTGTTGATGTCATTTCTAACCAGTCTTCTCCGAGACCACGGGGACAACGCCGTCCCTGAAACGTTGGAGGTCAGTTTAATATGTAGTCATACGCGATAAGTCACGATTTAACAATGGTTACTAAATGGACACAATTATGTGTATAATTTTACTGGTAAAATACAACGATTTGAGCAGCGCAATTGACACTATAACCCATAGGTTTAACTCCTTAACTCATTCTTTCTATCCAAGCGCGGATCCAGCTTCGTGCCCAGGGGGGGGGGTTATGTGGTAAAGGCCGGGGGCCCCAGGGGGTGTCACGTGGTCTATTTGTATGGCCACGTTAGGCTCCAGGGGGTCATGACCCCCATGACCCCCTGGATCCGCGCATGTTTCTAGCCTCTAGCGATTAGTGACCCTGCATGCTAAGCCACGGCCCTGAGCTAAAAGCTCTTACCGGGATTCGAACCCCAAGACCGCGGCTTAGCAGGCAGGGTCACTTCCCGCTAGTCTAGAGCGGTAAATTTTATCTGTGCGATGAGCATAAATATTTGTTCCTGAGTCATTGATATTTTCTGTATATAATGTTCATATTATTCATATCACTGTTTGAGTACCCACAAGTCCCACAACACAAGTTTTCTTCCTTCGTATATTAAAAATGTACTAAATTACGAAGGGAGATCATAAAATATGTGTTTTGATTTTAGGTGGTCTTGAATGCTCCGTCTAGTTAAGATGGTCTATGGTTCTCGCCCTCCGGCCGCAGCCCTTCCAACTTTCTTACAAAATTATTTGAACAAGACCCCTCCCAAACTTTTTAAACTGAACACCACACGCAAATCCAGTCCCTAGAGATTCCCGCACGCGCTGGTATATGATGAATGGTTGCCAAACATTACGGGCGAATTTGGCGTGAAAGAGGAAATCAGGGAAAGGAAAAGAATGGAAATAAAATACTAGGTTAAATTGCTAGTACTTACACAGTGACTGGCGAGACGTGTGAGATAAATACTGAGTATGGTGATGCCACAGATGTCAGAAGGAAGGAGATCGGATTTGCCGGGCGGTTTGTACTAAACACGCCTGTACTAACCCACACATAATTATGTAGATATTGTAGATGGACGCTCATATCAGGCTATTGCACAATCTTCTTCTTCCTCGGTTCTTTATGGCTGAGAATCGCGACCACATAAGGTCTTTATACACCAAAGCTCAGTACGGTCTTCAGCAGTCCTAATAATAGGCGGGTCACAACTGGATGAGATTAGCCCAGGACCGGGAGAAGTGGCGTACTAGAAGAGAGGCCTATGCTCAGCAGTGGGCGATAAAAGGGCTGATATGATGATGATGATGAATAATAGGCGCCTGTGTTAATCTCTGACAGGCCTTCTTAACACTGTCCACCCAGCGGGTGTATCGCGTAATACCACAGAATACATATTAGTACAAGTAGTAATACCTACACTCATCATTTGCACGCACACAACGACAAGTGTATGCTCAATGAGACAACTGCGACATGTCCGCCGGCAGCGTGTCTGCTCTTTAGTATTAGCTCTGAGGCAGCGTCCACACTCATGAGACGCATGTCTTGCGGCGCGGAACGGACATCTCCGCCACGCCCGCCGCCTGAATGTAATTCAAAAAACGTCTCCTCAGTACATTTTGTAAGACGCGCCTCCAGGCATCGCGGCGCGTCGCGACGTCCGTTCCGCGCCGCAAGACATTCGTCTCATGAGTATGAACGCTGCCCAAAGGTTGACGCGGTTATGAAGCTCATCAAAAACGAACCTTGCAAAGATATAGTTGTGGTTTACCTCGTTTGGCGCGGTGACTTCCTTAAAAGTTTTGTCGACTAAATTATTGTGATCCAAGTGCGTTCTTATTCCATTCAGCTTCGTGCGTTTTGTCGTCGATATTTTTCATGAATTTATTTATGATGTGGCTTGACAAAATGTGAGTGTGCACGGAAAACGTCCCACTTTGTCGATTGCTATAAAGCCGTTTTGTCAGTTTATTCATAAAAAGATACAAGTAAATCTCGCTTTATTGGTAACCGACTGTGGGACGTTTTACTAAACACACTCACACATGTTTTCTAGTCGGATTTTTTAGGATCCTTACAAGTTTTTTAACCTATGTTACCAAAATCAGCATCGGCAGTCAACCAACCCGATATCAAATATATGAAATATACACTTTATATCTTTTATATTTTCTATCAGCTCCAAAAGTGCATAGAAAATTTATCAATGAATTCATTCATAATTTCTCCATGCACTTTTGCAGCTGATAGTAGGTACATACATATCACAGACTGAACTAAATACATATTATAGGTATTTGAAAGAAAAAGCGACCAAGTCCACTGGTGACCGAGCCAAGGATCGAACCTGGGTCTTCAACTTACGCGGCTAACAACTTAACCACTAGGCCACCCGACCGCCGTGGGTAACAAAATTCGAAAATTGGGTGGGTCGGAAATTCTCTAGTGTCATGTGTGCTTGCACCTCTTGTGGGAATTTATTGCAGAATTTAAGACGATACAGGAGCGAAAGTGCTAAAAAAAGGAATTTGGGAATTCTAGTTTAATATACTAGTAGTCTTATTAACTAGATTTGCAGAAAAAAAATGACCATAAAAAACTACTCAGTAAACAGATGTTGCGAAAAAATCTATAAAATCGAGGTTCCTCTCTCGACTGTTTCCTCCTTCAAAACTTAATCAATCGTAACCAAATTTGAGAATCTGAATAACAATTAAATAATCTGTGTGGGACCGGTTTTTTTGGCTAATTGTCACCAATTTTGAACCGCACCCTTTTTTACGCCATAATCAATAACGCCGTTTTTGGTATTTTTGACGGGGTCTAGCGTCTTTAAAAATAAGAGTATCAAAAAAATCAAAAAGGTCCGACACAGATAAAATAGTACATTACGATACAAGTGCGTAAAAAAGGAAGTTCGAAACGAGTGGCGATAAATTAAAACACGACCGAAGGGAGTGTTTTAAATCGACACGAGTTACGAATTTCCTTTTCGCACGTGTATCGTACGACGTTTTCAGTACAGATGAGCCTCCGAAGTTTCGACCTGGCATATAATGAACCACTTCTCGAACGTAAAACGACGAACGTAAAAAAACGACCATCTGTACTGAAAATAATATTAATCTGTTTTAAGAAAACATTGCTTTATCTTTAAAAACCAAGTAGGATAGTCGAGGGCGTTTGTATGGAGAATTGACCCCTCCTGTAGCGTCGCCGTTTTCACATTATCCGATCCGATATCGGATGTAGGAAGGATGTAAAATGTAAGATTTATGCGCTTCCAGGTCTTTATTTATGTATTTGATAGATCATTATTACTAAAAAACGATATAAAACGCACAAATTGCGGATTTAATCCAGATGGCACTATCCTACGACAGTTTTTGTCCGAGGCACCATCGAACTGCCGATATCGGCAGGACGCTTCCGATATTTTTGGCATGCCGGACCCCCCGCCAACTGTCAGCCGATAATATTTGTATGTATGCGCATAGAAATATTACATATAGAATACTAGTTTCTATACAACTCATCGGCCAACAATGAAGCCAAAACCCAATCGATGTGTGTGTGGAACGCGCCTGTTTTACGCTCACCCCACGCACACATGCATATTATTATAAAAAATGTTGCCAGAGAAAAATGATTACTCTCAAAGTTGGGAATTTTACTGGGATTTTTACAAAGTCGTTGTACTTGGTTATAATAATTAATTACTACTTAATAATTTTTAGTGTGTGCTCCATGGAAATGTTGTAAGTAATGGTTGAAATGAATTTATTTTAAAAATAAACATATTGTGTGCCTATACAAATAAATTTTTGTTTGGTTACCTATTAAGCATCTGAAGTAACCGGGTACAGCAGGAACCCTTTTGATGCGACTCTGTCCGTCTGTCTGTCTGTCACATTTCTAAATATCTTAAGAACTGTTCTACTTGTGCTATGGATTTGTTTGTAACATCTACAATTAAATTGGGAGTGTTATTATAGTGCTAACACATGACCGTACGAGGACCCTGCCGCACCAAAGTCATCCAATTACTATCCTGTAAGTGGGAGCGAGAAAGAATTATTCTTTTCTAGCTCCCACGTACAGGCATATATCGAAAGTTGTAGTAGTGCGAAAAGCTTTTCCTTCGTATTTTTCCGGAAACGTTCGTATTTCTCATGCTAGTTCAGTCAATTTCAGTACTTGTACTGAGACTGACTGAAATACGAGTACCATGACATTCGTACGTTGCACAGACAGAAGCAGATTAGTCAGAAATCTAAAATGAAGAAACATTATGCTATAATACTTAGCTAGTATTAGAATTTCGATAAAACAACAAAATTTGTGTCTTTGAGAAAACTTAGGAATTTTTTTTTTAATGTATTTCTTTAAATATACATATGTTTGTTGTATTGTATAACATCTACCGCGGAATGGAATAGGTATCGAGACAAACCTTATTGGTTTAACGATACTATGTAAATTAATTAGAGATTTATGTTTGTAATTACCTAAATAAATAAAATAAATAAATAAATACAGAGAACCTAAAATTCTTCTTACTTATATTTTAAACATCATTTGGCGGAAAAAAAAAACATTGGACTGGCAAGATTTATAAGAAATGGCGGACAACAAAAATTTCAATTTTAGTATTTACGATTTCGTAAAAATATCACATTAAACTCTATACTTTCGCGTGGAATGTAATATCGGGCGGTTTATTTTTATTATATGTTGTGTTATAACATCCATTCTCGACACAAACTACAATATTACTCGCAAAACAATTTTTTTTTCGGGAGATGTTTTTAGAACGACTTGAAATTGAGTACTGCGAGGGCCGTTCGGATACAATCACACAAGTGCGAAAAAAATTCACACTTGGCATGGCTGCACTAGGATGTTCGGACACACTATCTGGTGTTATTAATCTAAGTGTATGCGTATATAATGTAGGTATACGTTTGTAGTAGTGTGCGTGACAAAAATGGCGTCGAAAAAAAAAGATTGGTATCTATCGGTCCGAATTGCGGATACTATTTTTTTCATCTTTTAGTAGATATAGTTAAATGTAAAATTATTTATTTTAGCTGCCACTCTTGAGTATTTTTATGATCGTTATTTAGATTTTACAATAAAATATTTGAAATGTAGTGCGTATAATTATTAAATATAAAAAAATTTAAAAATATTTTTTGATACAAAATCATACTTCATTGATTTGGAACAATGCGTTTTATCGGACCGACAACCGACACTATCGGAAGCGTTTATCGGGTGTAGGATGTCGGTCCGACACCCGATATCGGATCGGATAATGTGAAAACGACCTTAATGTACAGTGAGCTGCGAAATCGCATGCAGAAATTATGAATGAATTCATTGACCATGCACTTTACATATACCCTTGCACACTTGTTATACATCTACCACGCGTGTTATAACAATGCACAAACTCACAAAAGACAGTTAATTTCACGCGATAAACGACTTTGTGACTTTGTTTGTCTGTCTGCGGCAACAGATTAAAATGGCCGCGAGCGGAAAGGAGTGCGGCGCAGACATAGTTATTGGTAGACCACGCATGTAGGGCTACATTGTGCATTAAGTTTTATAAGAACACAACACTGAAAAACTTAAACTACTATGTACATTAAAATACGCCATCGATATAATATTCAATATTCTTACTTAACCACGAGTCTATAGGGATAAAACAAATGCTGGTTGTTTTTTAGCACTTGGGTCTTGGATATACTTATTACTAAGCCAAATTTAAGGCCCGACCTTTGCAGAGCATCCATGTAGGATTGAAGCGCTTCCATGCTATCGGCCATCAAGCAAATATCGTCGGTATAAAGGATATCGAGTAAGGAGAGCTTTGAAGACGCTTGTCTCAATGAACTTTTGATAAAAAATGTCAGTTACCTACGCAAATGACCTATGTTCTCAGACAGCAATGTACCTCATTTGAATAAAAATTGGGCTTTCAGTTATTCCTAGCGTAACATTTTATTTAGGTGATAGAACAAAGTTTTTTTTTTGCTAATGGTTCTCTATTATTCCCATAGTTACAATGGTATGGTGGGTATACATACCAAATGCAGGCTATGTGACATCTATTTGTACACATGTCTGTGGTGTATGCAGATTGCAGATTAAAAACAGTGAAAAGTTTTTTTAGCAATCTCGGAGAGACGCCTTTTAGTGTGTCCCTGCTAGGACTCGTTTTTGTACCACAGACAAATTAAATTTATATGAGAAATGAAAGTAGGGGAGAATTATTTTGTTACATGTATGATTAAACAATTATTTTGTTCTATTTAAAATGGTTTAAGGGTTACCAAGTTATTGACATTCTACGTTAAAATTCCTATACTCTATCTACATATTAGATGATTGCGGATAAGACCGTCTATCAGTTATTATACAAAGGGCTATCACAGGCAAATCCAAATAAATTTTGCAAATTGGTGTAATGAAAAGAATATTCTATAAAAACTTTGATAGTGATTAAGTGCAGTTTTTTTAATTAAGGTTATAAGTATTTTCACAAGAGTGCCAATAGTCAATGGATTTTTAAAAGATGAAAATCCCTTATTCTCACTATTGCCGTTTCTCCGGAATCCTTGTTTAGTCCAGGATCCCTGCTCCGTCCACACATTCGAAACTGATAAGTCTCCGGGTGCCTCTCACTCTTATTGAAAATGCTCGAATAAGGGAAATTTGGACCTATACCTTTAACCGAAACATTATTTGCGAGTATGGTTTTCCCCATTTCGTATTTAACTTTGATGTTTACAATGTTACGTATATCGTCACTACTTTTAAAAAATCTCGTATCTCACGCTGCTTCTCAAAGTTAAAACGCAATAAGTCTATATGCATTACATACATACTTACTACAATTCTCTTTTCATTGACAGATGAAGATACAAGTTTTTTTAAAAGTAGTGACGATATGTACCTATGCTAGAGAGCGGACAAGCCGCCGGTGGCCGTTTCGCAATTGTTAGCTCATTGAGCATACTGTCTCCTTGTGTGCATGAGTAATAACACGACTCACTGGCCTTTCGCATGTACAAAGTCGTATTTTTTTTAGTATTAAAACTACTATTAAAAATGACCAAAACCTCCAAGTGTCCAAATTTGGATTCAATCTAGTGTCCTCCGTTTTAGCCACGGATGCCTGAACCACTCGGCCATTCGGTCACGATGGCAAGGGTCGATATTTTCAAGTATATGGCACAATTTTCGAAAACTGTGGCGCCTTCTGGCACTGGCAAGTTGGCAACATTAGTAAACGAGCGGCTACGAACTATTTACCACTCGCTCGCGCTAACATTCCGTCTCTTTTATTTACACGGGAGCGACTATCTTTTGTACGTCTCTATAGCCATAGCTTACTCGCTCGCTTGACTAAATAGTGCCTTACTTCCTAGGTATATCTGTGTTTCCAAGATCCAACCAACTAACCGGTACCAAACCATTTAACGCTCACACTCATCAAATTTAAATAAACGTTACACTAACCTTATCAAATCGGTACCTGTCGCCACTGTGGCTTACCAACCTAGCTACCTCTCTCTACTCTTAATATAAACCTTAAATTTTCTGTATCTAAAGTCTATACAGCCTGCAATATGGAGTTACAGTTATGTTCTCCAACAACTTTAAGTAATACTTAGGTAAGAGTATTCTGAGCTTTAAGTTAAGGTATTAAGGAGTGTACAGTGTGGATTTGGTTATAGATAATGGTGCACGGTAGCGTTTTCGCGCCATCTCGGGTTAGGGTTAAAGCGACGTGGGAAGATAAGGGGAAGTCGTTCTCACGACTTTGGACCAGGGTTGGCCAGGACTGTTCTGTTATCAGTTATTATAAACCAATAATGGAATCATAATAATAAGTTTTCTGGCCTAGCGCGTAGTGACCCTGCCGCGGTCCTGGGTTCGAAATGTTCGAATCCCGTTAAGGACATTTATTTGTGTAATGAGCACAGATATTTGTTCCTGAGTCATGGATGTTGTCTATGTATATAAGTATTTGTATATTATATATATCGTGGTCTGAGTACCTGGGTAATTCTCAAAATAGTGGCATCGTACCCTGCCATCACGTTTTTGAATAGAAAGTATGCGAAATATATAATTTTCACATATAATTAAAATTTTCATAAGTAGGCATTAACGTGACACATCGAGGCCAAAACATATTTTTTCTATAAATATAATACTTTTGTAAAAAAAAATTATTGAATACCGTTTTCTACTGTACCCTGCCTTGTCACAACGCGACACAGCTCAAGTTTTCGCTCTATAGATTATTGAATTGCAGTTGTATGATATTAAAATATCGTTTTTTGTAGAGAATAGACTACTATATTCTTAAATATACGTTGCGCGGGATGTTTCGATTACTTTTGAACACAAATTTTCACGTTCAAAGTTTGTCCAGCGATATTTTCTCCATATCCTGTGCGTCCGCGGTATTGCACCTCACTCACACACAGAAAGTCTTATTGAGACCCTAATATACGTAAAACACGTAGCCAGTATGGTTCTAGCCGCCGGTGTAAAGGTTTGTGTGTGAGGTGCTGCGGTCTTGTGGTTAGAAGTTTTCAAAGTGTGACGTTCGGAGTTTGTAACAGGTATGTCCACTTTATTCTGGCATGATTATTTTAAAATATTAATACGGCAGTTTTGTTACTAATAACATTTTAATGTTGTATTGAAGTATAACTAATTATATCAAAATTATGACAGTTGTATTATCAACAGTTTCGGAGATAATATCTAGTTAATCGGATTTTCACTACACCCTGTGTAACTTTATCCTGCCATCACTCTGCAGGGTAAAGTGACTGTTGACAGGATAAAGAAACACAAGTAAAAAAAGCTATTTTGACATGGTTTTTACTAACTTGCAATGTATGTATGTATGTATGTTTGTGTGTATGTTGAGGTCAAATCTTGCAACCCAATTTGAAGCAGAAATGTTCAACCGACTGAGCTGAGTTTTTTTATACACGCTGCGGATGACGTTCGCATATAAGCGCCGATATGGGGCATTGGGTCCTTCGATATTGGGCAATAGTCTGCTTAGCGCCGAAGCAGTCCCGATGAGGCTAGGAACCAATTTGATAAAATGTTCCTCGGAGTACCAATTTTGATTTGAATTTAAGCCCAAGTACTTAATTTGGGGCGTAAGAGGGACCGCCTCACCGCCAACAGGCAACATCCCTATCGTTCTTGCATGTAGGCACGACAAAACCAGATTGCATTTCGATCGGCGTATAGCGTCAACTATTATCATTTTGGCTAGGTCGGCAGTAATCACTTTCTTCGGGCAGAAGCCAACCTTTTCCCTCGAAAACCTCGTCATCGGTCGTGGCAAGTAACACCGCAAGCCCAAACAAATTAATGCGCCCAACTGTGAGTTCAGTTGCCACTGTGGCTCTCCTTATTATCTTGGTACTTTCTTCCACTCACGGCTACTATTGTGTCATCGGCATAAAAAATGGTTATCATGCGGAGAAGTTGGACTACTCTGATAGCCAAGTCAAAGCCAATGCTCCAGAGCAGGCGCCCAGTACCGACCCCTGTGGAAAACTGTGGGTAGGTTATGATTATTATGAATATGCATGTGGGTAAAAACCCAGAAGAATAAAGAAGTCAGTCTTGATTTGAGCACGTAGCCTCATTGACCTGTCCCTTTACGTTTACATGGCGCAGTCGGTAGGAACACCACGCTCCATTTGTCTTTCTAGGCATCTTCCTCCTGATTCACTGAGCACTACTCTATCTGCAAGGTAATGCCCTATGGTGAATAATGATTTTCAAATAGAAAGGCGCATCATGGAAGCAATGCGCCTATTTTATTACCACAGTCATAAAGAAGAGAGCCGAAGTAATTGGCAATGTCAAGAGATACTGCGATGGCTCCCTGCCTTTTCTCTGCTACCAGACCGCTGTATTTATGCAGCGCATCATTTGCGTCTATCGCTCCTCCCAGAACCCGATCTCTGATGTTTGGGCACGTGTCTTCCAAAATGCGTGCACAGCAGTAGATGAGACTTACGATGATGCGCTCAACATCGTGCCAGTTTCATCTAGGAAGGCAATGGGACGGTATCCTAAGGGACAGTCAGCTGGACTACCCTTTTTTCGAAAGGCACAGTCTGCCCACCTTACAACGAGAATGTATACCCTCTCGGAGGCAGTCGTCAATGTGGCCACGTAATCTGCTTCCAAGATGTTTAACACTTTCGCTACCAAGAACCCGACTGTCGGGCACACCGCTCGTAGAAGCGTAGCCGATTACATGGGTTTCCCCGTATGTAGCGAAAATGTCGTAGCGCCGCGTAGAGCCCGGTTTCGAAAGTGTTAAAGAGCCAAGGCACGCCGTCCGGCCCTAGAGTGGCCCTCATTTTAAATACTGACCTCATTATCTCGACATCTGTTACCAAGGAGACATCAAGGAGACGAACCAACTCTTCCACTGGGGCAGTCATTGCAGGCATTACACGCACAAGTATAACTCACATTGTGAATCATGATATGTGCTTTGTTGTTTTACAAGACTGTGATTATAGGTACTTATTTATTTATTCTTTATTGCACATAAAAAAGTACAAAACTCTCTTTATCCTGCCCTGTTTTCCCTGCTACCCTGTCTATTCACTTTCTCCTGGATGTCTAAAATTTCAACTCGCTATAAGTTCTACGTTTTTACGACTATTTCGTTCCCTCCCGCAAATTCCGTATCATTGATGCACTCAAAAACATATTTAAATCCAAAAAGGTACAAAAAACCATTTTCATTTTTTCTCATTCACTTTACCCTGACGGTGCCACTTTTTTGAGAACGAACCACCTGCAACACAAGCCACATTGAGCTTACCATGGAAGTCAGTCAATCTGTATTTATTTATTTTAAATTATGATTGTTAAAGAAACAAACAAACATTCGAGACCAGAAAATGAGAAACAGACAAGAAATGTGCTTTCTACATATAACAATTTAGGGCGTTTGTTGAATTACCTAACCTTCAATGGCTGCAAATGTACGTGTAGTTAAAATAATAATCATACTTAGCACTTTTTATTAAAAAATCTTCTATAGAAAATGCCAAGCCAAAATGTACTAATATTATAAAAGCAAAAGCAGGCGGGGAAAAAAACAATAAAAGTTTAACTGGAACGAAACCTTCGTTTGAGTAGTTATACTCGTTCTCTTTACAATTTAATTAAACAAATATGAATACCAATTACTAACATAGCTAAGACCGATGAGAAATGATGACTACCCTGGAACACTGATGTCGAAGCTACTGAATTAATAACCTTATTAAGATTGAAATAAAACTATGTAAACGGATTAAATCGCGTATAATGAATTTTTTCTACTCCCGTACTGTTATTCGTGAGTTACAAGGTCGTGCATAGAACTTTAAAACCCTACATAAAAGATGTCAGGACAAGTCTATCTAGTCTATACCCTGAAAACATTTAGTAGCAGTCGCACGATATAGCTGTTTTACAGTTCAGTAAATACATTGGTACCAACTTAACAAACCAATTCGCAGAGTCGAGACTCCTTCGTTTTCTGCTGCGTTCATTGGCGACGCGTCGAATCGCATTCAAATGTATAGAACTCGATTCAACTCGGCTCGATTCGTCTTAGTGGCCAGGCTTCAAAGAACCATACCATAGACAGTTTTACTTTCATGTTTGCACTCAAACTGCATATTCAAAATGGTAGGCGGTCCACCTAGATAACTAAGATGACTGAAAGTAGGTATTTGTTGAATTTATAATTTTCTTTCAAAATAAGTGCTTGGTCGTAGAAAAAGTATTGTATGCAACGGTGTTTAACTGAGTCAAAAAATGCTCGTGGCGTCTTTATTAACAATTTTCGGCTTCGCCTCAAATTGTTACCCACGCCACTCACCTTTTTTGACCTCTTTTAACCACCAGTTGCATAAAATACTATAAAATACATCCCGACGTTTCGAACTCTTTACAGCGTTCGTGGTCAACGGGTGACTGAGGAAAAATTAAAATGTGCAAAAGCTACCCACTTACAAGAAATATTAACGAACCATGACCACAAATAATATAGATTTCTAAGGCAGGTTCACACACTATTAATAAAGCCAGTTATACAATATTCAAAAAATTTTACCATTACTCTGTTAAAAAAAATAATTAACCAATTAATCTACACAAAATTGACAAAGAAACAAACTGCAAATGTCCAACACCATACAACACAAATGCCTCACAGCCTTCGTCGTGCTTGTTCCATTATCAGATGTACTACTGGATCCCAAGCCGGTGGTAAAGTAAAGCCATCCTCTCTCCTCCGCCATCCTCCCGTTGACCACGAACGCTGTAAAGAGTTCGAAACGTCGGGATGTATTTTAAATTCATTATACGCGATTTAACCCTTAAAGCTTTCCTGTCACTTTTTTAGTACAGTCACTTAATGTGACCTAGAGTTTAAACACTAAGTGCTAGCTAGAAAAGGCTATAAGTTCATGAAAGTGGAAGAAAAACACTACATCTTCGAGGTTTTAGCATGACTCGGCAACATTCGGTTTATGCGCAAGCGACCGTTGAAATTTCGATTTTTCGGAATATGCGGCGAAGTGCATTTGTGACGTCATAAAATATAAACTAATTCATCCAGGTGTACTGTTTCTGTTGATTTTGTTACTAGACGAGTTAAACTTTAGTTTCGTGTATAGAGTTCATTCAATATTTTTTTTTCATATTCAGAAATTGTGAAATATTTCGTGTCACAATTTTGTGACATTGCCGATATTACTGGAAATCAAGTAACCATCTAGCATGTCCTAAAAAACGGACAGTGCCGACTTATGGGCAATCAAAATAGTGACAGAAAACGGACATTGCCATAAATGGGTTAAATAAGTTTTTTATTAAATTCTTAATTTTATTTATAATTAACTGGGCCTGAATACAAACTATGCTTTAATACTAAATTTACATAACGTGGGTTTTCATTAGCAAATGCAAAATCCGCCTTTAATTAGCAGTATAAACAATTTTGACTCATGAAACCTCTTCAAGCTGATGAAAAAGATATTATGATCCTTTGGGTCTTTAAAATGCTGGATGACTCACCACAAAATTCAGAACAGACTTAAAAAAGTAAAGTTTCTCATGTGTAGAAACAAAGGAAATCATATATATTCTGGCAAAGCTTTCCATACCTAATGTCAAACACCAAGGACCAAGAATCTGCAGCCATGGAGTATGTTATGGATATACGCCATAAAATTATATATCAGCTTCTATTTCTGGCTAAGGAGAATCAATATGATCCCACTATGTTGCCAGATGCCAATATGATCAAGAAATATGTAATTTTTAATGTGAAAGTTAACTTTTCCTGTGCTCAGAATTCACTCATCAATAATAAAGAAACAAGAAAGTCATGACTGTGAGACCACAATGAATGGTTTGAATATTTACGTATTTAGTCTTAATACTTACAAGAATTGTAATTTATAACTTACTAGCCGTAGCTTTGAAACTTACAGATTTATTAAATATTTTTGAATGTGAGTAGTTTTACACGTTACAATTGGGACAGACGTGAAAACATAATTTCTTGTTCAGACGGATGTTGTGAAGAGTTCGAAACGAGATTATTTTTAATTCCGTATACCTACCGATATACATAATATGTCTTAAATGTGAATTACTATATTACTATCGGCATAACAGCTTAAAAATATTTAGGTTTTAGTTAACATTTTCATAAAAGGTGGCATTTTGAATCACCAAATAAAAAACGTGTATTTCAGGAAGGGAAGGTATTTATTGACTACCTACCTTACTTTTTCAATAGTTTTAATATTGAAACTCACTTATAAGTAAACTAAACGAGAAGAATTATGCTCTGGTCCATAGAAAATATAAATTAGATAAGAACATTGGGGTTTAGGCTAAGGGACGAATATGTTTTGATTGTATATCATAATAACATTTATATACTTAATAGTTTTTTGGGTTGTCATGTGTCTTTTTTAATCTTCTGATGGTTGTTTAAGTGTTTTTAATTATTTAGTAGTGTGTTATTTTAATAATTTAAGGTTTTTTCACTTTATAATACGTAATTTAATTTTTATTCTTGGACACCTTATGACGGCGTTGTCCGTTTTTTAGGACTACCTTTGGAGCCATCACTCAGTGAGATTCCTGGCAATGTCCGTTTTAACGGACATCCTGAAAATCCTACTTTCAAAATACTTTCATTTATTTTTGCTGAAAAATGGTTCGTTTTGACCCATAACTATACCTAAAAACATGCAAAGAGATACATGGTTACATTACTTCATGTCTTGCCGTGTTAAGGGTTAATCCGTTTCCATAGTTTTATTTCATGAGTAACTATCGCGGTAACCGAAGACAATCTTATTAAGATTGTTAATAACAGTTTTAATTGTCTGTGACGGATCTGGAACAAGGCCTTCGAGGTTTCTTTTATTATAAACTGTCCAGAGATTGACCTTAGTCGCGCCTAGTAATGTAGAAATTGCAGAACATTCCCAAAAAGCGGAAACATTCTTAAAAATGTTCGCAGAACATTCCTGCAACATGCAATTTATTGTTTAAACGAGAGAATATACTTGAAATAAAGTTTAAATGGGCATAATATAAAACTATATGTTATTATACATATAATATTGTCTATTACAGTGGTGATAAGTTACCAATAAGTTGCTTAAATTCTCACTATACTTCAGGGCGCATTTCGACTTTCAGACTTCACAGTTTTAGTCCTGACTTTTTAAATTAGGTACCGAACTATTATCTCTTGATGCCTGTTTTTGGTCATGTCAATATCTATACAAAAAAAAACAAACAAATAATCCCTGTCAGGATCGAACCTGAGAACATCGGCATTCGAAGCCAGCGCACTACCACGGGACTACGTCTTGACTTGCTGAGTTTGACGAAATTATGGTATTAAACTACGATGTTACTGAGTATTCTGATAAATTTTCGTTCTCGAAAACATTCTCAGAAGTTACCGAAAATTCTCATGTGGAATGTTCTGAAACTTTGGAAAATTCTCGTCCGTGCATTGCTAGTCGCGCCTGATGGAAAGTGACGACGACGATGGTTAATATATATCATGGGATAGTTACTGACGAAGTAGATTCTCGAACCATTTTATGTCATTTATCTCAAGCTTTTAGCATAATCATTGGCAACCCTAGTCCGAACATCCATTGTTCGGTATCATCCGTCCCTATCGTCAAACTGTCATTAGTAGAGGACAACGATATGCGATCTATTCGACTATTAGAATAGGAACATTGGAACAGGGCTTTATTCTGTAAGGATGGTATACCCAGCAATATTACATTGAAAATAAATCGGTTCTTCCGTTCGGGAGCTACAATGTCACAGACAGACACACACTTTATTTTTCAGACAGACAGAGAGACACATCAAACTAATAACACCCAGTCGTTTTTGCGTTGGGGGTTAACTAGAACGACTTAGATTAAAAAAAAATGTAGGTACCTGTTTTTAACGGATCTGGTATCTTTTAAATTCAAAGCACCATTATACCCTGAAGTACCGTACTACATTGCATGGATTTAATTTTTTCAATTTTCCAAACATTCGAACACAACTTAACCAAATCATTACCCTGTGCGAAAAATGGGTAATCTACAAAAACTGTAAAAATACTCCAAATTTTCTATCATATATAATAAACCTCGGATACAACTATACACTAGTGCGACACGCTAATACCCAATAGATGACACCCTTTCTGTCACATTTATTAACAATTACTTAAACATTTTACTTTAAATGCGACTTCAGGGGTATATTGGCAAAAAAACTAGTAAAATTACCTATCTTTAACAACAACATGAAGAAGATATTTCATATAAGTTAGCATTATATTGGCATTAAATTATCCTTTCTGTAAGATTACATAATTTAAGCATTATTTACAATAAATAAATAATTAAATAATCATATTATAAATCAGAAGTGGTAAGTACCTGCAAGTTTGCATTATACTTCTAGATCTCACATTCATTAAAATTAGTGATGCTGAAGTTAATTGACTAATTAGACTATCACAGAATACAAATCGTGTGAAGATATTAAGTATAATTATTATTTTTGGTACCTAGCTGAAAGTATATACGTTGCCATATCTGACATTATCATGACGAGTATTATCGAGAATATACATAATTCATAATTCATTTATTGCATTTGTAATAATGTGTTACACAAGGTCTTACAATAGGCTATTTACAGCAAAAGATCACATGAACCCTGCAGCAATATACTTAACTAAGACTAAAACTATAATTATTTATTTAAAATGGATTTTTAAATAACATGCATTTTAAGCAACATTACACGGACATGTAGTGGCAAAAATTATTTTGAAATTGATAAAATTTATTGGTAAACATTTTAATTCAATTTAATTTATAAACATTTTCATTTTTATTTTTATGAGGTTCGCTGAAACATTGTTAATATGAAAAATGAAAATGAAAAATGCTTTATTTAGGTATCAAAGTGTCAGCTTATTACATTTACATGAGATGTATGTATTAACTGTAGTTTGGTTAATTGAACATTTGAACCGCCTCTTTTCTAAGTAGTTATTAATTCCGCATTACACATATTTTAAAGGTTTAAAATATAATATATTATGTATGTATATAATCATAATAAATATTCCTTATTGTGCACATAAAGTAATTAAATACAATATGAACAAATAAGAAATTAAGCAACAACATATTATATAGGTAGTGTTAGTTGTATATATGCACCGTGTTTTTTTGGTTTTCCGTTAAATTCGACACGTCGTTAGGTTCATTATCAGGAACCATCCTGTATATCACTTTTAGTTAAATTCGAAAAAAATAAATTACATCGTTTTCATACATAACAAATGAATTTCTTAGTGTGAGAGACCCTTAAGAATTACATTCAAGTTAGTGTCAACTGATTGACGGCACATGTCAAAACAAATAACATTAGGAATTGGTAAAGGTTGTCACACACGTGTTCAGTAACTATCTTAATTTTTTTTAATAACTCGTGAACCGTCGATTTTACGACGCTTGTTCTTAGAGAAATTAATTGTATCTGATCTAAAGAACCTTTCCTTGAAGTTAACGGAATTCAACAAGCCACAGTTTCGTTTTTTTTCAACCCCTTATTTTTGCCAAGAGTGGCACTGAAGCTTTAGTAGTTTCATGTGCACTGCCTACCCCTTTACGGGATACAGGCGTGATTGTATGTATGTAACAAAAACAGGGTATATAACCACCGAAATCACATTTACATGGTGAATATTTTGGATTAGATTAGACTAGACCATCTCATCCGTCTCAATTTGATGCCGTATCGGTGCCGGGTCGGATACGGATCGGTGCCGGAGTGGATACGGATCGGTGCCGGAGTGGATACGGATCGGTGCCGGAACGGATACGGATCGGTGACGGATCGGATACGGATCGGTGCCGGTACGGATACGGATCGGTGCCGGAACGGATACGGATCGGTGCCGGTACGGATGCGGAACGGCGTCGGTGCAGATGCGGATGGGTGTCGGATCGAGGCTGGGTCCGTTCTGGATCGGAATTAGATCCGTTCCGAATCATTATTATACCGCGACGAATTTATTCCGAAATCGTCCTTTAATAGTATTAGGATATAATTACTTAGCTTGATAAATTCAATATAGATTCACATCGGTTTACTGTTGAGTTTTAGTTATAGGTATGTATATTGTATGTATGTAGAACCCTTACATGGCTGTTGTTGTTTTCGAGTTCCAGACTACGGACCATGAAGGATAAGGCACCTGGGCGGTGCTTGAAGACTCCGTAACATGGCCACGGGTCTGATTCTGACGATGGACAAGGACGTCGAAGCCGAAGTCACTATCGCTGCCAGTCCCCGGAGTACAACAGACGGAGTGGTAGCAGCTACAGCAGATGGAGCCTCAGCCGATTGTGTGACCCCATCAGCATCCGCCAGGAGCGTTTGGATTGGAAGGGGGTGACGGCCAGAATATTTATTTATATTTTACTTATTTATTTATACCGGGGACACCTTACACGGATCGACTTGGCCCCAAACTAGGCGGGTCTTGTACTATGGGTGCTAAGCGACGATATACATGCTTAAATGGATAAATACGTATGTACATAGAAATCATATGGACTCGGGAACGGGTATCTGTGCTCATCGCGCAAACGAATGCCCTTACCGGGATTCGAGCCCGGGATGTATAGAGAGACTGAGTTTATTAGCGAAGATTTTTTTATTTTATTTTATTAAATTCAAAAAGGTTAATATGTTTACACTTAGACGAATGCGGGTTCTAACATATGGATGTTAAAACTTGAAACCTGTTAAAATAGGCTTTGGAACTTGCTGTTTTCTTTTAAACTTAGACTATGATACGTAAACATTTTTATTTTGCCCTATAAATACATCATGAGTGTCATCACTGTGACACCAAAGTGGGACACCATCATTTAACAGCGAGTGAGCATAATAGTTGGCTAAGAGGGCATATTGCCCACATGTATTCACGGCGAGATTATATATGGCAAAAGCAAAGAATGATACTTAATCTATTTTTATTCGTGCGACGTCCCTTTTCCAATCTAAGTGAGTATCTATTGTAGAGATTGTACAGTCTTGTATCTAATGTAAAATCGGACACTTCTACGTTTAGTTTTTTTTAATACTTAATGTGAAACTTATATCAATGGGTTGTTTTGATGCGGTGTAATTTGGAAGGCTTCCGTTTCATGTCATCACCAATAGATAGTCAGATTGTGGGCCTGTAATAAATCTACTAATGTAATATAGGTTTCGGTGATAAGATTATTAGCGTCTTTGCAAACAAGAGGCACACATCATCAGCGAAAATAATGCATATATGTTCTGTTATTTTGGTAGGTAGTTCACTTATATAAATTAAAAAAAAAAACACACACACACACATCCAAGGACGCTGCCTTGCGGAATTGAATTGTTTGTGGTTCGGAGGGCGGATTTAAATTTCTGTAGCTGTGGTAGTTGTTCATTATAGTGATCTATTTGTACGTAGGTATTGTTTTCTGTCCTGAGAATATGATTTTAGCCAAGCACGAAATGGGCCATGGATTTATATAGGTATTGTATAATTTCTGTAGTAGAAAATGAGATTTGAAACTCTATACTCATACACTACACGACCCAGTATGCTTTGTCTGGAATGAGTTCTAAAACTGTTTGTATTTTGTATTTAATTGTATACTGCAAGAGTGGTAGAAAGCCACACTCGTTTTTGTCTAAACGTTCGAATTTGTTTAAGTAGTTATAAATGCGGTTGCTATATAAATATATTTATTGGTATACTCTCAAAGGTTGCCTGGAAGAGATCGCTCTTTAGCGATAAGGCCGCCTGTTGTTTACCTCTGTACTCTAGGAATACGGCTATGGGTCTGATTAGGATTATATTTTCACCGTTTTCTTTAAAAAAAAAAAAACGTCAAATTGTAGCTATTTTCAACTTGTCTAAGAAACAATATTCAATGAAGGATCGGTTAATTAATTTAGTTATTGGTGCGGGCTTTTATGGATATATAGGTGGCAGTTCATCAGTTCAAAAATTGTATTTATTTGAAAAATACTGGAATGAAAATTAATTTGATGAAAATAAGTACATCGAGATAGCGGCGGAAACTGCCAAGTTCAGTTCGACTACTATAATGAGATTGGTCACTTATAAAAAAAAAAGAGAGAACTCATTGAAGCGATTAGCTAACTTTTCGGGACATTTAATATGGGTATCTGACATTTTTATCTGCCTATTTTTTGTTGAAATTTCAGATGTTGTTTTCATGTGATTTGTTTTATAGTTTACCACATTATTTTGGTTTTATTTTTAGAGGTGATCATGATCTTTATGTAGCTTAGTCGCTTAGTTTCACTTATGCAACATTTTAGTATTCTTGTAAAATGTTTATAGTGTTTTGTTGCAGTCGAATTTATTGTTTGGTTCACTCATATTCTTAGCATTATTTTATGAAGATATGATTTTTATTGTCGCCATTAGTTAGCCAAGTCTTGTTTTCATATTTTAAAAGTTGGCGACGTCTTTAGCAATTCCTGTAACTTATCATCAAAATTATTATAGTTATTATTTACTGCCTGAGAGTTTATTAGATGTCTAGCCCACTCAATTTCATTTTACGTTTTAAATAGTATAATACCTAGTGTTTAAGTTAGAGTTGCGTTTTAAGTCAATTTATGAGTGTTCTTATAATTTAATGAATACTTTTCTCATATTGTTAACTTTGATAGTGACCCGTCAATAACTATATTTTCGTCTGTAAGCTCAGGTTTCTGTTAGACATAATGCTTGGTTTTGTCTTTGTAGTCAAAGCTTCTATAATGTGGGTCTTATTATGGAGACTTTGGGTTCTTACAAATCGAAGAGTTCGTTATAATGATAATAGTTTTGGTTTTTATCAATTTACCTATTTTTTTAAATTTATTTTTTTAGGTAGTTTGATGTCTCAAGATCCTATTCGGTATGTTAGTTGTGCTAGCTGGTGTAGTTAATTCACTGCTGGTGTAGAACAATTCCTGTTGGGTATAGGTAGTAGTTATGTCTCTGTGTGTCGTCAGTAACGTCAACGTGTCTCTTAAATCATTCGCACACTACGTTTGTAACTAACATCGAGTTTTCGAAGTGTAATATGTAGTATTTCTGTTGGCACAGGTTTTAGGCTCTCGCCTAAGGTCTGGTTTAGACGTGCAAGCTTTTGGGAGAGGTGTGCTTATATTTCTAGATTTTATATTACAATGGGGTTTCGGGCAACAGTTGCGACATTCCCATCTCGATTTATCTTCAACTGTCATTGACTTTACTTCGATGCACTCCAGATAATCTACACAGTGCCGGATGTGATATACAGAACAGTCAAGTCAACGCATTTTGGGAATTCTTTCTTCACATTTATCACACGGCGCAGGCGAACAAATGTTGCTATTTGTAATTAGATTCCCAGTTTCAGGAAAGTACGGCAACTTTTGTAGCTGTGTTGGTAGAACTATAAAGCTAGCCGTAACCGTTAGCGTATTTTTAAAGGATGCTCGTTCGCTTTGAGAATTACGTAAAACAAAATCTAGATATCGCTGTTGTCTTCCACTCTGTGTGTATGATCCAGCGCTAAGTGCAAACGTTATCTGATGTGTGGTAGTGTTACCTGATTGGCCGAGTCTTCTATGTTGCTATTGGTTTAAGTTTTGTTTACATTTCGTGTTTTGATTTGTATTTAAACGCCCAACAGAATAATTATTGAAATGCCTTACCTATATAACTGAAATATTCATGGATTCATGTTTCACTAGCAATATGGAATCGTAATTGAATTTAAAAAAAAAAAATGAATTGAATAATTGCACAAGTTTATTAGCACTTAGGAAGTTTTGCAGCGAGGTTATTGACCTTTAGAAGTTGCGTCGTTGGGGCGGCAGAAAAAAAAAACTCATAGTTTCGTTATTGGATGAGTAATGACGTGGCAACGCCATCTTTCGTTTGATGTACGTGTGTCGTGTACGCACCAGTCATGTTAGTTGCACCAAATCGTTTGTTAACTTAGCTGTAGATGATTATTAAACTTGATTGAAAGATTAATGAAGATTTCCATAAATATCTTAACCTGCAGTCACTTGTGGTTGGTGACTGGCGCTTAAGTTTCAATTTTTAAAAAGGTTACATATTATATTATTATGATGATGATTATTATGTCGATTTCGAAATAAGTTAATAATTAAAAACAAAAAAAATAGTAGAATTTAGTAAATAAAAGTTGTTGTTGATGGATGTGGATATTGTGGATGGATATGATGGAAACGGATGAATAATAATAACAAAAATAGGGAATTAAAAAAACAAAGATCTTAGTTTGATTGTCGTAGCACATACAAAAAAAAGGAATAAAAAAAAATGGAGAGTATGTGCTACACTTGAGCTTACCTTGGGACTCAGTCGATCTGCATTCAGAGGGTCCAAAATGCATGTGCCAGGTTCTGCTACAATATTCCTCCGCGGACTCATGTCACTCCGTTCTTAAATAAGGGCAATTGTCTAAAAATGCTACCACGTCAGGAATTAATGTTGGCATGCTTACTGTTTGATGTAATAAACTCTCAGACCCCAAGGTACCTACACGAAAAACTAATTTGGTTAACAAATAGAAGCTGTCACTCGGTAAGGGCTCCGCGTATTATGATGCTACAGCCTCAAAAATACCGTACCGCTGCTTTTAGGGGAAGTTTTAAGTACTCCGCTACAAAATGTTGGAATAACATACCTCCACCACTACGAATACTAAAGAATAAAGTTCATTTTAAAACAAAGTTACGACAACACTTATTAGAAACTCAGAAAAGAAGTTCTTAAAATGTAACCCCATCTCGCTCACCATTTGTCCTTTATATTTCCACATCATGATTATAATTCTGTTACCGATAACTAATCATTGTACATTGTAATATCATTCCTATTCTGTTCACATACCTACTTTACTCTTATTGCGTTTAATGAACATTATATACTTGTAATAATATTTTGCTTATTTATTATCTACTCGTACACTCTATAAATATAATATATATCGACTTGCGCTGCACTAGGTCGTTCCCTTAGTATTAAGTTTATAAGGTTCTGACGGAAGATCAGCGCTGCGGCTTCCGTAGCATGTATGCTGAGTCAGCGCCTATTCTATACCACAACTGACATTCCACGACCAATACTTCAGTTAAATTAATAAGTGTCCTAATTATTGTATAATGTTATGTTAAGTCTTTTTAGTATTTCGTCTTTCTTTATTTTGTTTTGTGTTGCAAAGCATGTAAGTTTGTGGTTGAATAAAGAATTTATCTATCTATCTATCTATCTATCTGGGTGAGAATATTCTATAACATTTGTTTATTTATTTATTTATTAGTTTGATTGTCGTAGCACATACAAAAAAAAAAACGGGAAAGAAAAATGGAGAGAGTATGTGCTACTACAGTTGAACATAAAAAAAAAAACATGATGATTTATATTTGAGCGTACAGATTGAATTAGTTTTTAGTAGCACATTCAAAAAATCAAGGAACCAAAAAACAAGAGAAATGAATGTGCTACAGTATGAAAAAAAATGGATAGATTTATTATAGTTTTTAGTAGCACATTAAAAAAATCAAGGAACCAAAAAACAAGAGAAATTAATGTGCTACAATATGAAAAAAATGGATAGATTTATTATAGTTTTTAGTAGCACATTCAAAAAATCAAGGAACCAAAAAACAAGAGAAATGAATGTGCTACAATATGAAAAAAAAAACGGATAGATGTATAATAGTTTTTAAGTAGCACATTAAAAAAATCAAGGAATCAAAAAACAAGAGAAATTAATGTGCTACGATATGGAAAAAAGTGATGTATTGAAGATGTTTTATTTAAGTTATGAAAAAAAACTATGTATGGATTTAAAAAAAAAAAGTGATGTATTGAAGATGTTTTTGTTAAATAAAAAAAAAAACTATGTATGGATTTAAAAAAAAAAAAACGGATAAGTACATGTACTATTTGATTTTCAATAATCATGATAGACAAGTTTCTGTTTATGTAACTTAGTTGTTTTATTTTGAGATGTGTAATAAAAGAGTATTTGCATTGTAATGTATAGACTAATTTGTGTCGCATGTAAGTGATTAAAAATGTATAATTTTATTTCTGAATGCCCGATAATTTAAACAAGCCGAGTGTAAGATTACACGATTCCCGTGATAGTTGACTTTGTGCATGAGGACATGCACAATGTCAGGATGGACGAGTGTAAGATTACATAATTTAAGCATTATTTGGAAAAGATTTCAATAAATAAATAATTAAATAATCATTGTTGAAATATAAATTCATAAAAAGTAAAGTGATTGATTATGATTAACATTGGTAAGATTGAAGGTGGTTGAGAAAATGGCATGGCGGTTATAAAATAACGGGCATTCGGTGACAGTGGGGGACGGAGGAAGGTTGTTTGTATGGTGGATTGTCGTTGAGAGTTAATTGGATTGCAATATTGTGCAAAATAAATATGAATTTGATACTGGAGAAGGATTTTTATTATATTTCTGAATAAGGTTACAGAATAAGTTACATGAGCACCTAACAATAATATCGAGGATCTGTATGGGATTCTCGATGGTAAGGTCATATTTAAATTAGTTCTGGTGTTGAATTTATGGTGTTGAAAATACAAACGTGTTGGAAGGTTAACTAGTATCAATATAGTACTTTTTTTTTTTTTTTTTTTCTTCTTTTATCTGCCATCGGCTATGCTTAGCCATAATCAGATTTTTTGTGTATATATTATAAGTTGGAGAGGTATTCCATTAAACACTCTCTCATGATGTTCCTAGAATTTTATCTTCTAGTGCACAGAACTTAATTTAGATAGAAGAAACAAATTCATATATTTGTATAGGGGCCGAGCGTGTCAAATTTTGTACTGAAGTTGATTCTTGTCTGTAATTTTAAATATGTCTAAGGCTCTTGATTGTTCATAATTTTTGTGTTGTTGCAATTGAATATCACGTAACGAGGCATTTTTTATGTTTTGGTTGACTTCAACTTACAAAAATTGACGCCCGAAAGCTGCAAGCTGCGAGTAAAGACGGATAACTCAGTGGATTTCACTGAGTTCATTTGACACGCTAAGTAGATACGTTTGCTTGATCTATGGTATATATGACATCTGTGTTCTAGTGCCTCTGGTCCAGACGCAGTATCTCCCATCTTTTAAGCCTGCTCGGGTTGTCGTTAGTGTTCACCAGGTCCCTCGCAAGTTGGTTTGTATGTTTTTTCAGACGTTCTTTGTACTTGATACAATATCTGTTGACCTCCTCTTTTATAGTTGGCATTTTTATGAACTCATGTATTTCTGTATTCTTTGCAAACCACGGTGCACATGTCACAGCCCTCAGGACATTGTTCTGAAACCTTTGTAGGATTTCGAGGTTTGAGTTACTGGCCGTTCCCCAGAGTTCTATGCCGTATGTCCATATCGGTTTTATAATGCATTTATAGATTAGCATTTTATTTGTTAGTGTAAGAGCTGATTGTCTGCCTATTAACCAGTAAAGGCGCTTATAATGAAGGTCTGCTTCTTTTCTTTTTGTTTTGATGTGGTTGGCCCATGTTAGTCTTCTATCCATGTGTAGACCAAGGTATCTTATACAGGTTTCCTGCGGTAATTGTTCCCTCGCAGGTTCACTGCGGGACAATCTCCTCTTCGCAGTGTGAATGTTATTTGTACGGATTTACCTACATTTGGCTTTATTCTCCACCTTTCCAGCCATTCATCTACCTTGCACAAGTGACTTTGTAATTTTGTAGCTGCTATTGTTGGGTTTGTGTGACTAGCAAGACAGGCTGTATCATCTGCATATGTTGCCGTTACCACTTCTTCACTACATGGTAGGTCCGCTGTAAATATTGAGTATAGGACTGGGCCAAGTACCGAGCCTTGTGGGACGGAGGCTTTGATGTTGTACAACTTGGATACTTCATCACTGTATTTAACCTGAAATTTTCTATCTAGTAGGTATGACCTTAATACCATGTAAAATGAGTTTGGCAATAGCATTTTCAGTTTATATAGCAGTCTATCATGCCAGACTTTGTCGAAAGCTTGTTGGACATCTAGGAACACCGCAGCACAGTATTCTTTTTGTTCTAGTGAATGTTTTATCTTGTTCACCACACGGTGCACTTGTTCTACTGTTGAATGCTGTTCTCGAAATCCAAATTGGTGATCGTGTATGATGGCTTCTTTCTGTAGTATTGGCTTCAATCTCCGTAGGAAAAGCTTTTCAAAAAGTTTTGACATTATTGGAAGAAGACTGATTGGTCTATATGAACTTGGATCTATAGGAGATTTTCCGGGTTTGGGTATCATACAGATTTGAGACACTATCCATAGTCTGGGGTAATGGTGTATCCGCATTATGGCGTTAAATAACATAGTTATTTAGACAATAGGTTTTTTTGGTATACGTTTTAGGACTTCAGCAGTTATTAGGTCAAAGCCTGGTGCCTTCTTGTTGCTTAGCATTGTTATTGCTTTTTGTAGTTCTCTTGGGGTTATAGCTTGGATAGGTAGTGAGAGTTGTTGGTCACTTTCTAGGTAAGCCTTCACCTCATGTTCAAAGTCTATCATTGAGCTTGTATTTGGCACAAAAACTTTGCTCAGATGTTGCGCAAAGAGTTCGGCTATAGTACATAGTTAAGTTTTTTTTTTATACACACGTCGGTGGCAAACAAGCATACGGTCCGCCTGATGGAAAGCGGTCACCGTAACCTATGGACGCCTGCAACTCAAAGAGTGTCACATGCGCGTTGCCATCCCATTAGAAGCTTGTACACGACCTTTTGCTGTGTTAAGTACAAGTACCTCTAGTGTACAAGTTCCAAGGAGGATTCGGGTTGCCGACGACTCAAAGCATCTCATTGAGCATACAGAGTTGTGTGCGTGCGTGATGACACGACATCGACACACCGGTCGTTCGCATGAATCGCATGTAAACAGTAATGGAAATGATGCTCGTGTATTGCGCAATAGCCCAATAGGAGCGTCCATCTGCATGTGTGCGTTCAAGAACTTGCGACAGGCGTATTCAATACCAACCACCCGGAATGTCTGATCTCCTTCCTTCACACCAATCGATCGATATCTCGAGTTAGAGACTATTGGTCCATGAAACACTTGATGAAAAGTAATCTTCCGATGACATTCAAACGGAAGCTCATGGACATATGCATACTCATAGTTCTGACCTACGGTGCACAGACTTGGTCTTTGACTAAAGCTCAGAAGTCCAAACTCGGGGTTTGCCAACGTGCTATGGAGCGCAGCATATTAGGTGTCAAATTGGTGGATCGAGTCCGGAACACCACGCTGTGCTCCAAGACGAAAATTATCGATGTAGCTCGGAAGGCGGCCAAGCTAAAATGGGACTGGGAAGATCACGTCCGCCGGATGCCGAACGAGTTATGGGGCAGAATCACCACGGAGTGGAATCTCGAATATTTAGGGGATCTGGCAGACCACGTCAGCGATGCCAGAACGAACTGGACTCCTTTTTGAAGGAATGGCCAAACACGGCTTTGAATAGATATATGTGAAAAGATTGGGGGGAGGGCTTTGCCCAGCAGTGGGACACGACAGGCTCCAAATAATAATAATAATAAAGATACTAGCGATCGACTTCAATTGAACGGCCTAACCGAAATAATTATAAATATGTCAATCCGATGACAATGCAAAGTTTATCATGACTTAGAGCTGACGACCATAGTAATGTTGTAGATATTGGTATGTACAGTAAACGGCCATAAAGAATGCACGTCGGTCTTTGGAAAGAGACAATGAACGTCACATAAGCAAGAAAGAGACAACACTCTACGATGACGAAAAAGTATGGTCGTTTACTGTATGCAAAGTTTCAGCTCAATCGAAAGTCGGGACCTGGGTCGAATTTATCTTCTACGTTTTGACCCAAATATATTTGTAGTAATCTATAATCTTAAATAAATGTAATATACTATGAAAAAGTAACCAAGCTAGGCCTCCAGTTGCCAACGGCTGGAATCGAACCAGCGTCCACTTGACTGTTATTGCGACAGGTGCCTGAGCTATTTGACCACATACATAGGTCACAGCTTACAGTGACCATGATCGAATTTTCCAAGTATATGCTTGTTACTGAAGGCTTGTGGCGCCTCTGGCAATCATTAAAGCATAACAGGAATGCTTCGATCTTCTAACCGAAGCAACTCAGGTGATTTCACATTAGCTCGAGAGATGGCGCTGCTAATAAAAATCTATTAGAATTGCTTTATTATGGTGTAATCTCGCAAATGAATGACGCTGAGTAGTCAGAGCAAAACAAGTCGTTGAGTAGACCGCCTCGAATGGAGCCACAGTTCTCGTCCCCAAGACCGTTGCCATTGTTGGGCTCGCCTGCTGCCCATCTGTCGAATCCTGCTTCAGCGAGGGCCTCACCTGTTGATGAAACGATGGATTATTGTGCCGTTCGTTATACTGAGAAAGGCACCATATGTATTGAACAATCTTTAATACTACAGTACAGGAAACTTAGGCTTTCTGAACAAGTATGATAATGGTTGGGAATTTTATATATATATTATGTATGTATTGATATATTTATATATTGGTTAGGTACTTATTTTGTATTTTATTTATGTACTCTAGTATGTAATTTATTTAATAGTGTCATTTTGTATTTATGTAGTTTATATAATTGTTAGCAATATTTTGGATTACTTTTGACCTTTATTGTACTCCTGTAAGTTTGTCTATCTTACGTACTGGAACGATCCTCTCATCTTCTCCAAGGTTAGCTGGAAGAGATCCCTTATAGGGATAAGCTCGCCTTTGTATCTCTATTCCTACAAATTGTATATAAACTGTAGTACACAATAAAGTGATTACTACTACTACTTCTAAAGGGAGGGAAAGGCATCAGGTCTTGAAATCAATATCTTATTTTAAAGGCGCACAGTACGGCGTCAACATTTAGCGTAAGCGGCAATATTTTGGAGTTAATTATACAATAGCTAAGTCCATTGATTCAACTCATTATTTTCAAGAATTACGGACACTAAGAGTACCTATCTAGCGGAGAATCAACCAAAGGTACAGCGACATCTATTCGACCATTGAAACGAACCCCCCCCCTAACAAAACCCAAAAGAAACCTAGACGATCACGGCCTAATACTTACTCAAGCACCTATAATAACACTACCTAATACTTACTTAATTAATTGCTGCAAACTTACTGTAGTCAGTAGACGATGTAATTACCTAAGACCTAGATTAGTTCAGAGCTTTGTATATAAGCGGTTCTTACTTAAAACTAATGGCCAAGCTGTGATCTGCTAGTGGTAGGATCCTATGTTGTGGTAGTAACCCAAATTCGTTTAGAAGGAAGATGGAATGTCAGAACAAAAACACAGAGTTAGTTTAAAAAGAATTTATTTAACGGCTAAGATTATTTTAAGTTGATTTTGAGTTTATTATTGTATTTTATCCCTAACTGTACCTACCTAGACTTTAACCTAGAGAATGAAGCTACCGAGACATTGTAACCTATTCCACCGGGAGAAAATGTCCCAAAAAACTCAGCCAGTGGCCTAACGGATAATATAAAATGCAATTGCTAGCCTAGCATTAGCTCAGACACAAAAGTCAGCAAAAGCAAACTAAATTGAACAGGAAAGGCAATCGATAATGAAGATAATAAATAAATTATTCAAAGAGATGATTAAGGTCTCTGGAACTCTCTAATAGTATAGTGCACAAAATATGAACAAGGTTTCGTTATGTCCATAGATCTTCAGCATTTCTCCAGATTAGCTGACGCACACTATTAACAGAAACCATAATCAATCTGGTAACCTTCTGTACCTTCCAAGAAATATTATTCAATCTACTTATCAATGCCAATTCCAAAGTAACTTATATATTCAAAAGTAAGAGTTTTTAATACGATATTATAACTTCAGATCAAATTCCTTATAGAACTGTACCTTTCAGTCATTCAAATATATCCCAAATATCTCAATATCCATTTCTCAAGTCAAATAAAATTCAAATGGCTAAAGCATTCTGCTCAAAAAATATTAACAAGCAAAGCATTCATATAATTAGGATCCATATTAATATATCATTCGCTATAGCTGTCTTTCAATCTTTCAAAATAACATACAAAACCATACACAGACATAGTAAGAATTCAAAGTAAATTCAATAAATAATATTCTAAGTAAACTATTTAAACCTTCGCTAAATTATTAAAATTATTCAATTATTTGAAACACACAAGAGAATGCATCTAAAAAATAATAACAAGCAAAGCATTCATATAATTAAGCTTCATATTAATATATCATTCGCTATAGCTGTCTTTCAACCTTTCAAAATAACATACAAAACCGTACACAGACATAGTAAAAATTCAAAGTAAATTCATTAAATAATATTCTAAGTAAACTATTTAAACCTTCGCTTAATTATTAAAATTATTCAATTATTTAAAACACACAAGAGAATGCATCTAACAAAAATAATAACAAGCAAAGCATTCATATAATTAGGCTTCATATTAATATATCATTCGCTATAGCTGTCTTTCAACCTTTCAAAATAACATACAAAACCGTACACAGACATAGTAAAAATTCAAAGTAAATTCATTAAATAATATTCTAAGTAAACTATTTAAACCTTCGCTTAATTATTAAAATTATTCAATTATTTAAAACACACAAGAGAATGCATCTAACAAAAATAATAACAAGCAAAGCATTCATATAATTAGGCTTCATATTAATATATCATTCGCTATAGCTGTCTTTCAACCTTTCAAAATAACATACAAAACCGTACACAGACATAGTAAAATATCAAAGTAAATTCAATAAATAATATTCTAAATAAACTATTTAAACCTTCGCTTAATTGTTAAAATTATACAATTATTTAAAACACACAAGAGAATGCATCTGCAGTAGGAAAATATCAATACAAAACTCACCGACTATCGAGTTTTGTTCGATAGTACTTCCCTGGTAGTCTGCCGGAGGCTCTGCTATGGCTCCGCAGCTGCCGAAGGCTTCTGACTTCTCTGCTGGATTCCTCGAAGCTCCGCAGAAGGCTCGGGCTCCTTCGACGTCTTCCACGGTGCTCCACTGGGTTCCGGCTGCTCCACTGAGTTCAGGCTGCTCCGCTGAGAGTCTTCCTCGCTTCTTCTGGCTTCTTCTTCTTGAGGTCTTCGCTGTTCTGAGGTCGATGACTGAATGCCCTGCTTTGACAGTGTACCTGCCTTTTATACCCTGGTCTCGTGTTCTAGAACGTATTCTAGAATCCGACATTTGGCTGTAGGTGATTTTGAACCTTATTGAACGTACTTTCCTTATAGCACTAAGGACCATTTTACTATGAAATCAACTATTTTAGGTTTTCCATAAAAAGTTTGTATACTTATTTATGGAAAGAAATACATTGTTATGAGTTTTAACGATTTCGAACGTTATTGTCTACTACTTAAGGTTTATTTTCGTATGAATCACGTTCTTATTACAATTTGTATGAAAACTAGTTTCTCACAATTTTACATGTTTTTTTAATATTTTTATATGGAATTTCTTCTAAAATCTGATACAAATAATTTTTATCTACATAATGATATAGGTCTCAACTGCTAAATTTCCGTATTTACAAAGTTATAAACGAATATAATCTTGCCATACATTTTACAAGTTTCACATTAATTACAATACTTTCTACCTTTGTTTTTCATTAGATTGTTTCTAAATAACATATTTGACTTGATTATCACATGATTCATCCTCTTGAACCTCGATTTCTTATGAACTTTATGATTAATTTTCATCCAATAACTTAACCTAAAATAACGTGATTTATGCCTTTTCTATCCCTTAAATATATACTTATTCTCATTATTTCCTGATAAAATTGATTATAATATGTATTTCAGCTTATTTACATTCATTAGCTGTTC
Organism: Leguminivora glycinivorella; assembly: GCF_023078275.1. NCBI lineage: Eukaryota > Metazoa > Arthropoda > Insecta > Lepidoptera > Tortricidae > Leguminivora > Leguminivora glycinivorella. The sequence continues at coordinate 23,245,316 of NC_062976.1, forward strand.
CTTTTTCTGTATTCCTAAAATTACAACCGAATAAAACCTAACCTTACAATTTACAAGTTTTACATTCATTTACGCTATTTCCTTTCTTTGTTTTTCGTATAATTAAATCTATATATCATATTTTTATTAAATATCACATGATTTCACCTCTAAAATCTTGCTTTCTTATAATTTTTACTTTTACAAGTCGCCCAAAAGATAACCTCAAATTACCTGAAAATACTTTTCAGTACTCAAATAACTATTTATTCTTACTACTTATTGATTAAGTTTACTGAAATATGTTCTATTAACTATTTACATTATTTTTTATACAGTCTTACGGTATAGAATAATCTTAACTTGTTAATGTTTGTTCCTACATTGTAGCAATTATCATAAGATAACATTTTGCGTCTTATTTCCTACTTTTATTCCTCTTACGCAAAACTACGTCTGTTATTAGCTTATTTCTAAAATAATATAACAAAATATTACTCTATTTTTAAGTAACTTGTGCTATTCTTTTCCATTTAAACATAGATTGGCAAAATATGTTGTCCTTTGAAGATTCATTTTACAAAGATGTTTCTTACACCTTTAATTTGTAGAAGTACAGTTTTCTACTCTTAATTTCTATTATTTATATACTAACAATGTTCATTATCATGGCTTTACATCTGTTTGAAGGCATATTTCCTTGTTTCATTGAAATATTCTTACATCACTCATTGCCGCTTTGTGTAAATTTTTCATAGAAATATTACTTGTTATTTACTCAATATAAATGTAATAATCTAACAATGGGTAATTTTCTGTTCATTTATAGCTATCATTATTTAATATTTCTTATCTGCTATGAATAAAATAATCCTAATTTTTCAGTAATCTACAAAATTAAGTTTTCATTTTCTCATAGAAATCTGTATAGAAGTCCTTTGTCAGTATTTAATCAATGCTCAAACTAAATATCCATATTCATTGCTCTTTTAATTACAATGTTTTGTTTTAATATTCGTCCTAGATTAACATTAAAGTTAAAGCTTTGACATAAATATTCTTGTTTCTATTAAATTGTTTCATATTTAATCTAATCAAAGTTCAATTAAGTACTCATTTCTTCCATGAACGAAACAGAGGAATCTCTGGCTCGTTTCAGTCTGCCCTTCGTAATGTCTGACTTACAAATAACATGTGTTATTTTAATAAAGGACATTACGCTCCCAAATGCTAAAGTTATCAATATTTCCTCCCACCAGATGTACTTTCCTTCTGTCTGACTTACTATCAATCAAAAAGTTGACAGCATCATCAAACGGAGAAAAATTAAAAGTGTGGTGTGTATAAATGACCGTTACTTATTAATACAGTTAGACACAGAAAAGAAAACAGACCTTAGTGTTCAAACAGTTTCATGAGGCAAATTATCAAGAGGCCAGAATACCATTC